>NC_089840.1:145358790-145964290 GCF_035609145.1 Eleutherodactylus coqui | reverse complement strand
TGCGCATTACACCTTTTTTTTGTTTGTTTGTATTTCCCGTGCCGTCTCTTAGCGATGACACAGATACCCGCAGCCCATACACAATGTAATTGTGTATGCTCTGCAGGTATATCCGCGACCATAGAACACAGTGGGCTTTAGGTTGTGGATATCAGCGGTAAAATAGAACATGCTGTGTTTTGTTTTCTGAGTGAATTATTTAATTCCGAATAACTGATGTGAGTGGAATTGTGTAATCCAATGCATTTCTTTGATCCACATATTATTGTGGGTCAAACGCATGTGTAATCCGCAATTTCTATCTAGTTGTGTGACACTGGCCTAAGGTACATCGCTACCTTTTTATACCATCTGATAATGGCGATCACATGACTAGGGACTGCTCAACAAGGCAGAGAGATTTTAAATTTCTCCGGGTTCTGCGCTCGCAACTGCAATTTTGCCGACGGGCACATGTCCAGAAGCCAGGGAAAGTCCATGGATAAAGATCCTGTCGGGAAACATCGGCAGAGGGCTTAGATAAGTAATTTCCCCTCCCCTCATGGATCGGATCCGTGAGGGGAGGTGAAACTTTAACTTTTTTTTAACTTTTACATGATCGCCGTTATCGCATATTGCAAGACCCTATGAAATCTCCAGGCTCCATTTTGCTGACGCGTGCTTGTGCAGAAGCCAGGGAAAGATCTGTAGATAAAGATCCTGTTAAGGGACAAATCCCGGGGGCCTTAGGTAAGTAATTTCATCTCCCATCATGGATACAATCCATGAGGGGAGATGAAACTCTAGCTTTTTAAACTTTTTTAAACCTTTTTTTTTTAAACTTTACATGATCGCTGTTATCTATTGGATAACAGCAATCACGTGACCAGGGACCACATACCGTGGTCCCCGGTGACATCTCCATGCTCTCAGCTATGTTTGATAGACGGGAGCAGGGAGCTTTTAAATTTCCTGAGCCCTCCAGCCTTCTGTGCCCGATATTTTGCCATCTGCCGTGCATGCGCAGAAGGCAACATCAGGTCCTTGCAGGACCAGATCGCCATGGGTCACCATGGAGGCCGGAAGGGAGTAGTTTCATCACCCCTCATTGATCTGATGCATGAGGGGAGATAAAAGTTAAATAAAGTTACAGTTTCATTTTAAACTTTTATGCAATTGCTGTTATCCATTGGATAATGACAATTGCGTGACCGGGGGTCGTACACCCCAGCCTCCCATGACAGCAGCCGAAAGCAGGGAGCCGTCACACACACAGATCCGGGGATTTAATCTACAGGGCCTGGGTGTTTTTATGGCCCTGTAGATTTAAGCCCAGACACCCAGGACGTGAAAACAGGTATGGGTGGTGACTAAGGGGTTAAGCAAACCTGAAGACGCTTTTATGAAGTTCTAAAAGTTCTTGCAGTACAATATTCAATTCAGTTGTGTGAAAAAGGTATTCTAATGACTTCAGAAACTAATACTGTTGCCCATATCTTTAGGCTCTGTTAACACTGGTGTAGGGGAAACTGGTGCATGTTTGGTGTATACACTGGCTTTTAACTAAACAAAGGAGGAGTTGAATATTTCATCCTATTGCCTCATGGCTTTCACTGGAGAGTTGCACCAACATACAAATGTTCTATACTCGCACATCAGAATGTGAAGAGATCAGAGTTTAGGGACAAGATTTTATCAAGGGGTTAAAGGGGTTTTCCATACAAAATACTACTGATGATGTGAGGATAGGTCATCAATAGTATTTTGCATGGAAAACTCCTTAGAGACCAGCCTATAATCTGTACCTTTAGAACCAAGTGATTTTCGTCAACTCATTGTAAGAGACATAACTCCTTGACATCACTATATGAGGGCTTGTTTTTAGTGGGAGGAGTTGTATTTTTTTTTTTGTGGCTTCAGGAAAGTAAACGAGATCTTTAAGTTTGATGCTTAACCCATGCCAAGAATGGACGAGGTGATTGAGAGGCTGGGTAATGGCAGATGTACTACTACTCTTGATCTTACAAAGGGTTACTGGCAAATACCTTTGACAGGGCGAAAGAGAAAAGGGACTTATTATTTTGTTATTTGTATAGCGCCAACTTATTTCGCAGTGCTTTCAGGTTTTAGCTCCACTCCATCAGCTCCACTCTAAAAAGACCATCCACTCCAGATGGTCTTTTTCAGTATTAAAACATGCTATTTGGATTACATTGAGCATCTCCTAATTTTCTAAGATTGATGGACCTGCTCTTGAGGCCACATTGTGATTGTATAACTGTGCAACTAGATGATGTTGTCATTTTTAGTCCAGATTGGGAAAGTCACCTTTGCAAAGTACAAGCAGGAAGAGGCCTGCACTCTTTGAGCCGTTTTTAACCCTTTCCAATCCACTGTCTGACGTCTGAAGACATTATGATTTAAGGCTCTACAGTTCCGATGTTGGAAGACGTCCGTCGGGGTTCTCTTACTGTATATTGCCAGCCTCTCTGCCGTCGGAGCCTATCCAACGTGTCACCTCATGCAGTACTGGCTTTAGCCAGCAGACAGCGCCGTTGTATAACGGCAGAAAAAGAGTAAGTCCCCTATAAAACTAGGATACAAATTGGATTGGAAAGGGTTAAGATGTGGCTGAGGAGCCATGTCACAGTGGCGATGAGTGCAGCACACTCTTTGTAATCTTGCGTCCCAATGAAAGTAGATAACAGAATATGGACAACTAATGGAATTAGGTGAACGTGATGCCAGTGCCTGACTTAAAAGATCTTGGTAGCGAAATAAAACTAACACATGTATGCAAGTAAACGACAGGCACACCATTTACTTTCAACCATATGCCTGTCTAGAATAATATTAAACACCAGCAAATTATATATACAACTTGCATATACACAGTTTAACAGTTTATGCACAAATAAACAAGCTTTGGGGAGGCAGCATCTGAGCTAAGGGGGAGCTAAATAGAGAAAGACTGATGAAATCTGAAAACCCCTTATCAACCCCACTAACAGTTTTGCTAACCTGAAAAACTAGCTAATATTTCTCCAGTACTCATGCAAGTCCTTTGAAGATTCTCTACTGCTTGTCTGAAGCTTGTGTCTATGTTGCTGTCCGGTAGAAAGCATAGCTGACTTGAACGGACTTCAGGTTTTGAAAATCAAACAGTTTATCCTAGCATCAGGGAGATTTATTATCTGCTGTACACAAGATTTCATGAAAGTTTACATAATGTGTCTCTAATTAAAGCAGGACAGAGGAGAGGGCAGCCTTGCTGCAGCTATACTTCCTTCCTGCTTCTCACTCCAATTGGCACAGGGTTAATTAAACCCCAAATGAATGAGCTTGAGGACATGCAGAATTAGCCTAGGCCCTTAAGCGCTTAGCGATGAAGCCTGTTTGTGCCTTAATGGCCAACTCATTTTTTAGGGCTGTTTTTTTTTATGGGATGAACTCCAGCCTTCATATATCCCATTTTTGGAAACATAACATTTTGATTGCTTTTTTTCCTATTTTTAATTAACAAAATGTGCAATTCTGGCATGTTTTTTATTTTATTTGTAACAGAATTCACTGTGTACTATAAATAAAATGTTACATTAATTCTGCAAGCCAGTACGATTATGTCAATACCAAATTTATATAGGATTTAGGGGTTTTTTTGCAACTTTTCCACATTTTTTAAAATGTATTTTAACCCACATGTGCACTGTGTTTGTTAAATAATGTACTTTTTCTCAGTCATTACAAATGCAGCGATACCACATGTGTGATTTTTTAAAGAGTTAAACAGTGGGAATCAAAGGTTTCTTTGGTTCCTGCTGTTGGAGCAAGTGCCTGGCTATTATCCAATAGATGGGCACCTGCTCTCCCTGGCACGGGAGATCCACGCTGGGCTTCTCATGCAGATGCCATCAAAAGACATATGAGCGGTTGTTATGGGGCTAACTAGGAAACAAATCTGCTTTTATTGTTATTACAGGATTCTATTGCAGGTTTTCCCAAATTTGTTTCGAAAGCCACACCATTGACCAACTTGACCAAAGTTCGGAAGTCAGTAATGGTGACATGGACTCCAGAGCCTGAAGTATGCTTTGTGCCAACAGAGGTTGCAAACAAATGCTTCTGATAAAGGTTTGGGCGCAGTGTTACCAAACCATAAATGGTGAAGAACATCCAGTATTGTACTTAAGTCAAAAGTTGTCTCCAGCAGAGAAAAATTATGCCATTGTAGAACGGGAATGTTTAGTGGGCAATTGAATCATTAAACTATTATCTTTTTGGCAGAAAGTTTAGGCTGGTATCAGACCGTGCCCCTTCCCCTACCTTCTTTCCCCACATGAATAAAACAAAAAGAAAAAAATGCAAGGGTGACAAGATGGTTCCTATCGTTGCAGAATTTCAATTTCACCCTTAAACATAGATCAGGCAAGTCACAGAATAATGCCGATACTTTGTCCAAAGTGTACTGTAGGGTGGCCGAAAATGCCCAGCCCTCCAGTCTTGAGAAGGCAGGGGGAGGCGATGTACATATGTGACAGTAAAGTTAGTCTGCGTGGGATGAAAAACCAGAATGATAGTTTTGTTCAGCTAATTTAGATGACTGAGCTATTAATGTGTGCTGCGGGCCGGATTTTATTGGAGTGATGGGTAGATTGGTAGTGGGACCCATCACTAACTCACCCAGTCCAGCATGGGACTTCTCTTCTTAGTTCACAGTTAACTCAGCTGATTCCACTGCGCTCGTTCTGGTATATAAAAGGCTGCAATCCCAGAAAGTCTGGGTCGGAGCCTGACAGGTTAACACAAGCCCACTGTGGAATTCTGATTGTTTGCAGATAAACGCTACATATTAGGCTTTATTCACATGAGCATTTTTACATCGGCCGAAAATCACGACCATCTGGAGCATTGGTTTCCAATTTATTCGTTCAGATGAGCTGCATTAAATTGTTGCGATGGAAAAAATAGCACATGCATGACCGAAATCGGCGACTGAATTTATACGCTGCCAAAAAAGATAGTTCTTGCTCTTATCTTTCGACCGATATAGGCTGCCAACTCCTTTAGACTTCAATGGAAGGTGCAAAAAAAGGAATAGGGAGGGAGTTCAGCTGCGTCCAATGCAGGGAAAGGCATACAGGTGTCTCTATTTAGGCAATAGAAGTAATTCCCAGGATTTATGCGGAGCGAGGGATTTCCGGGCTGGGGTTTTTTGCTAATAAGTTACACCCGGCTGTGTGAATGGACGAGAAAACGCTAATTAAGCCCGGGACTTGATCGTCTCTTTTTTTTATTCACGCGATTTTATGGCGCGCGCAGGTGACCATAAAAACGCATACGATCTTGTGAAGGAAGCCTTAGACCTAGGTGGGAGAAGCACTGTCTAGTTAGTGCCCAGACGAACAGGTGTTTTATTCCTGTTTATTGCACAGTCTATGTGCTGTAGGTGGCTGCAACATTTTTGTTTCTGGCATGAAATAAAACCAAAAGGACTTTACAGGGAACCTCACCCCCAAAGCACATATTGTTATGCGTATTGGGTCACTCCTCGGCTGTCTTTCAACCCTACACTTGAGGTATGCTCCTGTCTCCTGAATCCTTGCTCTCTCTGTGTCTATTGCCGCCGATGCACAAAGTAAGCCAAAATCTGCTTTTGATATATAATGTTTCTACAGAGCTCTCTATTGGAAACTAAGTGCTAGTTCACACGGGTGTATGCAGATTTAGGCTGCGTAGATACACTGCATATTTACCTGACCGAAACTTGTAATTCCTGAGCATTTTGGCTGTTCCTGTGAGTTTTCGTGTAACTACGCTATACACAGAAGAGTCACATTGTTCTGCTGCGCAGTTTTTTTACTACGGAGCAGCAAGTCTTTTTTTCATATGTGTTATAATTATTATTAACTTCAGAGGGCAAATTGGCTTCTACCTCATAGGGTTTTTTTTCCGCCTTTTTCTGGATTAAGATTGGGGGGTAACAGGCTGGACTAAATGGACAGATATCTTTTTTTGGCCTTACTATGTTAAAAATTGGTATCACTGCATCTGTAAATGTCAAATAGAAACTACAAGTCACTGCAAAAAACAACTGCCTCGCCGAGCCCCATCAACGGAACAATAAAAAAATAAGGGTCAAAAGATGGCAACAAAGAAATTTAAAATGTATTTATTTTAATTTTATTGTTATTCAAGCATTACTATATAAAAAAATACAATTTGGTATCGCTGTAATCATACTGACTCACAGAATAAAACATGTAATTTGTGCTGCACCATAAAAACACTCCCCAAATGGTGCTATTGCGTTACCTCATCTCCCACCCCCTCACCCCCAATTTTGCCCCTCTTAAAAATTTCTAAGCCTTCCATTACATTAAATGGCATGTCATAGATGCTTTCCGAGTAATTTCCATTATATAGCTTCAGACTCGCCATACCCAAAACTATAGAAAAGAAACATACTTACTGCAGTCCTGAACCGCCGTTTCAGCAATCTGGCACTGCAGCATCTAATGTAGACGTCCCATGGCAGGTTTATGTGACATCACTGATTACATCCCTGACGGCCTTCCATTGGCTGCAGTGGTCACATGAGTAAGCAAACCACGTACTGCTACTGCTGCTGCCGTTGCAAACAGGAGGACCAGAGCGGCAGCCAGCAGTGGCAGGGGAGCAGTGTACAGCAGTCAATGTATATGTTTTTTGTTTTACACACACCTTGTCCTGCCAACAATGCTTAAAAAATGTCATAAAATACCATTTAAATGGTACCATTGAAAAATATATATTTACATAAGGGCTTGTTTTTTGCATAATGAGTTTTATCACTGGAAAAGTCTAAAAATGTTATACTCTTTTGAAAGAGAGGATACCAAAACTGCAGAATGTGATGTGGATGCAGAGGTGCATCAATTACCTTTGGTTGTAAAAGGGTTAAAGACTTTCAGCAGAAACACAACTTTCGATCACTGTCTCTTCCACTTGATTGTCCAAGCTCTGGAGTCCTTATGAATATTGTACTTACTTCCCTGCAGGTCGGCTTACTGACTGCTTGTGATCAGTCACCAACTTTGTTATTTTTATTTTTTTAATTATTAAAACTTTTTTACATATAAAACCAGTAAACCCAACAAAAACAACTCTAACCCATCCCACCCCTCTTGGGAAATATACACCCGACTATAGCATTATACCAATGCCTATATAATATCAGACATAGTATAAATATAAGTATAGGGATAGTTAGAGTCGTATTTAGTAAAAATACAATTATAAACTATATAAAAGCCACCCAAAATAAACTATCGGCAGAACTCGCCAGGGGTAGACAACCAGATAAGGAAACGGACAAAAAAAGAATTAAAGATACAGTATATTGTCTTCAGTGATTGATCACATTATAAGAGAGAGCCTGAAGGGCAAATCATCTAGTGTCAACTAACGCTTGACTGGGTAAATTTGGTGTATCAATTGACGTCCAACTTGATTTTTTAGAATTCAACCAGCTTTCTCTTTTTTTTGTGCTATGCTATCAATCCCATGATGCCTCAGCACATTATCATGTAAGCAACACTCCCAGAGAAAAGGAATTTCAATACAGAACCTTAGCACTGTCTAAATACTGATCTATTTGGTGGGACTCTGAGGAGGGCAACAGGCTTAACCTGTTAAATGTAGAAGTGTAACTGTCAGGACTCAGGACCCATGCAGTGGCAATTAGGAAATGAGTAGAAGCCAATAGACTACTAGAGCCTCTTTTACAGACTTGTTACTTTGGCCACTTTCTTCAGTGCTATCTGTATTGCCCTTATGATGGATTGAGAATATTAATTTGGGTGAAGATGATGTTCAGATAAATTCCTTCACACCTTTATTACAGGATCAAGCAGATTCTAAAATATCTACTTTGATTACTCCCACTTGGTAAGAAAACTAGGAAAAATCATGGCCACCCAGAAGTAGACACTGTCAAAAAAGTACAGGTTGCTCTTGCGGAAAACTTCAGAAGGTTCTGGTTTAAGTTCTGCAATGCTCTCATGGATTATGGCCCTTTATGATACTCCAACAGCTCAGGTTCGTATTAAGAGACCCCGGATCAAGTACATTTCTATCCTAAACAGCAACCGGCAAGGCTTATCATTGTCTCCATTGTTATATGTGCTAACGATTAAGCATTTGGCTGTTGCCATTCAAAGTAACCCATCTATTCCAGGTAAAGTCCTGGGAACCCATAGATGTAAACTTTCTCTGTACACAGACGATTTGCTCTTTTACGTTACCTCTCCCATTATTTTGATTCCCGCTATATTGGCAGAGTTTGAGGGGTTCGGATCTATAAGTAATTTTAAAGTCAACGCTCACAAATCAGATCTTTTAACTGCTTAATGTTTCAGGACGTACATTTATGTCCTGGGGGGTTTCGAGGTTTGTATGGAGAGGGCTCTGGGGTTGATCCCGCTCCATGCAATGTGGGTGCCAGCTATTTCTTACAGCCAGAAACCTGCCTGCACCACCGCTGAATAAAGCGGTCAATCCTTTTAATGCTGCCGTCAATTCTGACAGCGGCAATTAAATGTCCAATCAATATTCAGGTGTGCCGTGCAGTTGCTATGGCAGCCGGGGGCTTTCTGAAAACACCCAGGGCTACCATTGTAAATTGCCTGTCAGATTGCAGTATAATGTAATACTATGGTATTACATCACACTGCAGGGGCGATCAAACCATCACCATGTCTTTGTATGGGGAGAAAAAAAAATCAGTTTAAAAAAGTTTTATCATTAAATAAAATAAAAAGTAATAGAGAAATAGAAAAGTTTTAAAAAAATCCACCCTTTGCCATATTTATAATAAAAGAACCTAAATAAAAAAAACATAAAAGTCCGACCAAAGTAATGCATTACTTATTAGTTATGGCGGACAAAAGATAGCGGCAGAAAATAATTATATTTTTTGCCAAAGATATTTTATATTTTAAAAGTAGTACAGTAAAAAAAAAAAAAACATATATATATGTGTATAAATTTGGTATCGTACAAATCATACTGACCCACATAATAAAATTATCATATCATTTTTGTTGCAGTGCGTACACCATATAAACAAGACACCCCCCCCCCCCCCAAAAGATGGCAGAATTTAGTTTTTTTCCCATTTCACTCCACTTAGAATTTTCTTAAAGGTTTTTCAGTACATTATATGGTACATTAAATAGTACCATTGAAAAACACAACTTGTTCCGCAAATAAAAAGGCCTCAGACAGCGACGTCGATAGATAATTAAAATTATTATGATTGGGAAGGAAAAAACTAAAATGAAACAAAAAAGGGACATGTCCTTAAGGGGTTAAACATTGCCTGCCCATCAAATACTATGCAGGCAATTCAAACACATCTTCCCTTTAAGGGCTCAGTTACACGGGCGGCATTCCGCACGGAAAAACACCTGCACAGAAGGTACGGATGAAAATCCGCACCTGCCGGAGAAAGAACACATGGCTGGCAATGAAACTGGTCATGTGGATTTTTGTCCGCACGTGGTGCGGGCATTTTTTTCCGTGGAAAATATGAGCGGATCGCCACCCATGAGACTGAGCTCTAAATATCAATCTACCTCCCTCACATAACTTGGTATTAATCTAGTTTCATACCCGTATAGATTGTACAGGGTGGAGCGCGGTAATTTGCTAATTTGGGAGTGAAATAAAAAAATAATGAACTTGTAAAAACTTTATTTTATATTTTATTTACATTGAACAGTAGTGGAATTTACAAATTATTTGGTTTTAAATATTGTATCTGGCAAATGTTGACCTTCGCTATCCACACACTGCTGCATACGTTTTCTGAAGTTCTCATGCACTCTTTCAAGCATGTCGACTGGTATTCTGGCAATCTCAGCGTCAATATTGTTCCTCAGGTCTTCCAGGGTGTTGCTTTTTTGAGTTGCAGGTTGTGGCAGCGCTGTTGGTCGAAGAGAGGGGAGAGTGGGCGTTGCTTATAGTGGCTGACGGGAAGTTTGTCTGCAGCTGCTTTTCAGTTGCCATCATGCAGTGGACACGTGAGGAGCGTTCATTTTGTGTTGAAGCGTATTTTTCAAATAACCACTCGATCATTGCAATGCAACGTGCTTTTCGTTTGCGATTCGCTGTTCCCCCACGCGGACGTGTTCCTGGACGGCAATCAGTTGTAAATTGGGTAAATGCATTCAGAACAGCAGGGAATGTGTCATCTGTACGAAGAGGACCTGCGAGAAGTGTTACAACACCACAAAACATGGAACGAGTTAGAGCAGCAGTATTGCAATCTCCGAAACGCTCTGCTCGGAAGCAAGCACTTGCTCTTGGCATTTCAAGACGTTCTCTCCACCGGATTCTTCATAGTGAACTGAATTTTCACCCGTATAGAATGTGCGTGGTCCAACAATTGTCAGCACGGGATTATGTTACACGACGAACATCTTGTGAAGACATGCTTGCAACCATACCTCGTGACGCAATTGTGTTCTTTTCTGATGAGGCACATTTTCACCTCAATGGGTGTGTAAACAAACCAAACATGCGGTACTGGAGCGATACAAACCCCAGAGAAGTTCACCAGAGACCTCTGCATTCGGACCGCGTCACTGTGTGGTGCGCCTTATTACCAGTAGGCATCATTGGCCCTTACTTTTTTCCGGCAACTGTGAATTCCGAACGTTACTTAACTATGCTGCAGGATTTTTTCCAGCCAGCACTCGAGGCAATGCAATTAGAGGGTACATGGTTTCAACAAGATGGTGCCACTGCACACACAGCGAGAGTTACCATGAATTTTTTGAGGCAAACGTTTCCTGAACGGCTTATCTCTCTGAGGGGTGATCTTAACTGGCCGGCACGCTCACCAGACTTAGCCCCATGCGATTTTTTTCCTTTGGGGTTACCTTAAGTCTAAGGTGTATTGCAACCGTCCCAACACCCTGGAAGACCTAAGGAACAATATTGACGCTGAGATTGCCAGAATACCAGTCGACATGCTTGAAAGAGTGCATGAGAACTTCAGAAAACGTATGCAGCAGTGTGTGGATAGCGAAGGTCAACATTTGCCAGATACAATATTTAAAACCAAATAATTTGTAAATTCCACTACTGTTCAATGTAAATAAAATATAAAATAAAGTTTTTACAAGTTCATTATTTTTTTATTTCACTCCCAAATTAGCAAATTACCGCGCTCCACCCTGTATAATGCCAATTATCACTGTCTATTATGTTCTATAGAAAAAGCTCTCACTGCTTGGAACACCCTTTTTTGTCCTGGTTTGCATGAATGGTGGTTGTCAAAATGGATGCTCTTCACTGGATATTATATTTCCTTCAAACTTTACCTATTAAAATTTCCAGAACCTGTTTTGCAAAACTTAAATTGCTAAATTACAATTTTCATTTGGAAGGGCCAATGTCCAGGAATCAAATATGATATTTTGGTTTGAACTACATCTTCTGGAAGGTATAAGTCTCCCCGATTTTAGGATGCATCATAAGGCCGTCTGTTCTTCTATAGGTTCTTGCATTTTTAAACCTTTTTGACAATGCTAAAGATTAACAATGGGTGCAGTGGAACTCACTGCATTTCCAATTCACTCAACTACCTAATATCGATGACCTCTGCTTCTTTGTCACCTTTTAGGGTTTCCTTTTGGTCTAAAACATGCGTGCTTAAGTAGGATCTCATGCTTTGTCATTAGTAACTCTCCTCTAAGCCCAACCCTCTTACCTCATTGACAGGTGACCGACACTTTGGTCTGGGTATTGGATGCTCTTCTTTGTTTGAGTCTTCCCAATCTTCATGTCCAAGGGTCAAAAAGACATCATAACTTCCCCAGTTTTGCTGCCTTTGTCGAACATTTCCTTATTCCCAAACAGAGTTTGGCTTCTATATACTAAATTTCAACATTTTCTTTTCACATTTATTTTAACTCCCCGATCTAATCTCACACTCCCCCTTACTCCGTTCAAACAGGCAGGTCTACAATCCTCATCTCCGTCACACATGGTCTCCTGGGTCTAAACGCTGTTACGGGAAGCAAGGGGGTGACGTTTATTTCAAAACAGAAAGCTGATCTTGGCAGAACATTCTCCCAAGATGAAAAGTGTAAAATATTGATTTAACTCAAGTCCATCACATCTGGAAGATGCCAGGAAGAGAATTCTAAAATTTTACCCCGCTGGTATCAACATCTTGTTGCCCTCCATAAGATGCTTCCCACAGCTTCGGATTCCTGTTGGCACAGACTTTCTTACAGACACATGTGGTGGGATTGAGCAGTTCTGTAACCTTTCTGAAAGTCAGTCTGGCAATTATATAATACTGTTTGTAGCAGTTCAATCCCACTGATTCTTGAGATAGCATTACTACCCTTTTGCCAGGCCCTATTTCTAGACCAAGAAATGCCTTCTCTGCCACTTTATGGGTGCTGCTCGAATCTTGATCCTGAGATATTGGGAATCAACTTCTATTCCTTCCAGAGTGGAATTTGTAGACTGTCTTAATCATTCCAGGCATATTGAGAAGTTGGCGGCTATAGATAACTACTACTATGATTTCTTTGTGAATATATATTACTTGTTTACCTTCAGATCTACTAAAGTTATGCATGACTGGATCCGAGACAGTGACATCTGATGACCTAAGGTAGTGGGTTACAGGACCTATATAACATTTCCCCCTTTCCCTTGTTGTTAAGTTTTATACTTGTTTTTCTTCTTTTTAATTTTGTTCAGGTACACTTTATCTAGTGCATTTGTGAGACATATACCTAACCTTTCTTAATGGAACCTATATTGCATTCTTCTATTGTTTGATATACTGTATGCTCCCTGATCTATCTTTTCTTTAATTTTCTTTGTACCATTTTATGTTTTATACTTTATTTTGTATTTAATAAAAATTGATTTACTAGAAAAAAGTAAAAATTGCTTCAGTGCCCAAAAATTCTGTTTGATTTGTGCAAAACTATCACATATTCAATGGCTCCAATTGGGTGGCTGAACTTCCCATCACATACTATCACATTCATATAATTAGGTTGGCAAATTAGAATAAATTAAAATGCTTTAAAAATCAGTATAATAAACACCTAACAATAAGACTATTCATGAGCCTCCATTAGTTACCCTGCCTCCATAGAAATTAAGAAAACAATGCATGCTTCCTTTAACCACAAACCTGGAGATCAGACGGGCAGAGCCTGCTTACAGTTTTCATTCCAATCAAATAGAATCTCATTATGTTACTCCATTAGTCATGTTCTGAGTTGCTAAAAAAAAACCTGAAAAAAATAGCTGACAGAGCTGAAAGATCTTGTTGATCAGTTTGAGTAGCACTGCCAGAATAGTGTACAGGAGAAATACAGAGAACATCTCTATTCTGCTTCCACCTTCACCCAGAAATGGGGGAGATTGGAACAGTTTCACTGTTTGTTATTTGTATTATTTGTACTTCTGATGTCTTCATAGATTACACTGCGAGGCCCAACTCCGTAATATTAGACCTCCAAAAATTCACTTAACCTAGGCTTTAAATACATTCTGTCACCTACTTTTAGCCCTATTAGCTAGACTTATGGGTTAAAAGTAGATGACCTGCTGAGTTCAGGCATGTAATGGTTATACTTACCTTCCCCATCGTTTTCCCTGGTGTCAACGCTGGAAGCGGCCATTCAGTGCATTGAGCAGCAAAGCAAAGTAGTCCTTCCATTATAAAATTAGAACTGGTAGACTACTAAGCAGCGACACTCAATGCATTGAGTGCTGAGGTACAGAACTGACACTGCGGGGACGATGGAGGAGGTAAGTATAACACATTCCCTGACACAGCAGGTCATCTACATTCATTTCAAATGGAGCTCTGTAAACTCCACTGAACTGAATGAAGCAGGGTCATGTATGTGTAGCCGCAGCGCTATTCAGTCTAACATCAGTGTGGGTCAGTTCAGCAATCCTGCAGTGACAGAAGAGGGGGACAAGGGACCAGTCTTGGGACTGGTGGGGGCCTCAACTAATCTGAATTTTATCCATTATCCTATCGATACGGAATAAAAGTCTGTTGTGAGACAACCCCTTTAATGTGTTTAATTTTGATTTTAGGTGACAATGAAGTTTTGGGATATGGCACCAAGATTTGGTAACCACAATGTGGCCAATGGCCATCTTATCTGGCCGATAATGCTGACAACATTGTATGGTCCTTCGCTGTTATGGATAAGTCAGGTGTCATTGTGGTTACCACATCATGGGACAATACCCTTATTGGTAAACCCACAAAACCACACAATCAGCAATCAATTAACAAATGTGTGATTTTCAAATTGACTGTTTAAAAATTCAGACATGCATGTGTAGTACACCAGAGTTAGGGTCCCACAGCACTTTGATAGCTGCCTCAGGTGTAGTGTATATGTGTATTAATGGTTTGTTATGTGTATTGACCTTAAAGGGTCATCAAGAGTTCATGTCTGGTGTCTTCACAATCTAACACTGCATAACTGTGCAGAGTTCACCCTAACCCACTCTGTTACCTGTCAATCACCCCTAGCTAGGATTGGGATTGAGTAATGAGGATCCCCTTAGCCCAGGATTGGTTGGTGGGGAAGATATAAAAGACAGGGCATGGGTGGGATTAGGCAGTCTAGTCTACACCAGTCTGAGAGAATTTGGGAGTGAGAAGGAAGAGTCTAGCTTAGGCTGGCCTAGTGAGATCAAGACCCAGTCTGGGGAGGATGAGCCCAGTCATGGAGAAAGCCTAGCGGGGAAGTCGCAAGGAGGGTAATGCAGGAGACGAGAGAGGAGTCTTTTTCAACCCTGCCAGAAAGAATCTGAGACAGGGCAGACCCCGCGGAGGCTGCCAAGGAAGCAGACACCGTAACAGTTATCTTGTTTCTGCAAAGGCAGAAGTCAGTGTGTCACAGGAGAGCCTACACTATTCCCTCCATTCCTCCACAAATACCCTGCAGCATAGTGCCCACTTAACCTAGCCTGGCAGCGTCATTTATCAGGAAACCTAAAGGAACGAATGTATGATATCTTGCCTTCACCAGAAGTTAAAGGAGAATTTATTGCCTGTATTTCTGAAGAGTTGTGTCTGTTGTATGTGTTCTGAGTTCCAGTAAACTGTGTGCCTTCGGTTTTACTGATGCTTCCATGGACTTGTCTATTTTATTACTGCGACACCCACGTCCAAAGGCACTGGCATCATACCGAACTTACACCAGCTATTCTCACCAAGTATCCCTATTGCAATCTCACCTACTGCACAAGCGACCTTTTTAGGCCGGGGAGCAACCACCATGACAAGGACAACTTATGGTCGCTGCACATGTCTATGATCACATGGTTTTCACTCATGCCTCAGCCACTCAGCAGCCAATATGTCAAATCATATCCTAACACGTGCAATGAGCATAAATTATAGAAGAGACATGAGCGGCCAGTTGCCACATGCCAGAGCACAGAGAGCACTTCCATGGCTTAAAGAAAACCTGTCACCAGGTTTATGCTGCCTGAACCATGGATAGCATAAACCCAGGACAAGTATGCACAGTAGCATATCAAAATGTATAAAATATCAAATTGGCAAACTGCTGTTTTTTCAGCAGATTTTCTGAAGATTTGGCAGAGAAAGGGAGTAGTCTGCTCATTAACCCCTTAGTGACAGCCCCATCGTGTTCTTACGTCCTGCCTAAGGGGGCATTAATCCTTGGATGTCAAAACATGCACCCACTGAGGATCAAAGCCCCATGGGCTGTGGACGTGACAGTTCGATGCTGTCGGTTCCCGGAGGTAGCCGACCACATGGAGCAGTCATGGGGGGCTGCCAGAAGTAAATTAAAAGTTTAAAAAGTTAGAGTTTCAGCTCCCCTCATGGATCGCACCTATGAGGGGGGCTGAAACTACTCACCCCCCCCCCCCCATCCTCCGCGTTGTCCCTCGATGATCTGGTTTAGAATGGACCCTCTGGCATCTTTTGTGCATGCGCACCTAAGTGAAAATAACGACGCATGCGCAGATGACCAGATCGCCACGGGACATTTGAAATCTCCTGCTTCCTGGCTACTGAAGGAGCCGGGAAGCAAGAGATGGCACTGGGGACCACAGTTACCGGTTCCCAGGTTTCACGGAAAAGTTGTAAAAAGTGAGAAAAATAAAGTTAAAGTTTCACCTCCTCTCATGGATCGGATCCATGAGGGAAGGTGAAAATACTCACCCCCGTCCTCCGTGATGTCCCCAGGTCTTTCCAAGACCTCACGTCACCGTCTGTGCATGCACGCCCCACGGTAACATCTGGAAGAGGCACGCGCGTTCTATCTCTGTGAGTTATAGTGGCTGGCTGAGAGCTCCGGTTAGCCGGGCTGATTGGTCTCTGCCCAAAGGGCGGAGACTCCTGAATATAGTCTGGCAGCTGCTGATAACAGTTGCCAGTTATTGGTTCCATTCCCTGTGTGCTTGACTTCGGTCCTGCTCGGTCCTGTTACCTTGTCTCGATCCACCTCTGCCTGTGTTCTGTGGTTTTCCTGTCGTATTTGTTTATTCCATCTGCCTAGCCTGTCAGTACTAGTAAGTTGTCATCTACATAGGTACGGCTGTTCCTCCCTGTCCACTAGGCAGCATAGGGTCAGTGTTGCGGCTTGGACCTGTCCACCTTTGGGGCTACCTCCAGGAAGGGACATTGGTGTGGGTGAGGGTCAGGGAGTCCTACCCCGTGCGTACCTGTGCACACTACTAGTACTGTAACATAATAACTGGCCCAAAAAATATTTTCCTGCGGTTTCTTGTGGTGGGATTCACAGTGTGAATGGAGTCCTACAATACGATTACCATTCAGATTCGTGACCTGGCCGGGATGGTTCAGGACCTGTCAGGGCGTCTCAGCCATCAGGAGCAGCGGTTGGTTGTGCCCGCTGATCCAGTACCTGAACCTAAATGCCCATTACCCGAGGTGTTCTTGGGGAATGGAAAAAAAATCTTTGACTTCCGGGAGGCTTGTAAGTTGTTTTACTGCTTGTGGCCTCGTTCCTCTGGGTCTGAACCCCAACGGGTGGGGATTGTTATGTCTTTGCTCAGAGAAGAGCCTCAGTCATGGGCCTATTTACTGGCTGATTCCGCTTGTCTGCAGTCGGTAGATTCTTTTTTCATTGAGCTCGGGAATATTTTTGAGGAATCCAATCGTGCAGGATACGTAGTCAGTAAATTGTTGGCCCTTCGCCAGGGGTGCCAGTCGGCAGAAGAATATTGCTCTAGTTTCAGGCAGCATTCAGGTGAATCTGCATGGAACGACTGTGCGCTCAAAGATTTATTTTTGGTAGGCCTGTCTGATGCAGTAAAAGATCTATTGCTGTCCCATCCATCACCCTCTACTTTGAATCAAGCTATGGAATTGGCAGTCAGAGCTGATCGTAGACTCAGGTCTAAAAGGAAAGCTAAGCTAGAGTACCATCAAGAACGTGGTGCTAAGTCTCTGGCGACTTCTACAGCATGTACCCCATTGTCAACCCCCAGAGCTGATGGTATGGAAGTGGATCGGTTGAGCCCTGGAGAGCGAAGGCGGTTTCGGGTTTCAAACCAACTCTGTTTCTTCTGCCGCAAGGCTGGTCATAGCATCGCGTCCTGCCAGGAAAGGCAGCCACGGAAGCAGCAGAAAAACTTCAGCTCCTAGGTGACTGTTGGGAGGGTCATCTAGGAGGTCAGGTACTCCCTAAATTACTGGTGCCTTGTAGTGTGTCTTACAAGGCTTTTCACAGGGTGGGACAGGCATTTATTGATTCTGGGTCGGCCGCGAACCTTATCCATTTGTAGTTCGTAAGACCACTGTCATCTAGTTTTACCGTGTTAGGTTTGCCGATCCACTTTACCAGTATCGATGCAACCCCTCTGTCCTCTGGGGTAGTGCGTCGGAGGACACCAGAACTTCGGTTCATGGTGGGCACATTACATTCGGAGGTTATTTCATTTCTGGTCATGGAGAAGATGTCCATGGATATCGTTTTGGGATTGCCGTGGCTAAGGACGCACAATCCTCAGTTCGATTGGACTACTCTGGAGCTAGTTCGGTGGGGAGGGCTCTGTCAGAACCATCTAGTGCCTGTTACATTGTGTTCCACCGATACTATTAGTATTCCGGACTATTTACAGGATTTTCAAGATGTGCTCTCTAAGAAGCTTTCTGAGGTATTACCCGCACACCACGAATGGGATTGTAGGATTGATCTTATCCCGGATAGTCCCATTCCTAAGGGGGCCATATTAATCTGCTGGGTTAGGAGCATGAGGCTCCTTAATCCTATATTTCAGAGGCTTTAGCCAAGGAACATATCAGACCATCAAAGTCACCAGCTGGAGCAGGCTTATTTTTTGTTGAAAAGAAAGATGGGTCTTTACGGACTTGTGTTGACTATCGGGCTTTAAACAAGATCACCATAAAGAGTCAATGCTCGCTCCCTCTGATCCCGGATCTGTTGAATCAGGTGGTGAGAGCACGCTGGTTCTCTAAGCTTGACCTTCGGGGGGCTTATAATCTTATACGTATTAAGTCTGGTGACGAGTGGAAGACCGCGTTCAACACCCTGTTGGGGCATTTAGAGTGTCTGGTTATGCCCTTCGGGTTATGCAACGCCCCTGCGGTTTTTCAGGGGTTTATGAACGTAGTCTTCCACGATTATCTAGGGGTTTTTATGGTTGTCTACTTGGACGACATTTTGGTGTACCTGTCGGACTGGGACACGCATGTAAGACATCTCCATTTAGTGTTGGAGCGACTACAGGAGTACCAATTGTATGTTAAATTGGAGAAGTGCTCCTTTGGGGTCAAACGCGTGTCATTCCTTGGGTACATCACTACTCCAACTGATGTGTGTATAGAGTCAGACAATGTTGCGGCAATCACACAATGGGCTAAACCAGATGATTTTAAGGCTCTTCAGCGCTTTCTTGGGTTTGCCAACTTTTACAGAAAATTTATCAGAATTTCTTCAGTGATTGCACAACTGCTGACTAATCCCACTAAAAAAGAAGGGGACGTGACGTCATGGTCTCCGGAAGCTTCAGAAGCGTTTGAGCAACTTAAGAGGGCTTTTTCCACCGGGCCGGTGCTTGCTTAGCCGGACCCTCAGAGGCCCTTTTTCGTGGAGGTAGACGCTTCTGAAGTTGGGGTGAGTGCAGTCCTCTCCCAGGTATTGGTGGGTCGTTCAGGGTATAGTCCGTGTGCCTTCTTTTCCCGTAAATTCAGTAGCGCTGAGCGCAACTACAATGTTGGGAACAGAGGACTGCTGGCAATAAAATGGGCATTTGAGGAAGGTGTTATCTTCTGGAGGGGGCTTGACACTAAGTAAAAGTCTTCATCAATAACAAGAACTTAGTGTAGCTTGAGAATGCTAAGCGCCTCAATGCGCGGGAAGCCAGGTGAGTGCTTTTCTTCTCAAGATTCGATGTTACAGTCACATACCTGCCGGGAGATAAAAATGTGAAAGCTGGCGCCCTCTCCCGCTGTTTCGGGACTCCAGAGGTTAAGGGCTCTTCTCTGGAAGGCATCCTCCTGCCCGGTGTCATGGTGGCAGCCCTGACACGGAACCTTCTGGCTCAGCTTCAGGAATATCAAGAAGCTCTGGAGAGGGTTCCAGCAGGGAAGTTATTTGTACCGATGTCCCTGTGGTTTTTAGTTCTGGAAGAGTCTCATTCCTCCATTTTTGCAGGGCATCCAGGGGTCCAGGGGACTCTTGAGCTATGTTCCCCTTTCTACTAGTGGCCCGGCATGGCACGGGAGGTCCGGAAATTCGTAAATCGGTGCTCAGCTTGTGCACGTGGTAAGAGTCGCCGTAAGAGCCCTGAGGGACCGTTAATGCCGTTGTCAGTACCTGGTAGGCCATGGTCGCATGTGTCCATGGATTTTGTCACTGACCTGCCCCTGTCACAAGGTTGTTCCACCATTTTGGTAGTTGTTGACAGGTTCTCAAAAATGGCCCATTTTGTTGCTTTGGAAAAACTACCGTCTGCCGCTGAATTAGTGAAGATTTTCAATAGAGAGATTATAAGATTGCACGGAATACCGGTCAATATAGTTTCGGATCAGGGGGTGCAATTCGTGGCCCAATTCTGGAGGGCCTTCTGTAAAAACTTGGGAACATCTCTGTCTTTCTCATCAGCATTTCATCCGCAGACGCATGGGCAAGCGGAACGTAAAAATCAAGACTTAGTCCGATACTTGCGTCTTTTTGTGGGAGAGAGTGTCAGTCGCTGGTAGAGTTTTTACCTTTGGCCGAATTTGCCATAAATAATCGTATCAGTACTGCGACGGGGATGTCACCTTTCTTCTGTGTGTTCGGTCAACATCCCCGGTTCCTGACTTCCATTCCAGTACCTACAGTTTGTCTCGCTGTTGATGTTGATACTAGTGAGTTGCGGGAGGTCTGGAATGGGGTGCACAAGAATCTGGAGGAAGCAAGTAGTCGTATGCAACTACGTAGTTGTAAAAGGTCCACTGTGTCGCATCCATTTGAGGTCGGTCAGAAGGTTTTTCTGTCCACGAAGAATTTATAATTGAAGCTCTGCTCAGCAAAGCTTGCACCGCGTTTTATCAGTCCCTATGCTATAACATTAGTCCTCTAGTTTATGAGTTGGATTTACTGGGTTCTTGGAGGGTGCATAGGGTGTTTCATAAATCCCTGTTGAAGTTGTTTATCCCTCTGTCTCTGTGAGTTATAGTGGCTGGCTGAGAGCTCCGGTCAGCCGGCTTGATTGGTCTCCACCCAAGGGGCAGAGACTCCTGAATATAGTCTGGCAGCTACTGATAGCAGTTGCTAGTTATTGGTTCCATTCCCTGTGTGCTTGACTTCGGTCCTGCTCCAGTGGAACTTACCTTGTCTCGATCCAGCTCTGCCCCCCGCATTTGCTCGGACGAGTATGCAGTTACTCAAAAAGAGCGATGCTCGCTCGAGTATCTGCCTTTACCGAGCGTGCTCGCTCATCTCTAATTGTAATGCATTAGAACAGTGCAAAACTTATGCTACTTTTGCTGTCTTATTTTACCGCAATAAACATGAATTTATGGACTTTTACCAAACATTTGGCCTGCATGTGGGTTACTGAGGTGTGATCACCCATCTATGTGGAGAAAAGATGGCGATCTCGCAAGGTCAATACCTCCAAGTTGCCACTATTGTCACCACCAAACTGCAACGGAGTTAGGTTTGAATGCGTTAAAGGGAGATTGCTTTATTATTGAATCGGAAAGCAAAATTGTTCAGAAAATCTGCCAGCTTCTCGAGAAACTATATGGTTTAACCTCGAATGCAGGGAATCTTAGAGACAGGTTTTTTGCTTGGGACCAATGGGAGGATGCAGATATTCCCTAGTATGCAAATTCTATTATATAACTTTCAGCTATTGGGTTAGACTGAATGCACATGGGCAGTTCAGATTCCGCATGCGGAATCAGACCCTGCCTGCGGCCAGCATCCACACGTACTTGCTGTTTCCTCTTTTCTTCTGTACTGTTGCTGGTCTGCACGGTGAGCCGTCGGGCATGCGCAGTACAGAATTTTTTTTTAAAAAACATCTGCTTTTCCTGCTTCATCGCCTAGCGATGATGCAGAATCTGCAACCCTTCCACAATGTCATTGCAGAAGGGCTGTAGATTGGACAGCCTCCAGTGACTTTAATGGAGGCCGTCCACGTGGAATACACACTACAATAGGACATGCTAGGATTTTCCCTCCGAGTGCAGAAAATCGCAGCTGATTTCCACTCGTGGACATGGAAGAGCAATTCTGCATAGCATGTCTATGGGCAGTATTTGCTGCGGAATCCGGTGGCGAACACCCCTTCCAGATTCCGCAATGCAGATACACCAATGTGCATTGGGCCTTAGACACCATGGGACATGCAGACTGAGGGATCAATTTGTCATTGGGTTATATAGTGGCCCTCTATGTCAAGTGTTGCAAGAGAATTGTGGTTGACTCTGCGCTAACTTTACATCAACTACTCAAAGAAGTCATTGTGAGAAATAGGGACAATAGCTCTAGCTCTTGTGGTGAGGTCTCAGGCAGTAGGAGGCCAAAGCGTGACCACAAGAAAAGAAAGTTGGGAGAAGATGGTCCAAGTAAAAAGTGCATTGGGAAGTGTAGAGTGAAAAAATAAAGAAAGATAATTTTCCTTCTACTTCTATTCTGATATATACATACATCTCTCGCAGAGGTCATTGGCATTCTAAAGAGGAGAAAACTGGGAACATGCTAATGAACACACACTTATAATAGACTGTTAAAAGCAATATATAAAACATATATACAACATATACCAGGGCCTAATTCAAGGACAGCTGCAGCACACAGAGCTCTACAAGATCAATACAAAACGTTTGCCTTTATTAAGGCCCAATCGTGAGATGGTACCAAGTTGGTAAATCCATCGACATTCCTTTTGGGCCAGTAAAGGTTTCCAATTTCCTCCTTGTGGACTTTGGACAACGTGATCAATTCCCCTAATTTTGAAGGCAGAACTGCCATATGCATGGTAGATCTTAACGTGCTTAGGAATGGTCTTAAGATAATCAAAACATTCTTCATCATTTGCAGATTCTATGCTAAGTCCGTGTTCTCTTACAATAGATCTTCTCTTTTCCTCTTCTTCGCCTGATGATATCCTTTATTAATCATTCTCTTATTATACTCATGATTTAGAAATCTTTCCAGTTAGATCACTTGCTCTTTCTTCAAATGTCTCATCCTCCAAACAAATTCTTCTTAACCTCAAAAATTGACCCATTGGAATATTCTCAATAAGATGTTTTTGATGTGAGGATCTGGCGTGTTAAAGGGGTTGTCCCGAGGCAGCAAGTGGGTCTGTACACTTCTGCATGGCCATAATAATGCACTTTGTAATGTACATTGTGCATTAATTATGAGCCATGCAGAAGTTATAAAAAGTTTTATACTTACCTGTTCCGTTGCTGGCGTCCTCGTTCCCATGGTGCCGACTAATTTTCGCCCTCCGATGGCCAAATTAGCCGCGCTTGCGCAGTCCGGGTCTTCTGCAGTCTTCTATGGGGCTCCGTGTAGCTCCGTGTAGCTCCGCCCCGTCACGTGCCGATTCCAGCCAATCAGGAGGCTGGAATCGGCAATGGACCGCACAGAAGAGCTGCGGTCCACGGAGGAAGAGGCCATCTTCAGCGGTGAGTAGAGAAGTCACCGGAGCGCGGGGATTCAGGTAAGCGCTCCGGTGAGCTTTCTTTACCTCCCTGCATCGGGGTTGTCTCGCGCCGAACGGGGGGGGGGTTGAAAAAAAAAAAAACCCGTTTCGGCGCGGGACAACCCCTTTAAATAGAGTTGACTGAAGTAGGTTTATGGAATATATCAGAGTGAGGGTGCGGGCAGACGAGCGTAGGCGTATTTACGTTCGCACAAGCGCAACGTATAATCGCCCGAGCGATCGTTTTTCACCGATCACGACCAGAGCTAGAAAGCGTATTTTCGTTTGTTCCTACTTTGCAAACGGTCTTTTCGGCGATCGAATATGCGTTGGCGCGTATTTCGGTCGCATATGTTCCATTTTTTTTCGAATTGCCGTTTTTACGCGCCGTAAAATCGCCCATGTGAACGAATACATTCGAAACCATTGCCTCAGATGGTCACGTATATACGTTTGGTCGCAAAAACGCGCCGTTTATGCGCTCGTCTGCCCGCACCCTGAATGTGTCTTTTGTCATTTACATATTTATATGTCAATTTGATATTAACATCATTAGTGTTGAGACTGGTCATAAATTCATGTAGCTCTTCCACCCCACCCTGCCAAACAAAAATCACATAATCAATATAACACAACCATAAATGTACACGTTCAGCAAGGGGGTGGGTGAAATACTGAAAATCTTTCTCTCCCAAAGCCTTAGGAGAACATCAGCATATGAGGGGGAACAAAGCACCCCCATTGCTGTTCCCTGGAGCTGTAAGTAGAGAGTACTTCTAAAAGTTAAAAAATTGTGAGTGAAAACAAATCTCAACATCTCTAAAATAAATCCACAGAATTCCTTCTCTATATCTGACTATCTAAGAAAGTAGTCTACTGTTTCAAGTCCATGCTCATGTTTGAGTGACTTATACAGGGATTCAACATCACATACAACAATCGCATATCTGGCACTAATTGGATGTTTTTTAATTCTATTTAATGCATCCGTTGTATCCTCAATGTAAGATGACAATGTCTCTACAATAGGGTGTAATATATGTTCAATCACCTTCCCCAAGGTCTCACATAGACCACCAATGTCCGCCAGTATTGGGCGGCTCGGTGGATCGATTTTGTTCTTGTGTACCGTCGGAAGAAGGTGTAGAGCTGGTATCCTAGGCATTTCTGGTACAAGGGTGTTACATTTCTTATCTGATATAATCCACTGATCTTTTGCATTCAGAACCATATCTTCCAATTATTTTTTAAGTTTCTCTCTTGGATTGCATGTTAGTTTTTTAGATTTGTTTCCATCACGTAACTGGTGCATCGCCTCCTTGATGTACATACTACATGGCCAGATGACAACATTACCCCCTTTGTCAGATGGTTTTATGACTATATCCTTCATTTTTTGTAATTCAGATAGAGCTTTACGTGTGCATCTAGGTCGGTGCTTTATATGGTATAAGTGTGTTCATTTATTTTGCGTGGTAACGTGACTGCTATTTATGTATTGTGATATGATTCTTGTTATACATTGTAACACGCATATGGGACATCAACCATTACACTAATGCCTATTTGACTGATGATGTACTGTTTTAGTGTGAGGGCTGCACTCTCTTGTGAAACTTGGAAATTTTAAATAGAAATATTTTAATACGATTGGTAAATAAAGATTTTTTAATATATTCTTAATCTGTGTATTGAGACTATATTTTTGGGGGTTGACATCTTTTATCAAATTCACCATCACCATGTCCTCAGGAGAGAGTTTCATAGTCTCACTGTGCTTAGTCTGAGGTCACACAGAATGGAAATCCTGCAGAAATCTTGCGGTATGACTGCAGTGGGTCTGCACAGAAATACCGCAAGATTTACATGGCAGAAATGCCTCAAGACCCGCGCCATTCGGCACAGGTTTTGAAGTGGCTTCGCCGCTTGTATTCCGCTGTGGCCATCTCTCCCCATAGAGAGGAGAAAGGGCACCACGGAAACAGCGATACAATTGATATGCCGCGGCTTTGAATTCCGCGAGGCTTGTCAATTTCAGCGTGGCTTGGTGTTTTGCCAACTGGAAAACAACAAGTGCGGATACGGATTTAAAGAAGGACAAGTGAGTTGATACAACACAATTTATTATTACAAATGAATAAATGATTATGATAAAACAAATTTACATTAAAACAGGTGATATTGCATAAACATTTTGGTAAACAATAGTTAAACAAGGGTTACATTAACACTCACATCACCAAGAGCCTTAGATATACTTATCTGATTTGTACATTAACCGGAGAGGCAACGGTGAAAAGTCCAAAAACAGGAGGGCGTCTTGTGAACAACACTATGACAGGGCATTCCCCATCACAGGTCCAAAATGCTTCTGCCCTATTACAATTTGTTTCCTGTTTTAAACACTATAACTACTTAGTCATCTGCCATATGCTCCAAGCTTTGCAACCAAAATGTTATCAATCTGAGACCCCCCACCATCTGAAGTAGCCAGCTTCATTAATGAAAGGTTCAGAATCAACAAAACTCAATTCCCTATACGACGACGACGACGGCGGCGGCGGCGGTGGCGGTGGCGGTGGCGGTGGTGGCGGCGGCATCACAGGATTAACAAGTCTCAACAGTTTCATGGCAATACAATGTATATGGACAGAGTTTCAACAAACCTATACAAACAGAGTTGTAGTTAATACAATTAGCATTGTTCTTGTAATTGTAGTTGATTCAATTAACATTGTAACTGTAGTTAATTTAATTAACATTGTTCTAGATAACTAAGCCTACACCAAACAGGTTTAAGTTCACATGAGTGTTCATAGCATTTCGTATTTAAAATACAAAATGGAGGATAAAGGAACATGAATAGCCATTTATATAGGCTTGCATTACAATAAGATACTGGAGGGAGACAAATTGCCAATTATATTTGCACCACAATCCACCCTTTGGCTATTTGTAGCCATCATACAACTATTTCATAATATTATTAAGATACATAAAATCAACATACAATTTAGGGCTGGAATATACATTTTGAAATATCATGGTTTGATTTACAATTTCTATTAATGAATGATTAACAGCTTCCAAATGTTTCCTTTAAATGTTCCACATGTTTCATATCAATGATACATTCACTTTTTATTACTCTTTTCTCTATATATTCATTTGCTAACAACATAAAACAAATCTTGTCAAATCTGGGCTCGAGGGAAAAATTCAAAAGCAGGCTTATATTGAATACAATTGTCTCTTTTTGCAAAAGTGTTTCCTCCTCTCTTGATCTTCTTTAGACCCATAACCTACAGGGTCTTTGATGCAGGGAAGCAGGGGGATTATTGTGCCCTTACTGCTTTCCCTAGTTATCTAAAGAACAGACCCTAAGCAGGAATCTGTCCCCGCCTATTACATTGGTGTCAATTAGAGATGGAGAATGGAGAAGATTAATTGACACTAGAGATGAGCGAACGTACTCGTTTAGGACTATTTCACAATCGAGCATCGCTTTTTTTCGAGTAACTGCCTACTCGGGTGAAAAGATTCGGGGGGCGGCGTGGTGGAGCGGGGGGTAGCAGTGGGGAACAGGGGGGAGCTCTCTCTCTTTCCCCCCCACTCCCCTCTGCAGCCCCCGGCTCACCCCCGACGCCCCCCGAATCTTTTCGCCCGAGTAGGCAGTTACTCGAAAAAAGCGATGCTCGATTGCGAAATAGCCCTAAATGAGTACGTTCGCTCATCTCTAGTGTCAATCAATCTTCTCCATTCTCCATATCCAGAAGTATCCACAGCTAACTATAGATCTTTATAGATTCCACTGTTGCAGATGCCCTCTGTACACCATTTGTTGCCCAGGGTCTTCAGGGAGGAGCGGTGATGCTTTGCCATCCTTTGACGTCATCAGTTGGCGGTTATTATGCAGGGTATGAGGATCACCCAAGTGACAATTTAGCAGCAGTCGGACACACTGTCAGTTCTTCAGGCTCAGTTGGATAGTCACAGCGTGTAGATAGATGCAGCATGCACTTAGAGAAGATGAAATTTCAAATCACAATTGAAAAAGAACCAATATACTGGCGGAAATAACTCAGTTCATCAATTTACTCAGTCCTAAATAAACTTAGAATCAGTCCATGGTAGATTAAACAAAACCAAAGGCAAAATCACAGTCCTGGGCCTTGTGTGCTTTTCTTCACTCCTCCATAAAAATAGATGAAACAAAATTCTGTATGTCAAATTTATCAATAAAACAATCTCTGCCCAGAGTGACCTGATAAGTTTTCTGCTGTAGCAAATGAATATTTCTAATATTCCTAATCTATCTTCATTTCAGTACAAATATCTACTATATACATTATACATATAACTCAAGAATTAGTAGTCATTTAAATAAATAACATAATATCAAACCTGGCAAGTCAAGTCAATCAAGTTTACAATTAGAGATGAGCGAACGTGTTCTTCCGAGCTTGATATTCGTGCGAATATTAGGGTGTTCGTGATGTTCGTTATTCGTAACGAACACCATGCGGTGTTCGGGTTACTTTCACTTCCTTCCCTGAGACGTTAGCGCGCTTTTCTGGCCAATTGAAAGACAGGGAAGGCATTACAACTTCCCCCTGTGACGTTCAAGCCCTATACCACCCCCCTGCAGTGAGTGGCTGGGAAGATCAGGTGTCCGCCGAATATAAAAGTCGGCCCCTCCCGCGGCTCGCCTCAGATGCCGTGTGAGTTAGATGAGGGACAGTGCTGTTTGTACCGGAGCTGCTGTAGGGAAAGAATTGGTAGTTAGTGTAGGCTTCAAGACCCCCCAAAGGTCCTTATTAGGGCCACTGATAGCTGTGTGTTGGCTGCTGTTAGCAGTGGCAATTTTTTTTTTCTCAAAATCGCCTCTGCAGAGCGTTGCACCCGGCATTAGGGACAGAAGTGCTGCATAGGCAGGGAGAGTGTTAGGAGTGAGTGTAGCCTTCAAGAACCTCAACGGTCCTTTCTAGGGCCATATTTAACCGTGTGCAGTACTGTGCTGGCTGCTGTTAGCTGTGCTGCATTTTTTTTTACTTCTCAAAATCGCCTCTGCAGAGCATTGCACCCTCCATTGATACTGCAGGGAAAGAATTGTGTAGGCAGGGCCACAACACAGTTATTATTCATTGAATATACGCAGTGCTGCCTTTTGGTGGAAAAAAACGGAAAATATTTCTATTTGTCCTGCCTCTGTCCGTCCTAAGGGTGGTGGACACGTGTCGGCTGCGTGTGCAACCGTTAAAAATCAGACGCACCCAGCTACGGTTTACTGCTGGCTTCGCCATTTGCTTTCCTTAATTGGGAAAAAAAATACCTGCTCTGCCAGAGTTAATAACTCTGCTACCCTCACGTTCTGTGACACATTAGCAGGGACACAGCACAGTTATTAAACTTCTCATGTTCATTGAATATACGCAGTGCTGCCTTTTGGTGCAAAAAAACGGAAAATATTTCTATTTGTCCTGCCTCTGTCCGTCCTAAGGGCGGTGGACACGTGTCGGCTGCGTGTGCAACCTTTAAAAATCAGACGCACCCAGCTACGGTTTACTGCTGGCTTCGCCATTTGCTTTCCTTAATTGGGAAAAAAAATACCTGCTCTGCCAGAGTTAATAACTCTGCTACCCTCACGTTCTGTGACACATTAGCAGGGACACAGCACAGTTATTAAACTTCTCATGTTCATTGAATATACGCAGTGCTGCCTTTTGGTGCAAAAAAACGGAAAATATTTCTATTTGTCCTGCCTCTGTCCGTCCTAAGGGCGGTGGACACGTGTCGGCTGCGTGTGCAACCTTTAAAAATCAGATGCACCCAGCTACGGTTTACTGCTGGCTTCGCCATTTGCTTTCCTTAATTGGGAAAAAAAATACCTGCTCTGCCAGAGTTAATAACTCTGCTACCCTCACGTTCTGTGACACATTAGCAGGGACACAGCACAGTTATTAAACTTAGATTATACATTCACTAGAGGCAGTGGGGCCTTTCGTTTTCAAAAAAGGGAAAAAATTATATTTGGCCTGCAGTCTTGCACCAATTTATTAGCTGCCTGTGAAATCAAATCACTGGTAATACAGCATGCTGAGGGGTAGGGGTAGGCCTAGAGGACGTGGACGCGGCCGAGGACGCGGAGGGCCAAGTCAGGGTGTGGGCACAGGCCGAGCTCCTGATCCAGGTGTGTCGCAGCCGACTGCTGCGCGATTAGGAGAGAGGCACGTTTCTGGCGTCCCCACATTCATCGCCCAATTAATGGGTCCACGCGGGAGACGGTTATTAGAAAATGAGCAGTGTGAGCAGGTCCTGTCCTGGATGGCAGAAAGTGCTTCGAGCAACCTATCGTCAACCCGCAGTTCTGCGCCGTCCACTGCTGCAAATCCGAATCCTCTGTCTGCTGCTCCTCCTTCCTCCCAGCCTCCTCACTCCACTACAATGACACCTGCTCAGGAGCGGGAACACTCCCAGGAACTGTTCTCGGGCCCCTGCTTAGATTGGGCAGCAGCGGTTCCTCTCCCACCAGAGGAGTTTATCGTCACTGATGCCCAACCATTCGAAAGTTCCCGGGGTCCGGGGGAAGAGGCTGGGGACTTCCGCCAACTGTCTCAACAACTTTCTGTGGGTGAGGAGGACGATGACGATCAGACAGTTGTCTTGCAGTGAGGTAGTAGTAAGGGCAGTAAGTCCGAGGGAGCAGCGCACAGAGGATTCGGAGGAAGAGCAGCAGGACGATGAGGTGACTGACCCCACCTGGTGTGCAACGCTTACTCAGGAGGACAGGTCTTCAGAGGGGGAGTCAAGGGCATCAGCAGGGCAGGTTGCAAGAGGCAGTGCGGTGGCCAGGGGTAGAGGCAGGGCCAGACCGAATAATCCACCAACTGTTTCCCAAAGCGCCCCCTCGCGCCATGCCACCCTGCAGAGGCCGAGGTGCTCTAAGGTCTGGCAGTTTTTCACAAAGACGCCTGACGACCGACGAACAGTGGTGTGCAACCTTTGTCGCGCAAAGCTCAGCCGGGGAGCCAACACCAACAGCCTCACCACCACCACCATGCGCAGACATATGATGGCCAAGCACCCCACAAGGTGGAACGAAGGCCGTTCAGCGCCTCCGGTTTGCACCCCTGCCTCTCCCCCTGTGCCCCAACCTGCCACTGAGATGCAACCCCCCTCTCAGGACACAGGCACTACCGTCTCCTGGCCTGCACCCACACCCTCACCTCCGCTGTCCTCGGCCCCATCCAGCAGTGTAGTTCAGCGCACCGTCCAGCCGTCGCTTGCGCAACTGTTGGAGCGCAAGCGCAAGTACGCCGCCACGCACCCGCACGCTCAAACGTTAACCGTCCGCATAGCAAAATTCATCAGCCTTGAGATGCTGCCGTATAGGGTTGTGGAAACGGAGTCCTTCAAAAGTATCATGGAGGCGGCGGCCCCGCGCTACTCAGTTCCCAGTCGCCACTACTTTTCCCGATGTGCCGTCCCAGCCCTGCACGACCACGTCTCCCGCAACATTGTACGCGCCCTCACCAACGCGGTTACTGCCACGGTCCACTTAACTACGGACACGTGGACAAGCACAGGCGGGCAGGGCCACTACATCTCCCTGACGGCACATTGGGTGAATTTAGTGGAGGCTGGGACAGAGTCAGAGCCCGGGACAGCTCACGTCCTACCCACCCCCAGAATTGCGGGCCCCAGCTCGGTGGTGGTATCTGCGGAGGTGTATGCTTCCTCCACTAAAGCACCCTCCTCCTCCTCCTCCTCCTCCTCTGTCTCGCAATCAAGATGTGTTAGCAGCAGCATGTCGCCAGCAGTCGGTGCCGCGCGGTGTGGCAGCACAGCGGTGGGCAAGCGTCAGCAGGCCGTGCTGAAACTACTCAGCTTAGGCGATTAGAGGCACACGGCCCACGAACTGCTGCAGGGTCTGACACAGCAGACCGACCGCTGGCTTGCGCCGCTGAGCCTCCAACCGGGCATGGTCGTGTGTGACAACGGCCGTAACCTGGTGGCGGCTCTGCAGCTCGGCAGCCTCACGCACGTGCCATGCCTGGCCCACGTCTTTAATTTGGTGGTTCAGCGCTTTCTGAAAAGCTACCCACGCTTGTCAGACCTGCTCGTAAAGGCACGCCGGCTCTGCGCACATTTCCGCAAGTCCCACACGGACGCTGCCACCCTGCGCACCCTGCAACATCACTTTAAGCTGCCAGTGCACCGACTGCTGTGCGACGTGCCCACACGGTGGAACTCTACGCTCCACATGTTGGCCAGGCTCTATGAACAGCGTAGAGCTATAGTCGAATACCAACTCCAACATGGGCGGCGCAGTGGGAGTCAGCCTCCTCAATTCCTTTCAGAAGAGTGGGCCTGGTTGGCAGACATCTGCCAGGTCCTTGGAAACTTTGAGCAGTCTACCCAGGTGGTGAGCGGCGATGCTACAATCATTAGCGTCACCATTCCTCTGCTATGCATCTTGAGAAATTCCCTGCAAAGTATAAAGGCAGCTGCTTTGCGCTCGGAAACGGGGGCGGGGTAAGACAGTATGCCGCTGGGTAGTCAGGGCACCCTCCTGTCTATTTCTCAGTGCGTACAGGAGGAGGAGGAGGAGCATGAGGAGGATGAGGAGGAGGGGGAAGAGACAGCTTGGCCCGCTGCTGACGGTACACCGGCTGATTGCCTGTCATCCTTTCAGCGTGTATGGCCTGAGGAGGAGGAGGAGGAGGAGGATCCTGAAAGTGATCTTCCTAGTGAAGACAGCCATGTGTTGCGTACAGGTACCCTGGCACACATGGCTGACTTCATATTAGGATGCCTTTCTCGTGACCCTCGCGTTGCACGCATTCTGGCCATGACGGATTACTGGGTGTACACACTGCTCGATCCACGGTATAAGGAGAACCTGCCCACTCTGATTCCCGAAGAGGAAAGGGGTTCGAGAGTGTTGCTATACCACAGGACCCTTGCGGACAAGCTGTTGGTAAAATTCCCAGCCGACAGCGCTAGTGGCAGAAGGCGCAGTACCGAGGGCAAGGTAGCAGGGGAGGTGCGAAGATCGAGCAGCATGTACATCCCAGGCAGTGCAACAGTCTTTAAGGGCCTGGCCAGCTTTATGGCTCCCCACCAAGACTGTGTCACCGCTCCCCAGTCAAGGCTGAGTCGGCGGGAGCACTGTAAAAGGATGGTGAGGGAGTACGTAGCCGATCGCACGACCATCCTCGGTGACGCCTCTGCCCCCTACAACTACTGGGTGTCGAAGCTGGACACGTGGCCTGAACTAGCGCTGTATGCCCTGGAGGTGCTTGCTTGTCCTGCGGCTAGCGTCTTGTCGGAGAGGGTGTTTAGTGCGGCTGGGGGAATCATCACAGATAAGCGTAGCCGCTTGTCAACCGACAGTGCCGACAGGCTAACACTCATCAAGATGAACAAAGGCTGGATTTCCCCAGACTTCTGTTCTCCACCAGCGGACAGCAGCGATACGTAAGCAATACGTAGGCTGCACCCGCGGATGGAAGCTACGTTCTCTCTCACCATCCAAAACGGGGACATTTCTGCTTCATCAATCTGTGTATAATATTCCTCCTCCTCCTCCTCCTGCTCCTCCTCCTGAAACCTCACGTAATCACGCTGAACGGGCAATTTTTCTTAGGGCCACAAGGCTCACTCAAATAATTTTTCTGAACAATTTTTATAAGTTTCAATGCGCTTAAAAGCGTTGGAACTTTAACTTGAACCAATTTTTCGTTACACTGGGCTGCCTCCAGGCCTAGTTACCACTTAAGCCACATTAACCAAAGCGATTAATGGGTTTCACCTGCCCTCTTGGCTGGCCATGGCCAATTTTTCTGATGTACATTAGTACTGTTGATACAGCAATTTTTGTGGGCCCTCGCCTACAGTGTAATCAAATTAATTTTTAGCCCACCTGCATTAAGCGCGACATTACTACCTCAGCTGTGTTGGGCAATGCAATGGGATATTTCTATGTACCGCCGGTGGCTTCCTGGCACCCACCCATGCTGTGGGTCCACAGGGAATTATAAATGCATCTGTTTCCACTTATAAAGAAACCCAGTCTGACTGGGGCATGCAGTGTGGGCCGAAACCCACCTGCATTAACCCTTTCCAGTCCACTGTCTGACCTGTGAAGACATTAGGGTTTAAGGCTGTACAGCTCCGTTGTTGGTAGACGTCCGTCGGGGTTCTCTTACTGTATATTGCCAGCCTCTCTGCTGTCGGAGCCTATCCTACGTGTCAGCTCATGCAGTACTGGCTTTAGCCAGCATTTAGCGCCGTTGTATAACGGCAGAAAAAGAGTAAGCCCCCTAGGAAAACCATATACAAATTGGATTGGAAAGGGTTAAGCACAACATTACTACCTCAGCTGTGTTGGGCAATGCAATGGGATATTTCTGTGTACCGCCGGTGGCTTCCTGGCACCCACCCATGCTGTAGGTGCACACGGAGTTTTTACTACATCTGTACACTTGAAAAGAACCCCAGTCAGACTGGGGCATGCAGTGTGGGCCGAAGCCCACCTGCATTAAGCACGACATTACTACCTCAGCTGTGTTGGGCAATGCAATGGGATATTTCTGTGTACCGCCGGTGGGTTCCAGGGAGCCACCCATGCTGTAGGTGCACACGGAGTTTTTACTACATCTGTACACTTATAAAGAACCCCAGTCAGACTGGGGCATGCAGTGTGGGCCGAAGCCCACCTGCATTAAGCACGACATTACTACCTCAGCTGTGTTGGGCAATGCAATGGGATATTTCTGTGTACTGCCGGTGGGTTCAAGGGAGCCACCCATGCTGTGGGTCGACAGGGACTTCACAATAGGGAGTTGTACCTGCCTGTGTCTATGAATTAAAAAGCCCGGTCTGACTGGGGCATGCAGACACCTTGACAGAATGAATAGTGTGTGGCACATAGGTTCCCCATTGCTATGCCCACGTGTGCAGCTCCTGATGGCGGTGGCACAGGATTCAATTTCTCATTGCTTCTGTACAGCATTGTGGGCTATCGCTCCGCCACTTTTAAAGAGGGTCGCTGCCTAGCCGTGCCAACCTCTGCAGTGTGTGCCTGCGGTCCCTCGTCATGGCAGACGCACTTCTAAATAGACATGAGCGTGGTGTGGCATGAGGGCAGCTGAAGGCTGCCCAGGGACACTTTGGTGTGCGCTGTGGGGGGGAGGGGGGGCGGTTGGGCAGCATGTAACCCAGGAGAAGTGTCAGTGGAGTGTCATGCAGGCAGTGATTGTGCTTTGTTGGAGGTAGTGTGGTGCTTAGCAAAGGTATGCCATGCTAATGAGGGCTTTTCAGAAGTAAAAGTTGTTGGGAGGGGGGGGGGGGGGCCCACTCTTGCCGGTATTGTGGCTTAATAGTGGGACCTGTGAACTTGAGATGCAGCCCAACATGTAGCCCCTCGCCTGCCCTATCCGTTGCTGTGTCGTTCCCATCACTTTCTTGAATTGCCCAGATTTTCACACATGAAAACCTTAGCGAGCATCGGCGAAATACAAAAATGCTCTGGTCGCCCATTGACTTCAATGGGGTTCGTTGTTCGAAACGAACCCTCGAACATCGCGGGAAGTTTGTTCCGAATAACGAACACCCGAACATTTTGGTGTTCGCTCATCTCTATTTACAATACAAAAATCTTAGATTTATCATTATCATCATCAGTACAATTACTTATTTATCACATATGTTATCAAACAATGCAAACCAAAATAATCACATTTTATAACGCAATAATCTTAGATTTGTCATGATCATCTTCATTTGTAGTTACATATTTACCACATTCCATTCCTAGATTTGTAATAACACAATTCCACAATTAGATCCTTATTAGAGATGATCGAACGTGTCCGTTACGGACACTTACGCACCCGGACACCGGCTTTCCCGAACACTTCAGTGTTCGGGCGTAAATGTTCGGGGGCCGCCGGGGGGCAGGGGTCGCCGTGGCAGCGCGGGCGGCAGCAGCGGGGAACAGGGGGGAGCCCTCTCTCTCTCCCTCTCCCCCCCACTCCCCGCCGCACCCCCCCGCGCTGCCACGGCGACCGCCGAACATTTTTCGCCCGAACACGGAAGTACTCGCAAAGGGGCGGGGCCGAACATGTTCGATCATCTCCAATCCTTATGCAATATACATTCACATAATTTTCCCACAAAACTAAACCCAAATAGATATACCATTAATCCAATTAATTCAAATGAATTTGTACATAACAATATCCCCAGCACGTTTTGTAAACAATTCTTAAACAACGGTTACATCAACGCCCCCTTGTTACATTCCTCAGTATAATAGATGATGGGAGAGATCTCTGGTCTGACCCCTAATATATTTATACACAGAGGCGTACATAAAGGCTCAGGGGCCCGGGTGCAAAAGTTCAGCTTGCCCCCGCCCCCATACCTAAATTGTGCTGCATACAGCTGCAAAATAAATTTCCATACATGAATTAGCCCCATTAACGCATTTCCTGTACTACATGAAAATTTGTTTGTAGCCCCTTAGGCCACTCTCACACAGACACCACTTTTTACTGCCATTAGTGCGGTACACTGCTCCCATTGATTTTAATGCGATTACTCAGACGTGAGGTCGGAAGCGGTGTTTCCAACGCTACGATTTTCGAGAGCCGCCTGTTCTATTTTTGCATTTTCGGAGTTTTTAACACACCTCCTCACCCATCACAATGATGGGGTGCATTAAAAGCGCTGTCAAAAATGCTGCTTGAAATTGCGGTAAAAAAGCCACGATTTTGAGCTGCGTTTTTTGAACACACATCTGAGAGTGGCATTAGGCCTCATGTCCACAGGCACACATAGATTCCAGAGGAACAATCCCGCAGCAGTTTCCAGCTGTGCCTGCAGCCATGAGGCCAAAAAATACATTTACTCACCCGTCTGGACGCGGCGCAGGTCTCCTCTGTCGCGACCGGTTTTTCTTTCTTTTGCACGGCGGATGTGTCCAGGGGCGCCGGGGGCGTGCCACGCACATGCGTCATGCTTTCTCTTTTTTTACTTTTTTTTATGTCCTGCTTTCCTGCAGATCCGCGGCACAGACACAGTGTCATCTGCGGCAAGATCGCGGATCGTACAGCTTCCATTGACTTCAGTGGAAGCTGTAAGATGCCGTCCGTGCATAAAATGGAGCATGCTGCAATTGTTTTCCCATATATTTAATTATCTGTCAGCGCTCAATGATTCCCTATGGGCGCGGATCACACATGCGGGATACCTGCCCAGACTTTTTAAATGCCTTTTTCCCATGGACATGAGGCCTTAGGGTATGTTCATGTTTCTTGATGTACTTTTGAATCAAAATTAAAAAAGACACATTAAAAACCTGCATGCGTTATTCAAAGACCACAAACATTTTAAAGAAACTGCAGACACTATTTCAAAAAAAAAATAAAATAAAATAAAAATAAATCGCATGTGTTTTTGATGTGTTGCTTAATTGTGTGCAATTATACACACTATATACAGGAAGATGTATAACTTATACCAGAGATAGACAGATAGATCAAGGGAGAGATTAAAATACTTACCACCTCCTCCGGTCTCCTATGCTCCCCGATACGGTCAGTGCACTGCCAGCCATACCAATCATGCAGCCAGCAGTGCACTGATAGACTGCAGTCTCTCAGTGGGAGGAGCGCACGCCTGGGGAGTCTGCAGCCTGTAATTGGCTGCTGGCTCCCCTGGTAAGGGCCCGTCCCATCTTGAGTGTAGGCCCACCAGCCACGGCGGTCAGACTGTCGCTGACAGGTGGCCGGCAGGCCGCAGCAGTGAGGCAGCACCTGGCAGGGGGCCCATGGCCCATTTGCTGAGGCGCCTGGTCGCCATTGCAAATCCTCATGGTACACCAGTGTTGGCCACACACACAAGGGGGTCACACCAATGCCTCCACAATATTGTCACACTTCCATAGCTGCCTGGTTGCCCGATTTATCACCAATGGAACACATATGGGACCATCTTGGATGCCATCTCCCACAGCCTATGAGTTTGCATGATCTGGAGGCTCAGTTACAGCAAATGTGGACAGATGATACCATATGGAAAACCTGTATGCCTCCATTGTCCCCTGTATCATATCTAGTATCCAAGCTAGAGGTGGTGCAGCAGAGTACCAGAGCCTCCATGCCTGACATTATCACATCTTGTATCCAAGTTTAAAGCAGTACAACAGGGTACTAGAGCCTCCATGCCCACCTGTATCACATTTCGTATCCAAGCTAAAGGTGGTTCAACAGGGTACTAGAGCCTCCCTGCCACCCGTATCACATCTTGTATCCACGCTAGAGGCAGTACAACAGGGTACTAGAACCTCCATGCCCACCCGTATCACATCTTGTATCCATGCTAGAGGCAGTACAACAGGGTACTAGAACCTCCATGCCCACCGGTATCACATCTTGTATCCTAACTAGATGTGGTACAACAGGGTACTAGAGCCTCCATGCCTTTATCATATCTTGTATTCAAGCTAGAGGTGGTACAACATGGTACTAGAGCCTCCATGCCTGTATCACATCTTGTTCATCCTGCAAAAAAAAAAAAAAAAAAAAAAAAAAAGAAAAACAAGCACTCAGAGATCCATTGAAGGAAAAATAAAAAATGTAAGGTCTCCTGGAATGCAGTGACTCAAAAGCAAATCTTTAAAAAATCAAAATAAAAAAATGGGTGTTAAGTGTATAAAAAAAGTGAAAACATAAAAAAAACTGTATTAACTTAGTATCGCTTGTGTGGGACTCCCAGCAGACAGAGGGGTCTTCCGCCCTTCAGCCTCCTGGGAGCTGTCGTAAACTACCTGAGCCGGGTGTGTCTGCTGTCTGTCAAGGACCTCTGATGATGTCACACTCATGTGACCAGCCAATTGTGTGGGTGAAGCCATTCGGAAGTTTGCTACAGAAATCAATTTTTATGGAACTAGATAAAAAGCTTATTGGTTTCTGGGACGTCTTACTGGCGGCTGCAGACACGCTGGCTATTGGAAGAGAAGTAACCTGTGTGCACTGCCTCAGTATGTCAGCCTCCCCTCCCCTCCAACAGCCACACATCCCGGCCACACCAATCACGTGGCTGGCAGCGTAATGGCAGTTACACTGCTCTGCCTTATACAAAATGCACAAGAGTGCATTTTGTATATGACAGTGCCTCTGGGCCCCCACAGAGCAGAGTCTGGGTCACAATGGAGACCCCTCACGGTACGCCTATGTTTATACACAGTTATTAGGGGTCTTTTCTAAACTAAATAATCCGAATACTTTCTGGGTATTGTAGTCCTCCCATTCCATTTATTACTTGAGCGGGTTCAAAGGCAGCAACTAAATTTCTGATATGTCCTTCCTGAGTACCATGGCCACAACTGTTCAAAATATTCCATGTTTGGTCTGACCAGTGACTTGTAAAGAGAAAGAACAATGTTCTCACATGTGCCACTAGACCTCTTTTGATGCCCCCCCACCCCCCCATGATCTTATAAGCCTTGGCAGCAGCTGCCTGACACTGGTTGCGCAGTTAACCAAAATCCCCAAGTCCTTTTCCATGTCAGTGTTCTTCAGTGTTTTCCCATTTACTGTGTAATGGTGACATATATTTCCCTGCCCATCTACAGAACCTTACATTTATCAGTGTTAGGCCGCCTGCAGACGAGCGGGTCGGATCCGGCAGCGAGAAATCTCGCCGCGCGATCCGACCCCAGAGCCTGCAGGGACGAGCGCGTACTCACCCGCGCCTGGCGGCCCCGGCTCTTTGATGTGCCGGCTGCCGCGCAGCCGGCGCATGCGCAGACCGGAGCCAGCGGCCAGGTGAGTGCGTGCCCCGCAGAAAATTAGAACACGCGCGGTTTGTTTGCCGCGCGAGATTTCGCGCGGCCAAACCGCAGCCGTCTGCATGGGAGTGCGTATTGTAATGCACTCCTATGCAGACTTTCAGCGGCGGAAATCCCGCGGGAAATCCCGCGGCGGGATTTCCGCTCGTCTGCAGGCGGCCTTAAACCTCATTTGTCACTTTTCTGCCCCCAACTTATCCAGATCCATTTGTAACTGCATTCTGTACTCTCGGGTTAATTACTTTACATAGTTTTGTATCATCTGCAAAAATCAATATTTTACTGTGCAATCTTTCTACCGGGTCATTAATAAGTATATAAAAAAGAATAGGACCAAATACTGCCCTCTGTGGTACCCCACTAGTAATTGTGATCCCTCCAATACTGCCCCCTGTGGTGCCCCACTAGTAACGGTGACCACTCCATTACTGCCCCCTGTGGTATCCCACTAGTAACCGTGACCCCTCCATTACTGCCCCCTGTGGTATCCCACTAGTTACAGTGACCCCTCCATTACTGCCCCCTGTGGTATCCCACTAGTAACAATGAACTCTCCAATACTGCCCCCTGTGGTACACCACTAGTAACGGTAACCCTTTCAATACTTCCCCCTGTGGCTCCCAACTAGTAACAGTGACCTCTCCAATACTGCTCCCTGTGGTACCCCACTAGTATCAGTGAACTCTCCAACACTGCCCCTTGTGGTACCTGACTAGTAATAGTGAGCCAATCAATCAGAGTATGCACCATTTATAACCCCCCTCTACTTCCTATTACTGAGCTAGTTACTTACCCGCTTACACACATTCTCGTCCAGACAAAGCATTCTCGCATCCTCATTTTATATACCAAGCTTATATGCAGCACAGTATCAAACACTTTGGATAAGTCCAGTCTAGACATTACCTCCCCATAGAAGATGATCAGGTTGATATGACACAGACGATCTCTCATAAACCCATGCTGATATGAAGTTTTACAGCTTTTCCTTGAGGTACTCCAGGATAGCATCTCTTAGAAACACCTCAAACTTTTTATCCCCTTACCGGCCTGTAGTTTCCAGGTTTGGTTTTCAAACCCTTTTTGAATATTGGCATCAAATTGGCTATGCGCCAATCCAGTGGAACAGACCCCATCACTATAGACTCCTCAAATATCAAAAAAACGGTCTGTCAATCACGTTACTTTTTTCTCTTAGAACCCTGGGAATGTAAGTTATGGGACCCTGTATAATGGGACTGAATGACTGCTGTTTAAACCGAATGAAAAGTGAGCCAACGATAATTTTTATGCCTGTGGAAACTGAACGACGAACAAGAAGTGAATGATTCTCATTCGTCGTTCAGTCGTTGGCTCACGTTAAGACTGAAGGACAATCATCGTTTATTTTTGCTCATTTGAACGGTTTTTGGACAATAATTTTTCTATCTAAATGCAGCATTAGACTGGTGACATTTAGTGCAGAGTTTAGTTTTAATTCTACATTTCACCTAACATTTTATTTTCCTCTGTGAATACACTAGTGAAAAAAATATTTAATAGATGAGCTTTCTCCTTATCACTCTCTACAGCTTTTTATACATTATTTATAAAAGGGTCAACACTTTCAGTATTAATCTTTTTACTATTTATATAGTAGAAAAACAGTATAGGGTTGGTTTTACTCTTTGGCAATAAGGCTCTCTGTCTCCATCTTTGCTGCTTTTATTTGCTTTTTACATCATTTTATTTTTTTCCTTTATAGGTTTTTGTGCTTCTTCAGTACCTTACTGTTTTAGCAGTTTAAATGCTTACTTTTTGTTGTTTATTGCCCCTTTCACATTTTTATTGAGCCACATTGGTTTTCTAATACTTCTAACCCTTTTATTTCTGTCAACTATAAACCGCTCGCAATGAGTATTTAAGATGATTTAAAACATTTCCCATTTATTATTTGTACTCTTATTTTTGAGGACATTGTCCCAGTCAGTAAGGTTAAAGGCATCACTAAGATGATCAAACATTGCCTTCCCAAAGTTCAGTAGTTTTGTAACTCTCCCTTATAGAACTCTCTTTTGAAAGACAAGTAGAAATTTATTATATTATAATCACTATTTCCCAGGTGCCCCCCAATCTGCAACCTTGTAATTCTAGCAGGTCTCTTGGTTAATATCAAGTCCAAAATGGCCGCCCCCCTAGTCGGGTCCTGTACAAGTTGGGACAGAAAATTGCTACCTTTATGAGATCCGCAGGTTTTGGCTTCCTAGTTTATATCCGGATAGTTGAAGTCCCCCATGATAAATACCCTATTGTGACTTGCTGCTTCATCTATTTGTCTCATTAATAAATTTTCCGTGTCTTCTGTTATATTTGGTGGCCTATATAAACCCCTATGAGGATTTTATTGTTGTTTTTCCTTCCAAACATTTCTACCCATAGAGAATCCACACGTTCATCTTCCTCACATAAATCTTCCCGCAATGCAGGCTTTAAACAGGATTCTGCACAAAGACAAACCCCCTCCCCCTTTCTGTTTTTTACAATCCCTTCTGAACAGACTGTAACCCTGTAAGTTCACCGCCCAGTCATAGATTTTGTCCAACCAGGTCTTAGTTATTGCCTTTATGCCATAGTTTTTCTCTGAAATGTTTACTTCTAGTTCATCAACCTTATTAAATCACACTTCTAGCATTAGTTACTTTATTGGTCAGATTTCTAGCATTAGTCACCATACAGTTAAAAGATTTGGGGTTTTTATATTGATTGTATTCCTCCCAACTATTCTGCCAGTTCTAGCTGTACTAACCTCTCTCAGCACTTCACCCCCATTTCCATTTCCAATCCCAGGTCATTGTCTACACTATTTTCCCCCTATGTCTCTGGTTTACCTCCTCCTGTCCCTAGTTTAAATACTCCTCCAACCTTGTAGCCATCTTCTTTCCCAGGACAGCTGTCCTCTCCCCATTGATATGCAACCCATTCATACGGTAGTGCCTGTAGCCAACAATAAATTGAGCGCAGTTCTCCAGGAACTCAAACCCTTCTTCCCTACATGAACTCTGGAGCCACTTGTTTAGCTCCCTAATCTCCCACTGCTTTTCTGGTTTGGCACGTGGTACAGGTAATACTACTTTGGATGTCCTTGACTTAAGCTTACATCCTAGTTCCCTAAAATTGTTTTTAAGGACCTTCCGCCTCCCTCTAACTCTGTCATTGGCACCAATAGTTACTGTGACCACTTGATCCTCACCAGCCCCTTTCATTAATCTGTCAACCCAATCCGCAATGTGTTGCACCCGATTGTCAGGAAGACAAGATATCGTTTGATGATCCCAGTCTTTGTGGCAGATTGCCCTGTCTGTCCCTCTAATAATTGAGTCTCCTACTACCAATGCCTATCTAGCCTGCCTGTGCTTCTGTTTGCCTTCTTACTGGAGCAGACATTTCCCTCACGATCAGAGGGCATGTCCTGCTGCAGCAGTGCTAATCCTATAACAGCATCCCCCTCATCTGTGAACTCTACAAACTTGCTGGGGTGTGCCAGTTCAAGACTAGCCACCCTAGTCCTCTTCCCTCTACCCCACCTCCTTTCACCCAGCTAGCTGCCTGCTCATCCTGCTCTCCCAAATTACCATGCACTCCTGCATCGGTACTGGTGCATCTTGTCTCCACCAGAAGTCTGAGTGGAGACATACTGAGGCACTGTATCCATCCTGTTTACGCTCCCAAGGTCCTGATTAACTGCCTGGACGGTTAGGGGTTGGGTTACGCTGACAGCAGTAGCAGCGGGGGGGGGGGGGGGGGGGGGGCCTGAGGTTTGCCGTGACAGGAGGGTTAGGGTTAGTTAAAGGAGTAGCTGTGGCAGTGGGTGGAGGGTTAGGGTGAGTGTTAGGTATGCTTGTATAAATTGCCTTCCCTGCTGCTGCCATTCACCACCCCACCGCTGTCGTTTACAGTCTCCCCGATGCTATGCACCGGTCCTCCGCTGCTGTGACTCACCGCCACCGTCCTGTGTGCCGTCGCACCTCTTGCGATGACAGTGTTCCTGGCGCTGTGCTCTTGCAGTGCGCGGAAAGCGGCAGCTGCACTGTCACTATGGCTGTAGGCCAGCATCCCCTCTGTGATCCTGGGTCGTCTTTCACTGGACTCGCCGCCGATATCAGCTGCTGCTCTGTTGTCTGCGCACTCCCCTGTCCAAAGGGATTGCCTGCGGGAGCGGGACCGAACAGTGACAGCAGCGGGGTATTGAAGAAAAATTTGCAGCAACTATGACAGCGTGGGGAAGATGGGAGCCGAGACTCGGGGGGGTGGCAGGGCAGTGGCGACAGCCAATCAGCAACTGTGGGTGTCACCTGCATCTCAACCCACCTCACCCATGTCTCCACCCCTAGCTTCCGGTGGAGACAAGATGCATCAGAACCCCTTGCATTTACCCCAGCGAGCAGCAAACTCCTTTCTATGTTGTCAACAGATCTCAGTGTTTCAAGCTGTGCATTTAGTTCCAGGAACTGGGCTTCCAAATGTGTAACATGCTCACATCTTATACAGGAATCCTCAAATGGCAGTTCAAGGACTGCATACATGGCACAAAATGAAAACTGAATGGCATTGTCAGTCATGAAGCACATGCTAAATGGAGAGCATACAGATAGATTACAGCAATATATGCAAACATAAAAATAGATAAGCTGCAAATAAATATAAGTGACTCTCCTAAAGTCCCTGAATCTAAAGTGACACACTGAAAAAACAGCACACTTTAGGCCTCGCTCACATGACCGTATGCGTAAAACGCTGTAGGTGTCCCGCAGCATTTTACCAGTCTGTGTGATTCCGGCAGAGACCACATGTGACAGCAAGTGCGTTGCGCATGACCGAGTATCTCACGCACACACACATGCGCAATGTGACTCCCCGCTCTGTTTCATAGCAGAGTTACGTATGAATCACCACTCATGCACACTGTATTATGTATGGACAGTGTTTGCATATGTGGCCATACCAAAGTAAAGGGCTCGTGCTGCGTGGTACGCAGAGAAATGGAGCATGCAGCAATCTTTTACTCGTGCATATCAACATGTTTTTTACACGCTAATGTGATCGCATCAATGAAAGTCTATTTACTTTCATTGACTCCATTCACCCCGTGTCACGTGGCCGTGCAGTGCATCCGTAAAACGTGCCAACATTGTGTGAATGAGCCCTTAGAAAACGGCTCAATTAGAATATAGCAGACATACTCAGCTTCTACAGTCTGTTTTATGTAGCTCTAAGTAGTAATACTCCTTGGGTGGGAAAAGTTGTGCAGCTTGTGCAAAAAATGTGGTAAAATCTTGAATTCTGTATATACATTAGATAAGTATCAGTCAGTCTGCTGATGTCAGCTCATCCTTTGCAGTTCCAAGAAGCTCTCAGAAAAGAAACCACAGCGGTTATCACCTTTGTTCTTGCAGCAGATGTCTACTTATTTAACATGTAAAAATAAAATAAATAAATATTATAACACTTAAAGGGGTTTTCCAAGATTGAGGAGATTTTGAAAAGCCCCTTTTACTGTGCAAGCAGTCAGGGCCAAGCCATAATTGGTAGCTATGGTCAGTGAGAGAATGCATTTGTGTTGGAGGGAGTGATTATGCTATATGGTGATATTATTTATTCACTGTGTAACACTTCTGGAGTGCCTATGACACCAATTTGTACAGGAAGCTAATGAAAGATGAGAATTAAAAAGGGGGAGCGGAGCAAGTCTATAGACCAATGTTTTAGTGTGAACATTTTTTGTTTAGTTTTTTTCCTCCCTTAGTGTATGTATGGCAGTGAGATTGATCGATTCTGAGAGGGTGCAGCCAGTCCACGAAATGTCACATCTTCCAAGGGGGATGTGCAAGTACATGAGACAAATGTAGGAAAATGTGGTGCTCCACTCCTCTCCACATGTGCGACCACCTCTTTATTCATTCTTCACATCACTATGGGTGGGTGGAGTGAGCCATCACTGACAAGAAGAGGCATTCTTGGGATCGGTGGGGGTCTCAGTGGTGCGAGCTACCAGACAGATTCAATCTGGACAACTAGGGATGAGCGAGCATACTCGTTAAGGCAAATTACTAGAGCGAGTATCGCCATTTTCGAGTACATGCCTGCTCATACGAAAAGATTCGGGGGCCGGCGGGGGTGAACGGTGATTTGCGGGAGTGAGAGGGGGGGGGGGGGGAGGAGAGAGAGAGAGAGATATCTCCCCCCCCCCCCCCCCCCCCCCCCCCCCCCCCGTTCCCCACCTGCTCTTCCCCGCCGGCCCCCGAATCTTTTTGGGCAAGCAGGCATGTACTCGAAAATGGCAATACTCGCTCGAGTAATTTGCCTTAACGAGTACGCTCGCTCATCTCTATTGACAACCCCTTTAACAGCATGAATTCACATAACTAATCAAATTAGAAAACAAATTAGAGGTTTTTCTTAAAATGATCAATTGTCTTTTAGCTAAAATTGAAAATGGATAAAAAGACAAATTATTTAGGTTTTAAAGGTTTATGTTAAGTCTCCACAGCAACATAATACCACCTCCAAGTCATAGTAAAGGCATGGGATTGCAGAAACCTCAATGTTTTCTAATAGAAAAAAAAACAACGTTCCAAGCCGTCTTGCAAATATCGCAAAACATCAGACTTTTTGTCCCACAGGAAAACACTGAACTTCTATTATATATATTCTCCTTTTGTGCTTTGTTCGCATTTGTGCAGGTTCTGATGTGTGGATTCTAAACAGAGGAATGTAAAGGACAAAAAGTGCCCATAAACTGTTACGTGTGAACAATAATGGCCATTACCACCATTTACTTCATTCCATAGGGATCTAAACATTTAATAAGGCCCTGTAGGTATTGCAGGAGTATTTTGTCTTCAAAGTGCAAGAGTTCCCAACCATTCTAGATCCAGCAGGACAGTTGTGGCTCCGTACTACTGTCCGAGGAGGTCTTTGCCCTAGATGTTGCTCTGCCACACATCCCCCTCTCACCTATGAGCACACCGGGCATAGGCTGAAAGAGGTGCTACATCACAACCTAATGTAAGTAAATGTGGTTGCATTGAAACTCACAATTTGCCACGATCCCACAATCGTTAGAAGTCCATCCATGTTTGGATTTCTTGTAATTGTCAGTTTGTTGTCGCAACAACTTGCAAGCCACAACATAACCTCAATCGCTTATATCAAGTTCTGCTATAGCACAAAAATACTCCCATATGATTTATGTGTATGCAATCTATTTTGCTGCATTGTACCTCAAGCTTAAGTCTTGGCATTGTGTGAGTACATCAGATGGGGTGTCCATGTTTAAAGGGGTTGTCCCGCGGCAGCAAGTGGGTCTATACACTTCTGTATGGCCATAATAATGCACTTTGTAATGTACATTGTGCATTAATTATGAGCCATACAGAAGTTATAAAAAGTTTTTCACTTACCTGCTCCGCTGCTGGCGTCCTCGTCTCCATGGTTGCCGTCTAATTTTCGCCGTCTAAAATGGCCTAATGGCCAAATTAGACGCGCTTGCGCAGTCCAGGTCTTCTCCTGTTCTCTATGGGGCTCCGTGTAGCTCCGCCCCGTCACGTGCCGATTCCAGCCAATCAGGAGGCTGGAATCGGCAATGGACCGCACAGAAGAGCTGCGGTCCACGGAGGTAGAGGATCCCGGCGGCCATCTTCACCGGTAAGTATAGAAGTCACCGGAGCGCGGGGATTCAGGTAAGCGCTGTGCTGTTCTTTTTTTCAGTCCCTGCATCGGGGTTGTCTCGCGCCGAACGGGGGGGGGGGGGGGGGTTTGAAAAAAAAAAAAAAAACCGTTTCGGCGCGGGACAACCCCTTTAACTCCTGACTTGCTGGGCTATAAAGAGCCACAACCCCAAGTCATGTTGAGATTTGTAGTTCCTTGATCATATAAGAGTCAAAGCAGAAATAAAAAGGGATCCATGGTGCAGCGGACATAAATACCAGTTAACCCTTAATGCCACAAGACACAAGTCTTAGGCGCACGGTCCTTAGTTCTAGTACAGTGTGATGTCAGTGTAGTGTGATCAGTATATATTAGTGTAGTTAGCGTAGTGTGATCAGTATATTGGTATAGTTAGCGTAGTGTGATCAGTATATTAGTGTAGTTAGTGTAGTGTGATCAGTATATTGGTATAGTTAGTGTAGTGTGATCAGTATATTGGTATAGTTAGTGTAGTGTGATCAGTATATTGGTATAGTTAGTGTAGTGTGATCAGTATATTGGTATAGTTAGTGTAGTGTGATCAGTATATTGGTATAGTTAGTGTAGTGTGATCAGTATATTGGTATAGTTAGTGTAGTGTGATCAGTATATTGGTATAGTTAGTGTAGTGTGATCAGTATATTGGTATAGTTAGTGTAGTGTGATCAGTATATTGGTATAGTTAGTGTAGTGTGATCAGTATATTAGTGTAGTTAGTGTAGTGTGATCAGTATATTGGTATAGTTAGTGTAGTGTGATCAGTATATTGGTATAGTTAGTGTAGTGTGATCAGTATATTGGTATAGTTAGTGTAGTGTGATCAGTATATTGGTATAGTTAGTGTAGTGTGATCAGTATATTGGTATAGTTAGTGTAGTGTGATCAGTATATTGGTATAGTTAGTGTAGTGTGATCAGTATATTGGTATAGTTAGTGTAGTGTGATCAGTATATTGGTATAGTTAGTGTAGTGTGATCAGTATATTGGTATAGTTAGCGTAGTGTGATCAGTATATTGGTATAGTTAGCGTAGTGTGATCAGTATATTGGTATAGTTAGCGTAGTGTGATCAGTATATTGGTATAGTTAGCGTAGTGTGATCAGTATATTGGTATAGTTAGCGTAGTGTGATCAGTATATTGGTATAGTTAGCGTAGTGTGATCAGTATATTGGTATAGTTAGCGTAGTGTGATCAGTATATTGGTATAGTTAGCGTAGTGTGATCAGTATATTGGTATAGTTAGCGTAGTGTGATCAGTATATTGGTATAGTTAGCGTAGTGTGATCAGTATATTGGTATAGTTAGCGTAGTGTGATCAGTATATTGGTATAGTTAGCGTAGTGTGATCAGTATATTGGTATAGTTAGCGTAGTGTGATCAGTATATTGGTATAGTTAGCGTAGTGTGATCAGTATATTGGTATAGTTAGCGTAGTGTGATCAGTATATTGGTATAGTTAGCGTAGTGTGATCAGTATATTGGTATAGTTAGCGTAGTGTGATCAGTATATTGGTATAGTTAGCGTAGTGTGATCAGTATATTGGTATAGTTAGCGTAGTGTGATCAGTATATTGGTATAGTTAGCGTAGTGTGATCAGTATATTGGTATAGTTAGCGTAGTGTGATCAGTATATTGGTATAGTTAGCGTAGTGTGATCAGTATATTGGTATAGTTAGCGTACTGTGATCAGTATATTGGTATAGTTAGCGTACTGTGATCAGTATATTGGTATAGTTAGCGTACTGTGATCAGTATATTAGTGTAGTTAGTACAAATAAATAGATAGGAGCAGCAAACCACAGTGCATAAAAGAGCTTCACATCCTCATATAGCAGCGGATGGCTTTATTTTCAATCCGATTTCCACATAACATGAGTTTCGTTTCGGCTGAGTACTCAGCCTTTGTCAAAGGCTGCTGTACAGAGTGTGTGCTGCTGTATAGACTCTTGCTATTGGAGTGTAGTTAGTACAGTGTGATCAGTCAGTGTAGTGTTAGTGTGGTGTGATTAGTATATTAGTGTAGTTAATACAGTGTTATCAGTCAGTGTAGTGTTAGTGTAGTGTGTTCAGTATATTAGTGTAGTTAGTACAGTGTGATCAGTCAGTGTAGTGTTAGTGTGGTGTGATTAGTATATTAGTGTAGTTAAAGGGGTTGTCCCGAGGCAGCAAGTGGGTCTATACACTTCTGTATGGCCATAATAATGCACTTTGTAATGTACATTGTGCATTAATTATGAGCCATACAGAAGTTATAAAAAGTTTTATACTTACCTGCTCCGTTGCTGGCGTCCTCGTCTCCATGGTGCCGACTAATTTTCGCCCTCCGATGGCCAAATTAGCCGCGCTTGCGCAGTCCGGATCTTCTCCTCTTCTCTATGGGGCTCCGTGTAGCTCCGTGTAGCTCCGCCCCGTCACGTGCCGATTCCAGCCAATCAGGAGGCTGGAATCGGCAATGGACCGCACAGAAGCCCTGCGGTCCATGAAGACAGAGGATCCCGGCGGCCATCTTCAGCAGGTGAGTATGAAGACGCCGGACCGCCGGGATTCAGGTAAGCGCTGTGCGGGTGGGTTTTTTAACCCCTGCATCGGGGTTGTCTCGCGCCGAACGGGGGGGGGGGGGGGGTTTAAAAAAAAAAAAAACCCGTTTCGGCGCGGGACATCTCCTTTAATACAGTGTTATCAGTCAGTGTAGTGTTAGTGAACTGTGATCAGTATATTAGTGTAGTGTGATCAGTCAGTGTAGTGTTAGCGTAGTGTGATCAGTATATTAGTGTAGTTAGTACAGTGTAATCAGTCAATGTAGTGTTAGTCTAGTGTGATCAGTATATTAGTGTAGTTAGTGTACTGTGATCAGTATATTAGTGTAGTCAGTACAGTGTGATCAGTCAATGTAGTGTTAGTCTAGTGTGATCAGTATATTAGTGTATTCAGCATAATGTGATCAGGCAACGTACTGTTAGTGTAGTGTGATCAGTATATTAGTGTAGTGTGATCAGTCAGTGTAGTGTTAGCATAGTGTGTTCAGTATATTAGTGTAGTTAGTGTACTGTGTTCAGTATATTAGTGTACTGTGATCAGTTTATTAGTGTAGTCAGTACAGTGTGATCAGTATATTAGTGTAGTGTGATCAGTCAGTGTAGTGTTAGTAAACTGTGATCAGTATATTAGTGTAGTGTGATCAGTCAGTGTAGTGTTAGCGTAGTGTGTTCAGTATATTAGTGTAGTTAGTGTACTGTGTTCAGTATATTAGTGTACTGTGATCAGTTTATTAGTGTAGTCAGTACAGTGTGATCAGTATATTAATGTAGTCAGTACAGTGTGATCAGTCAATGTAGTTTTAGTCTAGTGTGATCAGTATATTAGTGTATTCAGCATAATGTGATCAGGCAACGTACTGTTAGTGTAGTGTGATCAGTATATCAGTGTAGTGTGATCAGTCAGTGTAGTGTTAGCGTAGTGTGTTCAGTATATTAGGCTAGTTAGTAGAGTGTGATCACACATGGGCGTCCTGAAGTCTGGGATCGCTGTGTGTAGGTAGTCATCTTTAAGTCTGTCTGTATATATTCATAATTCTGCCTGCACTTGGAATACTGTTGATTTGTGCCTTGTATCATTGGAGTTGTTACCAAGTAAAGCTATTGCAGGCCCTGACCGTTCCTGGGAACCTGAGGTACTATACTCCTGTCTGTGGCTCATTTATTTCTTCGCTGATGTTCATGCCGATGGGTCACCCGTGACAACCCCTTCACCTGTTCTACTGTTTATTGGGCCTCCCCATGTCGGGGGTGTCCTGAAGAGGCCCAGCGCTGCCCTAGCCTTGGCTGCATGTGTCCCACCGGGAGGGAGCGTGGCAAGTGCCGCCGTGACAAGCTAGCATCTTGCCCTCCCAGCTTATGCCATGTGTCCGGGGTCACCCTATGGGACGCTGCATCAGTATTTCTGGAAGCGAGGCCACATGTATTGTACCAAGGCAACACGTTCCTGGTGAAAGTTTCTCCATTGATAAGAAGGGAAGGACCCAAAATAGGTGTCGAGTCTGTTACAGATGACGGATTAATAAGGACACCATTTATCACTGAACCCACACAACCTGCCTGGGCATAAGATGGCTTCACAATATACTACATGTCCCAGGAATATTAATGCCAATAAGGAAGATGAAACAATACCTCTGCAGCGCCACCTATTGGATAGCAGCATTCCTTCAAATCAATGATTGACCCTTTATACAGGTCTGTAGAGCAATGATTGGGGAATTGATTGAGAATATTAATGTTATTATTGCATTGAACGGCCATTATGATTTACCGTGATGTTCTCCGCACAGCTTATACATAAAGCTACATGTCAGACTTCCCCATCTGAGTCTGCCCTGTGCCCCAACAGCAGTTTACCTCCACATATGGGACATTTCTGTACTCGGGAGAAATAGGGTAACACATCATGGGAGGCTTTTTTTCCTATTGGCGGTGGGAAAAATGACAAATATTACTGGAAAAATTTGCATTTTTCATTTTCAAATCAAAATTTAAACTATTTTTCCCAAACTCCTGTGGGGTCCCCAAAAACACTCAATAAACCCCTCGATTAATTCCCTAAGAGGTCTGGTTTCCAAAATTGGGTCAGTTCTTGGTGGATTCAAATTTACTGATACTTCAGGGGCTGCAAACACAACATGGCATCTAAAGATCATTCCAGCAAAATCTGCATTCCAAAAGTCAAATAGCGCTCCTTCCCTACTGAGCCCAGCTGTGTGCCCAAACAGCAGTTTACATATGGGGCATTTCTAAAAATTACAGAATTACAGAAGGGTGGCTTCACACGAGCGTGTTTTTGTGCATGCATATGCATGCACAAAAACACGCTTGTCTTTGCAACAATGCATTCCCTATGGTGCATGCACATGTCCGTGCTTTACAGGCGTATGCCTGCAAAGATAGGACATGCGTGCACCATTCGGAATGCACGCATTGTTTTTAATGGAGCCACGGCTGCTGCCGGCGGCTCCATTGAAAACAATGCTTTGCTGGCTCCCTGCATTCTTTTTTTAGGGAAGGGCTTTACATATAAGCCTTTCCCTGAAAAAGAAAGATTTTAGTGTAAAAAAATAAATATATATATATATATATATATATATATATATATATATATATATATATATATATATATATATATATATATATACATACATACTTACCTCTCCGCTGCTGCCGTGACCCTCGCGGGGATGAAGAACACATCTGCCACATGCGGCCGATGTTTCCTTCATCCCCGCTAGTTAAAAGAATTCTTTGCTGCTGCATCTGCCACATCTGTGACAGATGCAACAGAGAAATTCTTCAATTTAGTACCGCAGCTGTCAATTTAGTACCGCACATGTCAGCTTCGGTAGAGGATTCTGCTGCCGGCAATTGATTTCAGGGAAGGGCTTTAAATATAAGTCCTTCCCTGAAAATCAAGTAAAAGTGGTTTAAAAACCCCCCCAAAAATACATACTCACCTTGCTTCAGCTGCTGGGGCACAGCCGTGTCTTCTCCTGCTGTCCCCTGCACTGTGGTGCTGATTTATCAGCAGGCAGGGATTTTAAATCCCCGCCTGCTGAAAGAGCTGAATGTGATTGTCTGAGGTGCTCAGCCAATCACAGGCAGCTCTCACCCGTCATTCATTCGGTACAACAGTACAACATTCGGTAGATCAGTACAACAGCGCAGGGGACAGCAGGAGAAGACGCGGCTGTCCCCCAGCAACTGAAGCAAGGCGAGTATGTATTTTTTTTGCTTTTTTAATCCACTTTCACTTGATTTTCAGAGAAGGGTTCATATTTAAAGCCCTTCCCTGAAATCAATTGCCGGATTGCCGGCAGCAGAATCCTCTACCGCAGCTGACATGTGTGACAGCTGCGGTACAGAATTGAAGAATTTCTCTGCTGCATCTGTCACAGATGTGGCAGATGCAGCAGCAGAGAATTCTTTTAACTAGCAGGGATGAAGTAAACATGTGCTGCGTGTGGCAGATGTGTTCTTTATCCCTGCAGGGGTCACGGCACGGGCGGACAGGTAAGTATATATATATATTTTTTACACTAAAATGTTTCTTTTTCAGGGAAGAGCTTATATGTAAAGCCCTTCCCTGAAAAAGAATGCAGGGGTGCTGGCAGAGCATTGTTTTCAATGGAGTCGCCGGCAGCAGCCGCGGCTCCATTGACAACAAGCAAGCAGCTGTGTTCATGTATGTTTTTGCTCGTACCTAGGTGCGCACGTATGTACGCTCCTAAATACGCACAAAAACACGCTCTTGGGAATGCACCCTAAATGTGAAAAAACTACTGCTAAACGTCTATACTTTGTCCTAAAAAAAAGAAAAAAAAAGAAAAAGAAAAGAACACTTAAAAATGATTGCAAAATAAAGCAGGACTATGTGAAATGTTAATTATTAACTATTTTGTGGTCTTTGACTATGTGTTTTACAAGCAGAAAAACTCAAAGTTTGAAAATTGTGAGCTTTTCAAAATTTTCAGTAAACTTAATTTTTTAATTGATAAAAACAAAATTTATTGATGAAAATTTATCACTAACATAAAATACAATGTGTCCCGAACAAACAGTCTCAGAATCGTGTCGATAAGTAAAAGCCACATAAATAGTGATGAGTGAGTATACTCGCTAAGGGCAATTGTTTGAGCGAGCATTGCCCTTAGCGAGTACCTGCCCGCTCGAGAGAAAAGGTTCGGCTGCCGGCGGGCGTGACAGGTGAGTTGCGGCAGTGAGCAGGGGGAGGGGGGGGGGGGGGGGGGGAGAGAGGGAGAGAGAGATCTCCCCTCCGTTCCTCCCCGCTCTCCCCTGCCGCTCCCTGCCAGCCGCCGGCAGCCGAGCCTTTTCTCTCGAGCAGGCAGGTACTCGCTACACATAAAGTGACAGATGTCAGATTTGAAAAATAAGGTGTGGTCCTTAAGGGGTTAAAGGCATAAAAAGAATGGATTATGGTTACCTAAAATGGTTCTGCTGCGGCACAACATGTTAAAATGCCTCTGTGAATGGCCAGAGCAAGCAGTGGGACAGGGGGCACTTGGCACACTGATGACAGGAGACCCAGAGAGAAGAACAGCAGTTTACATTGTAATGCCGGACTGACATCTCCATCTGACCTTTCATGAGGATCACACACAAAAAAACAGATTTCAAAACCACTGGTGAAATGGCCAGTGACATCAGAGTGATCATGTGATCGAATACAGGGGCATTTATATCCCAGCCGTAGGTTATACCGTCACAACAGATAACGAAACAAAAATTACGGACACGAATACCACACATGGAAAAACGCAGAACATAATGATGGGACCCCAATATACACAATTATGTCACGGGTGTACTGGCCACCATTCCTGTCGGTCGTGTGGGAACCAGTATTTCCGTTATTTTTGGCGTTAAGACTCCTATGGAGGGAACAATGGAAATAAATGCCCAACGGTGAACTCAGCCTGTAATTCCCGAACACACACTGATTGTAAGGGACGTTCAGATGTACTGTTTATGCCAGCAATCTAAACCCTGCAGACTGCAATATGTCAGACTGCATAATGGATACAATCTCCCTCACAGACTCCAATCCGAAGATGTAGCCTTAGAACCGCTCTCAGTGCTGTATGCCAATTAATGGCGGATCGTCCAGTGATTGGTTCACCTCTCGCTGAGGTCTAGCTTCTCTAGCTCACTCTTAGGGCGCCTTCACAATTGGGAGAAAATAGTGCACGACTTGTACATTGCGAGACGCACAAATATGAACCCCATTCTTTTAAATGGGTTCATTCACCTTAACAATTTTCCTGCATGGCACCGCGATGCGGGAAACAAATCGCAACATGAGCTTTCTGCAAGATTGTCTATTGTTTTCTATGGGGCTGGTGGGAGCAGCGCTGACCCCATCGTAAACAAGTGGAGAACTCTGCGATTCTTTGCCGCGGCTGTAACAACCACAGCGGCAAATTCCTTTCATCCCCACAGTTATGCAAGGCTGTTTTCACGGGGCTTTCACATGAAGGCAAGTGATGATTCACGGCCCGATATTACACTTGCCAGTGTGAAGGGGCCCTTACACTTCAAACGCCCCCCTGATTTATGATTGACGTCTCCAGCAATGGCCACTCGAAGACATCTTCTGCTCCATCTATGGCGCGCCGTGCCACACTACGGGAGCAGAAGCAATCTAATGTCCTCTCTGTCTGTTTTACTCAGTTCACATTCGGGGTGTCACATTGAGGACGGTGCACACAGGTGACGTTATTCAGACTGAGCGGAAATCACCCACATGTGTCCGCTCCCTCATTGTGACACAAGAACACCGTAGATGGAGCGCAAGACATCTTCCACTGCTGGAGATGGCAATCATCAGTCAAGGGGGCGTCTGAAGTGTGATAGACATGATAATTAATTAGTATAAAATGTCTATCGATTTGCACTAGACGTATTATGTGTGTTTTGTGACTTCAGCCTAATGTGAAACTCTGCTGCATAAGGAAAGAGTTAAATCACAGTGTTATATGTTATTGCTTGAGTTTATCCAGAGTGTTCTCCCAGTCCTCCCCATCCCCCACACAGAATCTTCTTGAACAAAGAGATATCTACTTTCACTTTCAGATTTGGCCACATGTTGTTAAAGACAAAGGCTCCTACTTGAGAGAGGTGGGGAGAGGGGGAGGCGGGGGATTCTATATGATCCGACAAATGAGAATCCTATATGTTACTGATGTAACCTGTTGCACGCCCATTGTGTGTCTGTACAATAAAAGGTCCTGTCTGGCTGTTTCTGGGCAGAGAGCCATTTTGGATATGAGGCTGATAGCTTGTGTCTAATTTGCTCCCCGATGTGTGCACACGATACAATTCGGAAGCGACAAAATTCCCCAAAGCCTGCTGGAGAAAACCGTAATCCAGAACAGAAGAGTAAAAGGAAAGTAGAGTCCGGACTACAGCAAGGAGTGTACCGCCCATGGAACAGTCCACCGTTAATTAGCATGCAGCGCAGGAAGCACTGCTAAGCCTTTTATCTCCTGAAATAAAGGTAGTGTTTTACGCATTATGTGGTCCTGTAGTGTCCCAGAAAATATTCTGGTCCCCTCCATAAATATCATACATGTCTGTCTTATGTGGATGCACTATGCAAAGCTGTCATGTCATTTTCTGTATGTGTGTTGCACAGCTGCAGCATCTGAAGGGTTAACGTTCATAAAATCATTGCCTGTCAGCTCTGTCTGCTGAATGTATCAATTCTCTTGTGTCATGTGGTACAAGTGAGGGTAAAAATGTGAGTGTCTGAGAGCAGGAAAGGAGTTCCATCTTTTCTACTGGAGAGTGCTAACACAGAACCGAATGGAAGCACCTTTAGCTTCCATGTAGGCGAAGATGGAGGAAGAGGAGCGACTACCCGTAGAGTGGATGTGAGAGGAGTGAGTCCCTTCCAGAGAGAGAGCGAGAGAGAGCGCACTACCCCAGTTCTCTCAAACAGGTACCAATTCACAACACAGGCGTAAAAACCGAGCCGATATACGTTCGTGTTACTTCACCCTTAGGGTCCGTTCAGCTGAGGCCGCTCTCACACCTGCGTTAGGGTCCGTTCAGCTGAGGCCACTCTCACACCTGCGTTAGGGTCCGTTCAGCTGAGGCCACTCTCACACCTGCGTTAGGGTCCGTTCAGCTGAGGCCGCTCTCACACCTGCGTTAGGGTCCGTTCAGCTGAGGCCACTCTCACACCTGCGTTAGGGTCCGTTCAGCTGAGGCCGCTCGCACACCTGCGTTAGGGTCCGTTCAGCTGAGGCCGCTCGCACACCTGCGTTGGGGTCCGTTCAGCTGAGGCCGCTCTCACACCTGCGTTAGGGTCCGTTCAGCTGAGGCCGCTCTCACACCTCCGTTAGGGTCAGTTCAGGGTTTTCATCTCTCTGCTCCATTTTTGATTTCCAACGTGATTTCCAAATCTCACAACATCGCAGGACAGGAAACATCGCAAATGAGAATGAAGTCATTGAAAATCATGAGTTTCATAACTCTGCATTTTCTCACGATCTAGCAAAAGTCACGCAATTTTCTCACCAGTGTGAAGGCAGCATGAAGCCCTATTCACATTAACATTTTATCATGGCTCTTTTGTTGCAATAAAACGTTGGTCGAAAATCATGACCATCTGAAGCTTTGGATTCCAAGTTGTTCAGATGGGCGATATAACGGCGTGTAAAATCGGCCGGCTGGAGAAGATAGCACATACGCTGCCGATTCCAGACGGCCGCTCTTATGCGCAGCCGGAAAAAAAAAATAGGTCTTGCCTTTTCCCACAGAAGCATGAAAGCTTCTGGCAAGGGAGAAGGAGGGACTCTAGCTGTGGCTCGCGCTGCTACACTCCCTCCCCTCCCTTTGCCAGCAGTTCTCATAGGCTTCTATTGCTGCGATCAGCCGGCAAATGGAGGGGAGAGTTTATTATCGCTAAACTCTCTCTCCCCGGCCAACAGAATTCTGGGCTGCGCTGTATATACACCGCGCCCGGCTGCATGAATGGGCGAGAAAATGCGAAATTCACCCACGACTTGGTCGCAGCTTTCTCTTGTTCATGCAATTTTCGGCCACAAGGCGGGCAGTATTTGGTGAGATCGGCCTTTACCTTCACAGCAGCATCAGTTTGGCTGGGTTCCCATGGGACAGAAACCCACGGAATGTCCGCAGCACGACCGCACAGAAATTCCTGCAAGATTTCTGCAGCAGAAAGTCTGCCTCAAAACCCACGCCATTTGGTGTGGGTTTAAAGCGGCTTGTCCATCTTGCATTCCGTTGCAGGACTCTCTCTCTATAGAGAGAAGAGAGCCCACAGCGGAAATGGGGATACTATTCTACGCCGTATGTCTTTTTCCACGCAGCTTGTCCACAGTGTGTGGATGAGATTTTTGCAAATCTCCATTTTGGTGCTTAGTGTCAGGCTTAAAAATGCACGCTTGCAGAATTTACATGGGGAAAGTCCGCACGGAAATTTCGCCAGTGTAAACCCAGCCTTAGGGTGCGGGCAGACGAGCGTAGGCGTATTTACGTTCGCACGAGCGCAACGTATAATCGCCCGAGCGATCGTTTTTCACCGATCACGACCAGAGCTAGAAAGCGTATTTTCGTTTGTTCCTACTTTGCAAACGGTCTTTTCGGCGATCGAATATGCGTTGGCGCGTATTTCGGTCGCATATGTTCCGTTTTTTTCGAATTGCCGTTTTTACGCGCCGTAAAATCGTCCATGTGAAGGAATACATTCAAAACCATTGCCTCAGATGGTCACGTATATACGTTTGGTCGCAAAAACGCGCCGTTTATGCGCTCGTCTGCCTGCACCCTTATTCTTGGTACAGAAAGCCAGGGATTTGTAGGGTTTTAGTCAAGTGTATGATTAACCAATTATACCAAACAGGTGATAGTCAGCATTTTAATTAGTAAGTTTAACAGAGGGACAGCTGTGTAGGAAGAACAGCTGAGTAGGAGGCTTAAAGGAATCCCATCATAAATTATGTTATGGGGCTCAAAGGTGATGGAAAGGGGAGTGGCGGTTCATACTCAGTGAGCGCCTTGCTCCAGCACTTCCACTATGCGCCTCTTTTCAGCCGGCTGTATGTGTGTGTTCTCCCATTCATCGCTATGGGAGGGTGTGCGGATGCAGCCAGCTGAAGAGTCACACCGTCTGCACGCGGATGAAGTGCTGGAGCAGGTGCCCAGCGTTTAGCTCCCCAACATAGTTTATGGGGCTAAAAAGCAATGACCCGCTCTCTTTAAAACTGGGTAAGGAACAAACTCTGCTATAAGGCCACCTGTCCACGGGTGGATCGGCTTTTCGCCACAGGAGATCATTTAAAGTCACCGCGTTAACCCCATCATTATGATAGGCTCATCGCGATGGATTTCCTGCTCGTGAACATCGAGCTGCGCTTTCCATAGTTATCCTATGGAAAGTGTTTCAAGTGTGATCTGCACGCAATTTATCGCCACGGATCACGCTATGAACTATCAACCGTGGATAGCCAGTGTGAGGGTGCGGGCAGACGAGCGCATAAACGGCGCGTTTTTGCGACCAAACGTAAATACGTGACCATCTGAGGCAATGGTTTCGAATGTATTCGTTCACATGGGCGATTTTACGGCGCGTAAAAACGGCAATTAAAAAAAAAACGGAACATATGCGACCGAAATACGCGCCAACGCATATTCGATCGCCGAAAAGACCGTTTGCAAAGTAGGAACAAACGAAAATACGCTTTCTAGCTCTGGTCGTGATCGGTGAAAAACAATCGCTCGGGCGATTATACGTTGCGCTCGTGCGAACGTAAATACGCCTACGCTCGTCTGCCCACACCCTAAAGGTAAGGTTGTGGAAGACAGTGTTATGTAACAGGTGATACAGCAGGGCAAGACTGAGCTCAGCAGCAGACTGGGGTTTCACGATATCCTGTTTAAGCTCCTTTGAAGAAGCAAAAAGAAACTGGCAACATTGACTATCAGCCATGGGACCCCCGGAGCCGCTGTGGCCGCGTGGTGTATGCTGGGTTACCTACAGCCAGAACAACCATGGCCGCCCTACATCCCTGGAAATGGCAGTCAGCCGCGTCCTTCCAGCGCCCTCTAGCGGGGACGTCTAGCTGCACATTGCCCACTAAGCGTAGGGCTCCACTTGCCAGTAAGTGACGCGATGACGTAAACGCCGCGGTGACGTCCCTCCTTCCCGGCGCTCTGTCACTTATCCCGGCACCGAGCACTTCACCTGCTAGAGTTCCCTTAGGGACACGAAACCTTCAGCAAGATGTCGGCCGCAGACGCCATTGCACCTGACGAGGCGGAGGCGTCCAACAAATTCTCCTTCATGGCTGCCGTTAGCAAGACCCCGAAGAAGGTAATGACGTCACTTGTTCAGTCGCCACACCCACTGTGTGTGCGTCATCCTCACCTGTCCTCCGGACCCCGGGGGTCGTGTATATGGTTCCGTCTCCATGTGGAGTGTGTGAGGGGCTAGCTGCGGGGGCGGGGCTTCCTGCTGGCTTTGGCCCTCGGGGGCCACTCAGGGGGAGATGCACGAAAATATATCCAGTTGTTTGCCACGGCTCTGGTTACAGGTGTGAGTGTGGCCATGATGTGAGAGATCACAGTATTCTCTATTTTTGTGCATCCGAGAAATGTTGCGCTTTGTTTCCATTGGCGAGAGATAATCGCCCTGCGCCTACATGTGTGATGCAGTTCGTAAGTCCCCCCACTGAAAATACACGTGATGGTCACACGGGTCATAAACACGTGATCCGCAATGCGATTTTTCTCACAAATCACAACACGGTGAACTCTTTTTTTGTGAACTCGGCCAACATCACACACTTTTACAAGCATGATATCGGCCGATTTCCTCAGATGGACATTGCGTAACCCGTGTACTCGCCCATTTATAACTGTGTGCACTCCGTGGTGTTTTATTATATGCCAGGCGTCCCGGACAGCACTCACTGTCTCTTCTCGCCGCTACACGAGGATCCCCGCTGATGTATCTCCTAAGAGATCTTCACCACGGACATCACAGTGTTGGCAACCGTCCGTATCGTCCGCAGCAGTGGTGGGGCCCCGCGGGCGTACGGAGCCTTGGACTGCAGAATGAGGAATATGGAAGCTCTTAATGTCATATTCTGCAGGAAGTTCTGTTGGATTTTGACAGGAGCGCCCTGTGCGGAGATTTGTTTTAGGCAAAGAAAAAGTGGTTTTTTTTGTGTGTATGTATATATGTGTGTGTGTGTGTGTGTGTGTATGTATGTATGTATGTATGTATGTATGTATGTATGTATGTATGTATGTATGTATATATATATATATATATATATATATATATATATATATATATATATATATATAAAATTACACACACATATGAGCTAGATAGCAGCATACCCACTCCGGAAGAATGCAGTGAATAAATACGGCACCAGAACCAAACTCCTGTGTGAGAACGGCCTAACGTATCACTTGTATCGCACTCCCAACGCATTCCAAAAATATAAGCCCAACACTAGAATGGTGTTTTATTTGAACAGTATGTCTCTAAGGCCTCCCTCACACAGGCGTTTTTGTACAGCGTTTAGTGCTGCGTTAAACGCTGTACAAGGCTCCCATTCATTTTAATGGGGCGGCTCACACAGGGCTGAAAACGCAGCGTCTGCAACGCTGCGCCTTGACAGAGTTACATGTTCTATTCTTGCCCGTTTTCAGCCCTGAGTCTCCCATTGAAATGAATGGGCTGCGGTGTCAGCACTGCTGAAGACGCGGCACAACTTTGTACTGCGTTTTTATAGCGTTAAACGCAGGTTGCTATGCCAGAAAGTCTGAAAAAGTTTCCAGCTTCCGTGGCTACGTTTTCAGCTATGCTGAAAACGTAACCCAAAAGCTGTCAAAACGCTAACGTTGCTGAAAATGCAGTAAACGCAGTGTTTTTGCAAACGCCTGTGTGAGGGAGGCCCAGGAATCAATCAGAAATATTGTCTGCACCCCAAAATGGTACCAGTGAAAAGGTCAGCGTATCCTGCACAAAACCAGCCCCGCACAGCGCCGTAGGTGGGAAAACAGGAAAATTACGGTTCTCTGAATATAAATGAAACATTGGCCCGATAACAGGGAGGTTGCAAAATCCACACAGCGCACCTTTGCGTCTGAGGCCGGTGCGCGAGTCCTGTTATCTATAGAAACTGCAGGTTCAGGGTAATACATTAAGGTTTGTTTATCTGCTAACTTCTCTACTGTTGCAGAAAAAAATGATTAAAATCAAAAATGACATTTTAAGCTTTAGCCTCCACTGTGCTTTAGTTCCTGTAAAACACCTAAAGAGTTAATAGAATTTGTAAATGCCTTATTGAAAACTATTAGGGGTGCAGATTTTAAAATTGGGTGATTTACGGGGTTTTCTAATATATGGGCGTCTCCCGTCACTTCAGAACCGAATTGGTCCATTGAAAAATAGATTTTGGAAATTTTCATCAAAATAGGAAAAATTGTGCCAATAATTCCACGTTTCCTGATGACCGAAGTAAATGAACGTACCGCGCACCAACGGTAAATATTATTCATCAGCTGGTGTCCTTGGCAAGATTATGTGTCTACGGCCATCTGCACACGGGCAGATTTGCATTGTGGAAGCTTGAGTGGGCGCCCTCCTTCCCCTCTGGGGTCCGCAGCAAGAGCTGCCCATAACATGCAATTTTTATTTTATTTTTCCTGCACACAAGCGGAAATAAATTGCGATTTTCTGCTCAAAGAGGAAAAATTGCAGCATGCTCTTTTATTAGACGGATTGCATGAGGGTGACTTCCATTGAAGTCAATGGAACCCGTCCGATCTGTGGCCCTTCTGCAATCATTATTGTGGAAAGGTTGCGGGATCCAGGTCATTGCCAGTGGCGGCACGGCAAAATCTATACTGCACATGCCGGCCGGCCGGACCGTCCACAGTGCAACTTAAGAAAATTATGGAGAGATACGCAGGGTCAATGGGCGGGCATAGGATTAGGTTCCGCTGCGGAACCCAATCCTTTTGTGTGCAAGCAGCCTTAGGCCACTCTCACACATGCGCTTGTAAAAACGCTGCATTTTTTAACGCAGTGTTTACTGCATTTTCAGTTTCGTTGACATGAGCGTTTGACCGCGTTTTCAGCACCGTTATAATGCCAGAACTGAGAAAATGCAGTCAATAACGCAGTAACCACATTGTGCTGTGTTTGCAATGACAGATCATCGCGTTTTAAAATGCAATAACGCATTAAAATAGACAGCGCATTAAAACCGTTGCTTGTCTGAGAAGCCCCATTGAAATCACTGGCAGTGATTGACAGCGTTTAGTGCAGCGTTAAACGCACAGAAAACAAGTGTGTGTGAGAGTGGCTTAACCCCTTGAGTGGCAGGTTTCCTACCACCCTGTCGTGCCCACCAGGGCAGGTTTTTTAAAATGGTCTAATCATTGAATTTCAACTAGTTTTGCAGCTGCGTCTCAAGAGCCATAACTTTTTCATTTTTCCATTGACATGGCCATATGAGGGCTTGTTTTTTGCGGGACAAGTTGTGATTTTTTAAACGGGGGGGAGGAAAAAAAGAAATGGGGAAAAAAGAAAAAAAGGAGCCATGTCATTAAGGGGTTAAATAATGTATTAACTTCCTTCTCTGGGTCATTACGACGCACACGGATACCACGTGTGATTGTATTTTTGATTTTTTACAAAGTAAAGGGAGACAAGTGTTTTTTTTTTATTTTTTTAATAATTTTTTTCCTTTTTTTTTTTTACATTTTTTTAAATTTTTTTTTTTTGTCCCTTTAGGGGACTTCCACAGGGACCCTTTAGGACCCCTGATCACATTCCGGGGGTCCGATGGTGACAGCCCTTTACATGCTGCAGTGACAGCCCTTTACATGCTGCAGTCACATAGACTGCAGCATGTAATAATAATAATAATCTTTATTTGTATAGCGCCAACTTATTCCGCAGCGCGTGTAAAGGGTTAACACAGCAGAGATCGGAGGTTTTCTCTGATCTCTGCTGTAAGAGCTGGTACCTTAGCTGTCCTCTCACAGCCAAGCACCAAGCTCTCCCTGCCACAGAGACCATCGGCTTGCTTCTGACAAGCCGATGGTCTCTATGGCAACCTGTAAACAAACCAGTGCAGGAGATTGCGACATATCTGCAATATCTTCTGCTGGTTTTTCAAAGCCCTTGCTTTGTTCTCTGTGGGTCTGTGCAGGCAGAGCACACTGTCACAGCTTGTGGCATTGTGCTCTGCAGCTCCCATAGTGATACATATACATAGCCCGGAAATCTTCTGGGCTATGTCACTATGAGTAGTGGAGCTCGTCCCCGGAAATTTTCCGGGCGTGCCACTCAAGGGGTTAAGGGGGCTTCACATCTCCATTGGAGGTTCCATTGCAGATCCGGCACAAAATACTGGAAGCAAAAGACCTGGCTACAAGCCGGGCAGCAGAGTGAAAAGTAAACAGACCCCGTTCTGGTCAATGGGGTCCGCTGGGCGCTGTTTGGCTCCATCCTAAAATAGAGCTATTCGGCCGCGGGGATTCCCCTCTGCTCATCCCTGAAAGGAGCAGGAAACTGGAACACCCGACACAGATGTGAAACGACAAGCAGAAAAAGTCAAAGTTTTTGAAAATTACCAATGTTCCAAATTTATCTGTAAATGTAGGATTCTTTAAACAAATACACAAAACGTATCAGCCAAAATTGACCACTAACACAAAGTACAATGTGTCACCAAGAAACCGTCTCGGAATCAATCAGTTGCATAAGTAAAAGCATTCCAAAGTTCTTACCACTAAAAGTGACACATATCAGAGTTGAAAACTGGTGCATGTTCCGGGGGCCAAAACTGGCTGCGGGGGAGGAAGGGGTTAAGATTGGTCAGCGTATAGAAAAAAGCCCCATAATTACCAAACCACATAATTACTAGTGAGCATAATCTTTGTATAATGCCAGTGGAAGATCTGTGTCAGGGACTTGTCTACATTGTATTTACCCATAAGAAATTAGGGAATGTGGAGAAGCCGAGATCTGTGGTTGCGTATTGTGCGGCTGTAGCAGACCACCGACTGAAGCAACAAACCGCAGTCCTGCAGAAGAGCTGGCGTCCCGGGAAGGTCACAGAGGACAATAAGCCATTTTAATGAAGCCTCTGTTTATACATGGTGACCGGGCGATACAGCGCGCCCTCAGAGCTGGCTAATGTTTCCCTGCTGGCAGCGATGAAATCTGTTGGAGCGGTATCAATCAGATTTAACCCCTTGAGTGGCAGGTTTCCTACCACCCTGTCGTGCCCACCAGGGCAGGTTTTTTAAAATGGTCTAATCATTGAATTTCAACTAGTTTTGCAGTTGCGTCTCGAGCCATAACTTTTTCATTTTTCCATTGACATGGCCATATGAGGGCTTGTTTTTTGCGGGACAAGTTGTGATTTTTTTAAACAGGGGGGAGGAAAAAAAGAAATGTGGAAAAAAGAAAAAAGGGGCCATGTCATTAAGGGGTTAAATAATGTATTAACTTCCTTCTCTGGGTCATTACGACGCACATGGATACCACATGTGTGATTGTATTTTTGATTTTTTACAAAGTAAAGGGAGACAAGTGTTTTTTTTATTTTTTTAATAATTTTTTAACTTTTTTTTTTTTAATTTTTTTTTTATTTTTTTATTTTTTTTTTGTCCCTTTAGGGGACTTCCACAGGGACCCATCAGGACCCCTGATCACATTCCAGGGGTCCGATGGTGACAGCCCTTTACATGCTGCAGTGACAGCCCTTTACATGCTGCAGTCACATAGACTGCAGCATGTAAAGGGTTAACACAGCAGAGATCTGAGGTTTTCTCTGATCTCTGCTGTAAGAGCTGGTACCTAGCTGTCCTCTGACAGCCAAGCACCAAGCTCTCCCTGCCACAGAGACCATCGGCTTGCTTCTGACAAGCCGATGGTCTCTATGGCAACCTGTAAACAAAGCAGGACATTGCCGACATGTCGGCAATATCTTCTGCTGGTTTTTCAAAGCCCTTGCTTTGTTCTCTGTGGGTCTGTGCAGGCAGAGCACAATGTCACAGCTTGTGGCATTGTGCTCTGCAGCTCCCATAGTGATACATAGCCCGGAAATCTTCCGGGCTATGTTGCTATGAGCAGTGGAGCTCGTCACGGAACTTTTCCGGGCGTGCCACTCAAGGGGTTAAAGGGGTTCTAAGCCTTTATACTGGACAAGCCTTGTGTTAGGTGCAGATCTGCAGCAGATTCACCCCTTCAATTTGATTTCAATTGAAAGGGTGAAATCTGCTGCAGATCTGCAACAAAATCCACAGTAAATCATCAATGTGTGAGCGCCCCTTAAAGGGCTTCCTGAGTATCTTCTCTCAAGTCGGCTCCACTTATGTGTCTACTTTAAATGAGACTTTTACTTAATTATTAAAGAATAATTGCTCTTTCAACTAACTCTTGACACGTCATTGAAACATCTTAAGTATTGATCAGTGGGGATCCCGCTGCCGAGACCCCCGCTGATCGCTAGAACCAGGGGGCTGTAGTGCTTATCTGATCGCTGTACTCTCTCAGCTCTAGTCGCTGCTCTTCTGTTTCTTCCAGTAGCTGGAGACGGCTGCATCCAGGTCTATAGAAAGCACTATAGGTCTCTATGCGACTGCCTTAAGCTGCAGCCCCTTCATTTTAGCGATCAGCGGGGGTCTCTGAAGCGGGATACCCAATGACCAATACTTTTGACATGTTTCAATGACGTATCAAAAGTTAGTTGAAACTGCAGTTACTCATTAAATACTGACAGACTTCTTTTTGGATTGTGGATTTTAAGAGGAAAGCTCTGGGACTTTTGTCATGCCCCGGGTTGTCATATGAATGTCTCAGTCCACTGGATCAGGTTGCTGGCAGGGGTCATTCACCTACTCCAGAGGCTCAGTGTCCACTGTTGGAGTCATGGTGCCCACCACTTGGAAACAGGAAAAACCTGGTGGGGGGGAATCATTTGCTGTATATGACTGCTCAGCCAATCACAGGCTTCAGCAGTGATCGTTACATGGCTGCTGACGCCTGTGATTGGCTGAGTGGTTACATGCACATTGTATAGCACTGAGGGCCACATCTGGCTTATGGTGACCTTCAAAGGGCCGATTGTAAGGCTGCATTCCCACGAACGTATATCGGCTCGGTTTTCACGCCGAGCCGATGTACGTTGTTCTCCTCTGCAGGGGGGAGAGGATGGAAGAGCCAGGAGCAGGAACTGAGCTCCCGCCCCCTCTCTGCCTCCTCTCCGCCACTCTGCACTATTTGCAATGGGGAGAGGTGGGGTGGGGGCGGGGCAAATTCTCCTTTTTACTTAGCCCTGCCCCCATCCCGCCTCCTTTCATTGCAAATAGTGCAGAGGGGCGGAGAGGAGGCAGAGAGGGGGAGGGAGCTCAGTTCCTGCTCCTGGCTCTTTCATCCCCCCCCCCCCCCCCCCCCCCCCCCGCAGAGGAGAACAACGTATATCGGCTCGGCGTGAAAACCGATATACGTTCGTGTGAATGCAGCCTAAGACAGTATAGTAAGGGCTTGTTCACACAAGAGTATTTGTGTACATAATATGCAGTGAATAGAAGCCATTGATTTCAATGAGTTCATTCACACGATGTATATTTCCACACAGCATGACTTATTTTGTTGTGTACTACGCACCCCAATAGGCCATTGAAGTGAATGGGCCGCGCAAATATGTGGTGAATGCGCAGGAAACCTATGTATTCACTGCATATTTGTGCACCATCTCAGTGGGCCCATCTGCGTTCATTTTTGCGTGCCCAAATATGCAGGCATAAGCGATTTTTGTTTACGCAAATACGCAGTGTATTTGTGCGACCAAAATACGATTACGCCTGTGTGAACAAGCCCTAATAGTGACCTCTATAGTGGTCGCAGTAGTAATAGTGACTCTGTCAGTGGCCCCAGTAAAAATAGTGACTGTGTCGGTGGCCCCAGTAAAAACAGTGACTGTGTCGGTGGCCCCAGTAAAAACAGTGGCTGTGTCGGTGGCCCCAGTAAAAACAGGGGCTGTGTCGGTGGCCCCAGTAAAAACAGGGGCTGTGTCGGTGGCCCCAGTAAAAACAGGGGCTGTGTCGGTGGCCCCAGTAAAAACAGGGGCTGTGTCGGTGGCCCCAGTAAAAACAGGGGCTGTGTCGGTGGCCCCAGTAAAAACAGGGGCTGTGTCGGTGGCCCCAGTAAAAACAGGGGCTGTGTCGGTGGCCCCAGTAAAAACAGGGGCTGTGTCGGTGGCCCCAGTACAAATAGTGGCTGTGTCGGTGGCCCCAGTACAAATAGTGGCTGTGTCGGTGGCCCCAGTACAAATAGTGGCTGTGTTAGTGGCCCAATGAGTAATAGCGACCTCCACAGTAATCTTATCTCCCTCAGCAATATTAACTCCCCTCAGTATTAATGTTAACCCCACCCCCAACCCATATACTTACCTCCTCCTTGCTGTCAGCGCCGCTCCCTCTCTACTCGCGTTGAGCCCGGGTGCACACTGACGCCAGTGTGTGCGCTCGGCACGCTTCCTCCCTGAGTCCTCTCCTGTGGAACTGAGGAGCAGGGGACTCGGGGGAGGAGGATCCCGGCTGCACACTGACGTCATAGTCTGCGCCGGGATCAGCGCTAACAACGTGATTGCCAGCAGGGAGCTGCGGCACCACAGCTGGTAATCACTACAGTGGTGAGCGGCCATCGGCCCCCCCGCGGGCCACATAAAGTAAGGCAGTGGGCTGGATTTGGCCCGCGGGCCTTGTGTTCGACACATGTGGTATAGCACATGACCAGCTGATGTTTCTTCTTGGTTCCAAATGCCAAGTACCAGCGGTGGACAGGAAGCCACTGAAATAATTGAATATCAAGTTTTTCTTTATTTTACCCATTTCAAGCCTGTAATTTTTTTTGAGGTACCATAAAACCCCTTAAAGCTGCAAGCTGGCGTGTTTTTCCATCACATCCCGCAAATGCTTAATCAGATTGAGATTTGGTTAATTTGGAGGCCAAGTAAACACCTTGAACTTTTTGCCTTGTTCCTCAAACCATTCCTAAACAATTTTTGCAGTGTCCCTTTATCTTTCTGAAAGAGGCCGCTGACATGAAGGGGTGGACTTGGTCTGAACCAGTGTTTAGGTAGGTGGTGCATGTAGCATCCTCATGAATGCCAGTGGGTCCTAGCATACAGGTTTCCTACTACACTATGGCCAAGAGCACCACACTGCCTCTGCCAGCCTGCCTTTTTCCCGTAGTAAATCTTGGTGCCACCTCCTCCACTAGTAAGCGATGCACACGCACCCAGCCATCTATAGGATTATGACTCCATGGTCCACCTCTAATGCTCACATGCCCATTCTAGCCATGTAGACAGGGGTCTGCAGTGATTGTAGTCCAGTATGCAGCAAGCTGCAGTGCACTGTGTGTATTCTGACAACTTTCTATTTGCTATTGCCTTTTTCTGCATTTTGTGCTGTAGTAGCTCTTCTGTGGGATTGGACCAGGCGGGCTAGGCTTTGCTCCTCGCATGCATCAGCAAGGCTGTTGACCGTCCACCGTTCAGCCTTTCTCTGACCACTTTTAGTAGGTGCTACCCATGACATTCTGATATGATCTCTTCTCACCTAGTCGTCTAGCCATTATTATTTGGCCCGTGTCGGAGATGCTCAGATCTTTACACTTGCCCATTTTTCCCGCTTCCATCCCATCAATTTCATGAACTGTTTGCTTGCTGCCCACTATCTCCCACTCCTGGCCATTATGAGATAATCTGTTATTTTCTTGGCCTGTCGAGGTTAATGTTTTAACAGATTGTGTGTTTATAGTATTCTTTTTTTCATGACTCCCTTCCAGAAGCTGAATACTTTACTTTGTGTTGTTCTGCAGGACTCCGTACAGACCTGTCAGTCACCGGCAGTATGGATGAAAGTGTTTAGCCCTACCAGCCCCCTGCCCCCATGTTTGCTCTCTGAGTGCTGTAATCCGTAAGACTCTGCGTGCCCCCCACCCCCTTCATGGTTCAGACCTCTGACGGATGCTGGTTTAACTCTAGAACCTCTTTAAGCTGCTTTGGATATATTTAATATTTTTAGAATTTGCTAAGCATTGCTGAGGCCCATGCGGCGGGTGAGGATTACGTGCTGATAATCCCCACAATTCCCCACTTGTCGACTCCTGTTCTGCATTGCTGGAGCCACGGCACGTGGATTCTATAACTGCTCCTATTTCCTGACACCTTTCAGAATTTCAAGTAGCTGCAGAAGGAATCTTATATGTCATACACAGATAATTCGCAGATTTATGAGGCCAGCGTAATTTAACCCTTTTTCGGTGACAATTTTTTTAGTTTCGGCTTCCAAAAGCCATAACTTTTTTTCAATTGACAGACATGAAGGCTTGCTTTTTCTGAACAGGTTTAATTTAATGTACCAATAAAGGAGAAAAGTCAGCTCTTTAAAAATACTTATTTTATTCCATGTCCACGCTCAGAGGCGTTTAGAAAGATACTTTCTTATTTGCATTTATTACCCAGAGGAACATGCATGGCCGTATAAGTCTCCTCACACTTTTTGTGTGCTCTCCTTAAGGAGAGACGAAACCCCTCTTCTTTCTTGAACACAGCTAACAGACTAACATAGAGCATATGAATGACGTTGAGGAAAAAGAATTAACCCCTTCAGTGGCAGTCCCAGAAATTTTCCAGAACTAGCTCCACTGCCCATAGTGATATAGCCTGGAAGATTTTCAGGCTATGTTTCACTATGGGAGCGTGCAGAACACAATGCCATAAGCTGTGGCATTGTGTTCTGCACACACACTGCCTGCACAGTCCCACATAGAACAGTGCAAGACTTTAAAAAAAAGAAGCAGGAAGATGTAACCGATCTGCAGGCAACTTCCCCCTTCTGTTTTTCAACTCCTGCACTGTTTACACGTTGCCACGGAGACCATCGGCTTGTCAGAAGCCAGACGATGGTCTCCGTGGCAGGGAGAGCTGGTGATCGGCTGTCAGATGATAGCCGGGCACCAGGTCTAACAGCAGAGAACGGAGAAAACTTCCGATCTTCGCTGTTTAACCCCTTACATACCATGGTCTGTGCGACCACAGCATGTAAAGGACTGAAAAGGGAGGAGGCTCCCTCTGTCACCATCGGATCCCCCACAATGTGATCAAGGGGTCCTGATGGGTCTCTGTGGCACTCGGAGGCTTGAATATAGCATATTATTAGAAGAATTAAAAAGTATTATGTAAGTCCCCTAAAGGAACAAAAAAATAAAAATGCCAAAACCTCACCTTTCTCCCTTTTACTTTGTAAAATATAAAAAAATTAAAAACAAAATTACACATTTTAATTAAAATCAAAAATTAAAAACAAAAACAGAAATGCACTTTTTAGGTTACCCCCGTCCCCCCAAAAATGCAATAAAAAGTATTCAAAAAGTCTTATATATTCCAAAATGGTACCAACGCAAACTACAGGACATCCCGCAAAAAATAAGCCCTTGAACAAGTATATCGTCGAAATAAAAAAAATATATTTTGAGCGCAGAAGATGGCAGAAAATAATTTCTAAAAATTAAGTATCTTTACCAGAAGTACAGCAAAGAAAAAAAAACTATATAAGTTTGGTATCGTAGTAATCGTACTGACCCATAGAATAAAGTTATCATGTCATTTATGTTGCAGTTTGTGCGCCGTAGAAACAAAACACCTTGAAAGATGGTGGAATTTAATTTTTTTTCCATTTCTCTCTACTTAGAATTTTTTAAAGTTTTTCAGTTCATTATATGGTACATCAAATAGTGCTATTGAAAAATAAAACTCGTCCTGCAAAAAACAAGCCCTCATACAGCGACGTTGATGGATAAATAAAGGAGTTACCATTTTTTTTTCAAAAGGGGGGGGGGGGACAAAAATAGAAATAAACAAAAAACTCTGTTACTAAGAGGTTAAAGGGAATCTTTTAGCTGGAACTGCTGTGTATGTATGCAGGCATGATGTTATAGAGGCCAGAGGAGTCGAGCCAACTGATATATAGCTTCAGTAGATCTTGTATATTGTGAAATATCTGAAGGGAGAAACCTTATTACAGAGGCTGTATGATCCTGTTGAGAGATATGGGAAAATTTTGGTTGTCAAACCAGTCCCTGTGCCCTATCATGCTGCACCCCGTAGTACTACTAGTTTGTCATGCTCTGCCCCACCCGCCTGTCAGAGTCCAATTAGGCTCAGATTTTTGTCCATCTCATCCTCCTTGTTATTTGCTCTAGAGGTAGCTCTCTATTGTAATCCACTACACTGTGCTTATTGCCTCCTCCACCACCAATCTATGTCTCACTAGTAAGCAGCTAGGCCTCCTGCACGCTGGCGAGAGTGATATCGGGCCATGATTCACAGCCCATTATTGCCCTCGCAATCCTTCTGAAAAACCCTGGATGCCAGGCATTTTCTCATTAAAACAGTCGTGCATCACTGCAGGGGTTCCTTTCATTCCCGCCGCGGCTGTCACAGCCGCTGCAGGGGATCGCGATCTTCTCCCATTAGAAACAATGGACAATTTCACAAAGAGAAAGGAGATGCTGCGACTTTTCTTTTTTTTTTCTTTATTTCTTTTCCACGCAGCATCACGGGAGAGATAACCTTGCAGATGAGAATGAAAGCAGTGGTTTCATAATCATATGTTTTCACGCGCGATTTACTCGCCAGTGTGAAGGAGCCCTAAAAGAGATAGCATTGTGTAGTACTGAGTGGGCGTGGCTACAGAGGAGAGGGGGAGCTGAGCTTGTGCTAATCAGTCTGGGAACAACCCCACAAGACAAGTCTCAATGGAAAACTTGATGTATTGCAAGTATTATGCTTTCTAAGTGTATAACAAGGTAGACTCAATGCAAAGAACAGATAAGTGCGTCGTTTGTTTCTGCAGGGACTTGGTAAGATATGTGCCTATTGATTTTTCATGCATAAAGGTTTCCATAGCCTTTCAATGGTTTAGATCGTCATGACACCACGCCCATTATTTTTATGATTTTTTTTGTAATAAATGGGAAGTGTTCTTTTAAGCTCTTATTCTCAAATATAATTATTATTCTTTATATTTCAGGACTCCTAAACACGATATCACTGCGTCTTTTTTAACGCGAATGTCAATAGGATTTTCTTATGTAAAAACACATCGTACAAAAATCACAAGTTTGTATTGACATTTGCATTAAAAAGCGCAGCGATATCGCGATCGCCAGTGTGCAGGAACCCTTATTAAACTATTTTTGTTTTAAGCCCCACTTGAGGACTTGAACATGCAGTCATTTATCACTCAAAACTGCTGTATTACACTATAATGTGCCTATCAGTATTAGGGTGAAGTCACACGAACGTATATCGGCTCGGTTTTTACGCCGAGCCGATATACGTTGTCCTCGTGTGCAGGGGGGAGGGATTGAAGAGCCAGGAGAAGGAACTGAGCTCCCGCACCCTCTCCACCTCCTCTCCGCCCCTCTGAACTATTTGCAATGGGAAGGGGCGGGGCGGGGCTAAGTTCCGAGAATTAGCCCCCGCCCCTGTCCCACCTCTCCCCATTGCAAATAGTGCAGAGGGGCGGAGAGGAGGCAGAGAGGGAGACGGGAGCTCAGTTCCTGCTCCTGGCTCTTCCTTCTCCCCCCACCCTCCTGCACACGAGGACAACGTATATCGGCTCGGCGTGAAAACCGAGCCAATATACGTTCGTGTGACTTCACCCTTATGCTGTTAGGGGCCATTTTGGTTATTGATTTGATTAATTCATGATGTAGTTATCCCCCAGTATATATAAGTGGGCTAGTGTTACCTTGGTTAGTTATTTCTTTCTGTCACTCCAGCCTCTTCTACCTTGGATGGTCATGTGATCTCATTCTGACCAACTCAAATCTACTGGGAGTTATGTATTCATTTTCTAGTCAGTTTCTCAGTCTGTGTGATGCTGTTACATGGATCTTCCACTGCATTCAGTGGTTCGCAGACTCTTCTATCACAGTTACCGATTATGGTCACAGCTCATGTCACACAGTTGTAATGGAGGAGATCACAGCTCAACCTCCTGACTGTATACTTGTGGTCTGTAGCTTATTTAGTAGACTATAGGAGCTAATTAATGATAATTAACCATTCACCCCTCCCCCCTCAGCAGGCAAAAAATGGTAACGCCTGAGTTAATGCTGTGCTGATGCATCATGGGATGGATGTGAAAACGAAAAAAGTTGTACTGTCAAGATGGTGCCTGCTAAGCATCAGACTGGGGGCTGCACAGCATGGAAGTGGCCGCAATACACAGAGAAGACCTCCAGAGAGTGACAGGCAATCAACTGCAGGGACAGGGATGGAAAAATGTGTTCTCGCCAGATTATCCAATTTTAATTATTGATGACCAATCCTGAGGATCAACAGAAGTCCGCCACTTGGGACCACTGCCCCAATCGGATGCCTTTCCAATGGTTGTTAGTATGTTTTGAGCAAGAAGATTATTCTGCCCCTGATGTCTGGGTGTACCAAGTATACATGAAACAAATACAATAGTGGCCACTAGGTGGCTGCAAAGTACAAGTACAGATAGTCCCCGACTTGCGAACATTCGAGTTACGAACTTCGCAAGTTACGAACAATCTGTCCTGCACAGTATGATGAAATGCTATGGCATTACATCATATTGTGCAGGGACAGACAGGGTTCTATCAAGCCTGAGAAGCCTGTCCGGTCAGATCGCGGGATACTGTGCGGTTGCTAGGTAGCTGGGGGCCTTCTGAAGGGCTCCAGGGCTGCCTATGCAGAGCGCCTATCCAGCCGTGTGCTTTCAGAAGGCCCCCGGCTGCCTAGCAACCACACCGCGCCCCGCGATCTTATTGCGGGACACTGTACAGGGCCCCTGAACGTTGGGTGCATGCTGTTCTTACAGCTGGCACCCGGCGGCACCAGTTCTGACGAGTGGCGTGGCATCGGTACTGGTGCCGCTGGGTGCTGGCTGTAAGAACAGCCTGCACCCAATGTTATATGGAGTGGGATCCACCTGCGATCCTGTTCTGTACAAGCATTTGTTCGGACATACGAACAAATGTACTTGCGAACAGGCTCCTGTAACGGAACCTGTTCGCAAGTAGGGGACTATCTGTATATGAAAAGTGCATACGAATGACATAGCTGTGACAGCACACAGATCGCACACAACTTGCAGTGGCCCGTGTCGGAAACAGTGTCTGCGTTAACAACCAGGCCTGCGGTAATATGAGTGGAGATGGCTACTTCCTGCCCCATACTCATTAACTACCAAGGTGAGAACAGCTGATCGTCTGGGGTCCCGAGCGGCGGACCCTTGCCAATCAATGATAGTTGATTGATCTTAAGGATAGGTCATCAATAGTGTAGATGTGGACAACCTCTTTAAGCTCTGGCTCTGTATAACAGGTGTACTAAGTTGGCAGGCCTCGATGCATTCATTATGCCCCTGGTTGCCATGATAACCTCTCGGCACCTGGCCATCGTGTCACGGGGAAAAGTCATTTTTGAATAGACTTTAATTAGAAACTTTGCTTAGTTTGGCTTCAGCAGCTAGTACTGTGCATTTGGAAAGTCTTCAGACCCGTCACATTTTTTTTTACATTTTATTATGCTGTGTCTTTGTGCTAATTAAAAAAATGTATATACAAGTTTTTGCCCTTATTCTGCACTCAATATACTAATAATGACAAAAGAATGTTAGAGATTTTTGTACATTTGTTAAAAATGAAAAGCTAACATTTTTCCTTGCCATATGTATTCACACCCTTGAAATTTAGTTACGGGGGCCTTTTAATTATGAAATGGTTCTATACATTGATTGGAGTCACCTGTGGGAAATTCAGGTGATTGGACATAATTTTAAAAGACACCCTCCTTCGCTCTTATGCAGCCTGTTTAGTTAGGCAAATTTGTCGCTGACTTGTTCTACGAGAATTGTTCAGTCTTTCACTTTAATGAATGTTAAAGCCTGAACGGGCGCTGTTTAAATGGAACAACGGGTGAACAACCCAACGATGATTTTATGCCTGTAAATGAACGGCGAGAGAGGAGCGAATTATAACTGTTGTTCAGTTGTTGGCTTACATTAAGACTGAACAATATTGTTCATTTTCATAAAGCACTCCACCAGTCTGTGCTTTATAGCAGAGCGGCCAGAAATAAACCTCCTCAGTAAGGGCTTATTTAGACGACCGTGTATCGGCCGGGTATTCACGCCGGCCGATATTTGGCATTCCTCTCTGCGGGGGGTGGGGGGGAGAAGGCCGGAAGAGCCGGGAGCATTACTCTGAGCTCCCGGCCCCTCTCCGCCCCTCTGCACTATTTGCAATGGGGGGGGGGGGGCTAATTTCTGTGACTTAGCTCCGCCTCATCCCACCCTCCCATTGCAAATAGTGCCGAGGGGTGGAGAGGGGGGCGGGAACTCAGTGCGTTGCTCCCGACTCTTCCAGCCTCCTCACATATACAGTTGTCTGAATAAGCCCTAAGGCACATGAAAGCCGCCTGGAGTTTATCAAAAAGACCCTAAAAGATCCTCAGTCTGCGGGAAACAAGAGTCTCTTGTCTGTTGGAACCAGGATGGAACTTTTTGGGCTCATTTCTAAGCATTCTGTCTGGAGGAAACCAGGCGTCGCTCATCACCTGTCCATCACCATCCCTATAGTGAAGCCTGTGGGGGTCCTGATATATTTGCTGGGTTCCTTTTCCAAGTAACAGATTTCAGCTACCCCCCAAGGACTTTTCAGTTGGATTGAGATCAGGATTTTATGGCCACTTTAAAACAGACCATTTTTTTCCTCCTCAACTCTTCTTGTGTACCTCTGCGGGTCTTCTGCAGACCTGTTCGAGTCTTCTGAGTCCACGGCCGGATCTTCTTTCTTCTGTATCGTGGATTGCGCGTGTCGTGCCGGCCGGGGTGCCATGCGCATTTGTAGTACATTTATTTTTTAACTCCTGCTTTCCTGCAGTATCCGCGGGCCGTCCACAATTCAATTGCGGACGAGTCGCGGATCGACAGCTTCCATTGACTTCAATGGAGCATGCTACGATTTGTTTTCCGGACCAGAAGGTCTGCAAAACAAATCTGCTTTCTTTAATTAAGCTGCGGACACCCATGCATGCCTATGGGCGGCTTGAAATGCGGATCGTCTGCGCGGACTCCGCAATTCAAATCCGTCCGTAGACATGAGACCTAAGGCCGGCTTTACATGTGCCTGGGACCCTGTGGTTGGAGGTTCCGTTGCAGATCTGGGCCAAAATACCCGAAGAAGAAGCTTGCAGCGGTTTCTTTCATCCCAAAACTGGGCAGCTGGAGGAAAGCGGATGGCCCCCACTATAGTCATTGGGGGCCGTTCAGCACTGTTCGGTTCTGTCTAGAGATGGAGCCATTCAGCTCCCCGAGTGGGGCAGGAAAGCGGAACCCCGAGTGCAGATGGAAAACCACCCTAAATCTGCCCCTTTATTTCAGAAGGTATTTTACACGGTGTGCTTAATATTCAAGAAAGGCAATAATGTTAACCCAGCTGTACAAAACACTGGATTCTGTTTGAATCAGCCTGTATTTACACAGGTGAGTGCAATATCGCACTTGTAAACATGCAAATTTTACCCGCAATTGTGATGCATTTTGTGAGAAAAACGTATTGCATTGCTGCACACACGGTTGAAAATCACGTTTAAATAGTGCAATTAAAAGTGCAATTATTTTTTTAAAGATTTCATAGAAAATAATGGGAGATATCGCCCAACAAATAGGACCTGTTGTGCTTCTTCTATCTGGGACTCTCGGTCCGAGAGAAAAATCACTTATTTTGTATAAACACAGAAAAGAATGTGTCATTTTCTTGTGCAAGTTTCGTCCGTATCGCAGTTGGATGGAACTGTCCCATGTAAATACGCCTCCTGCAAATATCACACAAATGTTCCTTGAAATGTGAAGATTTGCTGTCATTCTGGTAATGTGGCCAATACAGGCATACTGAGCCATGATCCTAAGTGGGCCACCTGATCAGGCTGCTTGTCACACCAAGCTGGCACTGCCAGGCGCCTCCAGTGACACCAGGCTGCAGAGGCAACTGCACAAGGAGCTTGCACTTTACACTCTGAATAAGGGGCCTCCTCTGCATAGAAGCCTGTCAGATCCACTGTGAGGACATGACGTATGTGCACATGTAGCAGCAATAGTGCCGTGAGTCACGTTACCGCACTGTAAGAACCGCAGCATCCCACATTTTTGTCAAGACTTTTTTTTTTTTTCCTCTGGAGCCCTGCTGTGGGCAGTGGTGTAAGCAGGCGACGCACGCGGCTTCCAGATTTTGCCCATTCATCTTGGTGATGGATGGGAGTCATGGTACATGGGCCCTCCCTGGTTAAAACTTCTGATGTGTTCTGTGATATGTCAAAAGGCTACAGTTGTACTTTATTGATTTTGAATGTAGAACACCAATGTGATCTTGGGAATCCCCCATAAAGGAGTTATTTTTGGGCTCTGTTCACATCTGCATCAGAGGCTCCAGTACAGATGCCTCCCACAATCGTTGATGAAATAGCACAGCACGCTGGAAGCTGGACAGACCCCATTATAGTCAATGGTGTCCGTTTCTTGCTGTTAGGTTCCGTCTTGAGATGGAGCCATTTGACCACAGTGGTTCCCCTCTCCACTCCCTGAACGGAGCAGGAACAGAGAACTCCAACGTGGGTGTGAGTCCACCCTGACATGTAAAGCTATTGAATGCCTGTCCCAGCTAGTATGACGGGCTTGGAACATTTCCCTTCCTTAGTATACAGCATTTAGATTGGGATGCTGGAGCGGACACCACCAATGACATTTTAGAGCACTTTTTGCAGTGGTCCAGTGTTAATAGCCAGACAGAACTACTACATGCAACATTTTTCTTTCTATGTGGGAAGGCATTCGGCATCAAAACTGACACGCCGTATGCCCTGAATTGTCCTGTAAAAATCTATGAGAGCGGTTCGGCATCCAGTGGTGTTGTAAATTGTTGGAGGTTAAAAAAAACAACAGCCGCAGGGGTGGAAATACGGGAACCTGGCCTCATCCTGTCGTTGAAATGTTGCAAAAGACATGAGAGTTTGATTTAAAAAACTTCAGCATACACCAGCGTTCTGCAGTTTAAAAGAAAGCACCTGCATCTCCATTCTTTCCCAACAAAAGCGCAGAGCGGAGTCAGCATGATGGAGTCGACACTGCCGCGAAGCAGCTTTGCCGGCGGCGCATCACAAGGCATCCCCCCCCCCCCCCCATGTCTGTTTCACAGCGCGGTCGCTAGCACAGAGGACACCGCGCCGGCGGGACAGTCACTCACAGGCGGAGGCCGCACGCTGCAGGATAACACCAGGGAGCCAGCAGCCATGCAGGACACTCTGTTACATGCGTCCCCCGCAGAGTGCATGAGGACAGCAGGGAGGCAACATCGCAGGGGGACTGTGAGTGCTGGGTAGCGGCCGCAGACAGCAGGGAGGCCACAGCGCCAGGGCCGGGGGACAGGCAGGTAACTGAGGTGGAGCAGAGCGCCAGCTAACACACAGGGAGCGCAGCTCACTCACATGCCACAGCGCTTCAGGCAGAAATCCAGTGTAGCACCTTCTAGGACCTTAAGCTATTGAGCCAATCAGGAGCTAGGGGTCTGACAGCGTTTCTCCATGAAATCCCTGTCAAACTCCTAGCTTCCGGTGGCGTCAAGATACAATAATACCTGGCATGTCTGCACCAATTTCAGAAACTTTTTCATGATAAAACTGTTAAACTGCTCTCAGATGGCGTTGGTAAAACGCAGCATTTTACCACAATTTTGATCTGCATTTTTGAATGCAGGTTACTGCATTCGACAATGTTTTTTAATTCACCCCATCGTTATGACTGGGTGCATTGAAAATGCTTGAAAATAATGCAAATTGCTCAAAAATCGCAGCGTTAAAACCGCTGCATTTGAGCACAGGTCTGTGAGACCCCGTTGAAATCAATGGGAGTGTTGTACTGCGATTAGTGAAGCATACAAAGCACCGCACTAATCGCAGTATTATGATGCATCAGCATAGTAATACATGAGCCACTAGAGACTGTACCATCTATGCTGTAGGAAAACACTGTCATTACATCCTGTATTCACCTAATAAGCTCCAGATCTGCTCTAGTATAACTGTGTGACATGAGCTAGTGTGATTTATCATCAGTAACTCTGATAGGAGTGTCTGTATCCCGCCTCTAAGCAGTTTGTGTGGTAGATCCTTGTAATATCTCACAAATGCTATGCTGAATGAGAAACTGACTAGAAACTGAACACACAAATCCAAGTGGATCTGAGCTGGTCAGAATGAGATCACATGACCATCTGATGAAATCGAGGCCAGGAGTTTCAGCTAAAAAGGAATAACCAACCAAAGTAACACTAGCTGACTTATAGCTAGCTCATATATATATATATATATATATATATATATATATATATATATATATATATATATATATATATATATATATATATATATATATATATATATATATATATATATATATATATATATATACTGGAGGAATATCTACATTAATAAAAAAAAAATCACTGGAGTGGCCCCTTTTATATTCTCCTTTATTTTATAACTGAGTTGCTCGGTGTAGTCCGGAGATGTGTTGGATGATTTCATATGTCTTTCTCTTTCCTGAAGCAGATCCAGTTTGCAGATGACCTGCAGGAGTTCAGCAAGTTTCCAACTAAGACTGGCCGCAGATCTCTGTCGCGCTCCATCTCCCAGTCCTCTACCGACAGCTACAGTTCTGGTATGTATTTATATTACTAAAGTAACCATGTTGTCTTCATGAGCCGCCACTACAGGATATTTTACCTTAAACCTAGTGACTGAAAACTGCAGTTCGAATCAAGATGATCCGTGGAGCCCTAGCGGCGGCTTTACTCTCAGACCATCTATTACTGAATTGTTTAAAACATACCTAACTTCTCAGATACCGGATGAAAGGTGCGGTACAAGGCACGAACCTCCAAACATCCTTACAGCAAATAGCGGAAGGCAGTCTTTGTTTTAATAAAAACAGTAATAGCGTTTCCTTCAGTTGCACAGGATGACAGATAGCATGAGGGGGAATAAGGATGATGGCCTGTGTTGCGTGGATCTTCGGTCATCGGCGTGGGTTGCGGATGGGATCCTCTTGTGGATGCTGGTGTAGTGGTGACTTGCCACTAGCAATAAATGCTGATATTAACTATTTCCAATCCACTGTCTGACGTCTGAAGACATTCTGATTTGAAGGCTGTACAGCTCCGATGTCGAAAGATGTCCGGCAGGGTATTATTACTGTATATTACTGTCTGCTCTGTTGTCGGGGGCCTCTCCAGCATGTCCCATACTGCAGTACTGGCTCTAGCCAGCAGATGGCTCCATTACATATTGGCAGAAAGAGAAAGCCCCCTAGGAAACCCTGAATCCAAAATTGGATTGCAAAGGGTTAACAATGTGAGATGTAAACCCTGTACATACCACAGCGTTGTGTGATGTGACAGTTGGAAGCAAATCAGTGATCAGCACTGGTCCAGAAGTATGCCAGGCTGAAGAGAGAAAGTATTTCCCCCCCCCCCCCCAAGGGACCAGCTGGCATACTCGCTGTTACCCACAGCCAGAGTGCAGGAACCCCTCTGCCTCCTGGCCACTCGCCCTCTTGATCCAGAGGGGCAAGCAGGAGTGATGATAGCCCAGATCTGGTCCCAGAGAAGCTCAGCAGGATCCTTGTCTTAACCACAAATCTCCTGGTGAAGTCTGGGACTTGCAGAACCGGGGCACTGGAGAGGGCACTCTTATTTAAGGGCTGCTTGCACTCAGAAGTCCAATTCACTGTCTGAGGCAGTTTTGTTCTTGGTCAGGTCCAAACTTACGGTAGTTCCCAGCTGTACCCAATACATAACTTGCTTCTTGGTTTTGGGGGTTGGTCAAGCCAAGATGGTATCCATTTTCACAGTCTCTGGCTTCAGTGTTACCCCACCTACTTGGTGCCCTAGGTACTGCACCTCCTACATGCTGATCTGGCATTTTCCCAGCTTGATGGTCAGGCTTGCAGTCTGAATCCACCTGAGCACGGTGACCAGTGCATCAGGTGCTCCTCCCAAGTGGGGCTGAAGACAGCAATATCATCCAGGTAAGCGGCCACAAAACCTTCAAGCTCTTCAAGTAATTTCATGCGTTTTTATAAGAATATTTGGCTGGTGTTCTTTCCTTATTTTTTTATTTAGTAACCGCTTATATCTGGCCAGAGATGAGATCTGTGACATCCCATAGACAGGCTGTAGCCTGCCAACACAGACCCGCTGCCAGAGCCTAGAGAGAGGAGTAGATGATGTATATTATCTTCAGGCATGGGGAGCAGAAATTTGGAAAGAATAAAAAATATATATATTTATAATATCTTGGACAATTCCTTTTAACTTGTCTGATTTTTATTTTTCCCCACAATCATTGTTATGGTGCCGCTTCCTGAAGCACACAGATACAATAATAATCATGACAACATATAGTTTATATAGGATGTCATATGTAAACTTCTTTCTTCTATTAGTGGCCTCCTACACAGACAGTTCAGATGATGAGATGTCTCCTCGGGACAAACAACAAACCACTTCCAAAGGCAGCAGTGACTTCTGCGTTAAGAACGTTAAACAAGCCGAGTTTGGACGGAGAGAGATTGAGATTGCAGAGCAAGGTGACTGATGCCGATGGAGAAGGGGATGTCACAGGGAAAGCTTACAACAAAAGTTATCACTGATTTAGGGCGGCTTCACATCTGCGCTGTAATCTCTGGTCGAAGGTTCCGCCGCAGATCCGTCTCAAAGCACTTGCATGCAGCACTTTTTCTTCCAGCTAAAAGCCGGGCAGCTGAGCAGAAACCGAACAGACGCCATGATAGTCAATGGAGTCCAACCGCTGCTGTTCGCTTCTGTCCTGTGACGGAGCTGTTTGGCCATAGGGATTCACCCGTTTTCTGGTCCTTGAATGGAACAGGAAAGCAGAATCCACGAGCGCAGATGTAAAACCACCCTTAAATATGTTGTAAATTATATATTTCCCCTTTATAATGTTTACAGAAATGACAGCACTAATTTCTTTGAGAAAAAGAGCTCAGGGAGAAAAACCACTATCTGGAACGAGGATAGTTGGCTGCACACACATCACAGCACAGACTGGGGTAAGTACCTTGAAATGGATACTGCATATGTTATTTTACTGCTGCAGGAACAAACATGGCTACAACAACCTAATTGTGTTTATTGTAACTAATCTTTTTCCATTATGTTTCTAGTTAGTATTTGTATAGTAGAAACCAAAAGGTGTATACCCCCCAAATGTATTAAAAACAGTATAACTATAAAGGCCCATTTAGACCCAACAATTCTCGCTCAAAGCCGTCTTTTGAGCGAGAAACAATGGGTCTAACTGCACGGACATTGTGCAGTTTTCGTTAACAAGTCGTTTATCCTTGTCTTTCAGCAAGCTGAAAGCGAACAATGGGCCTTATCAGTGCCGCACGCTGAGTTCTCAGCGGGATACTGCTGATACTATTGTTTCAGCTGGTATCCCGCTCTGAGAACACAGCCAGAGTATGAAGAAGACAAGCACTCCATCTGTGTTCTGCATACCCCGCTTGGAGCGCTCAGCTGTATACCAGCTCAGCGCTCCGAGAAGACAACAGCTGTATGCAGAAGATAGCGGTCCTGCTTGTCCTCTGCATACCGCATGAGCCTTTATTTACACACTTATACAAAGTGAACGCTCAAAGCTGTTACTCAAGCGAATTTCGAATGATCATCTTGCCGTGTAAATGCACATAACGATTATCGCTCAAAAGAAGTCTTTTGAGCGATAATCGTTTTGTCTAAATGGGCCTTAAAACAACCTTCTGAGAACATGATTGGCTTTAGCGGTGTCATCAAGTGTTATTGACGACAGCTGGTCACTTGCTCTAACCCTGGGGACCGAAAAAACCTGGATCCCCGGTGTTTAACCGTTTACACATTGCGGTCAGTGCGACCGTGGCATGTAAAAGTCTGACAGGGGGACGGGGCTCCCTCGGTCACCCATTGGACTCCCATGGGATCCCCGATGGGTTACTATGGCCCCTTGAGGCTTGAATATTGCCTCTGGATCTGCCAGCTATGGTGGCCTATGAGGCTCAATATCTGTCTGGGACAAAAACAAAAAGTTTACAAAGTATTAAAAAAAATAGTAAAGAAAAATAAAAACGTCAAAACCCCACCTTTCCCCATTACTATGTAAGTAAGTAAATAAATTCACTTATGTGGTATTGCTGCGTTCGTAGTGACTAAGAGAAAAAAACATGGCAAAAAAAGTTAATTTTGCCTATCTCGCCTTACAGAATAGAAAATAATCAAAATGTTGCATGGATCAATAAAGGGTACCATTTGAAAGTTCAACTCATCCCACAAAAAAAAGAACCCTTTCACAGCACTGTTGACAAAAAGTCAGAGAGTGTAAAGACGGGAAAAAAAATTCACCGGTACTTTTACAGTCATGTGTTGCAGGACATACAAACATTTATGTTGTATAACTAGCATAACTTGGTTTATACGTCCTGCGACGGACAGGGGCAACTGGGACCATCTGGGTTTCACCTTTACTATAGCTTGTAATGGTCTCTGCTGTAGTAGACTCATGGCCACACACCAGGTTTATTCCAAGATATCTACAAGTGAAACGACATAACTAGAAATAAGGGTTTCGGGCTGTATAGAACAGTGGACTTTTACCAGTTTATATAAAGTCCGGAAAACTGGGGAAAGGTGTCTATAAGCTGCATGGTCTGATGAGAAAACCAAATTGTTGGTGTACAACCCGACTGCACTATGCAACAATCGCCAGTGACAGCAGGAGTGTATCTAAGCCGTTTATAGCCATGGCGAATAGGGCAGGGGATAAGGAGCAGCCTTGACGACCGCACTGTGAAAGCGGGAAGCTAGTGGTAGGCATACCATTAACTATAGCAAGTGGGGACTTATAGATAAGCTTCACACATTGCAGAAATTGGAGTCAAAACCCAAATTCATGACGACAGGCTTGTAAGAAAGGCCACTCTAATGAATCAAAGGCTTTCATTGTCTCTAAGGATGCCAAGGCAAGTCATAAAAGCAGTCTTGTTCTAGAGATACCTCTGCGCCCCACACCAATAACACATCTACTGCATATCTGTGGATGTACCATAAATGAGATGAGAAGATCCCTTTAAATTCATGTCTATACTACTGTGTTTCTCCGATAATAAGACCTACCATGGTTTTCGCTGGAGTCTTGAAATAAGACCTTCCCTGAAAATAAGACCTAGCTAACCTGCATAAAAAATCAATACTCACCTGGTCCACGGAGTGCCGATGGTTTCCGGTGGCGCTGCAGCAAACTGCAGTGTCCTCCCCATCTACCATCTTAGCTGCTTTCTTGTGACGGGGCTTTGAATACCCCGCCTCTAGCAAAGCGAGCGCTGTGATTGGCTCATCGAGCGCCAGCAGCCAATCACAGTCGGCGCTCGATAAGCCAGTCACATCCATTCAGTGATGTCATTCACTGAGTATTAATTCTGGGTAATAGGTAATAACAGAACGCCTTGTATGTACTTGTCAGTTATAGTTTTCTTTGTAACAACTGTAGGTTCTTATTGAGACACTGTGTGCCCTCGGTGCCCAGTGCCGCTGGTCCGCCTGTAATATCTACTCCACCCAAAATGAAGTGGCTGCTGCATTGGCAGAGACGGGTAAGTGATTGAGTTTTGTGTTTTTTAAATTGTTTTTTGGGAATTTCAAAAGACTAAAGTGAAAAGCAATACACGTTTTCATATGTTTACCTTACCAATTTACCTGCCTATTGCCAGCCTTTACTTGCTTGGGCACAATGGTGACCTGCTGTAACTGACCTATGACACTGGCAGAGATTGCCTGAGGCAGTGGTGATGTCTGTAGGGATTTCACATCACAGCTATGGTTGTGATTGACTGGTGTGGGCATGGATGGGACTTCATTGCTGTGGCCTAGTATATAAAGACCAATTTGTCAGACCTGTAGTGGCGAGGGATTTAAATAGTGATCACGTGTCTTATTATTTTTAGTGATTTGCTGCAGAAAACTGTCTAAACTGTTAGATACTTCAGATACATTCTTACAGGACTGAGAGTTCTTGCTTCAGAAGGCATCCACTAAGTATAATTAATGTGGTCTTGACTGAAAGCCCTGACTGTATAATAGCTCATTGTGACAAATACTTGAAGCTCATGACTGTGACATAACAGAAATCAGCACTCTAGTCTTATAGCCTAACTATGCAATGACACAGTAGTGTAGCTAAAGGGGTTGATCAAGATAGGACCTAATCTAGCCAAGGAGGGGGATGCAAGGAAAAACAAAAGAAGCATTGTCCAGTTTCAGACAAACCCTTTAAAATTATGTAATTCTCATTCATAAATAGACTTGATGTTTTCAGGGAGGCAGCCAAAGCCCCTTGGGTCCTGGTGGAAAAGTTCAGCTTGGACAGGTGCCAGTACTGCCATGCAACGTGTGTTCCCAGTTGTGACCTGCTACTGACTTTCAGCTGCATCACTGCAATGTTCTCTCTAAACCTTCATAGCTAGTGAGTGGGGCAGTTACAGACATGGGCTCTGTGCCCTCTAAGCTTGGCAATACAAAACCATATCTAACAAATATGAATGTGGCACCTTAATAAAGCAGCCAAATGTACAGAGCCAAACAGTATCCAGGCCCAGCACAGTGAAGATTATCTGCATGTCTGGTGGTCCAGAGCAGTAAAGGGGTCTGTATGCCTAGTGGCTTATGGCAGTAAAGGCATATCAGCATTCCTTATAGTTTAGGGCAGTGAAAGGGTTAATATTAGAATCCCTGAAGAAGTAGATGGAATCCTTGGTAGTCTAGGTGAATGGTGGTTAATTTAAGCATCCTTAGTGGTCTAAGGGTGGACACCCACTGGCGATACTTTCTCCACTGCGCTGTGAGAGTAAAGGAAAAGTCTCACAGCGCAGTGCGAGAAAAAACTGGCATCACCCCGGGACATCGCCAGTCTTTTCAATGGGGCCAGCGGCGGCAGCGCTGGCCCCATTGAAAAGAGATGGAAAATGCCGCGGCCTTTTGCCACAGCTATGACAGCTGTGGCAGGAGTTTCCTTCATCCCCGTCATCCCCGCGGGGACCGGAAGGAATCCTCTGCCACAGCTGTCACAGCTGTGGCAGAAGTACACTGCATGCTATCCCCTTGCTTTCAATGGGATCGGCACTGCTGCCGATCCCATTGAAAGCACTGGTTTCTGTCAAGCCCCACAGTATGATTATTGGGTAAGGGCTTGAAATATAAGCCCTTCCCCGATAATCATCAATAAGTGGTAAAAAAATGCTGATCCCATTGAAAGCAGTGGGATAGAATGCAGTGGACTTCTGCCACAGCTGTGGCAGAGGATTCCTTCATCCCCGCGGTCCCTATGTTTTCAATGGGGCTAGCGCTGCTGCCGCTGGCCCCATTGAAAGCACTAGCGATATGCCGGTTCTATTCCAGCATCTTTCTTGCGTTGCGAGGCGAGAGTTTTCTCGTGCTCTCGCAGCGCAAGAAAGAAAATATCGCTAGAGAGTGTCCACCCTAAGGCCTCATGTCCACGGGGAAAATCGGGCCCGCTACGGATTCTACATGTAGAATCTGCAGCGGGTCCCTCCTGCCCCGCGGACGTGAGCGCTGAAAATACAAATAAAAAGGAATTTACCTATGCGTAGCGGGCGGCGAAGCTCTGCTCTTCCTCACGGCCGGATCTTCTTTTTCGGCCGGCGGATGAATTCCTTACGCCGGCGGCACGTCGCCGGCACGTCGTCGACGTGCCGCGCGCATGCGCCGGGCACATCCGCCGAGCCGAAGCAAGGGAGATGCGGCCGTGAGGAAGAGAAGAGCTTCGCGGCCCGCTGCGGGTGAGTAAATCCTTGAAATTCCTATTTTAGGGAGACCCGCACGAAAATGGAGCATGGTCCAGATTTTTTCATGCTCCATTTTTTTAAAAATCCCTTTTATTGACGATCCGCGGGTATTTATCTACCCGCGGGTGGTCAATGCATCCCTATGGGGTGCGGATCCGCGCGCGGGAGATCCGCTGCGGATTTTAAATCTCATTTTGCCCGTGGACATGAGCCCTAAGGAAGTGTAGGAGTTTATATCCGTATCCTTGGTGTGTAGAGCAGTGTGGGAGTTAATGTAAGGATCCCTGATGGAGAGCAATGGAAAGGTTAATTCTGCATACTGGGGTCCAGTGGTACCTCTCCAGGCTCCAGCGCTGCCATGACTGTATCCTCCTTTTTCCTTCCTGCACTGATCGTAAAAAGTAATGCAGGGAGGCGATAGAAGACCTTGCAGTCATAACTGTATGGTTGCACAGTTCTCTCTATGATTGGACAGAGTGTTTCGGGGCACTATGCCTGATTTATTAAGAGGGGAGTCAGCTTGCAGGGGGGCAGCATAGGGCAGTGGCAGGTACACTGACGATGGTGATATATCTGCTGTATACTTCTGTACAGTAGTTTGGGAGAAACTTGGATTTGTTATAGCAGCCATACATAGAGGACTAGTCCTCAATATTCATGAGCTGCTGCTACTAGCCCCGCCCTCCAGCCACTGATTAAGGGTTATCGCTCTATGCACAGCAATAGGCAGACAGCTGTCAAATCAGTGGCTCCAGGGCTCCAGCTCATTAACATTGAGGGCTACTTCTTGTAGTCCTCTGTGTGTGCTGCTACTAATGGACGATTCTCTTAAACTATTGCAAGGTACACACAGAAGACTTGTCACTGTAATCAGCATGACTGTCACTATCATGTGTTCCTGTCAGAGACGGGTGCAAAAAGATGACGACAGTCTCTTTAATCTTGCGCCACATTACCCTAAGGTACTACTTCTAAGGTACACACATCTTTAGCTTGTACAAATCGCTCCCTGCAGATTGGATCAACACAGGCTCTTCACCATTGTGGAAAACCCCTTTTGTATAAAGGTACTTTCACATGGGCAATCATTGCCAAAATCATCACTGGAAAAAAACCCTCGATTTCAGGTGATAGTCGTCCTGTAAACACAGCCACCTACAGGGCACTGAGCAAGAAATCGATCACTTGTCGGAGTTGCTTGGTTTTTAGTTCACCTACAACCAAGCGACTATCGGGCTGTGTGAACAGGCAGCCATTCATATATGAACAACTGCCTGTTTGCAGTGAATGCAGGTGGGCAGCTGGAAGAGATCTTTGGCCGCCTAGTCTTCATTCTCTGCACAACTATCGCTCCTGTGTGAAAGCTCAGGAGCGATAATCTGCTAGACAGCTGTCGGGTAGTTGTGCACCCAACAGTCGTCCCTTGTGAAGGTACCTGTTACATCCGCGCAACACTAGGGCACCAAGCCTCAGCGTGGACGCAATACGGCGTTCACACAAACGCCATAAGCACACACAAAATGCATAATGAACATCAAGATAGGCCTGTGAACTGGTCTGACGGGCAGACATAACATATCCCTACTCTAACAGGACAACCACCACATGAAAACCTGCCTGCAAGCAGGACAACCATCCCGATAAGGATTACGCCGCGCTGCACCTAGGGGCCTACCTATTCCTGGATAGTAACGATCCACAGCAGGGCAAGACACAGCTCGCACCAACTTGCAGACCAGGATTGTTCACACCTGGTGTCTGAAAATCTACACAAATGAGAGAGTCAGCAGACTAGCACTAGAAACTACAGGATTCCTGTATTTGTGGCTAAAGGATCATAAATACATGAGTGAAAGAGAGGGGACTTAACTGGTGTGTCAGAGAACAGGTATCCACACCGTCAGTTTCGGGAGGGCATGATAAAATATCCAGAAGGGCAAGATCCCTAGTCCAAAGGGAGAGTATCTGGGGGTGAAACACGCAGGTGGGAGAACCTTGGTCAAGAGCACAGTGGAGAAAGTAGAAAAGAACCCTGCGCTTCTATGCACTTAGGATGGTATAAACGATACGAGTCTAGTGAAGAATATGACTAACTTTGTTGAGGAGCCCTATGTGCATGCAGGACTCCTCCAAATCCAGAGGGAGTCCTGGGAGATTTCAACTTTTTATTGGCGGAGAGACAAACGTTTAGACATGGCCAACAAAAGAGGGAAACCCAATGGAGTGCAACGGGGACTTCAGGTGTCCAGACCGTCCTCAGGGAAGGTGAGAGAGACTGTAGACTAGACATGCACAACACCAAGCACAGAGTGGAATTAATAGAGAGTGCATAAACATGATAAAATGGCCAGCATTCTGTTGCAAGAGAAGCTGGTATTTATGTGCAGCAGACCAGGGGGGATTGGCTGGAGAATACCACACCCAGCCAGCTCAATTAACCCTCACCTGGGAAGGTGTGCTCATTGAAACCTGTAGAACCACAGGTCCCAGCCACACAACCGAATAGCACCTTACTAAATGTGTAATAAATGCTTCCAGGGACACCCGATGCTGCAGTGTGATGATAGTTACCTGAACTCTCCTGTTAAACTTCTGGAAGGAGAATGAAGCAGAACAGGGCTCACATTGTTATGTGCACACTGTTGAGGCTTGTCTTGTTTGCATGAAGGATATTGTGGTCGTTTAATAACCCAGCTTTTTGGCTTATGCATGTGGGGAAATCCTGACCTTCACTAATTTATAGGAGTATTTAATGAGGCATTGTGATAATGTGAACACTTAATCTTTGTTGGCACATTTTGCCATTTAGCTTTCCCTTGATTTTTCTTTTCTTAAAGTATATGAGGGGTGACTGAAAAGTTCTCAGCCCACCCAATAAAGGTTGTCAGTAGTCCAAATGTTTATGGCTACTTTTCAACATAGTCCCCTTTTAGAGCCACACACTTTTGCCAGGCCCATTATACCCTCCTTGTAGAATGTTTCTTCCTGCATGGCAAAAAAGTCCTCCACCGCAGCCATGACGTCATTATGTGATCGAAAATGGGTTCCAGCTAGATGTTTCTTGAGCTTAGGGAAGAGATGAAAGTCAGAGGGGGCCATATCGGGGGGAAAAGGGTGGGTGCCAAAGCAGTTCGAAGCCACAGGACTCGATGGCAGACATCGCAATGGCGGATGTGTGCGCGGGTGCATTGTCCTGATGAAAGTGCATTCGTTTTGTCAACATCCAGACGCGTTTCACTCTGATAGCCCCCGTCAAACGCATTAGTTGAGCAGCATTATATGCTCCATTCACTGTTTCACCTTTTTTTGAGGTATTCAGCCAGAATAACACCCCTCGAATCCCAAAAAACAGAGACCATCAACTTGCCAGCTGATGGGACTGACTTGAACTTCTTGGGGATGAGTGAGGAGGGGTGTTTCCACTGTTTCGATTGAACCTTGGTTATGGGTTGAAAGTGGTGAACCCATGCTTCATCCATTGTCACAAAACGTTTGAGAAGTGTCACAGGATCTGCCTCAAAAAGGATCAGGTTTTCGGCGGACATGATGTGTCTCTGGTGTTTGTTTTCTGCTGTCAACATTCTTGGGACCCATCAGCATGAGACCTTGTGCATGTCAAGTACAACTCTTATGATGTGTCCAACGCGTTCCTGAGATATGCCCACTCTTTCAGCAATGTAGCGTTCTGTCACACGCCAGTCTGCCATGATGATATCCTTGATTGCAGTGACGTTTTCCTCCGTACTGACCGTTACCGGTCTTTCACTGCGAGGTGCATCCTGGACAGAGATGTTGCCCCGCTTGAATTCCGCCACCCATTTTTTTTTACAGTGGAATAGGAAGAGGAATCCTCCTCTAATGTTTCCATCATGTCATTATGGATCTCCTGTGCACTCATGCCCTTTTTCAGCAGGTATTTGATGACCGCACATTTGCTCTTTTTTTCCATTTTTCAAGATGTGTACACCTCGGACACTTCAAACTCCAATATCTGAAGCAAAAAAGATATTAATGAAAAGTTTGGTATGTAACCTAGCAAAGGATTGTACTATTAGTTGCTAAACTAACATTCGGCTAGGAGAAGTATTTCATGGGTGGGCCGAGAACTTTTCAGTCACCCCTAGTAGTTTGCTTTTTTCGTTTAAGTAAATGGAAGTTATTGATCTTTAGCAGTTTGGAAAATTAGGTGAAGAAATTAAATGTAATGTATTCTTAGTTCGTACAGATACACTTATCAAATGATGGCTGTACAGAATTTTCTTGATCAAGTGAAGATTATGTCCCCCTGATTGAACAAGTGAAGACTATGTCCCCTGCTGCTTCCTCGGTGACAGTGGGGAAGATTTATCTAGCTATGTTATAGCAACCAAGCAGAGCTCAGCTTTCATATATTAATGAGCTCTGGTAAAATTAGCTCTGATTGGTTGCTATGGGCAACAAAGGACATTCTTACTATAACTTCAAATTAAAATGGATTAACATTTCTTTGAGAAGACGCTCCAGTCTATTACAGCTGGTATGAAAGAACACAGATGTGACCGAGTGCAGGAGACAGCGCTATTTACTTACAAACAACCTGGACTGTGACAAGTGCTATCAACCTCTGTGTTGGATCTCTCATCGCCAAAGTTCTGATGGATATTCTTGGGAGTGTAATAAGAAGATCTTGTATCATCGTGGGGATCCATCAGTAAGGGCTCTTTCTTTGGAAAGTCACACATCGCTCTGAAGAAGGGGCTCCACATTGCCGATCTCGGAAAAACAGTCCTCTCAAAAGATAAGAGGACAGCAGCACCAAGTTAGACATAGCCTTCAGGTGTGAGGTGCGGGTACTGTGTGCAAGCTTCGCTGGTCACCACTCCTGGAACCACACTGTAGATCAAACGTAGAGAAAAGGCAGAGCACCACCAGTACTCCAAAATATGCTGTTTTATTCAATCCATATAAAATGGGGCAGCAACGTTTCAACTCCAACGGAGTCTTTTTCAAGCTGACCCACACTACAAACATCATAGACTTTATATAAAACATACACCAATCAGATGCAACAAACAATTAACGATTAATTAAAATGACAGGACTGCACCTGTGGCCAGGTGCAATCGTTGGATCCCTGTGACAAATGTGGTGTCGAGAGTGGCTACAGCGTGTATTATGGTCCAATGCAGGGGATCCCGTTCCTAGTGCGCATGCGCGAGATTACTAAGCCTCTCGCGATGGATAATGAACATCATCAACCACAGCCTATAGTGCGCATGGCCATCCCTACGTAACCTGCCCGATATCAATGCACTACGGGCGCGGCCCTCTTCACTATAGCCGCGCGAGTCTACAATAATGTATCTCGTGATACAAAGGCATCACGGCACCAATACCCACAGATCACACGTGACATGAGTCACATGCATCACGGCATGTCCACTATCTGTCTACCATCCAAAGGCTTCTATATAGCAGCCTTTCATTACCATGACCACTCCATAAAGTGGAGTTAGTCTACACACAGCCAGTTTCGTCATGAGGCAAAGGAGGTGCAGGTGTCATGGCAGCCGGGGGCCTTCTGAAAGGCACCTCACTATGTTTGCCATAGATATATTGAATAAATTCTAATGAAACAACCCCACTGTGTATATATGTATGTATGTATGTATATATATATGTATATATATATATATATATAGAAAAACCTCATATGTCTCATGCAGAAAGAATTATTTATTATAGTAATTAGCAGCATAGGACGGCTATCAAAGGATATAGCAAATTCATAAGACGTCTTATCAAGATGTAATCATGTCTTCCTCTTTAACCCCTTAGTGACGGCCCTATAATGTTTTTATGTCCTGCTGTTGCAGAACGTGTATGGAGGGAGATAGCGCCGCTATCTCCCTCCATACAGCGCGGGCGTCAGCTGTTTATTTCAGCTGACACCTGCGGGCAATAGCCGCAATTGGCCGATCGCGGCTATTAACCCTTTAAATCCCCCGAACATTGTTCGGGGGTCCCGTATGGCCCCCCCACGGTAAGATCGGGGGAGCCGTGCAGCTGTCATGGCAGCCAGGGGCCTTCTAAAAGGCCCCAGGGCTGCCTTAGCAGACTGCCTATCAAGCCATCCCTGTGGGGTGGCTTGATAGACTGCCTGTCAAAAAACAGTATGATGTAATGCTATAGCATTACGTCACACTGCAGGAGCGCTCAAAGCATCGCTGGTTGTAGTCCTCTAGGACTAAAAGAAAGTGTAAAAATAAGATCAATAAAGTTTTAGTAATTATTTTTTTTAAAAGTAATAGTTAAAAAAAAAAACCTTTTGCCATATTTGCAATAAAAAAATCAAAACAATAAACCAAAAATACATGTTTGGTATCGCTGTGTCCGTAAAAGTCCGATCTATCAAAGTAATGTATTATTTACCCTGCATGGTGAACGTGGTCCGAAAAAAAAATAACGCTAGAAATGCACTTTTTTGGTCACCCTGTCTCTGAGAAAAAATGTAATAAAAAGCGATCAAAAAGGCAATTGTTGGTACCAAAAATGGTACCAACGGAAATGACTGGACATACCGCACTAAATGAACCCTCACACAACTACGTCGACAGAAAAATAAGAGTTGTTGTGCGCAGAAAATGGACGCAGAAAATAATTTCTTAACAAAAAATAGAAGTAGTACAGCAAAAAAAAAAAACTATATAAGTTTGGTATCGTAGTAATTGTACTGACCCATAAAATACAGCGACGTCTGTGGATAAATAAAGGAGCTACAATTTTTTAAAAGGGAGGAGGAAAAAACAAAAATGGAAAAAAGCAAAAGCTCCGTCACTAGGGGGTTTAATCAATGGTGAACTGCCACTGCCCATCTCCCGATATCGCGTTACAGGGGTCCTGTCAAAAACATATAAAAAGTGCAATTAAAATCAAGAAATAACATAACTGGCAAAAGACTAGTGAGTCTATACAAACTGCAGAGGATTATACTCTAAATTCAGACCTAGCGGATGGAGTGTATTCAGTTCAAAGATCCATTTGCATTCCAGATATTTTAATTTTTTTTTTCTCCCTATCACCACCCCTATATAGAGGGGGTACCGCATCAATAATGTGGAACCGCAGCTGGCCTATGGCATGTCCCTTTTCAAGAAAATGTTGTGCTACAGGTACATCGATCTTGCCTGTACGTATAGTGCTTTTGTGTTTTTATAGCCTGGTCAGAAAAACAAGCTGCATGACTGACTGGAAGAACTAAACCCTCCATATGTGGCGTCTATAACTTTTACATTTTAGTATGTAGTATGTATTATCGTTGGCGCTCGGGAGCCCCGGTCATTATGTTCAAGTTGACAAGTCTTCTTTTAGTCAAACAATAAAGTATCATCGCGGTCGTGTTCCAATTCACGAAATGCGGGTCTTTGGGATTGTGGCCACGGCAACAAAGCTATCTGTTGGGTATATGGAAGTTGTTCCTGACAGAAGTGCTAAAACCCTCTTTCCTATTATTTGACATGTGGTGCTCCCAGGTTTGACGGTGCGCAGTGATTCCAGGGCCGCCTGCAACCATATTCAACTGGCACTGCATTTCAGTCATGATCGTGTCAATCACAGTGATCCAAAATTTTGATTGGTTTCTCCAACTGGTGCTGCAACCAACACATAGAGTCTTACTGGAGTAAATGTAAGGATTTGCTTCAAGTGTATCTTGCAGAATTCATGAAGAAAGATGAGTTCGGCAAAAACTCATTTCCCACTTCTGCATGTTGCTGAGCAGTTTCCTGTTTAGAATCATGCAGTCAGAAACGCTATCTTTTCTCCTTAGGGAGAGCAACTATATATACAGTGAGTGAGGAGACTCAAATGGCCATGCACGCTCCGCTGGGTAATATGCAAATAAGGGAAATGGAATAAATCCTTCACAGCGCCACCTATTGAAAGGCAGCATTCCTTCAAGCCAAAGTCAGACTTTTTATACAAGCCTTGTTACAATGACCAGGAATTAAAAGCAAAGCCAGACTCCATGTACATACAGCTGTTTCAGGGTTTTTGCCCTTCATCAGTGTACAGTAGGAGTCTGGCTTTGCTAGTGAGAGGCCTGGGCAGGGATCAGAAACGCTATATTTTCTTCTTAGGGAGAGCAACTATATATACTGTGAGTGAGGAGACTCAAATGGCCATGCACGCTCCTCTGGGTAATATGCAAATAAGGGAGATGGAATAAATCCTCCACAGTGCCACCTATTGAAAGGCAGCATTCCTTCAAGCCAAAGTCAGACTTTTTATACAAGCCTTGTTACAATGACCAGGAATTAAAAGCAAAGCCACACTGCATGCTCCTCGTCTTACCCTTGACATGTGCCAAAGCAGCAATTTATGTCCACATATTGGGCATTTTCTTACCTGGGAGAAATTGGGTAGAAAATTTTGTTGCTTCCGTCACCCCTTGCATAAATGAAAAATTTGGTGACAGACCCGTGTGTTTCTGGAAAACTTGTACATTTTCATTTTCACAGCCCATCGTTAATATTTTGACCCCATACGGTGGGTACAATTTGTTAACTACGCTCCTTGATAAATCCTTTGAGGAGAGGGTAGGTCTAATATGGAGTCTCTTTTGGGGGGGGGAGGGGGTCTCACTGTACTGGTACCGGAGGATACTGCATATAGTGGCAGCATAGCATCCCAAAATCCACATGCTGCTGCTTCATTTCTGAAACCTGTATTTGAATTCTGTTGTACACTAGCGCCCCATTTGGGATATTTCTATAAACTGCAGAATTGGATTAATACATTTTTTGTTGAGTTTTGTTTCTCTGCTAAGTTCTGCTGTGCTAGGGTGAATTCCCACTTGCATTTTTCTTGCGCATTTTTTTAAACATGATATTGCTGCTTTTTATTTTTCACTCGACTGTCAATGGGATTTCTAATGTTAAAAACGCATCACAAGTTTGTGCTTTGCAATTTTTGTGCAGTGCGTTTTTAACTTTAGAAAGTCCCATTGATATTTGCGCTAAAGTTAATTTTTAGTTGTTTTGACGGCTGTTGTTTTTAAATTTGAGTGATTTTTATGGTTGCTTCTAATATATAGGCCACTCAAAGTCACTTCATAACTGAAATGGCTGCTTGAAAAATAGGTTTTAGACTTTAATTTTAATTACTTTTACAAGCCTTCTGTATTCCAAAATATAAATAAAAGGACACTTACAAAAGGTTGGCAGAATAAAGTAGACCTGTGGTGAATGTTACTAACTAATTCACATTTTGGAAATTTTAACTTTTTAAAAAATGTATACATTTTTAAATGTACCACTGTCTGACGTCTAAAGACGTTATGATTTAGGGCTGTACAGCTCTGATGTTGGGGTCCGTCAGGGTTCTCTTACTGTATATTGCCAGCCTTTCTGCTGTCAGAGCCTATCCAACGTGTCACCTTATGCAGTACTGGCCAGTACTATGATGTTTGTAGTGTGGGTCAGCTTGAAAAAGACTCCGTTGAAGTTGAAACGTTGCTGCCCCATTTTATATGGATTGAATAAAACAGCATATTTTGGAGTACTGGTGGTGCTGTGCCTTTTCTCTACGTTTGATCTACAGTGTGGTTCCAGGAGTGGTGACCAGCGAAGCTTGCACACAGTACCCGCACCTCACACCTGAAGGCTATGTCTAACTTGGTGCTGCTGTCCTCTTATCTTAGCTTTAGCCAGCAGATAGCGCCATTGTATAATGGCAGAAAAAGAGTAAGCCCCCTAGGAAAAAACAGGATACAAATTAGATTGGAAAGGGTTAAGCATCTTGCACCCAAATGACAACATTTTCACACTATAATTCTGATGCAAGTGCCAAAACTGACTTTTATGCCAGACCTCAACACTCCCCCCCCCCCCCTTTAAATGGGTGGGGCCTAGTGCTAGGGGGTGTGGCCTGTTGGATTTACTATTGAAATGGTGCTTGAAAGTTTAGTGCACCTTTCAGAATTTTCCATATTTCTGCTTATATTTCACCTAAGGCCTCATGTCCACGGGGAAAATAAGAATTAAAATCCGCAGCGGATTTTAACTCTTCTCCCGCGCGCGGATCCGCACCCCATAGGGATGCATTGACCACCCGCGGGTAGATAAATACCCACGGATCGTCAATAAAAGTGATTTTAAAAAAAATGGAGCATGAAAAAATCTGGACCATGCTCCATTTTCATGCGGGTCTCCCGCGGGGACGGCTCCCGCGGGCTTCTATTGAAGCCTATGGAAGCCGTCCGGATCCGCGGGAGACAAAAATCATATTTTACTTACACGCTCCGGTTCTTCTCTTCGGCGCCATCTTCTCTCAGTCGCGGCCGGATCATTTTGCTTCGGCCCGGCGCATGCGCGGGGCACGTCACCGACGTCATCATGCACATCCGCCGAGCCGAAGAAAGAAGATCCGGCTGCGACGAGAGAAGATGACGCCGCAGCGAAGAGAAGAAACGGAGCGGATGGGAGGTGAGTTTATTCTCATTTATTCCTATTTTCAGCGCTCATGTCCGCGGGGCAGGAGGGACCCGCTACGGATTCTACATGGAGAATCCGTAGCGGGCCTGATTTTCCCCGTGGACATGAGGCTTAAAACTACATCAAATTTTCACACAAATCCTAAAAGTAGATAAAGAGAACCAAATCTAACAAATGAGTTAAAAATATTAAACTTTATTTATATATTGAAGATTATGATCCAATATCACACGTCTGAGTGGCAAAAGTATGTGAACCTTTTAGGATTTGCAAATAATTTGAAGGTGAAATTACAGTCAAGTGTTCTCAATCACTGGGATGACAATTGGGTGTGAAAGGGCAACCTGTTTTATTTTCTGAACCGGGATCTATCAAAGTCTGATCTTCACAACATGTTTGTAGAAGTCATGGCACGAACAAAGGAGATTTCTGAAGACCTCAGGAGAAAAGTTGTTGATGCTCATCAGACTGGAAAAGGTTACAAAACCATGTCTAAAGAGTTTGGACTCAACCAATCCACAGTCAGACAGATTGTGTACAAATGGAGGAAAATCAGGACCATTATTACCATCCCCAGGTGTGGTCGACCAACAAAGATCATGCCAAAAGCAAGGTATATAATAGTCCATGAGGTCACAAAGGAACCCCAGATGACCTCTAAGCTAAACTACAGGCCTTTCTCACATTAGCTAATGTTAATGACTCCACCACTAGCAAGACTGCATAACCATGGTGTGCATGGCAGGATCGCAAGGAGAAAGCCGCTGCTTTCGAGAAGAACATTTCTGCCCATCTGCAGTTCACTAAAGTTCACCTAACAAGCCATAAGGCTATTGGAACAATGTTTTTGTGGAAGGATAAGACCAAAATAGAGCTTTATGGCTTAAATCAGAAGCCTTATGTTTAGAGAAAGAAAACCGCTGAATTACAACATGAAGACTCCTCCATCTGCGAAACATGTTGGTGTTAGTATCACGGTTTGGGCCTGTTTTGTTGCATCTGGGCCAGGACAGCTTGTCAACATTAATAGAACAATGAATTTTGAATTATACCAGAAAATTCTGAAGGAAATGTCAAGACTTTCTATCCGTGAGAAGAATCCCAAGAGAACGTGGGTCATGCAGCAAGACAACGACCCAAAGCACACAAGACGTTGTACAAAAGAATGGATAAAGAGGAATAAAGTTAAAGTTTTGGAAGACCAAATGAAGTCTTGACCTTAATCCTACAGAAATGTTGTGGAAAGGCCTGAAGCGAGCCGTTCAGGGGAGGGAACTCGCAAAGTATGGAGGAATAGGCTAAAATTTCTCCAAGTTGACATGCAGGACTAATCAACAATTACTGAAAATGTTTAGATACAGTTATTACCGCACGAAAGAGGGGGTCACATCAGATACTGAAAGCTGAGGTTCCCATACTTTTACCACTCACAGAAGCTGGCGTAAATTACAGTTGAAATCTATGGCTGAATGTAGTTGGTGTAGGTTTCAGTCTGAGGCACAAAGGTGCTGCCAATTGTGTGACAAATGTATTAAGAATCTTGTAATACTTAAAGGGAACCTGTCACCTGCCTAATACACCATAAACTAAGTTGTGGTGTTGTTAGGGCAGGTAACAGGGAACCAGGTGATGTGTACTCACCTGGTTCCTGCAGGGCCTGCTTGTGATGTCAACGCACCGAATGAAAATCTGTCTCTTTTCAGAGTCCAGTTCATGCACTCTCCTATACAAGTCTAAGGGAGGGTATGCATCAGATTTTCATCTGAAGGCCAAAACTGGTGGTGGAGGGAAGGAGTTAAAGGTTAAAATATAGATATATTTTTGTTTTTGGTAAAATGAAGCCACAAGGGTGTTAATTATTTCATACAAGTTCTAAAAAATAAGTTTTCAATGTGCTATCTACACCATACTGTATGTGTAACAGCTGGTAGAAATTTCCAAAGTGACGCCATTTCTTGATATTACTTCTATCTATGCCGTTATTACTTCCATATCCGCAGCTGATAATAAGCATTCTCATGTTAATCTGTCTTATAATAGCCTCGGTCTGCAATAATCACAATCTGCTACGGGAAAATTCTCCAATATATCGACAAAAGACAGATTTCAGCAGCCACAGTGCTCCCCCTCACCTTGGGGGTCTTTGCACTGGCATCATAACTTGTCACCTGGTACCCCACAGCCTCTAGTTAGCGCAGCGCAGCTGATCAGGTGATGCAACCTTATGGTCACTAGAAGCCACCGAGTGACAGGGCGCACTGAGAACGTGAAGACTTTCGAGGTGACAGAGGTAGCCGCAGCTGCTGAAATCTGTCTCTTTTGTGGAAATACTACATACTTTTCCGTAGCAGATTGTGAGTATTGCAGCCTGGGGCCACTATAAGTTGGGAGACCATTGTATTTTATATAAAACAGACCAACATGAAAATGCTTATTATTTTTCTCGTTTTGTTATTCTTGCCTTTGTTTGCCATAATGAATCAGTGTATTTCTTTTCCCATAATTTGGTAGGTGTTGCAGTGTTCGCATGGAAAGGAGAATCAGAAGATGATTTTTGGTGGTGCATTGATCGCTCTGTGAATGGTGACAGTTGGCAGCCAAACATGGTACTTGGGAGTTAGAAACTTCTTTTTATTTAAGAACCCCTTAGACTTTTTTAATACTTCTAATGAACACAATGGTAAAACCTCTCATCACTAGTAGCTTCCTTTTTCCTTAGATCTTGGATGATGGAGGAGATTTAACTCATTGGGTCTACAAGAAATACCCAAATGTTTATAAAAAGATCCGTGGTATTGTGGAGGAGAGTGTGACCGGGGTACATCGGTAAGCTTATTTTCCATAACACACCATGCTTGCACGTTCAGGGTTATATTAAGAATAAGGTGTGACTAAATACTCACCGAGTTGGCTAGTATTCAGCCTACAATAGAAGTGAATGGGATATGTTATACGCCAATCATATGCTCCGAAAAAAAAATAGTGTGAAATGGTAAATGTGCTGCAGGTTTAAAAACCCACTAAATTAATAATTGCCACGAAGCCTGCACAGACTAGCTCCATTCAGATTAAATCTGACTAATCTGTGTGTGAAGACTCAGCCAAATCGCGGCAAAAAGGTTTTGTTTTTTTAATTTCTGAAAAATCCATAGGGAATTTGCCTAACATGCCGTAACACTGATGTTCGGGATATGAAGGCAGTCTGAGCCCGCTTTTGGAGTCCTGAAGTATGTGTGCGGCTGCTGACTGCCTCTGTATGGAGTCCTCATACATTCCTAGCCAGGTATACCTCCACACTCTGCCTGATGGTAAAGTACTTCAGAGACCCCATCTGGGGAACCCATGTAGAACGATGGGTCCACTCAGGCATAACAGATTGGATACCTAGGTCTCCTCTAAGACAAGGAAGTATGTACACCCCATTGAGACACGATTAGCCGGCACTTCTCGCTTATTGGCAATCCTTGCCAATTTCCACATCGCAAGGCTGTGTTCTTTCCCTGCGTGGCCACTCCTCTCCCCTTCTTCACTTCTCAGGGGGTTGTCTACTGCTGATGTATGCACCAGCCAAATATCTAGGATTTTTCAACATTGAAAGATTTTGTAAGTAGCCTGCAGATTACATCCGCTGGACACAGGACATGTCACTCTGCAGCGGGGGTAGATGGACAACTAGCTCCTCCTGGGCGGTGCAGTTTGTAGGCTTTCCTCTACTTTGCACATAGCTTGCTTCATACTTGAGAGGGGAGGGAGGAGTTCTACTCTCCTCCTCTCTGACTTGCGTGAAAGTGGCCTCTCATGGGGCATGAGTCTCCGATGTCCAGGGCTAATGACGACCCTGGTGTAAAGGAAGTTTTTATAGTTTAGGAAAAGGGATTGGTAAATTAATCTAGGGGGTTGCCTCCATGTAGGAGCCTAAGCTGCTACAGGATCTCTTGCTCTGAAGTAAGCAGCACATGCATACACTGCATGGCAGTTGATTGATTTCAGAAGGCGCTGTGTAATGCCTCCTTTCCCCTTCTGGTGGCATTGCTGGGCTATTGAAAACTTGGCGTGGAGCTCCCCACTGAATGTGGCTGGTGGTTAGGTGTGCCTTTTGTGAACATTGGGACGCTAACAAAAAAAACATGGACTAAAGAGGACAACCTCTTCAAACTTAATTTCCAAAAACTCAGAGACCCCTTTTAAAAGTGCGTGTTTGTTAGATCATTTATTTGCAGACATTTTTATACCTTGTAAATACAGTAAACGAGATAACGTTTATGTACTTCATGCACATTTATGTATTGTTACAGCTTGTATCAGCTCTCCAAAGCTGGAAAGCTGTGTGTTCCTGCCATGAATGTGAATGACTCTGTCACCAAGCAGAAATTTGACAATTTATATTGCTGTCGTGAATCAATCCTGGATGGGTAAGACGAATGTGATGGAACATGCCTTTTTTTTTCTTTCTGAGAATGCCTTAAGAACACACACATATAGAAGAATAACCATGTTTCTGCCAATATGACACCTATGGAATCTAGTAATACATAAATATCATGTATGGAATATATGTCAGTTAGAACAGTTCAAAATTCAACATGTACATTGAATAAGCAACAGCAGTATCTATACAATTTTCAGTGATGGCGCTGGTACATATCTTATTGCACAGCTTTCCATCCTCCTCGATTAGAGAGGACTGGAGGAGAACATTGCATAATCGCGAGACTTATTGATTATTTTGCTCAACCGTTTATATGTCAAAGTCTTGAATTTTCATACAGATTTAATCCTGCATTATTAGATAAGGTATTCCGGTATTATTTTTCGGCATGTTTTATGAAGGTTTGCATTTATACACACATCTATATTCCCAGAACACGGTGGGTCCCTATTTGGGCTGTACATTCCTCTGAGTTCATTGTAACATGAGGCTATGAACAAAGGCTAGCACAGATTTGAGCTCGTAGAGACATATGCTTTCTTCCTGAGTCACCTGGCATACACTTATTGCCTTGCTGTTATCCTAAGTCTGGGATCACACGGGACGGAAATCTCGTGGAATGTCTGCAGCGGGACTGCACGGAAATTCTGTGAGCTTTTCACAGCAGAAAGGCTGCTTTAGAACATTTGGCGTAGGTTTTGAAGCGGCTTTTCAGCCTGTGTTCCACAGCTGAAACTGCGCCAAAGTTGACATGTTGTGGATTTGAATTCTGCTCCGAATGTCAGTTTCCACGCAGCTTGTCAGCAGCAGATTGTCGGTAGTCTGTGTCTGAGATTTTTGCAAAGCTCATCCTCTTTGCTGCTTAGTCTCGGTTTTAAAAATTCAAGTGGAATTTCCGCGTGGAGGGTCGCCCTAGCGGGAGTGTGTGTGTAATATAAATTATATATTCTTCAGGATTTTCAGGGAGGCTTGAAATGTAAGCCACACCCTGTAAATAATTACCTAGCGGGCTCGGTCCACGTCCCTCCCGCTGCTCTCCGGAGCTCCAGCATGCTTCCTACAGTCCTCAGCCGTCCAAAGACGATTGCTTCCTGGTTACGGGATTCATAAATTCCTACCTCCACGAAGTGATGGCTCTGATTGGCTGAGCACTGCTCGAGAACCAATCACAGCCATCGTGTTGTGGAGGTGGGATTTATGAATTAGCCAATCAATACCACGGCTCAGGGACGTGGACCGAGCCTGCTATGTAAGTATAATAAGATGTCCACCAAAAATAAGGCCTGGTGCCTCTTTTGGGGCAAAAATTAATAATAAGACAGGATCTTATTTTCGGGAGATATCTTATTATACTTGCTTATTATACTTATTTAGCAGGCGATGGATGGATGGATGGATAGATATAAAGTATATTACACTCATTGTCAGTAACATCCTTCCCTAGAAGAAGTTGCCGGATGGAAGGAAGCGTTCTGTGTGATTGTAACATTGATATAGGTAATTGATTACAATATCCGAGCAAAAGTATCAGTTATTGTGGAGAACTGAACCCTTGTAGGGAGGCTGTAGTACCATATGGTACCACCTCTAGCTTGGATATAAGATGTGATACAGGCGGGCATGGAGACATACAGGTTCTGTATGGTAATCTGCCGCATATTTCTCCACATTTGCTTTAACTGAGCCTCTAAATTATGTAAACTTGTGGGCTGTCGAAGTTGGTGTCCTAGATGGTCCCATACATGTTCTATTGGTGATAAATCTGGCGACTGGTCAACCACGGAAGTGTGACAATGTTGTGGAGGCATTCCTGTGACACCCTTCCACTCCAGAACAGTCAAGTATCCTCATTCATAACACCACTGCAAACAGAGGCGACAGTGGTTGGGTGTCAGAGGCCTAACACGTAATGGGTGTCGTGGGACCAAATGTCCTTCAGCCAAGTGACTGGAAATGGTTCTGGCAGACACAGAAGTGTTACGATGGCGCCACCTTTCTCTGGATGGCGGACAATGAAACAGTTGGAGCTGCTGGTGCTTGCTGGACCATCAGAAGATCCTCTCTACTGGTAGTCTGTCGGGGACATCCTGAGCCCGGTCACCTTGTGAGCCATCACGCATCCACTGGTCCCAACACCTCCTAACAGTCTGGTCAGAACGGCCCAGATGGGGGACAATTTGTCCATACAACCGTCCAGCTTCTTACATTCCAAGAATGTGCCCCTCTCAGACTCTGGTAACTGGGTGAAATCTCTTCTCTGCGTCTAGTGATCAACAAGCTCTACACAAGCGGAAGAAGAGGTCATTACACATAAGGAGCCTCTGAGAGCCTTTTATAGGACAAGGGGGAACCACTTTTAGGGTCTCAGGTGGCAAGACTGTTCATCTAATCACACCATTTACATATCTGCCTGAGATGAAACTGCAGATCGAGTTCTCAGCAAAATGACCACAATTTCAGGTGGGGTGGGAGTTTTATTTATTTTTTTACAAAGATTGTAGTATGTGATAAATCTCTCTGAGCCTGAATATGTTTCAATTTATTTATAAATTATGGTGTAATCAACAAGAAAGTAATTTAGTAAGAAATCTCTTGATCATCAAATAGTTGAGTCGTATGTTAATCCTGTTTGTATTGGATATGTAGATTTTCCATAGTCCACTATAATAGCTCACTAATTGAAGGACATCCTAGCGATCAGTCATTGCAGGGTCATTTCCCCTATGATAACGACTGATGGCCATAGGCGTACTGTATGAAGCTAGATACATGTTCACAACCCCTGTAAATGTATCCACGGTCCTATGGAAAAACACATATAAAATAACATATTACAGAACATGCAGCACATAGTTCACTTGCTCTGCTTCATCCTAATACTTAGATCTATAATTTTTTTAGTGATTTTTTTTTCCTTTCTGCAGTCTAAAAAGAAGTACAGATGTCATGTTTGGTGGAAAGCAAGTTGTCGTGTGCGGATACGGAGAGGTGAGTAATGAGGCGGAATCCAGTTTATTGACATAAAATAAATTACTATTTTAACTAATATCTGGTGCTGATTTCAGACATGTATTGATATTCAAAATATTGAGAGTTCATTGAAAGTCGCAGGTGTATATCATTCCTGGGTGCCATACAGAGGTCTGCGTGACAGGGATCCAGAATACGGCTGTGTGCATGGGACCCAAACACATCATGTTGTCGGTTATGATTATGGATTATGTTCATGGAATTTAATAAGAGATTGGGGTTACAGAGTTCATATAGTGGATGAGAAATTAGGGGTAGAATTACACATAATGTATATCGGGAGAATTTATGGAACTTGTCTGAGAGACATACTATGTTCTTGCTTGTCTATACAGCTGATCTGTGACTCATTGGTATTTTTACATGTTACCTGTAAAATCCACATGGCTAATTACAGCATTGTGGCAGGACAACCACATATGGTTTTCAGGTGTAGTTTTGATGTGACTTTCAGCCACAACTCCATCGCTACTTGTGAGTGTACCTTAAAGGTGATTGTCCGAGTAGTGTTTCTTTTTTTTGTTTATTAAAACCTTGTTCTTCATGTAGTAAAGTAATTAACTGGTACATACTGTCATCTCCCACAACACTTCTCGGTTTACAGAACGTCTTGGACTGCTGCAGCCAAGGGCAGGGCTCGGTGATCAATCGCTGAGCTCTCTTATTGGCTGCAGCAGCCTTGGCGTCTCATAAACAGGCTGGGGCTGCCTATAAATATGCAGCCTATAAAAGCACTTGAAACAACCCCTTTAAATTGGTTAGACTAAGATCGAACGTTATTCTCTACCCACAGGATACGGGATATTTGTGATCATGGGGGTCCAACTATTCAGACCCCCATCGATCATTAAAACAGGATTCCAACTGTTCCCACATTGATTTTTATTACTAAACCACTATTGATGCAGTTACGAAATGTAGTGTACCCAAAAGTATGAATAAACCCTAATAATGGGTCTACACGGAGGGGGCTGATTAGCAGCAGAATTTCCGCAACCCACATTCTGCAGCAGATCGGCAGCTGTAAGCCTGCCTCTAACCTTGCACATTGTGCTGCAGGTTTTATCGCATATTCCTGTGTGATATTCACCCCCTTATTGAGAAGAGGCGAATTCTGCAGCGGAAACAGCAGTAAAATTGACATGCTGTGGAATTGAATTCTGTTCTGCATGTCAATTTTCGCACAGGTTTTGTGCAAGTTATTTCCGCAGCTTGTGATGACATTTTCAAAATCTCCTCCACTTTGCTGCTACTATAAATGCCACAGAATGCCATTTCCACAGTGGACATTCTGCACCATAGCCGCCCCTTGTGAACATAGCCTAAGAAGCAAAATCCATACTGATCTTCTAACATGTCATAGATGTGTGTAGGAAGTTCACATTGGAAGGCTGAGCTTGGACCAACAGCGATTTTCTGCGCTGCAGGTTTTACACACTTTCTAACCAATTTGGGTCCTGCTTTCAGATTTCAGTTACATTTCAAGTAAAGCCACCCTAAATCGGATGCCCATACATATAGCATGTTAGATGAGATTTCTGTACTGATTGAGGCTGTTCCAGAAATGTGTACAGATCCATGTAGAGAGATTTTCCATCTCAAGTTTTCATAAATCTGCTTGCATATTGCTACATTGGACCATAAGTTGTATAAGGCACTCTTGAGAAGATCCAGATGGGGTGAACAATCTGATTCAGTCTGGATAGAAAGCTTTAAAAAGAATTACCCTGCCAAAGTTGCCCAATGGGGGAATCAACTAGATTAATGCATATAGATAGCAATACCATGTGTGAATTATGGTTAGTAGTAATAAATAGATCCTCAATAATTTAAGGGGGGGGATTAAGTGTTGCTGTCTGGTTGATGGAAAATACATTCACCCAAGAATATGTCCATGTTGTATTGTTTAACCCGTACAGGTTGGAAAAGGATGTTGTGCAGCTCTGAAGGCGTTGGGTGCCATTGTGCACATCACAGAGATTGACCCCATCTGTGCTCTGCAGGCTTGGTAAGAAGTGGTGGACAGTCAAAATTATATCAATAACTTACATTATTTTGAAGGCTAGAAAGGTAGTTTTTGTACAATTTACCTGCATCTCTTGTATCCTATACAGTGTGATATATTCTATAACTGAAGTCATAGATATAGTCATAGATCTAGTTCTTGCAGTTTGGCTTTAAAGTTTCAAACTTCAACTCTCTCCTACCCAATTTTAAAGGGGATAACTTACATACCTACCATGGAAGTCACTTTGATAGTTCAGTTCATGTGTTTTAGGGATTCTCCACATTGGGCAGTCTGTACTTTGAGAAAATGTTCGTTTATCTAGCAATAAGTGTCAGGAGAGAGATGTTCTTTGGAACTACCACTGGGCAAAACTGACATGAAAAAGGACTTTAGTTGACTGTAAGCTTAACTGGAGCAACCAGTGTCAGGCAGCTGCTGCCAAGGCAGATAGGATCATGGGGGGCATCAAAAGAGGTCTAGGGTCAGATGACGAGAACATTGTTCTTCCTCTTTTCAAGTCACTGGTCAGACCACACATGGAATTTTATGGACTGTTTTGGCATCGGTACTCAAGAAGGACATATCGGAGCTTGAGCGGGCACAAAGTCGGGCAACTAAAGTGATAAATATCAAAATTGGGGTTGTTTAGTTTAGAAAAAAGACGGCTGAGGGGCGCTCTAATACCTATGTATAGATATGTTGTTAGCCGTTTAGTCATTCACGACCCTTGGTGACCCTAAAGGCGAGCTCCCTCCATGTTTTTCGGTTTTGAACTGCTTCTTTCACTTGTGTGATATCCATGTCAGTATCAGCTTTGACAGTATCAGCCATCATGTCCTTTGGCGGCCAGGTCTTCTTTTGCCATTGATCTGTCCAAGCATTATAGATATTTCTAGCGACTCTGTTCGCATTACATGGCCAAAATCCGTGAGTCTGGTCATCTTGCCCTCCAGTGATATATCTGGTCTTATACAATTCATAGATATATCAGGGGTCAATACAGAGATGTTTACCATCATCTATTTATACCCAGGACTGTAACAAGCGAGCAATCTAATGACTATGTATAGATATATCGGGGGACAATACAGAGATCTCTCTCATCATCTATTATACCCAGGACTGCTACAAGGGGGCGCTCTCTACGTCTAGAGGAAAGAAGGTTTCTACACAACATAGAAGGGAGTTATTTGCCGTAAGAGCAGTGAGACTGTGGAACTCTCTGCCTGAGGATGCGGTAATGGCGAACTCGATTAGAGTATAAGCGGGGCCTGGACGCCTTGGGTGATACAATATTACATGTTATATCACTGATTACTCAGAAAGGTCGGTGATTCAGGGATTATTCTGATTTGCTAGATTGGAGTTGGAAAATAATTTTTTTTCCCCCTTGAATTAGGAAAATTGTCTTCTGCCTCATTGCTTTTTTTTTCCCCCTTTTTCTGGATCCACATTGGAGGTAATAAGCTGAATTGAATGGAAGGAGGTCTTTTTTTCAGCCTTTACATACTATAATACTCTCCACTTTGCTGAAGCAATGAGAATCCTGAACCACCGCTATTTACCTAGAATTACCTAATGGGTGTATGAAAAGGGAGTTTTCTGAGCTGGACAGCCACCTTAGTGATAAACTCAGTGTATGCAGATCATTTATACCCCTTCGTATTTTCATAGTCTTAGTACTCCACTTTTCTCTCTATTGCAGCATGGAAGGTTTTCGTGTGGTGAAACTCAATGAAGTTATAAGACAAGTGGATTTGGTCATCACTTGTACAGGTAACCAGATATGTGACATTTGGGATTTTTAGGTATAGACCATGAAATCCCATAAGCAGTAGACATGCAGACAGCTTTTAAACTGAGGAAATGGACAAGTTGCATTGGCAGTTTTTGAGAGGAGGTGCTAGTATTTATTTTCCACTAAACCTTGTGATCTTCCTTACTTTGGTCCATAGGTAACAAAAATGTGGTTATGCGGGAGCATCTTGACCGTATGAAGAATGGTTGCATTGTATGTAATATGGGACACTCTAATACGGAGATCGATGTAGTAAGCACAATATTATTATTAATAGTAATATGATATCATTGTTATTTTATGATATCATTATTATAAGGTGACATGCACAACAACTAGCAACACATAGTTTACTATAAAAAAAATTAAAAAAAAGTATTCATATAGAACTGTCTGGGAATTAACCCATTAACTGTTCTTTCAATAGATCATTGATTTTAAATGTTATTTTGTGATAGTTCATATATGTAGGCTTCCAGAAACTCGAATGGACCTCTTTGAATTTGTTTGTAAGACTGCTCTTTGATGAAATATGATATGAGCTTTAATACACCTTCTGCCACTATGTACATAAATAATAGACTGAATAACAGATAAAAACTCGATTGAAAATAATAACATATTTGTGGCGGCTCAATATTGGTTATTCTCATAGAAGTCTGCTTTAAAACTTGAGAGGAAAAAAGTAGAAAACTTATTTTCCCAGTAGACAATCCACATACTATAAATATATGGGCTAAAGAACAAAGCACTTCATTTTTCAAAGTGTAACTTCTGTTTTAGAGTTGAGTCTCCCAAAGTCATCCCTAGCTTGTGTTTGCCCCTTCCTTGAAAGTCACTGCATTTTCCATCTCCCAAACGCATGATGCCAAGTACTGTCTTGTTCAGATGCCAAAATTCTGCATAGTAGATTCTACCTACGCTGGGTATTCAGTGCTCATTCCTTTTTTCACAAGGTAGGTAAAAGTCCATTGACTTCAAATATAAGAAGCCTGTGAGTGTAGTCCGGAACTGAGTGTAACCAGTTATTGAAATGGTCTACATTTAAGTGTCCTAGAATTTAAAGTAGCCAAAGTGGGCTCAATACAATCGTAAGACTATTTCTGTCCTATTTTCACTGTTTAACTTTCTTTTCAGGCCAGTTTACGCACACCTGAGCTTACATGGGAACGGATCAGATCTCAAGTGGATCATGTAATCTGGCCAGATGGAAAAAGGATAGTTCTACTGGCAGAGGTAAGCGCTCTGCCTAAGGTGAATCCCGCCCCTACATCACGCTTCCCATCATGTAAAGGATGTCAAAGGATGCCAGGCGTTGTCATGTCAAAACAGCCTCACATCACTTCGGGAAAGAGGCTATCCTCTGTCGTGGCTGTGATAGAACGTGATGCGATGTGTTCCCTACAGACCATTGCATCACGGTGCCATGCAGGAAAACATCGCTCATGTGCAGGACCACATTCAACAGAATGGGGTTCATATTAGTGCAAAATTTGTGCGTCTCACAAAGGACAAATCCCGCGCAATTTTCTCGCTGTTGTGAAGGCAGCGTAAATTAAGCAGATTTACTCTTAAACTTTTTGGAATATCTATTTCCTACTGGTAGGACACCCTCTAATTTTGAGAAGCTTCATGGAACTCTGTGGGCAATACAGAAACTGCTCAATCAATTCTATGTAGTATAATTATGGATATGATACAGCAGTAATTTTACCTGGCACCATCTTGCAATGCTTTTTGGACTTTGCATTATGTGAAATACTTTTTTCTTCAACAAAGCTTTTCAAAGTGTAGGCTGTTTGGTAAGATCTTTAAAGTACTGGGCAGCCACGGCGGTTGATCCCCATATGAGATTTCTCAAACCACTGTCGTCAACTACAGATGCACACAATTGTGTGCAGAAGAATTTTTATCAGTGAAGTTTTACCATAATGTAGACAAATCATTCACTGTTTAGTTCAAGCGTGTTCTGTCTATTAACTATATTCTGCATTTCAGGGTCGTCTCCTCAATCTCAGCTGCTCAACCATTCCAACATTTGTCCTTTCAATAACTGCAACTACAGAAGTAAGTTGACAACATCCGGTGTGATGGGTGGTTTTCATTGTCTAAGAGACATTTCATACAACTTCTTTCCGTATTCCTCATTAAGTTAAATGGACGTCATGAAGGGTTGTTGTATCCCACAATGTGGCGTCCCTGCAGTCTGTTCAATCCATTCAGGCACTTGTTGAATAGTAAAATACGATGTTGAGAGAGGAGGGGAAAGCTTTTGTCTTACTTTATTGGATGTGGTGGGTTGGGGTTATGTCCGCATAATAACAGGGTACATTGTAGTATTTTTATACTTCATCATTTTATGATGCAATAATACAATTTTTAAAAATGTATTTTTTAACTTTTTTATTGAGGAAGTAAAGAACATATCAAATCGTATTACTCATTAACAAATTTGATAAGAACATGGTTAATAAAAACCGTTTTAAACTGTTGACATAATTCTGATTTGATTGGTTTCTCTTAAAAAATGAAGGCGACAAAGACTTCCCATTTCCATACATCCCATTAGTGAAATGACCATCATGGAAGGTTGTCCTGCACTTGGGACCCCTCCACCACTTAGTATATAAGTTCAGCCTATTAACCCAATGTTGATCCAAATGAAGCCAGAGAGTAGACCTAGTTACAATGGATCAGGCCTGGGACATTACATGGTCATAAATCATTCACATTGCTATGAACACTTGGTGTAGACATTGATGTAAAATAGCGGGTTGGATTGGGATAGCGAGCTTGCCAGAGAACAGGTTTGAAGTTATGTCATGGTGTTGTAAGTTTTGGGTCTATTAGCAATGATACCACTAGTGAAAATGATATTAACCCTTTAACGCCTTATGACTTAAGTTGCGTCATGGCAGCGGGGTACTTAACACAACATGACCTCATCTTACGTCATGTGGATAGCGCGAGGTCAGAAGAGATCTAGCGCCATGTGATAGCTGGCTGTGACTGATAACCAGCCTCCTGTGACAACAGCGGTGGTGCATAAGGACAGCGATCCCCGCTGTTAACCCCTTACATGTTGCAATCTATGTAGATCGCGCCATCTGAAGGGCTCACAGAGGGAGCGCGCTGCCTTAGTGACGTCATCAGACTCCCGCAATTTAATTGCGGACGGCCAACGGGTTGCCATGGCAGCTGCAGGCGCCCTGCTGTGATTGCTAATACAAGCGCTAAGGCATTGCTGGACAGAAGTCCTGCAATGCTTTATCACAGCAGCTATGGCTTAGGTCCCCGACAGGGATATAAAAAGTGTAAAGAAAAGTTAGAAATGGCGCAAAAAAAAAAATTTTTTTATTTTTTTTACCCCTATAAGTATAAAAAAGAATTTAAAAAACTAAAATCCCACATATTTGGTATTGTCGTATGCGTAACGTCTCGTACAGCAAATTGAACACACTTTTTATCCTGCACTGCAAAAAGAGCATTAAAAAAAAATGCTTATTTTGTTTGTTTTAACTCCCAAAAAATGCAATAAAAGTGATCAAAAAAGCCATATTAACCTCAAAATGGCACCCATAAAAACTACAGCTTGTCTCGCAAAAAAAGAAGCCCTTACAGAGCTCCGTTAATGGATAAATAAAAAAGTTATAGGGCTTTGAATGGAGGGATTTAGAAAAATAAACATTTCCTTAAAAGGTTCTTTATTGCGGAGTAGTGGGTAAACCTTCTTTTATTTTTTTTAGAATTTTGCTATCATTGTAATTGTACTGACCTGCAGAAGAAATGTATTGTGTCATTTATGCTATTTGATTAATGATATCTCCCCTCCCCCCGAATTGATGGGTTTTTGCCTTCTGCTATCATATAACAATTAATAAAAGTTTTACAATATAATCTTTGTACCCAAAAATGGCACCACTAAAAACTACAGTTCACCATGCAAAAAACAAGCCCCCATACAGCTGTGTCCCCGGAAAAATAAAAAAGTCATGGCTTCTGAAAAGTGGAGATAAAAATCCCCAAAACATCATTGCGTCCTTATGCCCAAAATAGGCCATGTCCTTAAGAAAAATTGGTTTTACCTTTTTCATTTTCTATATGCAACATGGGCATAGTTGTTCTCATTTCTTGCTGCATCCAGTTTGAAGCAAGAGTATGATAAGGGAGGGAGTTTATACTGATGGACATGGGGGGTGGGGGGTGGTATACCTTAATGACCTCTCAATTAGTCCATGAGCCCCACCCTTGCTACCCATCTGACTTATGCCCCTTTTACACGGGACAAGAATCTCGTTTGCCCAAGTGAATGAGCCGGTGACTTCATCACCAGCAGGTTCGTGCAGCGTGTTTATACCGCACAATTCTAGTTGAATCCTTCACTTCTCGTGCACCAGTCATTCAGTGTTTCATATTCCTATGCGACATACCTAACGATCAGGGTTTAAACCACATGAGAAGTGTATGAGCCAAGGATGAACTTGAACCACATGATTCTCTTTTGTTGTTTGCTGCATTTTAAACTACACAATTTACTATTCAGTTTCACTTGTTTGAACGTTTTCTCTCAAAGATAATCGTTCAGTCTAAACACAGTATAATCTGATTGACATGTCATTAAATGGTGTAATTGGAGCATCCCTTTTACATTGTCCTGGAAAAATGCGAGCTCCATTTCCATTTTATTAGTGACCATCAACTCATTGTAGCAGTCATATACATATGCTGTATGTGTTGCCAAAATATATTTTTTTCCACAGGCATTAGCATTGATTGAACTGTACAACGCCCCAGAAGGCCGATACAAGCAGGATGTGTACCTGCTACCTAAAAAAATGGGTAAGTCATGGAATAGTAGATACATATTGTAAATTGTAGAGATTTATAGTTTGCATACATTCACTGGAGTATGAGTGTTAAGCATCCAGTTTACTAGCACCCCACCAGTCCTTTCCAATATTTCTCTTTTTGCCACTGTCTCATCTTCTCCATACAAACTTTCTTTTTCTCTTGATTTTCCTTCGTTTCCAATCTAATCAAAGAGATAAATTAATTCTACACAAGTTTTATAACATTTGAACTTATATAGAGTGCACCATCCAAAATAACCTAAATGCTGTCAAACCATCTCAATTTTCTTCTTTCTAGATGAATATGTTGCTAGCTTGCATCTGCCTTCTTTTGATGCCCATCTAACTGAGTTAACTGATGACCAAGCCAAATATCTTGGACTCAATAAAAATGGACCATTTAAACCCAACTACTACAGGTAAAATGTTATAAGAAAATGGCTAATTACTAGTTTTTCCATCTCTAATTCTCAGGTTTTCCCTGAGCTGGTGGGTAGAAACTAGCTGCTATGAAGTTTCCCCACACACTGCTCACAGAGAGAAGAGGAGATCCTGCTCCCCTAACTTCATAGCACAGCATTAGAAGTTTAGAAGTAGCCTTCAGCAGCGGCATCTCTGTACCCCTGTCTCTCACTCTGCCACTTCCTACTTATATGGGTAACAATTAAAGTGTTTCCTCAGTGAGCTGACAAAAGAAAAGAAGACAGTATACTGTTACAAATAAATTTAGATAAATTGGAGGTTTGGACAGAAATGTGGCAAATGGGTCTTAACACTGATAAATGTAAGGTTCTGCACATGGGCAGGGAAATATATGTTACCAATACACAATAAATGGGTAACCACTAAGGAACACTGACATGGAAAAGGATTTTTTCCCTTTTCTTTGTTTCTTTGCTTATGTTCTTAATACAGTGATTTAAGCATAGGGCACAGTTACCAGTTAAACAACAGATTGGTCCAGAGATTGGAGCTCCTGAAAAGTATTTTACATATTCCCAGTGCATTTTGGGAAGATCGAAGAGTTACTGTGAGTGGGACGATTCCTGGATTTAGCCGGGTCCAGCTGGTCAGAGGAAATCACCAGACCACTTGACAGACAGCGTGCAAAGTTTTACACTTAGTAGCATCTTATAGGTTATATATCATCACAATAATTCATGACTTTTAGAAGTTCAGAAGTGGACATAAACATGGAGGGAGGAGTATCCATATGGTGAGCTGCAACGTATGCTATATGTTTACAGACCTACCAGAGGAAAAGCCAAACTTCACCTGCCAGAAATGCAAGTTTGTGTCTCTATTGGAAGAAAAGGTGCAAAGTCTTCAGGAGAGAATGGCTACAGTGAAACTCATTAAGCACGATGCGGTTTTCTTTGACAGAGCACAAATGACTCTTCAGAATGTTGAAGGAAAAGAAGAAGCAGAGCAATGGAACCATGTGACCCAAAGAATCAGGAGGATCAGGAGTCAGTCAACACCAATACTGCTCAGGAATCGGTACAGGCTCTCACGCAGGAGAACAATGAAGAGGTAGATCAAGAAATGACTTTGCCCACAAAGAACAGTCTAGTAAGCACTCAGAATCCTCTTGGAAGCGGAAAAAGAAGTGTTCTTGTGAAGAAGCAAAGAGGAGTGCTAGTTGCTGGTTGTGGGAGATTCCCTATTGAAAGGAACAGAGGATGCTGTCTGCAGACCTGACATAACCTCACGAGAGGTGTACTGTCTTCCTGGTGCACAAATCAAAGAGGTGTCTGATAGGCTGTCAAGACTTCAGTCCTACAGACCACTACCCATTCTTAGTAATACATGTAGGGACAAATGACAGTGCAAATAAACACCTTGCAACTATCTGTAGAGACTTTGAAGACCTAGGCAGGAAAGTGAAGGAACGAGGAGCACAGATAATTTTCTCATCCATCCTCCCAGTGGATGGCCATGGAATAAAAAGATGGAACAGGATTCTAGAGGTGAGCAACTGGTTACATTGATGGTGCTGGTAGCACGGATTTGGATTTCTAGACCATGGAGTGAATTGCCTATATGATGAACTCCTTGCTAGAAACGGATTGTACCTTACAAAGACAGGAAAGCATATATTTGGCAGACGCCTTGCTTCACTCATTAGGAGGGCTTTAAACTAGAACAATATGGGAAGGGAAGTGCAGGTCAGGCAAAAATATACAGCTAATTAATACATTTGAGAACCTTGTTATTAGAAGTGGAAAGAACGAAGACAAAAAATTCAGAAGGAAAGTAGAGGAGCAAGAGACACTGATCACAAACTAACCTGTTTCTATAGAAATGCACAGAGCATGGGAAACAAATAAGGGGAATTAGAGCTCCTAACAGAGGAAGAGAAATATGATGTCATAGGCATCCCGGAAACTTGGTGGAATGATACACATGATTAGAATACAAGGCTTGAAGGATACAACGTATTCATAAGAAACTGACTTCATAAAAGAGGAGGAGGTATTGCGTTGTATGTTAGGAAAACAACATCTCCATGGAGATTCAAGCCTCAGAGAATGGTAGTTCTGTACAAACCGGGTAAGAATGCAACAGAAAAGGAGAGAACAACAGAAAGGACACCATTGTAGGCATTTACTATAGGCCACCTGGACAAGCAGAAGATATTGATGAACTCTTTCTACATCAGATGGTCAAGTTCTCAAAAAAGCACAACATAGGGATCATGGGAGATTTCAACTATCCAGACATTTGTTGGGAATCACTCTCAGGTAAAAGTAATGGATCCAACATATTTTTACCCACTCTTGCTGGCAACTTTATCTTCCAGAAGGTAGAAGAAAAAAACAAGGGGATCTGCTATCTTAGACCTAATTCTTACCAACCAGGAGGAAATGGTTGCATAAGTACAGGTGGTTGGGATCTTGGGAGGAAGCGACCATGCTATCCTTGAATTTTGAATAACAATAGGAGTAACACCTGAGAAAACTCAGACCTCAAGCTTGGATTTCAAAAAGCTAGATTTTAATGAACTCGGAAAGAGGTTAAGAAGGATCCAATAAAAAAAAGTCAATTTGCGATAGAAAATGTATTTAATTTCTGCACCCTTGTCTGTTTTCACCTTGATTGTCGTGGCTACGCCCAATATTATTTCTGTCTTTTAAACTTTACGTTTTTTTAATTTAAGTCTAAACAAAACCACATGTCACAGAATACATATACACATATACAGAACAAACAAACCTTACATAGCACAAATACCATCCCACCCAATCCCTGAGCGACACAAGAGGGGGAAAAGAACAGATTTTTCCCAACAAACCGTTTTTAATTTTGGAAATTTTGAAAAAATGCATCCAACATTGACCTAGAAATAACAGATCCTTTCACCATTGACAACACAAAAGGACCAATTCAATTGCAGGTATATTCTTAGTTATCCAAAGACCTAAGGACTTAAGCCTGGTTTGGATACAACGATTATCGCTCAAAAGATGTCTTTTGAGCGACAATCGTTGTGTGCCTTTACAGCGCAAGGCTATCGCTCAAACGTTGAGCGACCACTTTGCGCTCCGAGCAGGGTAAACAGAACACCAGCGGGGCCGCTTGTCTTCTGCATCCAGCTGTTCTCTGCTCTGAGCACCTGGCTGTTATACAGCCGAGCGCGGTATGCAGAACACAGCTGGACCGCTGTGTTCTTCATACCCCGGCTGTTAACAGAGCGCACAGCTGGTATACAGCTGTACGCTCCGTGCGGAGTATGAAGAACACAGCTGGACCGCTGTGTTCTTCATACCCCGGCTGTTCACAGAGCGCACAGCTGGTATACAGCTGTACGCTCCGTGCGGAGTATGAAGAACACAGCTGGACCGCTGTGTTCCTCATACCCCGCCTGTGTTCTGGAAGCGGGATACAGCTGATAGTTGTGTCTAAATGGGCCTTTAGGAATTTTAGTTGACCGTGAACCTAAAGGAATTGTCCATGTTATATAGAATAAGAAAAGTTTGGTACCATGTTAGCCAGTAGAGCAAAATGTGATTGTTCTCTGTAAGAGAAACCAATTAATCTTGTAGATGTGATATCTTTTTATAGGCTAACAGAAATACATGATGTTAATGCGAGATTTCAAACCTACTTGGGGATCATTAAGAAATAAATATGCCTTTTCATATGTATGTGTATATATGTATGCCTCTTCGGATCTATTTCATAAGCCTTAGGAAGAACCCTGAGTAGGTTGGAAAGCTCGCTATAACATCATGTCTTTGTGTTAGCCATTAAAGGTGTCACATCTACAAGATTATGTGGTTTCTCTTACTGAGAACAATCACATATAGAATAAGCGCAGGGCAATAGGTGTCTGGTATTTGGGCAGATTACTAATACAATGTAAGTAGGAGTTTTGTGTGTGTGTGTTGTTTTTTTTTGTTGTTTTTCTCTGTAACCCCTTCCCTCCATATGATGTAAGGGTACATCATGGCTGCGGGGTACTTCCCGCAACTGGACGTACCCTTACGTCGTGTGGATAGCGCGCGATCAGAAGCGATCTCGCGCTATCCAGCAGCAGGAGCCGACTGTTACTGATAGCCGCCCTCCCGCTGTTAACCCCTTCCCTGCCGCTATGTAGATCGCGGCATTGAAAGGGTTCACAGAGGGAGCGCACTCCCTTTGTGATGTTATCGGGCTCTCGCGATATAATCACAGTGCCCAGCTGGTTGCCATGGTAACATGATGCCAAATACCGTCGTCCTGTATTGCCATTGCCTACGATCGCTGTAATAAGTGATAAGGCATTGCAGGAGAGAAGTCAAATCATTAAGTTAAACATGCTTTTTATCCTGCCCAGCAAAAAGGGTAAAAAAAAGCTAAAAAACTGAGGCAAAATGCTAATTTTTAGCATTTTGCCTCCCAAAAACGCAATAAAACTGATCAAAAAAGCCGTATGTACCCCTAAATAGTACCAATGAAAACTACAGCTGGTCTCGCAAAAAATAAGCCCTCAGAGAGCTCCGCCCATGAAAAAATAAAAAAATTATAGGACTTTGAATGCAGCGATTTAGAAAAAAAAAAGATATCCAAAAAAGTGTTTTTATTGCAGAAAAGTGGAAAAACCTAAACAAAAAATAAGAATTTTGGTATCGTTGTAACCGTACAGACCCGCAGAAAAATGTATTGTCATTTATGCTACATAATTAACACCTATAAAAAAATCTATATCAGAATTTATGCGTTCTCTTTCTGTGAACATAAAAAAAAATAATAAAAGTTTTACGATATAGTCTATGTACCCAAAAATGACACCAATAAAAACTACAGCTCGCCACGCAAAAAACAAGCCCTTATACGGCCGCGTCGACAGAAAAATAAAAAAGTTATTGCTTTTGAGAAATGAAGATTAAAATCCGCCAAAAATCGTTGCGTCCTTAAGTCCAAAATAGGCCATGCCCTTAAGGGGTTAAATGAAGCGTTGCCACTGAAGTCATCCTTCTGTACAGTGCCTCCACTACTGCTTGCAAATGATCACTAATGGTGCAACATGTGATGCCATTCTGTCCATCAGTGCTTCTCGTAGATCTAGAAAGGCTGGAAAGTGGTGCAAAGCGGTAGGCAGTGATGGATGGGGTCACATCACATAATGTACCCCTCCATTCAAGATGAAAATATATCTCACCAGCAGCACTTCAAATATCCCCATAGGGGTGGGACACATTGAGATGCAGCAGCCACCAGGACGTGGATCGAGTCCCAAAGTTTCAGTAAATAAGATTGATTTGGTCTTTTACAGGATGGAGTGGTGGCCATAGTCATCCAAGATCCTATTACGAGCTGACAGACAAATTCCTACTTTTTCTGTGGTCCGCCTACCAGTAGTGGGAGTTTGTCAGCAGAAGACCTTTGTTCCTTTGGGACAGCTTTAGTACATTCTACAGTCTTATGTGTTCGCTAGCAAAAAAAATATATATTTTTCTATTCATTTGAAAGTAGGGACAGATTTTGAACCAAGATAAATATTCCATAATATTCCTTTAGAGAATATTTCTTATGTGCCGGAGTCCATTTCTTTTGGATGAGGGGAAAAAAACTACACTAGAGCAGATTTAATGAACATAGTGTAAAGCAAGCCTTATTCCGTCATTGTATGGCGCTACCATGCAGATGTTCTATTATGATATAATGAAGTCACTCTAGGGAGATATTGTTTTTGGTGAGTTGAGGGGATTTTTTATGTGGCTACTCTGTTAGCTACATTGTCTATAAATGTCTCTTATGCCAGTATAATAAAATCAATATATAGTGATTAACACATGTTGTATTATATGCATGGTGTTCTGTTATATGCATTATGTTATATAAACATCATTTAACTTCTAGTATGCATCATTTTGTTTTAGATACTGATACTTGACCTTGGACAACTTACCTGTGAATTCTCAGACAGCTTTAGAAAGAACACCACCAGCCTCATTTGACTGTGTGTTTCTACATTTCTTATCACATCTGTTTTTGTATGTGTTTGCATGATTTCACTTTTTTATGTTGGAAAAAACGTCTTTATTTTGCAATGCAGCTCCAGGAATGTAATTCTTCTATTCCAGTGACAGTATTAGAGCTTAAAGAGAAAGTATCACCTGAATCCTACAAAAATATATACAATGGTAACAGAATTATTTAAAGATCCATTAAAGGTTATATTAGGTGAACTCAATAATGCATGCAACTAGTTCTGCACAGTGACTTTTGGCCATGACAGGGGTTGTACTACCAGAGTTCAATGTGTAGCTCTGAGACCTCACGCTGTTGTTGAATCAAGAGGGTTGTGGGGTTAGGCACAGGTTGTGGGCATCGCAATCTGCAGGTCATAAAAAATCCAACCTAGTAGTTTCTGCCGGGTTTTTTTTGGGGGGGGGGGGGGGGAGATCAGCAGATTGCGGCAAACTTTACCTCCCACCTCAACCCCATTGACCTTAGTGCTAGGCTGCAGGGCTACACAGCAATCTTTGGTCGCAAATGCCCTGTCGCCGTGTAGCCCCAGCCTAAGTATTTTATTTTCATATTTTATGTAAGGTCACTCCCTTAGGTCCCCGATGCCTGAACTCAAGTGGTTTGCAGGGGCCTCGAACTTTGAAAGAGTGACTACAGTGTGAATCCTCTCATTATAAAGGAGCCATTGTTGGAGTTGAAGTCTGCTGCACCAAGATTGCTCTCAGAGAACTTTTGGGAAGTTTTGGGTTTTTTGTTTTGCCCCTTTCCATTCACAAATATAATAATCTTTTCGTTATACTTAACAAGAGCTAATTTATAAAATATCATTATTAGTTTCCCAGAGGCTGCTTCATATGGTAATTCTTTCAGAGTCCATGTATGTTGCAGCCTGCAGATGTCGGAACTGACGGATTTAGTATACTACCACAGATTCAGGTTGTACTTCATCTTCAAGCACTTTTTTCTTTAAGTACACAGAATGTCTCCTAGGAGCCCTGGTGAAACTGCTGCCTTAATTTACTATGGTACCTCTTTTATTTTTCATTCTTTGATGTATGTCTTGAAGCACAACCCAGACAATCTCATGAAGGCATTATGTGTTACATAAACACTGGGCACTAAATATATAAACCTACTAGCAAGTGTTTGGCCACGTTAGCAATGCTATTCATCGCCTTGGTTGTAAGTCCAGGGTCAGGACCAGTTGCTTGTTCTTCTATGTCTAAAATCATATACGCTGTTAAGAGACTTCACAACACAATGTGAAAAACACTGGGGAACATTTTTGAGAGCTGGAAGAAAAGGTAAAGAATCGTATGCGAGGGCCAACGGAACGTAAGCGGCACATTTTTCTTCATCATGCTAGCTGTTCCATCTCTGTCGTTGATGACACTCGGGACACTTCATCATCTTGCCATGAAAATGTGCAGCAGAAACCTTTCCAGATGCTCGCTGGCATTTGCTTGAAGGTCGCATAGGAGGTTACAGAGAGTTTTCCTAAATGCTCCTTGCACTGCAATGTTGTATAACACTGTGAGCTCAACGAGTGAACACAATAAGCTTGTGCTTTTACCCTTCAATCATAATCTCAGGCTTATGATCTTTTTTCTTCCCTCTACCAGAGGTGTTTTATGTATGTATCTAGATGATTGTGATTCGTAGTTTCCAGTTGACCTGCTACCCCCCTCCCCCCCCTAAATAATTTATAATGATATCTCCAGCAAATGCCATATTCCTAAATGTGAATCTATAGCCCTTGATTTGGCTCTATGGTGCTCAAGAAGTCCCATGCTATGCATGTGATGACCGTCTTCTTGTAACCTCCATCCCTGACAATAGCAGCCCACAAATACCGGTTTGCTCTACGAGACTAAGTGAACAAAAGGGCTGAAATCTGACACGACCCTCGTAGTTGTGAGAACCCTGCAGCCAACTGATTCTTTTATCGGCATGTTATACGGATCTGTTTGACAGAGCTTTATTTATATAATAATCTATGTGAATGATTTCTAGTGAATGCAATACTAAAATGATCATGCAGGTAAGCAATATAAAATAAAGCCAAATTAAGATTATATTATGTGTGTGTGGTTTTCATTCATACCGTATATACCGGCGTATAAGACGACTTTTGAACCCCAAAAAATCTGCTCTGAAGTCGGGGGTCGTCTTATACGCCGGTAATACAAAAAAAGAAAGTGCCCAAAAAAAAATCATTACTCACCTCCCCAGGCGTTCTGCGGCGCTGCTGCAGGCTGTCGCTCCCTCCTGGTCCCCGGCAGAGCATTGCTTTCTGGACGCAGGGCTTGAAATCCCCGCCTCCAGAAAGCTAATACTGTGATTGCCTAACACACGCCGTCAGCCAATCACAGCCATTCAATGACATCATTGAATGGCTGTGATTGGCTGAAGGCACGTGTGTTTTAGCCCATCACAGCCATTCAATGATGAAGGCTGACGGCGTGTGTTAGGCAATTACAGTATTTGCTTTCTGGACGCAGGGCTTGAAATCCCCGCCTCCAGAAAGCTATGCTCTGCCGGGGACCAGGAGGGAGCGACAGCCTGCAGCAGCGCCGCAGAACGCCGGGGGAGGTGAGTAATGATTTTATTTTTTTTTCTCCACTATATTCCCGGCGTATAAGGTGACAGTTGGGGTGTCGTCTTATACGCCCCGTCGCCTTATACGCCGGAATATATGGTAATTTAATGTCTTTTGTAGAAGGCACTATAATATTCTGAGGCGGTTATCCAATATATCTATATCTTGGCCTGATGCGGTGTGGTTTGTTATCAGAACTCTGCCCTCATGTGGATGCATTACATAACTGCATGCTATGGCTCATTCACTCATCATCCCCATAGCATCTACAGGGGGACACAAAGAAGTATCCCAGCACCATATATTTGCCCATAGCAACCCATTACAGAGCAGCTATCATACCTTACACTGCTGAGATAAAACCGCTGACTTTCCGTGTCTTTCTGTATAATGATTATCATTTAAATGTTGTTTACCGGGAAATAATTTAATTAGATGCACAAAGAATAACCTGCGGAGGGTCAGGAAAACGCACAAATGGACCACTATGTTGGTTTGTCCTGAGTATTTTATGTATCCAAAATAGCAGAAGCCTTTACATTCTAACGATTATTCACAATTCCACTGAGTAATGTTCCTGAGCCTACAACAAACAATAGAACCTGCAGACATCCAGTTGAAAAAAATGTTTAGAGGGTAATCGGCCTTAAATCTACCAGATGCTGGATGAAGTGACGTATTTGCTATCACTACACAAAGACCAGTTTTTAGATCATGTAATTGTCATCTACCTAATGTTCAGGGCAACAACTTATTTCATTTGTCCCCCTTTCTCATTAACAAAACACTTTTAATAACACAAAGAGAGGCAACAGTGTGAAGGCGAGCGTCTGTAAAATGTGTCTTTCATCATTGGATATCCATGTGTTGCCCGTCACTAACAGGATGGGGCATTACTGCTAGGTGGGCGCTGTACCGCTCTTGCGGGTTCTGCTCTGCCTTTTCTGTACGGGTTATTGAAAGCCCGAGCTTGTGCTATTGGACACACAAAAATTGCTGGATGCAGTCTATCATGACCCCTCAATGAAAGGAGACGGGCAGGTCTTCGAAAAGACCTGTCTGTGCTCTGGCATTTGCATAGGCGACGGACTACCTGAAAATCTAGGTTTGGTTCCACCTAAGGTGAGCCGAGTAAAAGAGTTGAGGAACTGCATGGCCAGAAACCCTCCTGTAGAAGCTCTAGAACACACGAGGGCTCCGCACCCTGAAAAATCCAGAGTTGCATACAAATGTGCAAAGTCAACACACAGTTAACAAAATAAGTAAATGTGTCGTTCAAGTCTTAATGAAATGGCGGCATACGAATCTCAGCGTGACGAGTAGCTCAGGCTACAATAGATGTGACTGCACTCAAGTGAAAGGAAAGAATTGTAGCACCCTGCTGACCAAGTACGTTTCTCATCCCCAAAGGATGACTGGTAGCTCTTGGGCCCACCTGTATACACCTAGATCTAAACCACTGAGCATCTAATGTCCCAGCTCTTTAGTGCCCCCTAAAAACCATTGATCAGAAGAGGTGCTACACTGTCAGTGAAAGACTTGCCTATTTTTGGCAGTGTACTGGTACAAATAAAAATTCCCTTAATTGTTGATTGATGATCCCTCTCTCGAGGGCATCATCTAACATTACTTTGAGACTCATCTGGTATTAAGTAGTAGGATTACATTTCAAACTCTCATACACTACCGTATCACTTAGCTGTTTTGAGAATTTCCTCCTGATAGTAACTAGTATGCATCACAACTATGACCCCGCCCTTATCGTGATTGTCTCATTGTTACTCAGGGCCTTAAGGGCTTCTACCTCGACCATCTTCAAGATGTTCTGGGAAGAAAATTTATATCTATGAGCTCTAAGCTGGTGCAAATCATTTTCACCAATTTTGTATATGTTTCTATAGCATGATCCACATTAGGTGGTTGAAAAGAACTCTTGTTTCGCAGTCCAAGTCCCCTCAAGGGAAACCCCTCACAGGGGTTGGACTGTGCAACAACAGGAGCATCCATCATGTTGTGTAGGAAATAAATTCTTCATACATAATTTTCTGAAGAAACTACTGCAGTCCAAATCAAATTGGAACCAGTCTGTCTTTGGTACTGGACAGAATGAGAGTCATTTAGATAGTGCATCCACTTGAACCTCTGAGAGTACCTTGGCTGAAATATTTACCACTAGTGATGTTTCTTTCATTGTGACCTTGCTCCGCATTGCATCATGACATTTGGAGCTCCTTTTCCTAGTTCTTTCGTGTTTTCTGGAACCCCTCCTAAGTTGTGGCCATTGCATGATTTCCCCCTCATTCTCATAAGGGGACGCTGCTCTAAAAAAGGCTGTCTGCCGGAAGCTCCTCCTCTTGTAGAGCCGTCTGTCGAGTCTGAGCCCGCTGAAGTATATCCAAAACGAGGGGATGCTTTACAATGATGATTAATCCTCCCATGTCTATTGGGTTTAAAACCAGGCCTGTAACAAGGGGGCACTCTAACAACTATGTGTAGATATATATAACAAGGCCATCCATGTTTTTCTGGGAAATATGCAAATCGCAGATGGAACAGTACCTCTGCAGCACCACCTATTGGAAGGCAGCATTCCTGTAAGTCAATGTCAGACTTTTTACATGGCTTGTTAACCCCTCTTTGCACCTTAATGACCAGGCCAAATTTTGGAAATCTGACATGTGTCACTTTAACAAAGAATAACTCCATAAAAGTTTTGCATATCCAAGTAATTCTAAAATGTTTTTTTTCTCCACATATTGTACTTCATTTAGGTGGTAAAAACAGACTGATAAAAATTGTGTATATTTATTTAAATGCCAAAATTGGGAAGAAAAATTTTAAATTATTATTTTTTCACATTTTCAACTGCAATATGTCAAATATGTGCAACCATACTGAACAAATTTTTGATGAGATATATATTTTCAGCTGTTTACTTTATCCTGTTTTTTTAGATCATTTTTAAACCATTTAGAAGACATACAAATTTAACCATAATTTTTAACATTTTGGGGAACATTTTGTTTTCCTACACCAAGCCAAGATTGCAAAGGCTCATAGGTGTCAGAATGCTAGATACTCCCATAAATAACCCCATTTTAAAAACTACACCCCTTAACCCCTTAACGACCAATGACGTACCTGGTACGTCATGGAGCGTCGGGGTATGTATGAAGAGAGGTTGTGTGGCAACCTCTCTTCATACAGTGCGGGCATCAGCTGTTTATAACAGCTGACACCCGCGGGCAATAGCCGCGAGCGGCCGATCGTGGCTATTAACCATTTAAACGCCGCTGTCAATTCTGACAGCGGCATTTAAATCCCCCGAACGATGTTCGGGGGTCCCGCGCGGCCCCCCCGCGGTGAGATCGGGGGAGCCTTGCACGTATCATGGCAGCCGGGGGCCTAATGAAAGGCCCCAGGGCTGCCTTAGCAGACTGCCTATCAAGCCGTCCCCGTGGGGTGGCTTCATAGGCTGCCTGTCAAAAAGCAGTATGACGTAATGCTATAGCATTACGTCATACTGCAGGAGCGATCAAAGCATCGCATCTTAAAGTCCCCCAGGGGGACTTCAAAGTAAAGTAAAAAAAAGAATCAATAAAGTTTTTTTTTAATTGAAAAAAAAAAAAAGTTGTAAAAGTTTAAATCACCCCCCTTTTGCCATATCTATTATTAAAAAATCTAAATAATAAATTAAAAATATGTATTTGATATCACCGCGTCCGTAAAAGTCCGATCTATCAAAGTAGCACATAATTTTTCCCGCACGGTGAACGTCGTCCGAAACAAAAAATGAAGAACGCCAGAAATGCACTTTTTTAGTTACCCTGTCTCCAAGAAAAAACGCAATAAAAAGCGATCAAAAAGTCATATGTATTCCAAAATGGTACTATCAGAAACTACAGGACATCCCGCAAAAAATGAGACCTTGCTCAACTACGTCGACGGAAAAATAAAAAAGTTATCGCGCGCACAAAATGACGACAGAAAATAATTGAAAAAATTTTTATGTCTTTAAAAAAAAAAAAGAGGAGTATAGTAAAAAAAAACCTAAACAAGTTTGGCATCGTAGTAATCGTACCGACCCATAGAATAAAGTTATCATGTCGTTTTTGTTGCCATTTGTGCGCCGTAGAAGCAAGACGTACTAAAAGATGGCAAAATGTCGTTTTTTTTCCATTTTACTCCACTTAGAATTTTTTAAAAGTTTTTCAGTACATTATATGGTACTTTAAATAGCACCATTGAAAAATACAACTCATCCCGCAAAAAACAAGCCCTCATACAGTGACGTGGATGGATAAATAAAGGAGTTATGATTTTTTTTAAAGGGGGGAGGAAAAAACGAAAATGGAAAACGAAAAATGGCCGCGTCATTAAGGGGTTAATGTATTTACTGAGGGTGTCATGAGTATTTTGACCCCACAGTTTCTTTTCAGGAGTTAATGCAATTTAGAGGAGAAAAAAAAACATTTCATATTTTTGCAAATATGTCATTTTAATGACAGGTTTGTTTTTTTTATAGTGCTCATGAAAATGAGGCTTTGCACCCCAAAATGGATTTCCCTGTTTGTCCTGTGTTCAGAAACATACCCATTCTAGCCCTAATATTCTGTCCGTATGCACAACGGGGCCCAAACCGAAGGGAGCAGCGGGTGGCTTTCAGAACAGAAATATTGTTTGAAGGTTTTTTAGGCCCCATTGCCCACTTGTAGAGCCCTTGAGCGGCCAACAGGTGGGGGACCCCCACAATTGACCCCATTTTGAAAACTAGACCCCTTAACGAATTCCTCTAGGGGTATACTGTGTATTTTTACCCCACGGTTTTTGAATGAATCTAATCAAAGCAGTAGGAAAAAATTCAATTTTCATTTTTTTTGGCAATTGTGTTATTTTAAAAACAGTTTTTTTTGTACAGCAGACATTTGAAAGAAGACTTTCACCCCAAAATGGATACCCCTGTTTGTCCTGTGTTCAGAAATATATCCATTGTAGACGCAATTTACTTACTGGACACATAGTTGGCCTGTAATGGATAGAACACCCATTGGATTTCAGGGTACAACTAAATAAATTCCAGGCCCAATTGCTCACTTGTGCAAAATAAAAATACCCTTCCCCCTGGGGCATTCCCTAAAATCTTAGATAAAAGTAATAATGTAAACTCTGTGGTATGTCTGAAAACTGGGGTAATTACAGAGGCCTGGTTAGGATGGGCACATGGGGCAATAAAACCAGGTATTCCTTCTCCTGCCATGCTTTCTGCAAATTTGACACTTTTTGGGGGGTATTTCTTGACCTCAGTGGCAGGGATGGGATGTAAAAAGTGGCGCTCTGTGATGCTGCATAAGCTTCCTGAGGTGCGGCAGTCGAACACAGAAGGCGCACAACAAGCTGCTCCTGGAACTGCAGGAAGGCGAGCGTTCCTGGGGCTTCTTGTAAATTACATATTACAGGTAGCGGTCTAAATAATGCCGGGCTCACACGGCCGTATGTGGAATCCGTTTGCGGAGGCCCGCAGCGAATACCAGCTGTGGCCCTTCATACAGCCGCGTAATGTACTGCGCATTACTGCAATATTTTGTATGTCACTTAGCCATGATGCAGGTACCCGCAGCCTGTATACAATGTAGTTGCGTATGGGCTGAAGGTATATCCGCGACCAAAGAGCACAATGGGCTCTATGTTGCGGATATCCGCAGCAAAATAGAACATGCAGTGTTCTGTTTTCTGCAAGTGGATTACGTAATTCCGATCCACTGATGTGAGCAGTGCGCATGTGTCTGGCACAGAAGTCGGGGAAGGTCCATGGAGGAGGATTGCGTAGGGGTTCAAATGTGGAGGCCTCCGGTAAGAAGTTTCATCTCTTCTCACCAATCGCATCAGAGAGGGGAGAGTAAACTTCAACTCTTTTTTTAAACTTTTACGTGATCACCATTATCCATAGGATACCGGCAATCACGTGACCAGGAACCACTCACTGTTACCCTCGGTCACTGCTCCAGGCTCTCACCTACCTTTTCCCAACCGCACATGCGCCGAAGCTAGGGAAAGGTCCGAGGATACAAATCTTGTTGAGGGACATTAATGGAGGCCTTAGGTGAGTAATTTCACCTCCCCTCACGGATCGCATTTGTGACAGGAGGTAAAACGTTAATTCTTTTTACTTTTACATGATCACTGTTATTCATTGGATAACGGTGATCATGTGACTAGGGAACGCTTTCTGCCGCCCCCCGTAAAATCTCCAGGCTCTTGGCTACGTTTGGTACCCAGGAGCAAGGAGATTTTAAATTACCCAGGCATTCCACAGCTTTTGCACATGCGTCCACCATCTTGGCAATGCAGAAGCCAGGGTAAGGTACATAATTTGATGTTCTCTCACGGATATGATGCGTGAGGGGAGATGATACTTAAACTTTTTTTTTTATACTTTACATACGGTGGCTCCCGGTGACATCTCCCTGCTCTCTCTCTGCTCTTGGCTACTCATGCTAGCCGGGAGTAGAGATTTAAAATCCCTGGCCTTCTGCGCATTCGCGCCAGACATTTTATGTTTGGCGTGCATGCGCAGAAGATGGCGTCAGGTCTTGGAAGAACCAGAAAGCCATGGGACATCGCGGAGGGCAGAAGTGAGCAGTTTCAGCTCCCATCATTATTTCTAAGCCGTGAGGGGAGCTGAAACTTTAACGTTTTTCAGTTTTTGTTTACTTTTTTGTGATCACTGTTATCCAATGGATAACCACCGTTATCCAATGGATAACGGCGATCGTGTGACCGGGGTTCGCATATCGCGGCCCTCATGACAGCTCCAGGTTGTCGTCTACCTCCGGCATGCTGGCAGCAGGGAGCTGTCATGCTCTCTGCCCGTGCAGCTTTAATCCTCAGAGCAAGCATGTTTTTACAGCCCTATGGATTAAAGCCCAGCCAGCCAGGGCATAAAAAGACATATGGTCACTAAGGGGTTAAAGATATTTTTCTGACAACACCTGCTGTCACAGCCGGGATACAATGGGGTCAGAGCGGAAGCTGCTGCTCCAACTCCTGTGTAGTGGCCAGCACTTGTAATTGCAAGCTGTGGTCCCACTGATTTCATTGATAGCTGCGCCTGCAATTGCGAGCACTGGTCACACTACACAGCGACTTCCGCTCCGACCAAGGTGTATCCCGCACTGACAGACAGCGCTGTCCGAAAAAACCCTTAAAGACTTGGCCTATTTTGGCCATGAGGATACAACGATTTTTGGGGGATTTTCAATTTCACTTTACAAAAGCTATCCCTTTTTTATTTTTGGCCGTATGAGGCTTGCTTTTTGCAAGGTAAACTGTAGCTTTTATTGGTGCCATTTTTGGATGCATGTAATGTATTATAAAACTTTTTTGGAAAGTAGGGAGAGAAAACGCACTAATTCTGCTAGTTTTATTTTTAATAGCGTTAGTCATGCAGCTTAAGGGCGCATTCAGACGACCGTATATCGGCCGGGTTTTCACGCCGGCCAATATACGGCGTCTCTCTGCAGGGGGAGAAGGCTGGAAGAGTCGGAAGCAGTGCCCTGAGCTCCCGCCCCCTCTCTGCCTCCTCTCCGCCCCTCGGCACAATTAGCTATGAGAGGAGGTGGGGCGGGGGCAAGGCTAAGTTCTGTAAATTGGCTCCGCCCCTGTCCCGCCTCTCCTCATTGAAAATGGTGCAGGGGGGTGGAGAGGAGGCAGAGAGGGAGCGGGAGCTCAGAGCACTGCTACCGACTCTACCAGCCTCCTCCCCCTGCAGAAAGACGCCGTGTATCGGCCGGCGTGAATACCCGGCCGATATACGGTCATCTGAATGCGCCCTTATGCTGGATTCACATGGATATTAGCCAGGTTTTCACACCCGGCCGATATACGCTGCCCCTCTGATGCATTGGTTTACAATACATCAGTGGACATGGGTGTATTTCTGCGGTGTAAAAGCGCCCGGCTGGCCAAGATAGTGCATTTCGGCTGGGCGCTTTTACGCCGGCAGCAGCTGCATAGACTCCTATGGGAGCCTATGACAGCTGCCGGAGAAGGGAGATGGGAGGGAGTTTAGCAGCGTGACTGCTAAACTCCCACCCCCTTCCCTGCTCCTCTCGGCTCCTTGCCGGCTGTTTCATACCATGGTATGAAACACATAGGGTTTTTTTAATTTTCCACATTTTTTTATACAGACAGGAGTTTGGGGTTTTTACATTTTTTTATGTCCCTGTAGGGAATCTGAGCCATAACAGCTATGATAATGCATGGTAGGACTTCTGTACTGCATTGCATTATCGCTCACCATAGCCATCACAGGCCATAGCGGGTCGGGACACCAGTGTATGGTTGCCAGGGCAAACCATCAGCCCACTGCGGTTACACTGTGGACAATGACATCACAGAGGGAGCGCTCCCACTGTGAACCCTTTACATGCTATGCTATACATTGATTGCAGTATGTATAGGGTTAAGAGCGGGGTTCGGTGTTCTTATTGATCCCCGCTGTTGCAGTGGCAGGCCCGTTCCCGCTGTGGTATGGCACAGGCGCACTTCTGAACCCGCACCATTTACAGGACATAAGCTTATGTACTATCGTGTTAAGAGCTTAACAAGCCCTGTAAAAGGTGTAACATTGATTTGTGCCAATAGGGGGCGCTCTACAGGCATCATCCCATCTTGCATATTTACCAGAGCAGTTTATAAATCTCCCCACCCCTCTAGTGATGGAGGTTGGGCTCTCGCATCCTCAGTGCAGGGCTGGAGACAAATCCCACACCCACCACGCAGAAGCGTATGCTAGGGGGGTCACGTGTTATAGTGACGTCCGCATGACGCATTACGTGCCTACCTGGAACGCACTGCGTACTCTATACGGAAGTGCTTGCGTTCCACGAGACGTATGCCACGTCATTAGGTATCGCGATACTTTGGGCTACGTAGGCGTTTCCTATGGAAGATGGAGGCTGCCGGGTCGCTGGCTGTCAACAACAAGATGAGAGGCTGTGTGGGCGGCGTTGGTGCCGGGAGCCCTCAGCAGGGGAAGGGGCGAGAATACAACCGCAACCAGCGCAAGGACTCGGAGGTGAGATGCAGGTGGCCTGTACCTGTGTGGGGGTCATCCTCTACTCTGTATATAACGTCCCATCCGCTCTGTGTAGATGCCGAGAAACGTAGATCCTGCCGGGCGCCATCGTGGTCGCTATATAGCTGCTAAGTGTGGGGTCACTGTGCACCTTCAGCCGCCATAACCCCCGGCTGCCGAACAGGATGGTTTTTGGCACCTTCCCTGTAATGGCCTGTTGTGGTGCGTAATACGCCAAAGCAGGTTACAGGGCTCATGTCCACGGCCGTCCGCACTGTGCGGCTGCGTGATACACGAGGAATATCGTCACTGATCCCTGCACACCGGCATGTAGATACGCAGGAGAAATGGATGACCGTGTGTACTTCTCTCCATGCCGCGCAGCGTGGGCTCAATAACTGGTAGAGGCAGCAGGTATTATTGTATCTTGACGCCACCGGAAGCTAGGGGTTTGACAGCAGGAACGCCCCTCTCACACCCCTAGCTCCCGATTGGGTCAAGGCATGAAAGTCCTAGCTGCACAGCGTGCATAAATGCTGCCATGTTACAGCTGTAACATGCCAGCATTAAAATGTAATACTGTTAGCCTAACAAGTCTGCTCCCTGTTGCCCGCTGCCCCGCTCACAGCTCCCGCTCTCTGCTCCGTGGACGCTGCTCCCCCGATGACAGCTGGAGCACTGAGCGCTTGTGCTCCGGCGGTGGCACACTGAGATCCCTGCCGCCTGGTCCTCTGCCGAGAGCTACTGTTCGACCACCGGGAAAGCCGGCTGAGGTGTTGGGGGGGAGGCCACCCTGCATAGCAGTCTCTGTTCCCACTGTGCCTGCAGCGGCTATCGGCCGCAGGGAAAGCCGCCTAAGGCAGTGGGGTGTAGGGGGTGGGGAGGCTGGCGACGTGTGCGCCTGCATAACAGTCTGTGTCACCCCAACCATGCTGCGGCCTGTATGTGAAACTCAATGTGGCTGGCTGTGCTTCTTGTACTGTGCCACCGGGCACCCTGAAAAAGTCGTATCATCACGCTGTATGTCTTTTCCCTGCAGTTTTAGTGCCCTAACAGGAGCTATTTGCGCGGCTGCTGTGCAGCCAATCAGGTACAGGGGGCGTCACCCCCCCCTGTCAATCTTGCCTCCACCAGAACTTCCTGGTGGCGTCAAGATGTACTAATACCGGCTGAGGGTTTTGTGGTCTTCTCAGCCTTACATTAAGGCCGCCTGCAGATGGGCGGAAATTCCACGGCGTGATTTCCCGCAGAATTTCCGCCCATGGAAGCTGCCATAGGATTGCGTTAGAAAACACAATCCTATGCAGGCGGCCGTGATTTGTCTGTGTGAAATCTCGCGCGGAAAGCAAATCGCGGCATGCTCTATTTTTCTGTGCGGGGCTTCGCTCTGCGCATTTGTCAGCTGGGCGGCAGACGGCACATCACAGAGCTGGAGCCGTGGGAGAGGTGAGCGCCGCACTGGTCCCTGCAGGGGCTCGGGTCGGGTCCAGCTGCGAGAATTCTCACAGCGGGATCCGACCCGGCCGTCTGTAGGCGGCCTATGAGGTGTAAAAATGCTTCAACATGGCATCATTAACATGTAATAATGTAAGGCTAAGAAGACCACAAAACCCTCAGCCTAAGGCTGCAGCGCTGGCACAGATCAAGGGAGACGCTGCAGCGATAACTGTCACTAGAGTAGCCGCCTCCGGCCCCTTCGTTGCCTCAGCGCTGTTTTTTATTTTTCTGGCAGCCAAGCTCAGCGATTGCAATAGTGCCTCAGCCGTTGCTTCTGCTCCAGGGGCTGCGACAGCTGTCCGTCTGCCGCCGTCTCAGTGCTGTGTCCCAGCAGCTGTCTGCCACCTCTGGCCTGGCCGACATCACCGCCGACGCATCGTCTCTGCTCACTCACGCCACTCCCACGCTCACCGGAAGCCAGTCCACTCTCACACTCACTAATGCCATTCCGCTCCCCCGCTGAATGCTGAATCTGTAATGGCCTTCCAGGACCTACATGGCTACCATATGTGCAGCCAATCACAAACGGGGGGTCACCCCCCTGTCAATCTTGGCTCCACCAAGAGTTCCTGGTGGCGTCAAGATACACTAATACCGAGGCAGCATATTCAAAGCCGTGCACTGACTACCCTGCCTGCGGGCACTGCGCGCATGCACATCCCTGCTTCCAACAAACGATCCCACTGCACCTGTCTGTGATGTGTGATACGGGGCGTGCGCAGTGCCAGACGCAGAGTATAGGACAGGAGCCCATAATAGGTGTTATGTAACATATTCGCACATCACATAACAAAATGCAACCATGTGAGCCGACCGATTAGTCACCACGTGTTGCATGAGCAAACATTGCTCTTGTAATACACTGCACAGCCAGCATGGGGGGCTATAGAACTCTGTTATACTGCCTCTAGCTTGGATACAAGAAGTGATACAGGTGGGCATAGAGGCTCTAGTACCTTGTTATACCGCCTCTAGCTTGGATACGAGATGTGATACAGGTGGGCATAGAGGCTCTAGTACCTTGTTATACCGCCTCTAGCTTGGATACAAGAAGTGATACAGGTGGGCATAGAGGCTCTAGTACCTTGTTATACCGCCTCTAGCTTGGATACGAGATGTGATACAGGTGGGCATAGAGGCTCCAGTACCCTGTTGTAACACCTCTAGCTTTGATACAAGAAGTGATATGGTCGGGCATGGGGACTCTAATACCCTGGCCCTTGGAAGCCGCCATGAGAGGAACACGTGGCTGCAGGATGTCCTGAACATATTGCTAAGTTGTCATTGTCCCTCGTACCACTACTAGGGGTGACCGACTGTTGCATGCTATGACCCCACCGAGACCACCATAGCAGCAGGGGACAGTGTGCCGCTCTACAGCAAAGGCAGGAGTGAGGCGCTCACCCCGAGGTCTCCAGACATGAATACTGTTGTGCCCAAACTAAACCTGGATTATTCACTGAAGACAACCCGGTTCCCCCCTGTAACGTCCAGTTTCATCGTTCTGGAAACCACTGCAAACAGAGGCGACGATGGGGGTCCGAGGCCGAACACATAATGGGGACCGTGAGACCAAATGTCCTTAAGCCAAGTGCCTGGAAATGGTTCTGACACAGGGGTGGCGGACAACACAATAGTTGGAGCTGCTAGTGCTTGTCGGACCGTCAGATGCTCCTCTCTTCTGGTGGTCTGTAGGGAGGTCCTGAGCCCGGTCACCTTGTGTGCCCTCACACATCCACTGGTCCCAACACCTCCTAACAGTCTGGTCAGACGATCCTCTCTACTGGTGGTCTGTAGGGGGCGTCCTGAGCCTGGTCACCTTGTGTGCCCTCACACATCCACTGGTCCCAACACCTCCTAACAGTCTGGTCAGACAACCCTCTCTAATGGTGGCCTGTAGGGGGCGTCCTGAGCCCGGTCACCTTGTGTGCCCTCACACTTCTACTAGTCCCAACACCTCCTAACAGTCTGGTCAGACAATCCTCTCTACTGGTGGTCTGTTGGGGGTGTCCTCAGCCCTGTCACCTTGTGTGCCCTCACACATCCACTGGTCCCAACACCTCCTAACAGTCTGGTCAGACGATCCTCTCTACTGGTGGTCTGTAGGGGGCGTCCTCAGCCCGGTCACCTTGTGTGCCCTCACACATCCACTGGTCCCAACACCTCCTAACAGTCTGGTCAGACGATCCTCTCTACTGGTGGTCTGTAGGGGGCGTCCTCAGCCCGGTCACCTTGTGTGCCCTCACACATCCACTGGTCCCAACACCTCCTAACAGTCTGGTCAGAATGGCCGGTGGGGGACAATTCATCGGTACGACCATCCAGCTTCTCACATCCCAATAATGCGCCCCTCTCACTCTGGTAACGGGGTGACATCTCTTCTGCGTCGTAGAGGCGTGTAGTGCTCAACAAGTCTACACAAGCAGGAGAAGAGGCCACTACACACAAGGAGCCTCCGAGAACCTTTTATAGGACAAGGGGGGAACCACTTTTAGGGCCTCCGGTGACAAGACCGCTCATCTAATCACACCACAACTCTCATCATGTACATATCTGCCTTAGATTAAACTGCATGCCGAGTTTTGCAATAAAATGACACCTTCTTCCTGGAGGACGGATTTTTCTTGACGGAGTGTGTATGTACATACACCCCCAGCTTGTAGACACTAGTTAGATTGTGTTCCACCTGAAGATTATAGGTGGCTATACACATATTTGCTCTGCTGTAGGGGATGGTTAGTTACTACTGCAGCCCGCTAGGTGTGGACAAGGCGCTATGAGAACCTGGACGGGACCCTCAGTAACACTGTTCCGGATTGTTTCCATGCTGTTGCTAGTTGTGCGGGGTGAGGACACTTCTCTACCATGTCTGCCTCATCCTGTATCTTCATCGTTGGGTCGTACACCATATAAGTGACAGTATGCAATATTGTTTTACAGGGTTGCTCGGAGTCTCCGGATCTGGAGTTCGTCTATGCTGATGCTGACAAGTGGGCTGCGGAGCTCTCGGGTATGCGGATTATTATGCTGACTGTATGCTCCTTATTCCTAGCCTGCCGGTATCACTGTTATTACTGGGTAGCAGGGGACATAAGCGGCATCGGATGGCTGTGGCAGCCACTTATCTACAGTGGATACAAAGGAAGAGTTTGGTAAAGTCTATTGTCTGACCTTTGTTTCATCTAATAGCCGGCCTCAAAGTCTATTGATTACCAACAAACCCTGTTGTATTCGGAAGCAGCTAGCAATATCTATTTAATATCCGTAAAGTTAAGCAACTTTCTATCCGTGTTCGGGTTCCTTACCATTTTCTTAGCATCTGATTACAGTCTGTGAATCTAGACCTTCTTTATATCCTGAGGCTGAAACCCCATAAAGATGTAATAATACAGGAGCGTCCCATATGAATCACATAACTTCTCCGTTCACTAACAAATATTTCCCGTACTTTATGCAGATGAGGACACATAAGACCCCTCAGCACCCTTGACTAGCCAAGGTAATGGCTCTGCCTGCTGAGATGCTGTAGGGTGTGTTCAGACCTGATGGATTTTCCGCAGGGGTAAAGTTTACTATCGTGTTTCCCTGATAAGCCCTACCCAATATTTCAGGGAAGCTTGAAAAATAAGCCCTCCACTCAAAATAAGCCCTAGCTAAATTACATGAAAAAAAAAACCGCAATACTCACCTAGCCAGCGGCATCTGAGTCCCTCTCTCTGGTGCTGTGGCAGACTGCCGTGTCCTTAGTGTTGACACAGCACTCTTTCTGGTGACAGGGCTTTGCATACCCTGCCTCCAGCAAGTGAGTGCTGTGATTGGCTGAGACACGGCACTCATGACCCAATCAGAGCCGGTGCTTGAGCATTCACAGCCATTCAGTGAATGACCTCATCTGATCATCAGCATCTGATTGGCAGAGCAACGGCGCTCATTATCCACTCACAGCATTCGCTTGCTGGAGGCGGGGTATTAATAACTCCTTCATTTATCCATCGACGTCACTGTATGAGGGCTTGCTTTTTGCAGGACGAGTTGTATTTTTCAATGGTGCTATTTAATGTACCATATAATGTACTGAAAAACTTTTACAAAATTTTAAGTGGAGAGAAATGGGAAAAAAATGAAATTCTGCCATATTTTGGTGCGTCTTGTTTCTACGGCGCACAAACTGCAACAGAAATAACCTGATGACTTTATTCTATGTGTCAGTACGATTACTACGATACCAAACTTAATATAGTGGGTTTTAATTTTTTTTAAATTTTCTGCCGCCAACTTCTGTGCGCAATTACGCCCTGTGATCTCAAATGCCGCTGTCAGAATTGAAAGTGGCATTTAAAGGGTTAACTGCTCTAATGAGCCGTGCGGGTGTCTGCTGTAAGAAACAGCTGGCAGCTGCGATTTATCGCCACATGATCTCCCTTCATACATACCCTGCAGCTGCAGAATGTGAAACCACTATAAGCTAGTCACTAAGGGGTTAAAGGGTTGTCTAGTTGTAAACTATTGATAGCCTAATTTTAGAATAATCCATTAATAGTGGATCTGTGGGGGTTTACTCCCAGGAGGATACCTGCAGATCACCTGCTCGCTAGGAAGGTGCGCTCTTACATTGAGCCGATTTCTGCAGGTAGCAGACAGCTCTGTTCACACTACGGTGACCAGGTTTAGTATTACAGACCACGTTCCCCTTGAAATGAATGGTAGCTCTGGTTGTAATACCAAGCCTGGCCACTGCAGTGGGAATGGGGCTGTTTGCAAAAATAAGTTCCGTGCACCAGCCTGGCGAGGGTCTCAGACGGCAGACACCCCCACTCTTGCTAATCTGCTCTTGATGCCTTATCTTAGGGATGGGCCATCAATAGTGTACAACTTCTTTAAAGACAGAACTTCGCTATTTTCTTAGATTTATGCACAAATGGGACAATATGGTGGCAAAACGACTTCAATAGGCAATATAAAAACTAATTCCAGCAATATGAAGTCACTTGTGTCCACATAGATACATCCGGCCAGTAGTCAGCCGCTCTCTTGTGCTGCAGATGTGACGAGACACGGATGATATGCATGTAGTGTTACTTTGTACGCTGTAGTTATTGTGTTCCTCCAATCACAGAGCTGTACAGCTACACCGAAGGCCCCGAATTCCAGTGGAACAGGAAGTGCTTTGAAGACGACTTGCGATTACATGGTGAGATGATGGCTGCCGGCAGTACAATACAGTATGACGGTCGGGAACTGAACAGGTTTGTTTTCACTTCACGTCTTTTTCGTTGTACCTAAAGTGGCGGATAAGAACTGGACGGAGTTGGACGTGTCCCAGCAGCGTGCGCACACCATGCGGCTCCTCGATGCACTGGAGGTGACCGCCAGGGAGAAGAGGCTGAAAGTGGCTCGGGCAATCCTGTATGTGGCCCAGGGTGAGTAGGGAGTACTAACCCCGTGCATGCTAATGCTTTCTTCAGTCTGGTTTCTTGTCTTACTGTTCTTAGTTTGTTTTATGACTTTTAGTTGTTTGACTGTAACTTCCCCTCTTTTAGGAACGTTCGGGGAGTGCACCTCTGAGCTGGAAGTGCAGACCTGGCAGCGACATAACATCTTCCTGCTGCTAGAAGCCGGAGCGTTCAATGCCCTTGTGGAACTTCTGAACATGGAAGTGGAGTGAGTATTAACCCCTTAGTGACCAAGCCTATTTTCACCTTAAATAACCAACTAATTTTTCAGTTCTTTTTCAACGTCGCATTCCAGACGCCATAACTTGTATGTGTTTCCTACTACAGGGCTGTATGAGGCCTTGTTGTTTGTGGGACAGATTGTATTTTCAATTGCATCAGTTTTGGGTACATATAATTCATTGTATAGCTTGTAATTATGACATTTTTTTTAAAGGGGAATTTGGGGGGGGGGGGTTAGTTCTGCAATTAGTTTTTTCGGTTTTGATTTCATTTTTACGGTGTTCAGCATGCATATAAATACTGGGATAAAATTATTGTCTGATCGGCACGGTTCTAGCGATACCAAGTTTATACAGTTTTAGGTTTGCTATTTTCGTATACAAAAAAAAGGGGGGGGGGGGGTTTGACTCCAGTCTTCATTTATCCCGGTTAGAATTTTATTTTATTTATTTTTTCTGAGTTTTACTTTTTAATGGTAGCACCTGTTGATTCATCTAGTGTATTTTTTTATTTGTTTTTTTTGTCGCTTTCTATTCTGTTATTTTCACCATCCATTTTGTTATATTTTCATAGCGTGCAGCATGCTGGTTAAATAATGAGCTAACTTTTTTTTTTTTTTCCCTGGGTTATTACAAATGTGGCGATACCACATTGGTAACATTTATAATATAACAAACGAGGAAAGGTGGAGTTTTGATGTGTTTTTTTTTTTTTTACTTTTTCTTTTTGTCCCATTGAGGGACTTGAATATTACTATCTTTTACCATTCTTATAATTGCTATACTTTAGTATTGCAGTGTATTAAAGCCTATGATAGCTATTGGCACACGTGGACAAGGGTTGCCCTGATAAAATGTCTTTAACCTAAAATACATTTGTAATTATGCAATTTTAGAACAGTAAAAAATGTTTCTGGTCATCTATTGGGTTCAGTTACAGACCGAACGCCCAACTAAAACATTAAATTGGTCTTCCAGCTAGAATATTGGTGACTATGGAGGGGATGAGATATTGTAATAGTTGTCCCTCTGCCGTATGACCGCTCTCGGTGTACACTGACGGCAGCAGCGACTTGGATGAAGAAAAAGCCAGAAAACCCTTTTCAAAGAAAGATATTTCAGCATTTGCTTCCAAAACCCGAGGGCTGGCAAATCGTTGTTTTCATGTACTTCAGTGGTATTTTCAGTGGCTGGGTCGTGCAGTGGGTAACAGGGATATCTCTGCGTAGAAGCCCTGCAGGTCACAAGTATAACAGTGTGAATGTGTCCCTGCAGGAACAGTGCAGCTTGCAGCAGTGCGGTGAGAAAACCCGCCATCTCTCTGGCTGACAGCACAGATCTTCGGTAAGCGAAAACTTAAGTTGACTTAAACTATGAAAATGTTTTCTTTTAGTTTGGTTTATGTGTCAAAGGGTTTTAATATCTTTTTACTTGCATTTTAGTGTTTTATTGAACATCATGTACCTGATGGTGGATACTTTATGTGAGGAAGGGGAAGCTGATAGTGAAGACTGGAAAACCATGAGACAAACTTTCCGTGCGGAGCTAGGTATAAAGAGAACTGAATAATAAGTGTTATTGGAGCCCTTTAGGAGATCAGAGGTTGCAGTCTGAGTGGATTTGGATGCCTCTGTTCACACTAATATTAGCTTTCAAGGGATACAAATGACTGTGCCGCCTGCGCCAATCATACCTAATACACTCCAAACTTGCGCAGCTGTAATCTTGTGACACCTACTGAGCCGCATCAAAGCAATATGATCAGTAAAGAAAATCCAACCAGAATGATTACTGCGTGACGGAGGCTGTCACCGGAGACGTGTGCAAGAGAGAAAATAATGAGAATGTGGGTAATAAAGCATAGAAGCACAGATTATAGACAGGCCCAAGCAAGCAAGAAGAGTAGGAATTATTCTGCAATTGTCAGTCAGTCAGCTCGTGTTTCACTAAAATCTTCCCCAAGCAGTGGGTGCTGCTCTACAGTAACACATGCATTAAATTAATGACACATTTACATTACCTGCCGTTTCAGGAACAAATAATGCGTGGATGAATAACTTGTTCTTGAAATGGCAGGTAATGTAAATGTGTCATCAATTTAATGCATGTGTTACTGTGGAATTACATTCATTGCGTGGGGTTGTTTTTAGTGAGATACAAGCTTCTCTGATTTCCAAAGTGCTGCGGAATATATTAACGCTATACAAATAGATTTATTATTACCAGCTGACCTAAGGCCCACTTAGATGGGACGAATGTCAGGCAAACGACCGCATACACTAGCTCGCTCACAGAGCGACCAGCAGGGGGGCAGAGAGGCTGCAGGAGATTTCTCGCTCTCCCCTGCCCCTCTCCATTGACTTAACATAGTGTCCGTTCAACACTGAACGGCTGCTACTTAAATTGAACGATCAGCTGACCGTCCATTATGCAGCATAAACAATGGACGATGAGCTGATCGCTCAGTACTGAAGGCTGCTATTTACACTGAATAGCCGCTGTGTTATCTCAATAAAGAGGGGCTGGGGGAGTGAGAGGAGAGAAATCTCCTGCAGCCTCCCCGCCCCCCTGCTGGCCGCTCTGTAAGGGAGCCTGCAATAATGGCTCTCGTGCAATAGCACAGGAGCGAGTGTTGGGCCTCGTTTGCCTGACGTTCGTCCCGTCTAAATGGGCCTTTAGTTTCTGGATAATTCCCACTTTTCTCGCTTGGTTGGATCTGGCTATCACCTCTGCTACTACGTTTTGATTTATTATCTTATGTCTCCAGTAATGGCCTGGGTTGTGCAGTAATCCTTTCCCATTTGGTATTTGTTTTCATTATATGAGGTTCCTATTACTTTTACCTGGAGGGAAGGAAGTGTGTGTGTGTGTGTGTGTGTGTGTTTTCTTCTCCTTCTCCTTCTCCTTCTCCTCCTCCTCCTCCTCCAATTCGAGTAAAAGCAATAGAAACCTGATAACACGAAGAACTTTACATATTAATCATTAGTTTAAAAGCCTGTCAAAGATCCAACAGTAATATTGGTAAAACCAATCTGCCGTGGAGCTTTCTAAAATGGAAATTGTGGTGAAAATACGCATATAGCCGTATGTTACTTCATTTCTTTATACACCACACCTGAGTGTTCACATACAAGGGTGGTCCTTTCACGGTACTAACATTAGGCATGCTGGCAGCTCCTGCCTGTTTAATCACTGCTTTATGTTGTCATTCAGGTTCCCCTGTGTATAGCCATGAGCCATTTGCGGTCTTGCTTTTTGGGATGGTAACCAAGTTCTGCAGTGGTCATGCTCCACATTTCCCTATGAAGAAGGTGCTGCTGCTGTTGTGGAAGACAGTCTTGGTAAGGTTCTGGTCTTTATTTTTTTTTCTTCACTCAGTTCTGTGCATATTTTTATGATTGTTTCTTTCTAGTGTACTCTGGGTGGCTTTGAAGATTTGCTGAAGATGAAAGCAGCAAAACGAGACCTCTTGGGGCTTCCACCTCTTCCTGAAGATAGCATCAAAGTAATACGCAATATGAGAGCGGCATCTCCACCGGCTTCAGCATCCGATCTTATTGAGCAGCAGCAGAGAAGAGGCCGAAGGGAACATAAAGTAAGCAGTGGCTTGTTTCATGGCATGCGCCTTGTAAAGGGAAGCTGTCACCACAATTGTATTACCAATGCTTCTGCACTGTGTGAACAGCATATTAGCAAAGTGTTTGTTTTGTTGTTCTGCAGTACCTTTTTGTTATCCTGAAATCACAGTCAGAATATTTCCCTCCGAGTATGCTAATTGGGCAGATTTGAGGCCACCATGACTGTCCAGACAGAGATGAGCCTAGTGTATTCATGAGCTTCTCACCTAACCACGCCTCCATCCCAAAACCTGCACCTTGTGTGTGTAAGCTGTGGTGCAGGAACAGCTGTAAATCCCAGTGGACCCTCTTGTTCTATAGCACATGTATGGAGGAGGACACCTCATCAACGTCTTCACTTCTCCGTTAGACTTGGGACGCAGTGTGACAGTTCTTGCGTCCTTTCACTTAGCCGAGGTGTGCTCCTTCACTGGCGCATTCACAATAGAACAAGGGAGTCTAGCGGGATTTACATCTGCTCTTGCGCCATAATGCTCACCCAAGGTGCAGGTGCAGGACTTCCAGTGTTATTTGTAGAAAGTGTGGTGGGCTAACCTGATAAGAGAGTGGCCCAGGGACGAGAGTTAGAAAGATTCAGAGTGTCTACAGTGATATCATATGCCTCATTAGCATACCCGGCGGGAGATGTTCGGACCGTGTTTCAGGATAACAAAAAGGTACTACAATATAAAAAAAATTTTGCCTGCCTGTCCTTCACACATATAGCAGTATTGGTAGTTTAGGTAGTAAAATTGTGGTAACAGATTTCCTTTAACCCCTTAATGATGGGAACATTTTTCATTTTTGTTTTTTCCTCCAAACTTTCCAAAAAAATCATAACTCTTATTTTTCTATTAGTATAGCTGTCTGCAGGATGAGTTGTATTCTTCAATGGTACTATTTCATTTTACTAAAAACCTTTTTTTTTTTAATTCCTTGAAGCTTGTTTCCATTGGCACCTAAGCATTTACCTTTCTCTATTCCATTTGAAAAGGAAGTAAAAATGGAATTAAACGTTTGTCTGCTTTTTTTTTTTAATCAGCGTGTATGGAGCGGGATCAGAGTGAAGTGTTAGAGTAGAATAGCGTAACTCAATGTGCTATAAGAGTTTGCAGATTAACCTATAATTGGATCTTGGATGAAGTCTAATAGAAGATGCAAGAAATGTAGGTAAATACATAATGCAGCTGGACTTTGTGTCTTTGCTTTCAGGCTCTCATTAAGCAGGATAACCTTGATGCATTTAATGAGCGGGATCCGTACAAAGCAGATGATTCTCGTGATGAAGAGGAGGAAAATGATGAAGATAACAGCTTAGAGGGAGAACCATTTTCTATCGAACGAGAAGAAGTGATGCCACCATCAATTACTCAACCTCCCGCTGAGCGTCTTGCATTCCCTAAAGGTTTGCCTTGGGCACCAAAAGTGAGGTGAGAGCAAAATGTAATTAAGTTATAAGTCCAGCACGAGTCGCCATTTTCTGCATATATTTAGGCTGCAGCTTAGCAGACAGCGGGGCTAAAGATTAATTGGTGATCTTGATTGACTTTTATGGATCATTACAATGGAAGGCTCTTGGTTTTCAAGAGCTTCCATGTAATTTAAGAGCTGCATAAATATGATATACGGTATCAGTCCTTAAATCTATTGAAATTCTATACCTTTTGTGCTTTCCCCTTCACACAGGGAGAAGGACATTGAGATATTTTTGGAATCGAGTCGCAGTAAGTTCATTGGATACACTCTTGGAAGGTAAAATAAAGATTTATATATATATTTGTTTCTTTAGTAGAATGTGATGGCTGTATTCTCTATAACTTCTCTCCAATTCCACAGTGACACGGATACAGTAGTTGGTTTACCTCGCCCCATTCATGAGAGTATTCGCACGCTGAAGTTGGTAAGTTTCCTCACAAAAGGAATAATTTTATGCCCTGGATATTGTTTCTTATTACAAAACCCTTTATATAAGGAGATGCATTGTACTCTTCATAATGCTTATTGATTTGGAATTGAATCCACAAGCAGCGTTATGTAAAACCTAAGGAATATTGCCTAGAATATTTAAAATGGTTGGTTGCTGCTTCACCAGATTAACTCATGTCCTTGAAGCTGCACATTCCCTCAGTTCACGCTATTCTCAGCAAACCTCTCCGCCTTGTATACTAGATTTATATATCGGGGTTAAAGACGTTCAGAACCTAGATAATCCCGCAGCTTTAGAATGAGATCGAATTGATCAGTTTTATATACAGAAGCTGCGAGATACTTTGTGGTCATCAATCAACTAGAAGTGCCTCACTATTCATCTTGTTACATGATACTGGAGGAGGTTTTTTTTTTTTTTTTCATTTGTTGTATCGTCTTTTATTTAATTTTATTAGTGTGTGACAAATCTTTAATTAAAAACAAATTGATTACTGCTGCTTCAGAAAAGTCCGATACTGTGTAATTGTAATCATTTTTTCCTCTTGCATAGCACAAATATACTTCTATTGCTGAGGTTCAGATTCGCCTAGAGGAAGAATTCATAAGGTGTCCGCTGTCAGGCGTGAGTAGTATTGCAATATTTAATCTATACTGTTAAGATTTTATTCATGTAATTTTTATATTTGTAACTGTTACCTAGGGGGAAGAGGAAGTTGAACAAGTACCTGCAGAGATCTTATATTTAGGGCTTCTCCCCAGTTTACCCCAATATATGGTGAGTGAATATCTATATTAAGATGTATGGCATTAAGTAGGTTTGGCATGTAATCAATGGGTGAACAACAATTACCCTACAATCTATGTATAGGGCTATGTAATAAATAAATATATATAATATGTATATATAAAAAACATATGTGTGTGTATATAATAAATAGTATGTATGTGTATATAGATGTATATGTGTATATATTACACACACACATATTACACATAAGTGTGTGTGTGTGTGTGTAATATATGCACACACCGTATATTCCGCCGTGTAAGACCCCTTCTCTTCCCCCCCAAACTGTTGCCTTATACGCCTGGAACACGGTGAAGAAAAAAAAACCACTACTCACCTCCCCCGGCGTTCTGCGGAGCTGCTGCAGGCTGTCGCTCCCTCCTTGTCTCTGACAGAGCATTGCTTTCTGGATGCTTGGCTTGAAATCACCGCCTCCAGAAAGCGAATGCTGTAATTGGCTAACACACGCGGCGTCAGCCATTGAATGACCTCATTGAATGGCTGTGATTGGCTGATGCCGCGTGAGTTAGCCAATCACAGCCATTCAACATTGAATGGCTGTGATTGGCTGATGCCGCGTGTTAGCCAATCACAGCATTAGCTTTCTGGAGGCGGGGATTTCAAGCCCCGCATCCAGAAAGCAATGCTCTGTCGGGGACAAGGAGGGAGTGACAGCCTGCAACAGCGCCGCAGAACGCCAGGGAAGGTGAGTACTGTTTTGTTTTTTTTGTATAGCTGGCGTATAAGACGACCCCCGCTTTTTCGGGGTTAAAAGGTCGTCTTATACGCTGAAATATAGAGTGTGTGTGTGTGTGTGTGTGTGTGTGTGTGTGTATATATATATGTATATGTGTGTGTGTGTGTGTGTGTGTGTGTGTGTGTGTGTGTGTATATATATATAATTATATAATTACATTTTCTTTATAAGCACACTGAAAAACAAGTACAAATGGAGAGCTGTAAATGCTCAACAAAGCCAACATCTTATGATAGTAACAATACAACTAGAAAAAAAGTTCAGGATATGAGAGCCAATGATATAATTGGTTTTTCTGGTGGGAAGTTAAACATTTGCTCTACTACAAACACTTCTACCCCAGTAATAAGCAGGCTTTTAGTCTTAAATTGCCCAAATCTTCCAATCCATGCAGTCACAGTGCAGTTATTACAACCAGAGACATGGTCATGTCCCAACCCCCCTACTGCCGCTAATTATTTATATATATATATATATATATATATATATATACACACACACACACACGGTCATGTCCCAACACACTTTACTGCCGCTAATTTTATATATAATAACTTTCACTAATTAACTGTTCCCTGGAAGAAGCAAAATGAGTTTGAATGTGAACATGTCTCTGGTCGGTAATATAAATATACATACTCCCTCATCACCATATCATCTATAGGGTGGCTACAGAAAAGAAGCCTAACACCCCACACTCATGAAAGCTGTCCGTAAATCATTGTCCATAACAGCCAATAACTGCTCAGCTTTTATTTCTTACACCGCTGGGGTAAAATGAAAGCTTCGTTGTGTTTGGTTGTTATAGGCAACAAAGATTTTCTTGTGGACAGCTTTCAGAGTGTGGTGCGGGGCTAACTTTCAGTACCCCACCCCTGTACAACAAAACTTCATTAGAATATTGTTTACCAGGGAATATTTTAATTCTATTCGCCAAGAAGAGCAGAAAAGCCTGTGGAAGGTTTTGAAAAAATCCACCAGTGTCTACAGAAGTATGCCAGGGGCACAACATGCAAAGGGACCTCCATGTTGGTTTTTCCTGAGGAATATATACAGTATAATTTCCTCAGGATTATTATATAATCAGTCATCCTGCAATGGGCTTTCTGCTGGTTTTAAATATTCTTGATGTTGTGTCCAGTAATGCGACCCAAGCGCATTGTTTTCATATTTTGATGATAGAGTTTCGGCAGCATTGTGAGAGGTAATTATGTTTCTAGAATAGTTATTTTATATGATTATAATGCTGCTATTGTAACCCATCCAGATCGCCTTACTGAAGATCCTGCTTGCTGCTGCTCCGACTTCCAAAGCCAAGACAGATTCAATTAATATTTTGGCAGATGTGCTACCGGAAGAAATGCCGTAAGTATTGCTGTGATGAGTGGGCATGTGTAGGTCGGTTGTTCAGCTTAGTAGCTGAATGAAAATCTGTGCATCTCCGCAAAGTGATTTAACATACATGTACGGATTTAGCAAACATTAATCTTACAGTGCATTGAATTCTCAACTGCAGCAGGATTGACTTTTCTCCAGTGGCTTTGTTTGTTGGGTGTCAATTTTAACACTTTCAGTAAGTGTATATTTTAGTCCATTAAAAGGAATGTGTCCTCAAGAAGCGAGGGACCTATTGTATAAATCAAGTCTTTGTTACATGGGGAAAAAAACATTTCCGTCATGATTTATATTTAAAAATTCTAAAGCCCTTCAGTTTTCAGACTGACAATTTAGTCTAATAATATTCTGACATTCCCAGTTCTGCAGAGAGAACTCTTCAGCAGTCAAATTCCTACAGTCACAGGCAGAAGTACAATGATGACCATACATACATAATGACATAGCATCTACCAGTCACAATAGTTGTGGTGATCACTGCTCCACTACTGTCTGCTCCGCCATCCTGCACAATGACTTCTGCCCAGGTCACAAAGCATGTGCACAACACTCTCCCACAGAAGGCAATGGGTCCGCTCTTGTCCAAAGTATTGGAGGCCCATAAGGCTGCTATAAGCATATTTCTGCAAAGACATGATGTCTGCCCCCATAGCCGTGTACAGACTATAAAATAAAAAAAGATTGGAAGCATTTTAAGATTTCATTCTTTGGTTTCAGATAATAAGTGTCAGTGTAATGTTTGCTGCATACTGTGGCTCTAGAAAGTCTTCAGACTTGTAATTTTTTTTTTTGCATTTGGTTATGTTGTGGCCTTGTGCAAATCTTAAAAAAAACAAGTTGTTCCACTCCACCCTCATTCAGTACTCAAGACCCCATAATGACAAAGTAAAAATGTTAGATTTTCACTTAAAAATTACAAAGTTTTCTAACATTTTGCAGTGACATAAGTATTCGCACCCTGGATTTAGTTGAAGCACCTTTTGGCAGTGACTATAGCCTTCAGTCGTCTTGGCTATGATGCTGCAAGGTTTGTGCACCCGCATTTGTTGATTTTCTGCTATTCTTCTCTGCAGATCCACTCGAGCTGTCAGGTTGGATGGGTACCGTCCATGGACAGTGATTTTCAGGTCTCTCTAGAGATATTAGGTTGGGTTCAATTCAGGGCTCTGGCTGGGCCGCTCAAGAACATTCACAGAGTTGTCCCCACTCCTATGTTGTCTTGGCTGTGTGATTAGGGTCATTGTTTTGTTGGAAGGTGAACCTTCTGCCCAGTCTGAGGTTCCTTGTACTCTGGATCAGGATATCGTTAAGAGTATCTCTATACTTGGTTCCATTCAGCTTTCTGTCAACCCTGATCGGTCTCCCTGTCCCAACCGCTGAACACCCCCAACAGCATGATGCTGCCACTACCAGGCTTCATTGTACAGACGATATCCTTGAATTTTGGACAACAAGCTAAAGAAGACATGAGAAGGATGGGACTTTAAGGTTGGATTTTTAGAAAAGTAGAGTTTAATGAACTCTGAGGGTAGGAAGGATCCAATTGCTGGATGTTTTTAAGGACGGAAATGTCAAAGGTTGGGAAATATTGCAAAATGAGATTCTCAAAGCACAATTAACAATCCCTAAAAGAAGCAAGAATGGGAAGCATTTAAAGAGACCAGAATGGATGAACACAGAACTTACATATATGGTAAAAAGGAAGAAAAATATGTTTATCAAAAAGAAATAGGGAGGGATATCTAAAGAAGAATATAATGCGGTCTGCAGAAACTGTAGGGCAAGTGTCAGAAAAGCTAAAGGTAATAATTAATTGAGTCTTGCAACAATGGCCAAACGCAATAAAAAAGGATTTTGGGGATATGTGAAAAGCAAAAAAAAAAGTCAAAGATGCTATGAATGTTTACAAGAGGAAAATGGTGAATTGGGTAAAATATGATGTTGAGAAGGCTAAGCTGTTAAATTCCTATTTTGTATCTGTTTTCTCTCAGAAAGTAGATGTAACATCAACTGATCTTCCCTGTGCTATTGGGGGAATACAAGAATGTAGGCTATCTATAAGCAGAGAGATAGTGAGGGAACACTTAGCCAATTTACATAATTTCAATTCTCCAGGTCCAGATGAATTACAACCTAGGATACTAAAGGAAGCAGCGGAGGTAATTGCTGAACCACTCGCCATAATCTGTGAAAATTCCTGGGGAACAGCAGTAGTCCCAGAAGATTGGAAAAGGGTAAATGTGGTCCCTAGCTTCAAAAACAGGAAGAAGGTGGATCCAGGAAACCATAGGCGTGTGAGCCTGACTTCTTTGCCGGGGAAGATCTTAGAATAAATGAATTAACCGGCGTGTATGCAAGTACTTGGATGGGAATGGAATAATTAACCAGAGCCAGCATGGGTTTGTAACAAACAAGTCATGCCAGACAAATCTAATTTCCTTCTATAACAAAATCACCGACTGGGTTGGTCAGGGAAATGCGGTGGATATAGTATATCTTGACTTTAGTAAAACATTTGCCAAAGTATCTCATACCATCCTTCGTGGAAAAAATGATTAAAAAAATATGGGATCAACAAGGCACATGTTGGGTGGATTCACAGCTGGCTGAGTGATCGTACTCAGAGTGGTCATAAATGGCTGCACATCCACTTGAATGTCTCAAGTGGGATACCACAAGGCTCTGTCCTGTGCTCAGTGGTGGTCAACATTTTTGTAAATGATCTGTAGGGGGGAATTGAGGGGAAAACTGATCAAATTTGCAGACGACCCAAAGCTAGGAGGGATGGCTAACACTAGAGGAGAGAGCGAGTATTCAAAAAGATCTAGACAAGCTTGAACAGTGGGCAGCGACTAATAGAATGGTATTTAACAATGAGAAAGTCTATTGATTGAAGAGGTCTGCCTCCTGCAGACACTAAGCTACGAGTTGAGTAGCTTGGTTTTTGCAGGACGGATATAGTTAGTAGGATAAGTTAACACTTTTCTGCTTAGTGTCGCCTCCTAATGGCAGAAGTTATACCCAGGGTTTGTACAAAAATCTTGTTTAAACAAGGAGAAATGCAAGGTCCTTCTTCTGGGCAAAAAAAATAAAAATACTATGGGAGGAATTGAACTAAGCAGAAGCACAAGTGAAAGAGACTTTGATACTTTTAGATCACAGACTGAACATGAATCAACAGTGTAATGCAGCAGCAATAAAGGCAAACACAATTCTGTGATGTATTAAGAGAAGCATAAAGTCTGGATTACGTGAGGTAATTATCCCCCTCTACTCTTCCTTAGTCAGACCTCATCTGGAATACTGTGTCCAGTTCTGGGCACCCCAATTAAAAAAAAAAAAGACAAATTAGAGCAAGTTCAGAGAAGTTACCAAGGTCTGTTCCTCCAGACATAGCACTTAGAATTGAGGACAGAAAGTTCCATCAGAGCAGAGAATCTTATGTCTCGCAGTCTGAGGGTGCTTTAGGGTCTTTTTGGTAAACTCTAGGAAGCTATCATGTGCCTTACAGAAAAGAGGCTTCTTTCTACCATAAAGCCCAGATTGGTGGAGAGTGGCAGTGATGGTTGACCTAATGGAAGTTTCTCCCATCTGCACACAGGATCTTTGGAGCTCAGCCAGTGACCATTGGGTTCTTGCTCGCCTTTCTTACAAAGGCCCTTCTCCCACGATTACTTAGTTTGCTGGGTCGGACGCTCTAGGAAGATACCTGGTTATTCCAAACTTCTTCCCTGTAAGAATTATGGAGGCTACTGGGAGCTATCAGTGCTGCAGAAATGTATTTTGTAGCTTCTCTAGATCGGTACCTCCACACAATCCTGTCTGAGCTCTACAGGCAGCTCAAGCCTTCTCATGTTGTGGTTTTTGCGCTGATGTGCACTGGGAACTGGAAGACCTCATGTAGACATAGATTTGTCTTTTAAAATGATGTCCAATTCCCCAAATTTACCCCAGGTGACTCCAGTCAAGTTGTAGAAACACATCAAAGATGGATGAGAGAAATGCAAGGCCACTAGAGCTAAATTTCAAAGGGTATGGATACTTATGTCAATGCAAAATGTTTGTAGGTCTTTTTTTAAATGGAAAAACTAAGATTTGTATCATTTTATTTATCATTATGGGATACTGAGTGCAGAATGAGGGGGAAAAGCTTGAATTTTTTTTTAATTTGCAAAAGGATACAATATAACAATGTGAAAAACAGCGAGGTGACCTGAAGATTATCCAGACCTGCTGCATCTGCATATAATGAATTTTAGCACACTGTTGCTTCAAATTAAATCTAGAATTTTGTATTTGTCCTTATTTACACCTGAATTCCCTGTCCTAGAACCACTGTCCTGCAGAGCATGAAGCTGGGAGTAGATGTGAATCGACATAAAGAGATTATTGTGAAAGCGATTTCTGCTGTATTACTGCTGTTACTGAAACACTTCAAGCTGAACCATGTTTATCAGGTTAGTCAGTGGATGGATCAGTGTTTCTGGGAAAACCTTTGTAAGTTAATGCTCTGTGTCGGGATGACCCTGTGCATAGAGAGGAAGTTAAAGGCACAAGACAGGAACTAGTTTACATGGAGTGGCTTTAATAATATATTATGAAGACAAACCACGTTCTAAAAAAATACATAATAGTCACATATTTCTCACTGTGTTTAAAAAAAAAAAAAAAAAGACATTTCCTTTTAACATATAGTGTAGTCACCTAATAAAGTGCCTCAATTCACTGTTGTATAGCCATATTTGTTATTTTTGACAGCATAATACACCCTTTACTATAAAGTATTGCGGAATATGTATACGCCAAAAAGTTTGGCACATCCAAAACAAAGTGAAATAAGTGCGTGTCTGTATTGCAAACATGCAAAATAATATGCCAAATAGAATAGTTGACTCACCAGTACTTTATTTCACTCAGCTGATCACATTTTCAGGAGCATGCAGAAACCCAGCTGACTGTTGGTACAGTAGACAAGATGGATATATAAATTTCCAGCACTTCCCTGAAAACCTCTTTATTTCTCAATCCCTTTAAAAGCGTTCCAATGGTGTATATACTGTAGTTTCTAGCACTGGTGCTCTTTGTCATTCCATCACCAAGAGTGGTAAGGCTTGAAACATGTAGTAGCTACAGTACGTACAACATTCCAATGGTTTTTCTGGATTGAGAAATAAAGATCATATTTTTATGGAAATGTATATACAGTGGTGCATTGGTTTAGGAATTTAATTCCATGACACAGCTCTTAACCCAAAACACTCTTATCCTAAATCAATTTTCCCCATTGAAATGAATTGAAACGCCATTAATCCGTTCCAGAGCTCCCCAAAAATAAGCCCTAAATACACTACATGTAAATAAAAAAAGCTCAATACTCGCCTATCGCCGGCGTTACAATCCTCATCCTCCTTGCTGCTGCGTCCTCGTTCACCGCTACGCTGGGCTTGAATTCCTCGCCTCCAGGAAGCTAATGCTGTGATTGGTTAACCCAGTACCGGATTAACCAATCAGAGCATTAGCTTGCTAGAGGTGTGGAGGAGGACGCGTAGGAAAGTGCGGGTGTGGTACGGCCATTCCTCTTCCTCCAATAGGCCAAATAGGATCGTCTTAGGGTCCATCCCAATATTAAGGGGGGATGGTAGTAGTGAGTTTATGAAGGATACAATCTCAGACCAGAATCCATTTACCAGGGGGCAGTCCCAAATCAAATGCCAGAAGTTAGCTTCTGGCTGGCGGCATCTTTGGCAGGAGTTTGAGGAAGAGTTGCCCATTTTATATAGACGGCTGGGTGTGAGGTATGCTTGGTGGATAATATATAGCTGGATCAATTTATTGTTGACTGCAGGGGAAACTGAGAGATGGGATTCGGATATATCTGTCCAGTCCTCCGGTGTTAAGGACGGAATGGCTGTCTTCCATCTATCGTAGGCTGAGGGCGGGTTATGGTCGGTTTTGGCTGAAAGGAGGTGCGTGTAGAGCACCGAGATTAGGCCCTTGGGCCCCTGGGATCTGAGGATACCAATTGTGGGGTATTTGGATATGTTTGTGGAGGTAGGTGGGAATTGGGAGTTCAGGGCGTGCCGCAACTGAAAGTATCTAAATAGCTGAAGTTGTGGGGACTGTGTTTTTTTTCCCGCAATTGGTTAAATGTGAGGAGACTCCCGTCTGTATACACGTCTCCCACCGACACCACTCCAAAAGACCTCCAGTATTGAGGGTCTGGGACTGACTGGAGGGCTTTAAGGCCGGGGTTGTTCCATAAGGGAAGTTCGCACATTACTCCTTTGTACTGTTGGATGGCCTTAGCCTCCCTCCACACCTTTAAAGCTAGTTTGTGAAGTGGCAGTATATCGGGAGGGTTGGTATGTTCTGGGAATTCCAGGAAATTTAAAAGGTTGTTGCCCTTTACTTGTTTTGCCAGGTATTGGTCAGCGATGGGCATTTCCCGCTCTAGGAACCAGCTCCGGACATTGCGTAGCTGTCCGGCTAGGTAATATACGTGCAGGTCTGGGAGCGCCATTCCAGCCCGCTCCTTCGGTCTTTGTAGGGTCGAAAGACTAAGCTTGGATCGTGTGGAGTTCCAAATGAAAGATGTAGTGAAGGAATTGAGGGCTTGAAAGATGCGTTTGGGTACAATTATTGGCATATGTTGTAGTATATACAGGCATTTAGGTTGAATCGCCATCTTTATCAGGTTTATACGGCCAGCCACCGAAAGCGGCAATTTGGCCCATCGCTCTAGTTTATTTTTGACATTCCCGAGCAGTGGGTCGATATTATCTTTTATGGCGTTGTTTGAATTTCGGGACATATATATTCCCAAGTATTTGAAAGTGGAAACCACGGCTAGGTTATATCTGGCGACACAAGGGTCTATTGGGTTGAGATTTGTATATAGAATTGTGGACTTGGGCCAGTTGACATGTAGACCCGATAGGTGGGAAAATTTGTCAATTTGGGTCATAGCGTGGGAGAAGGAGGTTATAGGGTCTGACAAAAATAGGATTGTATCATCCGCATATAAGCCCACTTTACTTTCAAGGCCCGCCCATTTAATGCCGGTTACTTCAGGGGTGCTTCTCAACCGGATTGCCATGGCTTCAATGGCTATGGCAAATAGCGCCGGGGACAGCGGGCAGCCCTGACGGGTGCCTCTTGCGAGGCGGAACTCGGTGGATGGGATGCCGTTTACTATTACGTTGGCGCTTGGCGATTTATAAATGGTTTTAACCCATTGTAAGAATTGGGGGCCAAACCCAAAGCGAACCAGGCAGGCCTCGAGGAAAGTCCACTCCAGCGAATCGAAGGCCTTCATTATGTCTAATGAGACCAATGCCCAGGGCATGTTAAACTGTTTGCCCAGTTGAATTGCTGTCTGTACTCTCCGTATGTTGATTGTTGTGGACTTTCCTGGCATAAAGCCGGTCCGGTCAGGGTGTATAATAGATAGGATTACTTGATTTAGTCTTGTGGCCAGGAGTTTTGTTAGGATTTTGTAGTCAACATTTACCAGGGATATGGGTCGGTATGAGCTACAATCTGTGGGGTCTTTGTCTGGTTTCAAAATGACTATAATAGATGCTCCGTAGAACGAGGGCGGAAGGGATTGGTCTAATTGGGCTTGTTGTAATATTTCTAATAGCAGCGGGGCCAGTTGTTCGTCATATTTCCGGTACATTTCAATCGGGAGGCCGTCCGGGCCTGGGGCTTTATTAGATGCCATGTCTCGGATTGTCTGCCGTATTTCGTCTAGGGTGATTGGGGCCTCCAGGAACTCTACCTGTTCTTCGGACAATGTTGGAAAGGTCAGGTCACTCAGATAGTCTAGGATATCTGCCTTTGTAAAATTTGTGGGTGAGCTATATAGGTTAGCGTAGTATTCTTTAAAACGATTTGTGATGGCTGGGGCGTCAGTCAGCTCCGCACCATTTTGATCTTTTATCTTAAGGATCGTGTTTAGGTGTTTCCCGTGTTTAATCAGATTGGCTAACAAATGGCTGGATTGGTTACCTAGTTCGAAATAATATTGCTTCGCAAAGAATAATTTACGTTTGGCCTTAGCGTGAACTTGGTGTTTGTAGAGGCGAGAACAACTGAGCCATGCTTCTTTGTTAGAGTCCGTGGGGTTATCAGTGTAGGTCTTTTCTGCCTCAAGTGTCTTGATTTCTATCTCTCTGTCCACCTGGGCTGTCGTTTGTTTGATATATGTAATGGCTGATTTAAGGAACCCTCGAAGGTATGCTTTAAGGGTATCCCATCTCAGGGCCGGGTGGGTATTGTTATTATGGGCATCTAAGAAGAGGGATATATGAAACGGAGTTTGGTCGTCTGGGCCCAACAATTTAAGCCAAAACGGGTGTAGTTTCCAGGTAGGCAAAATTTGGAGTTGGGGAAATTTCAGTGTTAGGAGTATCGGACTGTGGTCCGATATTCCCCGCGGACAATGTGCTACATCTGAGAGATACACCGCCACTTCCGCGGAGCTGAATATATAGTCAATTCTCGAGAGGGAGTTCTGGCCGGGGGAGTGGCAAGTATATTCCAGGGTGTCGGGATGATGTAGCCGCCAGAGGTCGACCCAACCCACGCTCTCGGTTATCTGCCGGAGGGAGGAGTTAGTGCTTGTATTTGTGTTAGCTAGGGCATAGAATTTGTCTTTGGTCGGGTCCATTACTAGATTAAAGTCTCCCATACAAAGTACTCCTACTGAGGGGTATTGGTGTGCGAAGGACACAGCCGTCTGAAGGAGAGAGAGGTTATTGTGTGGTGGATTATAAATGCATAAGATGACATATGGTTTGGAATCTATTTCTGCATACACGAATATTGATCTACCCTCCGGGTCTTTACGGACATTAATAGGGTTCCATCTTATGGATCTGTGTATAAGCAATGTAACGCCTCTGGAAGAGGGGGTGTGAAAGGAGTGGGCCGCCCACTGTATCCACGGCTTCTTAAGGGTGTCGGCTCTGTCCCTGGTGAGGTGGGTCTCCTGCAAACACACGATATGGGGGTTTGTTTGTTTAATAAAGGAGAAGACTTTCCTGCGCTTAAGGGTTGTGCCGAGACCCCGTACGTTCCAGCTAAGATATTTTAAAGACATTGGTATCGGTGTAAATATAGGTCTCAATCGGTGTCCCTATAATTGGGGGAGGACGGTGGGAAGGACTTTGCAAGTACAGAGCAGTGGGGGTCATTGGCATAGACAGTTCAAAACATATAACAACAATTGTCTCAAAACAGTTTAAACCATTGGTTATTAGCATCCTGTCTGAATCTAAACGTAGGAACCCTAAATTAGGGTTCCGGTAAATCTAAAGACAGGAGTCGATGAAAACCTTAAGCTACAAACTATCTGTAGGTAGCTGATCTTACTGGGGGGGGAAAGGGTCCCAGTGGCCTATGGGTGGCTGGCTTTGTCTGGTGGATTTAGATTATTAAATTAAAGTAACGTTGAGACACGGGAGGTCCCGGGCTACAGGTCCGCGGCATGGACGACCGGCACACCACCAGTAGGTCAGGGGGATAATAAGCTTCTCAGCCACATTTCAACTTAGTATACATATTTATACATGTTATGAATTGGCGCCTCTTGGTGACACCGGATGCATTTCGAGCCACTCCAGAGCTTCAGTAGGGGAGTGTAAAAAAATTACTTTTCCCTCTGCGGCGATGCGCAGACGGGCTGGGTATGCCATTGAATAGGGGATATTTCTATCCCTAAATTTCTTTTTAACCTCCATAAAGGTAGCTCTTTGTTTTTGCAAGTCCGCAGAAAAGTCAGGGAAGATAGATATCACTGAGTTGTTGTGTTTGAGTGGGCCTTTTAATCTGGCTTGACGTAGGGCGGCGTCACGATCCCTGCAGTTAAGAATTCTTGCTAGAAACGGGCGTGGGGGTGCGCCCGGCTGTGGCGGTTTCGCCGGGACGCGATGAGCCCTCTCCACGGCAAAGTGGGCAGAGAAGGTGTCTTCGCCCAACAATGATTTTAGCCAATTTTCCGCAAAGAGTTCTGGTTGTGAGCCTTCTGTCTTCTCAGGTAGGCCGATTATGCGTAAATTATTGCGGCGCGCCCGATTTTCAAGATCGTCGGTTTTTGCTTGACAATATTCCGCTATTCTCATGGCTTTCTTGACTATTGCGGGGATTGGACGCAGGGAGTCCTCCACATTCGAAATGCGGTCCTCCATCTCCCTCACCCTGCCGCGCATATTTTGTACATCTTGTCTCAGGAGGACTACGTCTGATTTGACCTCTTCTATCTTATCTGTAAGGGCGGACTTGCAGGTGTTAATTGCCTCCAGGAGTTGACGCATTATAGGTTCCGGTGGCTGCCCAGATGCATCTTCGGTTTCTTTTGTTTGAGCGGGTCGCGTCACTCGAGGGGTATGCTCCGGAGTTTCAGTGCGTGAGAATTCTTTCAGTCTCTCTGCCGCAGGGCCGCTTTTTGCGCGCGTGCTCATGTTCACGGGCAGTTATTTAACGTGTTTGACTGAAAGCGTAAGCGGTTTCTTTGGTGATGTGAACGTGTGAGTATTTCTGAAGAAGATTACTTGCTTATAGGGCTGGTTAGCCGATCCGGTAGCTTGTGAGGGTTCTAATAGAGAGTTTAGATTGTTATTGTCTCCGGGGGCTTTACTGTCACAGAGTCTCGATCGTCTTCCGGAGTTTAGCGTACTGGTGAGATGAGTTATCAATATGGGGAGATATTATTTTATTTTGGGCTCAGGTCAGTTCAGGTAGCTCAACCGGATAGTCGTCGGGTCTTAGCGGCCTCCTCTGTAGCGGTTAGGGGGTCTCAACAGAGCCGCAGAGGGGAGAGTCATAGAGTGGGGGGGTACTTTATGTTTTGCTGGCTCAAGTCCAAATTAGTTCGGAGGGGATGGGGTTTCCCCGTCCGGGCTTCTCCTCTCCTGGCGTCTAGCTCGGCGGCGTGCCGCTGCTAGGTGTTGTCCCCCGACCTTTGTCCCCACTTACGATTTTGTCGCCGGCTCCGGGTCGTCTTGCCCCCGGCGTCCAGCCGGGTGTGGTGAGTTGCGTTCACTGCGGTGGTGAAAGTGCCGGGGGGTTAGACGAGTCACGGTTCTCGGCAGCTCCGCGGCAGACGAACCGCGGCAGGGGAATCGAGAGTTCTGCCTCTCCTCGGCAGCAAGGGGGCTCTGTTTCGCCGAACAGCCGGGAGCAGCGCGTTCCCAGGGATCGTCAAGCCCAGCAACAGGCGCCGGGACCGCCCGGACGGCTGTTCCACCAGGCCCAGTGCGTCGTGTCTTCGCGGCAGCAGGGGAGAAGGCGCCAGCCGGTCAGTCGGGCCGTTCAGACCGTCAGCCCACGGCCCTCCGCGGAACTCGTGTCGGCCGGGTTGTCTCAGGTGGCAAGTAGGTGGCGCAGCCGGGTGCAGGAGATCTCAGTCCCTCGGGAGGTGTCCGGTCTCCGGGCCGCCGGCCGCTCAGGAGCGCAGGGGTTGGTGATTATTCGGTCCCCAGCAGTGTGTGCCGGGAGGCAAGGAAGCCGGTCGGGCTCAGATTTTCAGCAGAGGTACTCTCTGCGGCGGCAGGGAGGGGGGGCACGGGAGGAAGCTCAGAGGCAGCTGCTCCTCAAGGTACAGCAGCGCTTGCCTCCCTGCAGCGCCCAGCCGGGACGGCGAGCGCTCGACCCGCGGGAAAGGAGGGGAGGGGGGATTTGCAGCAGGAGAAGGAGAGATCGCTTGTGTCTCCTCCGCGGTCGGGTTCAGGCACTCCGGCGGCGGCGCTCACAGCGGCGGCAGGAGGGGTAAATCCGGGAGGAGATTCGGAGGTGGCTGCTCCGGAAAAGCGAAGGATCACACGTCCTCTTGCAGCGCCCAGTCGGGACGGTAAGTGTGTTCGCCCCGCAGCCGCGGGAGGGGGGGCTCCAGGCGGCCGCCCGGACGGCCGGGGCCGACGGTTCAGCTCCGCAAGCGTCGGCTTGTTTTTCGGAGGGAGAGGAGAAGGGCAGCTCTGTCTTTCCGAACGGTGCTCGGCGGGGTAAGACTCCGGCGCTGTCACTCTGGACGTCGGCAGCGGCGGGAAGCAGACAGGGCGTTGGCGCGGTCTCACCTCCGGGCTGGTCCACGCCGCTCCACAGCACGCTCGGCGGGTCTAATCAGTCCCGGTTCCATCCCAGCCTCTAGCAGCAGGTATTAGAGGACTTTTTTGTCCTATTACGGCACCCTAAGGTCAGGATTCTTACAGGATTAGCTTTTCCCCTGGGGAGCTCCTCTCAAGTGCGACTTGCCATGTTGGTCGCTGGCCACGCCCCCCCAAATTTGAGGTTCTTAATGCACATTTTGATGAAATTGAGGGAGCGTCTACATTCCACACATGTACATCTGCAGTAATGGGTTCAGTATGTATATATTCATTGCTGACATGTTTCTTGGCACTCGTAGCCCGCGCTTCCTCTTTGGGAATGTGTAATGTATTTGCCAAATATTAGTCCAGTAGGTTTGTTCATTCTGTGTGCCATCACATGTAAGGTGTTCACGCTCTGTTCTCCTTTCCCCAGATGGAGTATATGGCGCAGCACTTGGTGTTTGCAAATTGCATTCCTTTAATTCTGAAATTTTTTAATCAAAATATAATGTCATACATCACAGCCAAAAACAGGTAATGGAGGTGGGAGATGACTATAACATTCCTTCTCTGGTAACCGGCAGTAATCATGTTGTTTTTCTGTAGTATTTCAGTTCTTGACTACCCCTACTGTGTGGTCCATGAGCTGCCGGAACTCACAGCTGAGAGTCTGGTAAGTCTGATTGGGTGGATTCTTATATGCTAATCCAATACGCTGAATGTCTATTTACTGTTCTTCACAATCGTCTTGCAGGAAGCTGGAGATAATAATCGATTTTGTTGGCGAAACTTGTTTTCATGCATAAATCTTCTACGCATCCTGAACAAGCTGACAAAGTGGAAGCACTCTAGGACCATGGTTAGTAGAGCAGGTCTGTTGGTCACAATATGAGGTACAGTGTCTCCCCACAGCAGATACATACTCTATGTGGCACTTCTTAAAGGCTATGGATACTTTTTTTATTTCTCCACTAAAAAGTGTATATATATCTTGGGCTGATTGTCATTTTTGTAGTTTAACCCATTAACCCCTTAATAACGCACCCCTTTTTTCTTTTTACATTTTCGTTCCCCCCCCCCCCCCCCTCTTCAAAAAAATCGTAACTCGTTTATTTATCCATCTACGTCGCTGTATGAGGGCTTGTTTTTTGCGGGACGAGTTGTATTTTTCAATGGTGCTATTTAATGTACCATATAATGTACTGAAAAACTTTTAAAAAATGGAGTAAAATGAAAAAAAAAAAACGACATTTCCCCATCTTTTAGTGTCTTGTTTCTACGGCGCACAAATGGCAACAAAAGCGACATGACAACTTTATTCTATGGGTCGGTACGATTACTACGATACCAAACTTGTATAGTTTTTTTTTTTTGTTTTTTTTTCAAAGACATTTAATTTTTTTCAATTATTTTCTGTGGTCATCTTGTGCGCGCAATAACTTTTTTAATTTTTCCGTCGACGTAGTTGAGCAAGGGCTCATTTTTTGCGGGATGTCCTGTAATTTCTATTGGTACCAATTCGTAATACATACAAATTTTTGGTCGCTTTTTTTATTGCGTTTTTTTTTCTGGGAGACAGGGTAACTAAAAAAGTGCATTTCTGGAGTTCTTTATTTTATTTTTCGAATGACGTTCACCGTGCGGGAAAAATAATGCGCTACTTTGATAGTTCGGACTTTTACGGATGCGGCGATACCAAATACATATTTTTATTGTATGATTTAGATTTTTTAATAATAGATATGGCAAAAGGGGGGTAAGCTAAACTTTTACAACTTTTTTTTTTTTTTTTTTTTTTTTACAATTAAAAAAACTTATATATATATATATATTTTTTTACATTACTTTGAACATGCGATGCTTTGATCGCTCCTGCAGTATGACGTAATGCTATAGCATTACGTCATACTGCTATTTGACAGGCAGTCTATCAAGCCACCCCACGGGGATGGCTTGATAGGCAGTCTGGTAAGGCAGCCCTGGGGCCTTTCATTAGGCCCCTGGCTGCCGTGATACCTGCACGGCTCCCCCGATCTCGCCGTGGGGGGGCTGTGCGGACCCCCGAACATCGTTCGGGGGATTTAAATGGTTAATAACCACGATCGTGTGGCCGATCGTAGCTATTGCCCGCGGGTGTCAGCTGTTATAAACAGCTGACGCCCACACTGTATGAACAGAGGTTGCCACGCAACCTCTCTTCATACATACCCCGCGGCTCCATGACGTACCGGTACGTCATGGAGCGGGAAGGGGCTAAGGACCAGGCACCGTAAATTTACGGTACCTGGTCCTGGGCTTAAAACCCAGCCGGTAGTAAAATTACAGCAGCGCTTTAAGCCTCCTGCCTTCTGCAATGAATCAGACAGGCAGGATGGGTTACCAGCTGTTAGTGACAGCTGATAACCCAGGGTAGAAGGCAGGAGGGGCTTTTAACCCTTTCTGCCTTTTCCTTTTTCCGAGTACACAGCGCTCAATGAGCACTGTGTACTGGAAAGTGAAAGTGGAAAGGCTTCTTCCACTGCAGGAGCCGGGGGAGGGTCATGTGACCGCCGGGGGTCCCTGCTACAGAAGAGCTGAAGGGTCATACTAGACTCTGTCCATCTCTGCCAGTGACTAATGTCACTACAGGAGGAATGTTTTCCCTGTAACTGGGGCTCATATGGATACCCCAGCTACAGTGGGAAAGTGTCAAATAAAATTAAAAAAAAAAAGTGAATTACCCCCCATACGTATTATATGACATCATGGGGGACATAGATAGTAAAAATACATAATTACTTACAGAAGTAAAACAAAATTACAGAATAAAACAATATATACATAAGAAAGAGAAGAACCCCAAGCGACGTCAACCAAAACCGTCCCCGTATGCGCCCTGTAATCCAAAACTATTCATACTATGTATCGAAACGTCCGAAACAAATAGAGGAACCCATTCCCATACTTTATTTTAGCATAAATATACTAATTTTAAAAAAAATAACTATAAATGTTTTTTTTTTAAATCATTTTTCTAGCTCCCCCCCCCCCCCCCCCAATAAAACAAAAAAAACTGGAAAAAAGTCAGTGAAAAAGATTATTAAAAAAAAAAAACGCCCTATATGTCACGTGGGAAAAAAACGCAGCAAAAATAATTTTGGTAGCTAAAGGAAACAAAATAGGGCAGTAAAACCAACACATGGGTAAAATTCCTAAAAAGTGTCTGGTTCTTAAGGTGCAAAACAGCTAGGTCCTTAAGGGGTTAATGATTTGGCATAGTATTTCTTCTGAGCTACGTATTTCGCTATGCACTGTAGTCTAATGGCTCATTTACATGGGCTGAATATTCGGAATTCTTCACATTCCCATGCTCCTGCAGGAATTTGAAAGATAATTGTCCCGTGTAAACGCATGGACCGACCGACCGACCGAACGAACGAAAATTGTTCAGTCATTCAGTTTCTGTATGCGGAAAACTGAACAACGTGTCATTCACAAGTGAACAACTACTGTTTGCGCTGAACCACTGTCTGCTTACAGTGAATAGAGGCAGACTGGGGAAGAACGCTCCCCGACCCGCTCTGCCTCCACTCCGGCAGCACTGTGAGCAATGCCAGTGATACTTTGTGTAACAGCACAGAAGTGAGCATCACGGGGGCGAGCTGTTGAGCATCGTTTGCCCGGCAGCTCGTCCCATGTAAATGGGGCATAAGTCTCAGTAGGAGATCCATGGGTGTGCTGGACTGATAGACTAGGGTTCTTTTACACAGGGCAATTGACAGGTGTTTAAGGGCCTGACAGTCGTCCCAACGGTTATCACTCCTGTGCGTTCACACAAACCATTTTTCTTTGAATGGAGGCGGAGTGGTCCAGAGATTGCTTCCAGCCGCCCGTCTCCATTCACAGTAAACAGGCAGTCATTCATAAAGAATGACTGCCTTTTCCCAATAGCTAATTGTCAATTGATTTTTATGCCTGCATAAATTGAATGATAAGCGAATCACTAATTCGACTCTCATTCCTCTTCAGTCACTGGCAGTGTTTGCTGAACGATTAGGGTTCAGTTTTACACAATCCAGCAATAAGGTGAACGTTGGTCATTCCATGTAAAAGGGCCGTTGGTTTCCCTCTGCGCTCTCCTCTCCTCCTGCAAAGAACCTTGGTTGTCATAAATTAGCTGATAAAAGTGCAGGAGGGGAGAGATAATTACCTGTCGGCCTGGCCTCACGGACAGGTCGCCTACTGAGACTTTGGACCATTTTACACCATCATTATGGCAAAAAATAAATCGTTGGATTGTGCGAATTTGAACGATAATCATTCAGTGTAAACACGGCCAGTGATTGAACGATAAAAGCATTGTTCACTCGTTGCGTGTAAATGGCGATTTGAGTGACTGAATGATCGGTAAACGAAATTTCAGTGACTCATGTGCGTGTATAAAAGGTCTGCACAAGCAAATTCTGTCATTGATCGCTCATATGAACGGTTTATCACTCCGTGTGAAGGAGTCTTGGGGGGGCTTTACATGGAACAACTATCCTCCAAATCGCTCTAGTGAGTAACTGTAAGTGATAGCTTTCCTTGTATACTTGGCCACCAACAGCGTGACGGGCGACAATTCATTAATTGGTCGCCAGTCGTTTGGTTTCAGCTTAAACTAGTCGCTGGTTGATTTATTATCGTCTGGTGTAAACCGGCACTTGTTTCTTTCAATGACTAAGCCATGAGTTTTGCAGGGAGGTGTGCGCATCAGCAAACACGAACAACAATCGCTCTGTTTTAAAGCACACTTACTGCGGTCGTCCATACGCTAATAACTCCCTGTAGCGACTAATTGAACAATAGTTGTCCTATGTAAACCCAGCCTCTGACTGCGGATCTGTATACAGTGATGTGTAGAAGCTGCAACACTTTTAATTAAACCTATTGCAAAAATGATCGTCAGCCCAAAGCACAGGCATCTAAGAGGAAGAAAAAGGTGTCCGTAACCTTTAAAGGCTCCAGGAGTCTTGTCCAACGTTATAAACTGATTCCGGATGTTAAAGGGGTTGTCTCGCGAAAGCAAGTGGGGTTAAGCACTTCTGTATGGCCATATTAATGCACTTTGTAATATACATCGTGCATTAAATATGAGCCATACAGAAGTTATTCACTTACCTGCTCCGTTGCTGGCGTCCCCGTTGCCATGGCTCCGTCTAACTTCGGTGTCTTCTTGCTTTTTTAGACGCGCTTGCGCAGATCTATCTTCTCCATTCGGCTCGTCTCGGCATCACCGGCATTTTGGCTCCGCCCCCTTGTATGCGTCATCACGAAGCTCCGCCCCCGTCACATGTGCCGATTCCAGCCTCTGATTGGCTGGAATCGGCACATGTGAGGGGGGCGGAGCTTCGCGAAGACGCGTACAAGGGGGCGGAGCCAAAATGCCGGTGATGCCGAGCCGAATGGAGAAGATAGATCTGCGCAAGCGCGTCTAAAAAAGCAAGAAGACACCGAAGTTAGACGGAGCCATGGCAACGGGGACGCCAGCAACGGAGCAGGTAAGTGAATAACTTCTGTATGGCTCATATTTAATGCACGATGTATATTACAAAGTGCATTAATATGGCCATACAGAAGTGCTTAACCCCACTTGCTTTCACGAGACAACCCCTTTAAGACTGGAAGTCTTTATCACTAGTAAGCATTGCAGGGGTATCTCTTGCCTGTAATAACGATGGTCTGCGGTTACTAGAATTGCGTTTACAATATTGCAGGAGGGCGTTGCGACTGCAGACAGCGGTTCGGGTGCTATAACATTTGTGGTGCAGCACTTGCACTCATCAGCCATAACATTGCACTGACCACTGACACTGGTCACCTCACTGCAGCGACATATTAACCCCTTCCTGCTGCAGCCCTTTTTATTTTCATTTATTTTTCTCACTGTCAAAACTTTTTCTCATTTTCCAGGAACAAGCTGTATTTTTCAATGCCACCATTTAATGCACAGCATAATGCTTTAGGTGGGGGAGCTTGTTTCTGCGGCGTTAACAATGTAGTTCATCTTTATTCTGTAGGTCAGTTCAGTTACAGCCATACCAAATGTATATATTTTATGTAGCACTACGTTAAAAAAGTACCTTTTTTAGAACGTTGCTTTCTTTTGCCATCTAACATTTGTGATTTCTCTAACACAACCACCACACCCATAGTTGTGTTTTTGGGGGGGTTTTGTTTTGTTTTGTTGTTTTTTTTAGCAAAGTGACCTGTAGTTTTCTATCGATACCATTTTGTGGTGCATACAACTTTTTGATTGGGAGACTCGCGGTGTGGAACTAATGGGGAATTTAAATAAATATGACTTTTTTTTACAAATTTTTTTTTTTTTTTTTTTTTAATGCAATGACTGGGAAAATGCTTATCCTATAATGCATTATATTGTAATTGGGCAATTCTATTGAGACATGCCACAAGCATATCTTAATAGACAAATATTCAGTGCAGCCCTGGGATCCTTCAGACGTCCCCTGGCTGCCATGGCACCCTGCAATCTCATTCCGAGGGGCTGTTTAGAACATCTGAACGCCAATCTGTACATTTTAAATGCTGTTGTCAGAATTGATGGCATTTAAAGGGTTAGTATCTGCTCTAATTAGATTTCTCTCCATTTGCGGCTATTGTGGGTGGGTGTCGGCTGTCAAAGATCCCCGACACCTACTGTTCATAGTATATGTTTATGTATGCAACATACGTCCATCCAGTTCAGCCTATTACCCCCCCCTCAAAAATTGATCCAGAGAAAGGCAAAAAAAACTCCAATGTGATAGACAAATTTCCCTATTTAAGGGAAAAAATTCCTTCCTGACTCCAATCTGGCAATCAGATTAATCCCTATTATGTATATGTAAGTCTATGTAATATTTCACGTTAGCAGTCAGGGGGAGGGGTTGACTCTTGTTGCTGATGATAGCTTGAGACCCCTAGCCGTCCATTGGACCATTGCAAGGTGATTTTTACATATGGTTTGTGGCAGCTTGAAAAGCGTTCGGGGCTCCTGGGTTGGGCTCAGATATGGGGGCGGTATGTATAGCATGCCCCCATGTCAGCATTCCTGCTGTGCTATTGGGTTAGTACCCGCAGCGATATTGACAGATGTCCTATAACAGCAAGACCTCAAGTCGTCCATTTTTGTTTCACATAGGGTCACTATGCAGAAACTCCTATAAAGCCAGAAATGGACCACAGAGGTTTTTCTGGACAAAAAACGAGCTGTCTTTATTTCATAGAATTTTTTTTATTTTTTATTGCTAATTCTGTCTGTTCTCATTGCTGATTTAGATATGTTAATCTATTTAGTACCATGTGTTTGTGTCTTTGAGTCTTGCTATCACTTATGGATCTTGTTTGCCTTTTGTAGATGCTTGTGGTTTTCAAGTCTGCTCCTATTCTAAAAAGAGCACTTAAAGTGAAGCAGGCGATGATGCAATTGTATGTACTGAAGTTACTGAAGGTACAGACCAAGTACTTAGGACGGCAGTGGAGAAAAAGCAACATGAAGACTATGTCGGCCATTTACCAGAAAGTGCGACACCGTCTCAATGACGATTGGGCGTATGGAAATGGTAGGTCGTATTCAAATTGGATTTATTGTATTTGTTTTGTGTAAATGGCAGCCAGAGACCCTCTGTTATCTTGTTCTGCCTTTCACCTAGATCTTGATGCTCGCCCCTGGGACTTTCAAGCTGAGGAGTGTGCACTCAGAGCCAACATTGAGCGCTTCAACTCTCGTCGTTATGATCGGACTCATCGAAACCCTGAATTCCTTCCAGTAGACAACTGTCTCCAGAGTGTCCTTGGTCAACACGTGGAGCTACCAGAGGACTTCCAGATGAACTATGACTTGTGGCTGGAGAGAGAAGTGTTTTCTAAGCCCATATCGTGGGAAGAGTTACTGCAATAACGTCCTCCGGGAGAAGAACCTCGGCTTCCTCTCTCTACCTACGTTTATAACACTATTCCAGAATGGTTCTAGATCGCTTATTGGCATTCCCTGTTGTCCCTGGGCCAAACAGCTGAAACATAACTGTAAGATACAATGAAAGTATGAACGGGCTTCTAAGAGCTCGCGGCCTTCTGTCTGCAGACTTCTTCAGTTTACTTAAATTAATCACTCCACTTTTTTGAGAGAGTCTGTTTTGGCGTTATTGAGGTAGGCCACAAACAAGTAGATGAGATACCTGTATAGTTCAAGAGGCCAACTACTACCCATATCTGCCCAGTCAGGATGAAATGGTAGTGACAAAGGTTTATTCCAGGGACGAAAAGATTATTTGCGACTTATATTATTTATATTTTGTGTATTGCGCCAAATCGCCTGTCAGTTGCCAGCAGTGGTATATGTGATGCAGAGCGCGAATGTTCACCGGAGAATTATTTATTATGGTATCTTGAAAGAGTCTTTTTTTTAAATTATTTTCATTTTAAAACGCCTGAGCTTGTACCCGACCAGCCACACACAAACGGGCTGACGTTACATCTTATTGGGACATCTTCTGATCTATAAAAGTGGATTAATTGGAGTGATAAAGGCTGGCTGCAGCAATATTCTTCTGTTTTGGGCCTTTACACAATCTACTGCATTGTGTGTTTTTGGCACACAACTGGGTCATTCACTAGTACAGTGGTCCTGGGCCAACGCTGATCAGCAGGGTGTCCAGGGCTGATCACCTCTGCCACTCTTTTACTGGCAGCCTATCTTGAGGATAGGACCCTTAATAAAATTAGCTGAACCCCCTGGTTTACGGAGTTAGCCCATTAATCAATTTGCATGCGTAAAAAAAAAAAAAAAGTTGATTATCTTAGCGCTGCTCGTCTTTCAGCATGTGCACCTTCTATGGATTTCGCCAGCGGACAAACCTCCCACAGGATAAAACAATCCAGCTCCATCCTACATTCCATATCCTAGTTATCAATGTTTTTGATGAATGGGGGTTAAATGAAGAGAGCATGTATTTATAGGACTCTTAAAAACTTTCCTAAATTCCTATGAAAGGTAATATGTCACAAGTTCTGCATTGAATTCATTATAACCAGTTCTACAGACTCTGACTCCACCAAAATAGGACCCTGATTCCGACTCCACGGTTAATGACCGGGAGCTCCGTACTATTTGGAAAACTTTTGTTAACAATAGGTATATATTAGTATGTAAGCATTACCTATAGTCACACTTGCAGAAAGGGCTGATGTTGTCAAATAGACAAATGCCAATATCTCTATACATAAAACAGACCTACGTACTTGACTACTTGAGTAGAAATGCCCATTTATATTCTTTTAGACAGGAATCCTGAAAGCACTGCTTTCAGAAAATTACAAATTTTTTATTTTTGCGGTGCCATAATTACGTGAGGGCTTGTTTTCTGAGGGACCGAGTTGTATTTTAACAATAGTATCGATACCAATTTTATGTTTTGTGTGGTTTTTTTTGTTTGTTTATTTTTTAATGTAACTTAAGGAAAATAAAATGCCTTTTGCTTTGTCGTCATCTTTTGACCCCCATAACTTTTATTTTTCTATTGATAGGGATTTATTTATGTGTTGTTTTTTTTGGTTTTTGTTTGTTTTTTGCAAGGCAACCTGTAGCTTTCATTGGTACCATTTTGAGGTACAGAAGACTTTTTGATCACTTTTTATTCCATTTTTGCTTGGAGACTGGGTGCCCAAAAGAAGCACTATTCTGGCATTAAGTATCTTTCTGATGGTTTTCACCACGGGGGTCTTAACATATTTTAATGATTTAGACCTTTTTTATGGATGTGATGATAGAAATATTTTTGGGTTTTGTTATTCGATGTGACTGGGAAAAAGGTGTGTTTTACTTTTTGTTTCTTTTTTTTGTATTTAGAATAAACGTTGTTTTGTTTTTTTTTGTTTTTTTTTACTTTTTTTTTTTTTTTGATTGCTGCTGTAGTGGGCAAGTGTTAGCTGTCAAAGACAGCAGCTGCCCTCTACATTCACAACATGTGCTGTGGACGTCTATATATACATGCATACATCCTAACCGCTCGGGTTAGGATGTATATAGTCATATGGGTGTGGGCAGGGAGCGAAGCAAACTTTTCAGCCGAAAACGCCACTGCAAATGCAGAAGCATGCATTGGAACCAGCAGCGCTAGCGAAACTAATGACCCATTTAGAGGGAAAGAATGTCAGGCAAACTATGCCTGACACTCGTCCCTGTGTGTCCTCGCTCCCATGCTGTTGCACAGGAGCTAGTATCGCTGGCTCGCTCACAAAGCGGCCAGCGGTGGGTCGGGGAGGCTGCAGGAGATTTCACTCCTCGCTCCCCTGCCCCTCTACATTGACTTAACATAGCGGCTGTTCAATACTAAACGGCTCCTATTTACACTGAACGACCAGCGTTCAGCTTATCGTCCATTGTTTATGCTGCATAAACGATGGATGATGAGCTGAACGATCATCGTTCAGTGCTGAATGGTCGCTCTGTTAAGTGAATGGAGAGGGGCAGGAGAGTGTGAGGAGAGAAAATCTCCAGCTGCCTGCTGTGAGTTAGCGATACTAGCTCCCGTCCAGCAGGAGAGTGTGTATGTGCGGGGACAAGTGTCGTGCATTCGTCCCGTCTCAATGAGCCTTAAGACAGCGCATGCTCGATTATCGGTCATTACACCGTTCCTCCAGTGAAAATGAAATGTGAATAAGTTTCTACATAATGGCACACACAGTTGACTCTTGACTGCTTTAGGGATAGGAACAAAAAGGGTTAAAAGGATCATTTTCATGCCCTACCACCAGTGATTCTAAATTACAGTAGGCAGCATTTCATATGAGTAATATTAAATATGTTAGGCAGCTTCTACAGTGCCATAATAGGAAAACCCATGGAAACCAAACTCTTTCTTGTGTCCGTGTCATTTTTGTGCCAACACAACCAGGAGCTATACCAAATCAATGGGGTTTCCCATCCCTATAATGTTGCGCTATCCTCCAGGATCAGTCATCAATATCATATGAGTGAGCTCTGCTGCCTGGCACGATTACCCCTCTGATTAACCAATATGCAACAGCTGCTGCCCGCCACCTGGCTCAAAACTTCATCTGTTGTGCAGCGGAGCGCTACCACATCTCCCCCATTCTCTTCACTAAGACAATGTTTCTCAACTCCAGTCCTCAAATACTACCGAGAGGTTATGATTTGATGATATCCTATAGATCGAACTTATGTGGAAATATCTGCTGGACTGAAAATAATTACATCAAATGTGCAAAGAAATCCTGAAAGCATGACTTGTTTGGGGGTGCTTGAGAACTGTAGTAGAGGAACACTACTGGGCAACTCAAGATGTGGTAGAAGACCCGGAACTGGAAATTGCTGTAACAAACCTGTTGATACACTTATATTCTGTAAGATACTAATAAAAAAAAAAGGATGTGAAGTGCTGAAATCTGCACTGTTATGGGCCCAAGCTGCGCATATTACGGCGTGCTGTCCATGCTACTGTGCGGTTGGGTCAGTATACAGCCGGCCGGTCTGAAAGGCCAAGATCTAAACAATGTCAGGTTTTGAAGGATCTGCCTTCTATTCAGTTTATCTGCAAGTAGAACCTGTTCCAATGGGTTTTTATAAACATTTTTTTTATTTAACCTTTCAAAGGAAGTGCGTTCACAAGAACACATCCTGCATTCATGTCAGTGGAAATGGACATGTCTTACCTGCAAATCTATCTTTGTCTTTAAGCTTCTGTAAAATGTTTGAATTTTGTGCTCTTATTGGGAACATAAAATGTTCAAAATAGTTAGACTACCACAGAAATTAGGAAGAATGTAAACCTATAGACACCAAAGTGGGGCTATTTAACAATAATGGGGTCTAATAAAAGCCTTGTGAACACTTTCACAGATATGAGACATACAATATCATTCCACAGTTGTAGTGAGATCTTCTGGAAGGAGTGTAACAGGGGATAAAGTTGTAGCACAAGAGAAAGACCACCAGTTATACAACATTTTAGTGAAGATCTTGAATTGGTTTTAGGGAAGGCAAGTGTGTGTTTAAATGCATAATAAGTGTTTATCTCTTGAATGATTTCCTTAATTAATGGTAATTCAGTGGATTTCTATTTCTTGACAATTTAAGAAGTGTGGTTGTGGTAAGAATATGGCATGTTGTATTTTTGAAGTCATGTTGGAATGAATGCCGAATTGAAACCCACTAACTATAACGAGTTCCTTATGGATTCCATCATGCTTTCCCCATGGAACCCCTATCGACATGTGAACTGATCCTTATGGCATGCTTGTTAACGGAGTTTTCCTATTACTTAAAATTGCTCCACACCTACTCTGTCCTTCCTGGTTGCTGCTGACCAGGATATGTGACTGCTACAGCCAATCACTGGCTATAGAAGGTCTCTGCTGCGGCCAGTGATTGGCTGCAGCAGAAACCAGGAAGTATTAAGTGGCTGTGGAGCGATTTTAAGTAATGAGAAAGCTCCTTTCAGTATTACATGTTCCAATGAAGCCAGTGCCTCCTTTTGTGATGGGTCACAAATTTATTAAAAAAGTTTACTGATTATAAATTTGGATTCAAAGATCCTGATATTCAGAGAGGGATAGAGGGCAGCAGTCAGAGGCTGCATAGCTTTGAGTCAGAGGAGACCTGGGATTCTATATACACCCATAGGTAACCGCAACCATTTGATTTGTTCTAGGATGCATGCCTTATCATACAGTTGGAGATGTAGTATCCTCATACCTCCCTCTTTTGTTACCTTTTACTACTATGCTCAGAGCCAGACTAGCTAGAGAGTAATGCACTTTCGGGCTGCAGCGCTTGTGCTCCGGCTGCCATTTTTAGCTCTTTCTCGCAGCTGAAGATGACTCCATATAGCGCTATACAAGCTGTCTTCAGCTAGAGGGAGTAGCCAAAAATGGCCGACGGTGCACAAGTGCTGAAGACTGAAATTTAAAGTACTCTATAAGGTTTTTGGACTTTCCATATAAACTTTAAAATGTGAATGTTTAGGTTTTAAATATTAATGGGATGGTGAGGGGTGCAAGAAGATAGAACAGGATCTTGCTGATCTGTGAGACTTTCAGTTTGACCAGTCTAGCTATTTCAGAAGTAAAGCGAACTACAGGCTTAAGATTTAAACATCTACTAGGTTGTGACTAGGAAAGGAAAGGCAGATTCTTGTTTTATTTGGCTCATTATAAATTGAGGGAATTGTAAACCTATAAGCTGGTATTTCATAGTTGCTTTGCTGTGATATTCCATAAGCTTTTAATTGCCCTTGCCCTTTGCACTCTGGTCAAGACTGGGTTTCCAAGATAGGTATGGGCTGGTAGGATGCACAGTTGCCTTTTCTAAAGTAGACCAGTGGTTTCCAAACTCCAGTCCTCTCAACCTGTCCATGATTTGAGAATAGCTTATGGAGAGAACAACTGTGGCAGTAACTCAGAAGGACTTGAAATCTACAGGTTAAGGGGGAAAAAAAGTCTTTTTTTTTTTTTTTTTAATTTCCTATCACAACAGGATCCAACTGAAGAAGGTGACTTCTAGACACTTATTTAGAAGACTGACAGAAATGGGTAACGGGGAGCACAACATCACATACAGCAACCTTCATTGTGAAAAAAAATAGCCATTGACAGCACATCCACATATTATACAGCGATCTGCTTCTTCTCAGCAATATTTATAAACCTAAGGCTCCTTGTTACATTTTTAGGAAACGAGCCTGTTTCGCCTGAGTTAACGTGGTACAGGTGTTTAGCTGTTGTTCGCATGGAAAAATTTTATGAAGTCGTGGTTACTTCAGAGGAAGTGAGGAATTAAATATGTATACACACAGAGGAGCGTTAGATTCTCAGCAGACTGCATGTACTGATGTTCCTCTGCAGAATGTGCCACCCCTCCCACTTTTTACCCTGAAAACACTGGAGGTTGCAGCCCCTTCTTAGTCTTAAAGGCATGCTCCATCCCTGCAGTCCATAGGCGCTTCCTTATGTACGTTACAGCCTTTCAGTATATGATCACAGAGGTCAGTTAGATTATCCTTCACATAAATACGTAGAGGTAAGGTAGATTCTCCTCAGTATACAAATTATTTCCCTAGGCTTTCTGAGCGTTCTAGTTCAATCACAGCCATTCATCAAGTGCTTGCTGTGATTGGCTAAGCTTCAGCCAATCATAGCCAGCGCTTCCAGAAGGCGGGGATTTTTCAATCCCCGGCCAGAACAGAAGGAGAAGCTCAGGTCTGGGACCTACAGAGAAGATGCGGCTGGGCTGACAGCGCGTCTAAGGTGATGTATGTGTATTTTTTTCCTCCTCTTCAGCTACAGCTTATTTTTGGGGTAGGACTTTTATATCAAGCCCCCCCCCCCCCCCCCCAGAAAATCCTTGCATGTGATTCTACAAAGTCGCGCAACTTTGTGGTGCAACACAAAATCGCGGTAGAGCCGCAAGAAGATGCAGCGATATCGCATGGACCAGTGATGTGATATCGCTGCGATTTTTCTCATGGCGAGGCCGTGTTGCTTGTGTGAGCGAGGCCCTATATATAGCTAGATACATAAAAGGAAGGGTTGAACATGTCTCATTCAGCTTGTATACTTTATTTTTTCATACATACACATACACACCGTGTCCAGAAAATCTTCAGATCTTGTCTCTTTTCTTCTACATTTTTGTTGTTTTGTGGCCTTGTGCAAATTAAAAAAATATTCAGGTTTTTCCCTCTTGTTTTGCACTTGATAACTCATAATGACAAAGTGATAACAGAATGTTACAAATCTGTAACTTTTTTTAAAAATGATAAACTAACATTTTGCATTGACATAAGTATTTACACTCTTCGGTATGATACCTGATTAGTTCCAGGGACGACCTATTTCTCTTGATCATTTTTGAGATGTTCCTCCACAGTGATTGGAGTCACCTGTATGAAATTCATTTGATTGGACATAATTTTAAAAGACACTCCCTATCAATATAAAGTCTCCCAGCTCACAATGCATATTAAAGCCTAAACCGAGCCATGAAGAGGGTAGAACTGCCTATAGAGATCAGAGAGATGATTATGTGGAGACCGATATCTAGATAAGGCTTCCGAAGAATGTTTTGCTGCACTGAAAGTTTCCAAAAGCACAGCGGCCTTCATAATTCCAGTGTACTCTTCCTAGAGCCACCTAACCACTAAACTAAAGAAAAATCTGGGACGAAGTGCTTTGATAAGAGAGGTGACCAATAACCCATTGGTCACTCTGGTTGAGATCCAAAGATCCTGTGTGCAGATGGGAGAAACGTCCAGAAGGTCAACCATTACTGCGGCACTCCACCAATCTGGGCTTTATGGCAGAGCGGCCAGTAAGAAGTCTCTCCTCTATCAGACACATGTAAACCACCTGGAGTATACCAAAAAACACCTAAAGGACTCTCAGACTGTAAGAAGCAAGGTTCTGTGGTCTAGTGGAACTTAGGCTGGCTATCCACGGGCGTTGCGGAAGCCGCCGCCCGGAAGCAGGAACCGGCAGACGGATCTCCACTGTCAGCATCTCCACTGTCAGCCTATCTGACAGATAGGCTGACCGTGAAGAATCAGGGTGAATTCACAGCATGCTGCGAATTGCTGCCTGCGGCCAGAGAATCGCAATGATTCTCTGCTTGTGGACGGGGAAAGTGCTCTCCATACCAATGTTATGGAGAGCTTTTACTGCGTTCCCGACGGCCGCGGGAACGCAAATCAAACCCGCCCGTGGACAGGCACCCTAGGATGGAACTTTTTGGTCTTAATCACTCATATTATGTCTGCAGGAAACCAGGTGCCGCTAATCACCTGTCCAATACTATCCCTGCAATGAAGCCTGGTGGTGGCAGTGCATGCGGTGGGGGTGTTTTTCAGCAACCGATCAGAGTTGATGGAAAGCAGAATAAAGCAAAATACAGATATATTCTAAATGAAAACCTTATCCAGAGCACAGGGGACCCTAAACTGGGCAGAAGGTTCACCTTCCAACAAGACAATGCTCCTAAGCACACAAACTGAGGGTTTCTATCAGCTGCACCCTAAGAATATCTAGAAGACTGCTTCACCACCCCCTCCCACCCCACAGCTAACACAATAATCTGTCAGCCGGTGGCTCCTACCAAATCGCCGGAGCTGTTCACCCATAATTCCCCAAGCTTGCGTCTGTTCGGTAACAGGCAGAGGATGGGGGAAGAGAGTTTAAAATAAAAATAAATAGGAAAAAATTCTGCCTACTCCTAGGGCTGCCCCTTCATGGCTGGACACCCTAGGCCAGTGATGGCGAACCTTTTAGAGACCGAGTGCCCAAACTGCAACTCAAGACCAACTTATTTATCGCAAAGTGCCAACACGTCAGGGGGCGGGGCTTATCACGACGTATGATTTTACCTTCATCGTTCTAAAAATAACAGGGCCGCTTCAAAATAGACAGCGTGCAGATTTTGACTGCTTTTTGGATGCGGAAATGCTGCAGAATGTCCTCAGCGGAAATTTCTGTGGAAAATTCTGCAGCATTTCTGCATCCAAAAAGTAGTCAAAATCTGCACCCTGTTTATTTTGAAGCGGCCCTGCCCATTTCCGCCACATGTAAACATAACCCAGTGGTAATAGTGACACCACACAGCGGCACCCAGCATGATATTGACAGCCCCAAGCGTACCAGCAGCCCCCAGCATACCAGTGACACCCCGCGTACCAGTGACACCCCCTCCTCAGCTGTCCCCCGGTACCAGTGACCCCCCCCCCTTCCCACCTGTCCCCCGGGTACCAGTGACACCCCCTCCCCAGCTGTCCCCCGGGTACCAGTAACCCCCCCCTTCCCAGCTGTCCCCCAGGTACCAGCGACACCCCCTCCCCAGCTGTCCCCTGGGTACCAGTGACACCCCCCAGCTTCCCCACAGGCACCAGTGACACCACCCCCCCCCAGCGCCCCCCCGGGTACTAGTGACATCCCCCCCAGCGGACCCCCGGGTACTAGCGAAACCCTCCCAGCGGCCCCCCACGTACCAGTAACAGACCACAGCAGCCCCTGGCTACCAGTGACACCCCCTCCTCAGCTGTCCCCTGGGTACCAGTGACACCCCCCCAGCAGCCCCCCTCGGGTACTAGTGACACCCCCCCAGCGCTCCCCCAGGTAGCAGTGACACCCGCCCAGCAGCCCCCTGGGTACCAGTGACACCCGCCCAGCAGCCCCCGGGTACCAGTGACACCCACCCAGCAGCCCCCCGGGTACCAGTGACACCCTCCCAGCAGCCCCCGGGTACCAATGACACCCCCCCCCCCCCAGCGGCGCCCCCCGGGTACCAATGGCTGTGGCTGTGCTGAAGCTGCCGGCGCTTCGTCTCCTGCTGCCTGCGGTGCTCCCTCCGGCGTCCCTGCTGCTGCCGCCGGATCTCCGTCTCCTGCTGCCGGCAGCGATCCCTCCAGTGTCCCTGCTGCTGCCGCTGATCTCTCTGCCTCGGTCCGCCGCTGCTCCTTCGCCGCCCCCTCTGCTGCCGATTCCTTCGTCGCAGACACTTCCGCTGGTAAGGCCACACACACCCCCCAGCCGGCCCCTGCCGGTATTCACTAGTGGTGAGCGTCCGATGGCGGCGCGTGCCAGCAGGGAAGGCCCTGCGTGCCGCCTCTGGCACGCGTGCTATAGGTTCGCCACCACTGCCCTAGGCACTGGTCTTCCACTGCCTAGTGGCAAACAACCCTGGTCACATGAAGGTCTAATTTTTCTCAATCATCTAAATATATAAAATTGAATGTATGTCTGTCTGTCTGTGCGTCTATCTGTTTGTCCTTTATGCACTACTACACCATTCATCCGATCGCCATGAAACTTTGGGAAGTTGTTGAGTACACTCCTGGGAAGATTATAGGCATAGTACATTTATGCTACGATAAATGGCGCGCGTGCATGCGTCGTCGACAGTTACGACCCCCCCACGTAGATTGTTCGATTTCCATCATTGCCACTAATTCTCTCACTTCCCGATGTTGTAGAAACATGAAATTTGGCACGAGCATTGATTATGTCATAAATAGGAAAAGGTAATGGGTCCCAACTCGATTATTCAATTCTAAGCGCCAAAGAATTAGCGTCCAAATTTTACGTACGGAATCTAATTTTCTCGCTTCCCAATGTCATAAAAACTTGAAATTTGGCACGAGCATTGATTATGTCATAAATAGGAAAAGCTAATGGGTCCCAACTCGATTATTCAATTCTATGCGCCAAAGAATTAGCGTCCAAATTTTACGTATGGAATGTAATTTTCTCACATAGAAACTTGAAATTTGGCACGGGCATTGAATAAGTCATAAATAGGAAAAGCTAATGGGTCCCAACTCGATTATTCAATTCTAAGCGCCAAATAATTAGCGTCCAAATTTTACATACAGAATCTAATTTTCTCGCTTCCCAATGTCATAGAAACTTGAAATTTGGCACGGGCATTGAATATGTCATAAATAGGAAACGCTAATGGGTCCCAACTCGATTATTCAATTCTATGCGCAAAAGAATTAGCGTCCAAATTTTACGTACGGAATCTAATTCTCTCACTTCCTGATATATATAAATGAATGTATGTCTGTCTGTCTGTCCTTTATGCATTACTACACCATTCATCCAATTGCCATGAGACTTTGGGAAGTTGCTGAGTACACTCCTGGGAAGATTACTGGCATAGTACATCTATCCTATGATAGGTGCCGCGCGTGCGAGTATTGTCGACAGTTATGCCCCCCAGACAAAGATCGTTTGATTTCCATCTCAAGCACGAAAGCAAAAGGCATTACGAGCAATGGGATGAGTGTTCAACTACAAAATGATGCATCCGCCGAACGTTTCGCAAGACAATTGCTGGATATTGAGAATGCTGAGGTAAAATGAAAGCTGTGCTGTGATTGGTTGCTATTTCCTATACTGCTGAGGCAACATGAAAGCTGTGCTGTGATTGGTGGCTACTTCTTATACTACTGAGGTTGCATGAAAGCTGCGCTGCGATTCGTTGTTATATATTATACCACTGAGGTAACATGAAAGCTGCGCTGTGATTGGTTGCTATATATAATACCGCAGAGGTAAAATGAATGCTGCGCTGTGATTGGTTGCTATTTTTTATATTGCTGAGGCAGAATAAAAGTTGCGCTGTGATTGGTTGTTATTTCTCTTACTGCTGAGGTAACATGAAAGCTGTGCTGTGATTGGTTGTTATATTTTATACTGCTAAGGTAACATGAAAGCTGCGCTGTGATTGGGTGTTATATATTATAAAGCTGAGGTAACATGTAAGCTGCGCTGCGATTGGTTGTTATATATTATACCACTGAGGTAACATGAAAGCTGCGCTGTGATTGGTTGTTATCTAGATATATAAAAACGAATGAATGTATGTCTGTCTGTCTTCGCAGCAACGCGTGACGGGTAAGCTAGTTTAAAATAAAATGCTAATGTACTGCATGTTAAGGCCCATTTAGATGGGACGAATGTCGGGCAAACGATGCCTTGACACTCGTCCCTGCATATACTAGTTCCTGTGCTGCTGCACAGGAGCTAGTATCGCTGGGTCACAGCGGGGTGGCTGGAGGAGATTTCTCTCCTCGCTCTCCCGTGCCTCTCTCCATTACCTTAACATAGTGGCCGTTCAATACTGAACGGCTGCTATTTACACTGAACGATGATCGTTCAGCTCATCGTTCATTGTTTATGCTGCATAAAGCTGAACCTTTAAATGCAGTCCCATGTAACACCACAGAAAAAAATAATGTAATAACTAAGTACAGATAGTAGTAGATGTCACCTACAGTCCTATGTAACACTACAGATAACAGTAAAAACTTCTTGAGTAGCAATAATGCAGTAAATGTTCCCTGCAGTCCTATGTAACCCCACAGACAATACAGTGGTAACTTTCTGAGTACAGATTATGTGGTAGATGTGACGGGTATTAATGTATGTTGTCTTTGACAGGCCGGCCACGCTCCCACTCAGGTCCTGGAACTCAGTACAAAGTGACAGCGGCGTAACCTGTGCTCCAGCAGCTGACCCCTTGACACACCGGTTTATTCTTCTCTGTCGGTGTCCTCCCTGCAGTGGACAGCAGCGGCGAAAGAGCGGCCTCCCTACACTGCCCAGCTGTGGAGGAAAAGCGGCTTCACTGGCAGCCTCCCTGCACTTTGCAGTGGGGGCAGTCAACGAGGGAGTGGCCAAGCGGCAGCACAGCGCTACTCTTACAGTGAGTGCCGGAGGGAGAGAGGGGGACGGGGAGGCTGCAGAGGAGCGACAACACAAAGTAACTGCAGGTTACTTCAGGTGTACAAAACTTGTGGCATCATACCCAAGAAGACTGAAGTCTGTAATTGCTGCCACAGGTGCTTCAACTAAGTACTAAGTACAGGGCGTCAATACAAATTGATAGTTTTTCATTTTTACAAAAATTAAAAGGATTTCTAGCATTCTGTTTTCACTTTGTCATTATGGCGTATGGAGTGCAGAATGAGGGGAAAAAACTTTTTTTTTAAATTTGCACAAGGCCATAACAACAAATTGTAAAATAAGTTATGGGGTCTGAAGATTTTCTGGACCCTCTACATTAAACTTTCTCTGTGTGATTCTAACGTTGATATAAGTAAGTGATTACAATATCGGAGCAAAAGGGTCATTTATTGTGGAAAACTGACCCCTTGTAGGGAGGCTCTACTACCCTGTTATACTGCCTCTAGCTTGGATACAAGATGTGATACGAGGGGCATGGAGGCTCTAGTACCCTGTTGTACCGCATCTAGCTTGGATACAAGATGTGACACGTATGGTCACGGAGGCTCTAGTACCCTGTTGTACCGCCTCTACCTTGGATACAAGATGTAATACAGGTGGGCATAGAGGGTCTAGTACCCTGTTGGCCACTGCTAGCTTGGATATAAGATGTGATACGGGTGGCATGGAGACTCTAATACTCTGTTGTACCACCTCTAGCTTTGATGCAAGATCAGATATGGGCAGGCATGGAGGCTCTAGTACTCTGTTGTACCGCTTCTAACTTGTACACAAGATGAGATATGGGCAGGCATTGAGGCTCTAGTACCCTGTTGTACCACCTCTAGCTTTGATATAAGATCTGATATGGGCAGGCATGGAGGCTGTAGTACTCTGTTGTACTGCCTCTAGCTTGGATACAAGATATGATATGGGCAGGCATGCAGGCTCTAGTACTCTGTTCTACCGCTTCTAACTTGTACATAAGATGAGCTATGGGCAGGCATGGAGGCTCTGGTATCCTGTTGTACCACCTCTACCTTGGAAACAAGATGTGATGCAAGTGGGCATGGAGGCTCTAGTACTCTGTTGGGCCACCTCCAGCTTGGATACAAGATGTGATACAGGTTGGCATGGAGGCTTTAGTACCCTGTTGGGCCACCTCTAGCTTGGATACAAGATATGATACGGGCGGCCATGGACACTCTAGTACCCTATTGCATTGCCTCTACCTTGGATACAAGATGTGATACGGGAGGGCATGGAGGCTCTAGTACCCTGTTGTACCACCTCTAGCTTTGATATAAGATCTGATTTGGGCAGGCATGGAGGCTCTAGTACTCTGTTGTACTGCCTCTAGCTTGGATACAAGATATGATATGGGCAGGCATGGAGGCTCTAGTACTCTGTTCTACCGCTTCTAACTTGTACATAAGATGAGCTATGGGCAGGCATGGAGGCTCTGGTATCCTGTTGTACCACCTCTACCTTGGAAACAAGATGTGATACAAGTGGGCATGGAGGCTCTAGTACTCTGTTGGGCCACCTCCAGCTTGGATACAAGATGTGATACAGGTTGGCATGGAGGCTCTAGTACCCTGTTGGGCCACCTCTAGCTTGGATACAAGATGTGATACGGGCGGCCATGGACACTCTAGTACCCTGTTGCATTGCCTCTACCTTGGATACAAGATGTGATACGGGAGGGCATGGAAGCTCTAGTACCCTGTTGTACTGCCTCTACCTTGGATACAAGATGTAATACAGGTGGGCATAGAGACTCTAGTGTCCTGTTGGCCACTGCTAGCTTGGATACAAGATGTGATACGGGTGGGATGGAGACTCTAATACCCTGTTGTACCACCTCTGGCTTTGATACAAAATCTGATATGGGCAGGCATGGAGGCTCTAGTACTCTGTTGTACCGCTTCTAACTTGAATACAAGATCTGATATGGGCACAAATGGAGGCTCTAGTACTCTGCTGTACTGCTTCTAACTTGTACACAAGATGAGATATGGGCAGGCATGGAGGCTCTAGTACCCTGTTGTACCACCTCTACCTTGGAAATAAGATGTGATGCAGGTGAGCATGGAGGCTCTAGTACACTGTTGGGCCACCTCCAGCTTGGATACAATATGTGATGCAGGTGGGTATGGAGGCTCTAGTACCCTGTTGGGCCACCTCTAGCTTTGATACAAGATGTGATATGAGCAGCCATGGAGACTCTAGTACCCTTTTTTTTGCCTCTACCTTGGATACAATATGTGATACGGGAGGGCATGGAGGCTCTAGTACCCTGTTGTACCACATCTAGCTTGGATACAAGATGTGACACGTGTGGTCACGGAGGCTCTAGTACCCTGTTGTACTGCCTCTAGCTTGTATACAAGATGTAAAACTGGCGAGCATGGAGGCTTTAGTACCCTGTTGTACCACATCTAGCTTGGATACAAGATGTAATACAGGTGGCATAGATGCTCTAGTACCCTGTTATACTACTTCTACTTTGAATACAAGATATGATATGGGCGGGCATGGAGGCTCTAGTACCCTGTTGGTCCACCGCTAGCTTGGATACAAGATGTAATACAGGTGGCATAGAGACTCTAGTATCCGGTTGTACCACCTCTGGCTTGTATACAAGATGTGATATCGGCAAGCATGGAGGCTTTAGTACCCTGTTGCGCCACCTCTGGTTTGGATATAAGATGTGATATGAGCAGTCATGCAGGCTCTAGTACCGTGTTGGGCTGCCTCTAGTTCAGATTCAAGATGTGATATGGGCAGCATGGATGCTCTAGTTCCCTGTTATACCACTTCTACTTTGAATACAAGATATGATATGGGCGGGCATGGAGGCTCTAGTACTCTACTGTACTGCCTCTAGCTTTTATACAAAATGTAAAACTGGCGAGCATGGAGGCTCAAATACCCTGTTGGGCCACCTCTAGCTTAGATACAAGATGTGATACGGGCAGGCATGGATGCTCTAATACCCTGTTGGGCCACCTCTAGCTTGGCTACAAGATGTGATACTGTGATACGGGCAAGCATGGTGATTCTAGTGCTCTGTTGTACCATCTATAGCTTGTATACAAGATGTCATATGGGCAGGCATTGCTGTTCTAGTATCCTGTTATACCACCTCTACCTTGGACACAAGATGTGATATCGGCTGGCATGGAGGCTCTAGTACCCTGTCAGGCCACCTCCAGTTTGGTTACAAAATGTGATACAGGCAGGCAGGGCGGTTCTAGTACCCTGTTGTACTGCCTCTACCTTGGATACAAGATGTGATACAGGTGGGCAGGGCGGTTCTAGAACCCTGTTGTACTGCCTCTAGTTTGTATAAAAGATGCGATACGGGCAGTCATGGAGGCTCTAGTACTCTGTTATACCGCCTCAAGTTTGTATACAAGATGTGATACGGGCAGGCATGGAGGCTCTAGTACTCTGTTGGGCCACCTCTAGCTTGGATGCAATATGTGATATGGGTGGGCATGGAAGCTCTAGTACCTTGTTGAGCCTCCTCTAGCTTTGATGTAAGATGTGATATAGGTGAGCATGGAGGCTCTAGTACCCTGTTTTACCACCTCTACTTTGGATACAAGATGTGATATGGGCAGGCATGGAGGCTCTAGTACCCTGTTGGGCCCCCTCTAGCTTCAATGTAAGATGTTATACGAGCAAGCATGAAGCCTCTAGTACCCTGTTGTGCCGCCTCTAGCTTTGATGCAAGATTTCATACAGATGGGCATGGAGGCTCTAGTACCCTGTTGGGCCACCTCCAGCTTGTAAATAAGATGTGATACGAGCATGCATGGAGGCTCTAGTATCCTTTTGGGCCGCCTCTATCTTTGATGTAAAATGTGATACGAGCAGGCATGGAGGCTCTAATACCCTGTTGTACTGCCTCTAGAGTTTGCATGCAAGATGGTATATGGGTGGGCATGATGGACTATAGGTTCCATATGGTATCCTGCAGCATATCGCTCCATATTTGCTATAACTGAATCTCTAGATTGTGCAAACTCATTTGCCTTCGAAGTCGGCATCCCAGATGGTCCCATACATGTTCTACTGGCTTTAAATCTGGTGACCAGGCAGCCACGGAAGTATGGCAATATTGTAGAGGCATTCCTGTGAGAGGCATACTTGTGCCGATCGGACGATCAGATGATTCTCTCTACAAGTAGTTTGTCAATGGCATCCTTAACCCAGTCACCTTGTGTACATGCCCTCACACATCAACTGTCCCAACACCTCCTAACAGTTTGCTTCTCGCATTTCTATAATGCAGCCCCTTCCAATTTCTGTTAACTGGGCAAAATCTCTTTGATTCCCTTACAGAGGTGTCTAGTGGTCAACAAGCTCTACACAAGCGGAAAAAGAGGCCACTACACACAAGGAGCCTCTGAGAGCCTTTTATAGGCCAAGGGGGGAACCAGTTTTAGGGTTTCAGGTGATAAGACCGTTCATCTAATCATGCCACAACTGTAATTGTTCGCATATCTGCCTGAGATGGAACTGCATGCCGGGTTTTGCAGCAAAATGAGAACTTTTTCTAGGTGCGACAAAGAATATATTTATAAAAGTCACCACACATGCAAATGATTGTATTATAATAAACAGATACATAGCAGAGTGGATTCCCTCCCAGGATATATTCAATGTGACTATCACAGGCTGCACTGAACTCCCATATGCTCAACATCAATAGCATTCTTCCTGGTTACCTACGACGATACAGAGCAGTAGATATGTCAGGTATTATTGTATCTTGATGCCACGGGAAGTACTGGTGGAGCCAAGATACAAGGTGTTTGACAGGGGGTTGATGCCCCCTGTTCCTGATTGGCTGCACGCCATTGTCCCCTTTCTCGGACTCACAGGTCCTGCTTCTGGCCCTGTGGTGACTGTACGCGACGTCCCAACAGCCACGCTGTCACTCTCCCCTGGCGCCCCTTTCTCGGCTTCCCAGCTTTAGCCGCTGGGTCCACTGTCACCTCTGCTGCCCTGTATGGGGCCGCTGTGACCCTTCCTTGCCGTGACACCTCCTGCTCCTGGCCACACTGTGAGTGTAGCAGAGCCACGGGAACACAGCAACTGCTAAGCTGAGTATTCATGGCCCCCCTCCGCCGGTCTGCAGTGCTCACCAATTGGTGCCTCAGAAGTGCCGACTGCCAGCGCTCAGCGCTCTGTGGCACAGTACCGCTGTGAACACCCGACCGATGCTGCTGACTGCTGCGCCGTGAACTTAACACCGACACTCAGTGCTGCACCCCTCAGCTGCGCCGTGAAGTTCGGCAGTGCATCGCACTGCAGTGCTCTGAACTGCAGACCGAGCGCTTTCATCCTTTCTCCACGGCTGCCGGCGGTGGCTACAGGACCTGTGAGGTTGAGGACGGGGAGAATGCAGGACAGCCAATCAGGAAAAGGGGGTGTAAACCCCCTGTCAAACTCCTTGTATCTTGCTCCACCAGTACTTCCGGTGGCATCAAGATACAATAATACTGATATGTCATATGTGGTCAAATATCATGACATCTAGGGGATATTTAATATAAATAGCTTCCTAGACTCTACAGCAGTGTTGGTGAAGCTGAGTGCCAGATAAATAGCATAGAAGCAAATATTAATCCAAAGGAATTTATTTAACTTTACAATCATTGCAGTTATGAGAATACTGACAGCCTTGCCCACACATAGAAAACTTCTATACCTCACTTATTGCACCCTAACTAACTTCTAAGGACAAATAATTCCTTTACTCAAGTCCTTGCTCATTATTCTAGTATAGGGGTGTATGGGGTAGGATATTCATTTTCTTGTTAATACAGTGATATGTAGCTGTATGTTCCTTTAATAGTGCGTACATGCTATGTTTGGGTCTTGTGGTGAAGGATGGTGGCATATGACCTGGACCATTACTTCCTGCACACAGCAGAATTATGTATGAGAGAAGACAATGTGTGGGGTTGCTCCTGCAAGTGTTGCATTTTGATTATTGAGTGAGATGCCATAGACAACCTAAACCTGTGTGGAATATCCCAACTGTCTTCTACTGCCTCTACAGTGAGAACTGATCTGCTCTTACACTGGCTGTCCTTGAGCTCAATCAAGTCCTTTCTGGATACCACTCCTCTTGGGACAGACTGCCTGTCTGTACAGTGGATGTTCTAGGGCAGTGGTGGTGAACCTATAGCATGCGTGCCAGAGGCGGCACGCAGAGCCCTCTCTGCTGGCACGTAGAGCCACCGGCCACTCGCCACGTCAGTGCCCCTAGCTTCGGACTGGGAGACTAGATACAGCAGGACGGACCAATGGCCCTGGCAGGTGAGACATGTCCCTGGCGGCATACTGAAGGTCTTCACTCTTTGCCTTTTCAGTGTCCCTGGCGAGGCACTATTCTTTACTGCAGTGGCAGCCCGGCATCTTCCCTGCCTGCTCCGCGGCTGCGACTGGTCCCCCGCTGTCAGTCCTGGCGGACCGTCGCACTCCCTTCTTCACTGCAGCGGCGGGCGGCATATTCCATGACTGCTGCGCCGCTGTCAGTGTCTGACGGCGGGACTGGTCTCCCGCTGGCAGTGTCCCCGCTGGGCCGGCGCTCGGGAGAAACATGTACAGCGGCGGCATGCAGACTAACAGCGGGGAGGGCAGTGGCGGCGGGGGCACATGGCCAGACACAGCCGGCATTGAGTGGGACAGTGGGGAGCACAGTGACAGTGGCCACAGGGGAAAGGGGGACCCGGGAGCGCACTGTCATGAGCGTGACAGGCTGGGAGCGCAGGGTCTGCAGCGGGGGTGGCCGGGAGCGCTGTGTCATGAGTGTGGGGGCACTGGCGTAACCTTGGAGGCCAGGCAAAAAGCTTGGCACAGGCTGCTGCTAGAACCTGCTTGCAAGTAGCCAATCGGAAGCTAGGGGTGTGACAGGGGGGTCCCTGAATGGAAACCCTGTCACACCCCTAGCTTCCGGTGGTGACAAGATATACCATTACCGGAAGATGGAGAACCACACGAAAAGGAGAAGAGCAGCACTCCAGGGAATTGCGTCACAAAGATAACTTTATTGTGCCCACAGACAACGTTTCAACCCCAAGTTACACGGGTCTTTGTCAAGTCCTGACTTGACAAAAACCCATGTAACTTGGGGTTGAAACATTGTCTGTGGGCACAATAAAGTTATCTTTGTGACGCAATTCCCTGGAGTGCTGCTCTTCTCCTTTTTGTGTGGTTCTACATTGTATCTGATCCAGGATCTCTTTGGGCGTGCACCGTTAATTCAGGATTATCCTTCCTTCCAATACAAGGTGTTGTGTGTGCTGTGACCAACTGGTTGTTCTTCATTACCGGAAGATGGGGTACGTATATGGTTCTCGGTGGGGAATTGGTGCTGTTACCGCTGGAGCCACCATGGGGAAGGGGCGCTGTTACCACTGGGGCCGCCTTGGGGAAGGGGCGCTGTTACTGCTGTGGCCGCCGTGGGGAAGGGGCGCTGTTACCGCTGGGGCCACCGTGGGGTGTCCCTGTTACCACTGGGGCCGCCGTGGGGTATCCCTGTTACCGCTGGGGCCGCCGTGGGGTGTCCCTGTTACCGCTGGGGCCGCCGTGGGGTGTCCCTGTTACCGCTGGGGCCGCCGTGGGGTGTCCCTGTTACCGCTGGGGATGCCGTAGGGTGTCCCTGTTACCGCTGGGGCCGCCGTGGGGTGTCACTGTTACCGCTGGGGTATGTTTACACGTGGCAGTAATTACAGTAGCAAATTGCACAGCATTTCCGCATCCAAAAAGCAGTCAAAAGCTGCACCCAGTCTATTTTAAAGCGGCCCTCTCCTTTTTATAATGATGGGGGTGAAATCATACGTTGTGATAAGCCCCGCCCCCTGATGTGTTGGCACTTTGCGATAAATAAGTGGGTTTTGGGTTGCACTTTGGGCACTTGGTCTCTAAAAGGTTCGCCATCACTGTTCTAGGGAATGTATGGAGCGGGCTCAGAAGCTTGCTTTCTGTGCTGCCTTAATGCACTGTGTACGTATGTTTAGGCTGTTAGAAACTATACCCCCTAAATCCTTTTCTTCTGAAGTCTTAGATAATACAGAACAGCCAATACAGTACTCAGTTGAAAGATTTTTTTTCTCCCCAAGTGAATTATTCTACATTTGGAAACTTTGAACTGCCATTTTTATTGTTTTTACCTGGAAGCAATAAAGTCTGAGGAAAACTATGACACAGTGGGAATAACAGAGACCTGGTTGGGTGAAAGCTGTGACTCGGCGGTGAACTTACTGGGTTACAGTCTGTTGACAAAGACCGCAAAGGTCGAGACATTGTGTATTTTGGAGGGATTAAAAACTTTTAATATATCATCTTGCATCACTTATGCTGCCACTCCTCTTTGAAATCTACAGTCTGTTTATAAGGGATCGTAAAAACTATAAGGGGGGGGGGGGTCTGTCTTTATGTAAAATCCTGTTTAAAGCCCATACTATAAGAAAAGAGATGAACATGTGGAGAAACATGGAGGGGAAAACAAGAATAAAATTCTCATAGGGGTTTTCTATAGGCTACCGAATATAATTGAAGCCACTGAAGTAATGTGATACAAGCAACTAGATAAAGCAGCAAATCACAATGAGGTAATTATTATTGGGCACTTTAACTATCCAGATATAAACTAGGAAGCCGAAACCTGCGGATCTCATAAAGGTAACAAGTTTCTGTCAATAACTAAAGGTAATTACCTTATCCAACTTGTACAGGACCCGGCTAGGGGGACGGCCATTTTGGATTTAATATTAACCAAAATACCTGACAGAATAACAGGGCTGCAGGTTGGGGGCACCTGGGAAATAATGACTATAATACAGTAAATTTAAACTTGTCTTTCAAGAGAGAATTTTAGTTACAAAAATACTACTGCGTAGGCTTATACGTAGCTACGTAAATGGCGTAACTCCATTAACCTTGAACCGTCATATCAAAATCCCCAATGCTCGATCAACACGTCAGCAAGGGAGGGACCGGCGTCCCACGCTGCAAGCTCCGGACTCCGTCTTTATGGAATGTAAGTAACTCTATATAAAGTGATCATTGTTATGTTTAGCCATGCTTGAAAAAGGTGCTGATAATAGTGCCGAAACGCATTGCAAAACCTTTTATGTCTTTTATGTACAAATTATACAATTAAATATACTTTGCTGCACATTGCGGAGACCTGGTAGTTTCCTTTTTTGGATTGTAAGACGCCGAAGAAAGAGCGCAGAAGGAGTTTTTGTTTGTTCTTTATTGTTCTTTCCCCCATTGTTTGGTGCAATACCCATTGGGGTTTTTTCCTACTGCTGCATCTCCTTGTTTGAGGATTTCTGGGGATCCTCCATAAAGGAACATCTATAGTTCTACAGGTGAACGGGGATCATCGGTGCAAGCGGGTTACTTTCCCAAAACGTGGGGATCCCGCTCTGCACCAGGTGAGTAAAAAACTCCCCATTTGTTATTTCGGATTTCTGTGTGGTGGCGCGGATCTACATTCTGTGAAACTTTAGGAAGGCAGAGTTTGATCTGCTCAAAGATGTCCTTAACTTTATTAACTGGGACAATGTCCTCAAAAATAAGAGTGCAAACAATAAATGGGAAATGCTTAAAACATCTTAAATACTTACTGTGAGTGGTTCATACCTTACAGGAATAAAAGGGTTAGTAATAGGAGGAAACCAATGTGGTGCAGTAAAGATGTAAGGGGGCAATAAACAGCAAAAAGAAAGTGTTTAAACTACTAAAACAAGAAGGTAGTGTTAGTGAAATATTCTGTAGTTGGTATATTTTCAGGTGGCCAAGTTAAGGAGTTAATGCTTGAGCACGAGGAAGCTTACAAATCACAAACAGCATTGAATGTGATAAGAAGTCATCTGATTTATTAGTTAATCCGCAGAGATAGTTATACAAAGACATTTGGAATGAGGCTAGAACACACTTCACTTGTAATAATTTATTATAATTCATTTATTATCATAGGTTATTAAAAACTCAATAAGTGCCCCATGTTGGGGTGCTGTCTCTTTAGAGGCAGGATTTCTCTCAGGCCAATTGAAGCTGTTTCTCATGAGACCTCAGTAAGTGGCCTTGGAAAATGGCCCTGCATTCCTATGATAGAAACTATGTCCTAAAGGACAGACAGCAAAATACAGAAGAGCAGGTTACAAGACAAAATGGAGGATAGGAAATATTATAGCTTTTCTCACAGCGGCAAAGTAGCATTAAAAACTAATAAGGAAAAAAATAAATGATGTAAAAATCTGATAAAAGCAGCAAAGATGGAGACAGAGAGACTTATTGCCAAAGTAAAACTAACCCTAAACTGTTCTTTAACTATATAAATAGTACAAAGATTAATGCTAAAAGTGTTAGCCCTTAAATAAATAAAGTATGAAAAATTGTAGAGGGTAATGAGGAGAAAGAAGATCTATTAAATAGTTTTTTCTCCAGTGTATTCAAATAGGAAAATGCATGTCAGATGAGATGTAGAGTGATAGAGTAAACTCTCCACGAAAGGTCACTAGTCTAACCCAGGAGGAAGTGCAGAGCTGATTTATAAAGATTGAAATAGGCAAATCATTGGGTCTCAATGGCATACACCCCCAGGGAATTAAGTAAAATGATAGACAAATATTTATTTCTTATATTTAAGGATTCAATAGTGAGGGTGTCTGTCCCATTGGATTGGCACATAGCCAATGTGGTGACAATATTCAAAAGGGGGTCAAAAAGTGAAACTGGAAACTACAGGCCGGTAAGTCTTACTTCCATTATGGGTAAAATGTTTGAAGGGTTTCTAAGAGATGCTATCCTGGAGTACCTCAATGAAAATAGCTGTATAACTTCATATCAGTATAGGTTTATTAGGAGTCACTCCTGTCAAACCAACCTGATCGACGTCTACGAGGAGGTAAGTTCTAGACTGGACCATGGACTGTGTCATGGGCTCTTGTGTATCTGGACTTTTCCAAAGTGTTTGATAGTATGCTGCATAAAAATGAGAATACTTGGTCTGGGCGAGAATGTGTATAAGTGTGTAAGTAACTGGCTGAATGATAGAAAGTAGAGGGGGGTTATAAATGGTACATACTCTGATTGGGTCACCATTACTAGTGGGCAGTACTGGCCCTATTCTTTTTAGAATATTTATAGGGCAATCTAATAACTTGGTATAGATATATCAGGGGACAGTACAGAGATCTCTCCCATTATCTATTTATACCCAGGACTGTACTAGGGGGCACTCTACTAACTATGTATAGATATGTAGTGGCCCGGCAGGTCCTCCAGAATAGTCACACTAACATTTGTCCTGTCACACCTGTCTATGTGCTCCCTGTAGGCATAGAAGGTACTGCACATTAGAGAAGCCTTGTTTCCCCATTCCCAAGCTAAAAGCTTAGTGCTGGCAATAGCTGGTTGGTTATTGGCTATATGTCATGCCTCCACTGATTGGTGGGTGAGCCCAGAGCGGGAAACATTAGTATGGGTCTCCATGCATAGGGGGAGGAGAGAGAAAAAGTGTAGGAAGAGAGAGAAAGTGAAGGAGGGGTTAGCAGTCATCATGAGGGGTAGTCTGCAGCAAGTCGTCGAAGGTGTGTGCCAGGAGTGTAGCCAAGCGTGCTGTAAATTCAGCAAGCCTTCCAGGATAGCGGGGTCCTTTCTGCTTCCTTGTCCTACCAGCAGTGAGGAGAAATAGTTGGAGGTCATCGTTCCACTAAAACAATGAGTCAAACTACCCAGTGAATTCAAAGCCAGGACTAGTTCAGAGGACATTACAACTCTCATTCCTCACCTGCATCTTACACTTCCAGTAAGCCCATCAGATAGTCAAAGCTGTGGGGAATCATTACAGAGTAGCCTCTAGAGAAATAGAGAGAGAATGTTGAAGAAAAGTGTTGCAATTCTACTGTTTTTAACATGTTAATTAACTGCATCATTGCCGACTCTACTAAACCCTTGTAACGCTGCAAATCTGAGTGTATTACAACTGTTCATTTCAAAGCTTAGGTAAAACTGTGTGCTCCCAGTTTACTAAGACAAGCTACTGGACCCATGTCAAGTTATTTCATCATCGTCCAACTTACAGTTCAGATTGGAGTACTGGCATCTCCCATGACAAAATGACTCTTCAGTTTAAACGTATTCTTATACGTCATTTGTGCCACTGTGTGACAGCTGAGCAGAACGCTGTTTCCGTCATTGTCGGGAGAGATTGCATAGTCAGCCATGACAACCATCTTGCAATCCATGTGGTCTCTCCTACTTTGGCGCGCTCAGTTCGGCCATTGGATACTCGCCGCCTTGGCATCATGAACAGGATAATACACCTCTGTGCTGCATACATGTTGTTGTGGTAATGCAAATTCCAGTAGCAAACACCTGCAAAAGTCAAGAAATCCTCATCTAAAATGTTGGATAAAGGAGATAACCCAGGCTGGCAACCAGCCAGTCATAGTAAATGCTCCAGTAGTTCCTCTGGATTCAGCGCCTATTGCCGCAACAGTTGCTGCCTCGCCTGTTGTCGTAGAGCCTACAGATGCTGCCCCCGTAGCTTCTAGCACCTAAATATAGTGGTGAGCGACATACTCTCAGAGAGTTTACAGGGAAGATGGGAGCTGTGCTCTGCTTACAACGGAACAAAAATAGAAATCCTTATGGAAAAATTAGAAGGCGCCGCTGCCAGAGAAGTCAAAACACAATAGAACTGTAGAGGAAATTTTTAAGCACCTACAGACTGTTTTTGACATGCATACTACGTCAGAAATTAAAAAATTGTTTTTCAACAAAAATCAGCAATTTGGGGAAACATTAAGGGAGTTTGCATTATCCATCCAAGAGGATATGAAGGCCGTAGTGTGTGCTGACCCTAAAGAGGCCACTGGTGCTGACCAGGCCCTGAGAGAACAATTTATTGAGGGCTCACTAAATGAAACCCTGTGGAGCCAACTAAAAATGTTATCGGTGCAATACCCAGACAGCATGTTTATAAAATTTAAAGAGTTGACCATAATCATTCTGGGTACAGAGCCCCAGACCGCTGAGGGGGAGGAGTCTAAACATGGGTTAAACTTCCTTAGTGACGACAAGCTGGCCCGCAGCCACAATCATGATGTATTTAAACAGGCTGAGCAATCTAGTGACACTGTCCCTGAACCGTTGTTAGAAATGCAGCGACAGATGACTGAACTGACTTGCAGTGTTGCAGCCTTGTGTAAAAAAGTTAGTGAGCTGGAGAGTCCACATACTGCTGCTCAGCCACCACTACCCGAGCGCAGGCCACCGCCTGGACTGCCTTAGCTGACCGGAAGTTATCTGCGCCCCTCATGGCCATTTTGTGAGCATTGCCGCCAATATGGGCATGAGATTAATATGTGCTTTCGTTTAAATGGGTGACCCCTGGGAAGAAGGACCATACCCGGGAGGACAGACAATAGGTACACACACCCCGGAAGCGATATCTAAATATGTAGGCCCCCGTCCAGAGATTTCACTATATGTGGACAGTATGCCATTGCACGCCTTGCTTGATACTGGATCACAGCTGACTACAATTAGAAAGAGTGACTTTCAAAAATACTGGTCCCCTGAAGTCCTCAGCTGTCCACCAAAGCAGCTAATAAATGTTGTAGCAAGTAACGGTTTACAAGTAGTAATAGTTGGGTGCTGGGAACCCACTGTCATAGCCAGTAAATCTGAGTTACCCCATTAAGGAATTCTTGTAGTGGACGTGCCAGACAAGAATGCACCAATTATAACCCTGGGCATGAATATTCTCAGGAACTATTATGCAGAAATGCTAGAGGCTCTTGAGAGTCATATGCCTGCAGCATCCCAGGCTCAGCGAGCTGTACTAAAGACAGCTATTAAAGCACTTACGGCTCAGCAACAGTTTACTAACCCGTAGGGTCATGTGTGTAGAGCCTGTATAAAAGATATCAGACCATTCTGTTGGAATCTGAATTTGTCTTATGGTGCCAAACACATACAGGTCTATATGGTCATGAATATGAAGCTCTGATAGAACCTATCCGTATTGATGGTCACCCATTCTTGTTAGCTGCCCAAAGCTTAGCCACCGTGAAGGATGGGAGAGTTCTGATTAGCCTAATTAATATTGGGAATGTCCCCATACAATTAAAAAAATACACCGCCGTAGCTCAAGTATCCCTACTTGCATCTGACGACATGCTAGATATAAAGACTGATTATATCCAGTAGGGGGCACAGGCCATACAGCCAGAATCTACTAAGTTCCGTTCCTGGCTTACTGACTTTCGCATTGTGGATACACAAACCTCTACTACACAGATAGAGGGGGTAAAAGATATAGCAGTTGAGAAACAAAACGCTTTTAGCCAACATAGTATGAACTTTGGCAGAGTCAGAGACATATGGCATTCTACCCCGACTAATGGTCACACTCCAATAAAAGAAAGGTATAGACCTATCCCTTTTTCTTTTTACCAACAAGTAAAAAACATGATACAAGAGATGAAGGATAATCAAATTATCAGAGAGAGTCATAGTTCCTGGGCCGCTACGATTGTTTTGGTCAAAATGATTATTGCAAGCTCAATAGTGTAACTCACAAGGACGCTTATCCATTGCCCCGTATTGAGGAATCTTTAACTGGACTAGGTACTGCCACTTACTTTTCTACCTTAGATTTGACTAGCGGTTATCAGTAGGTGTCTATGAGTGAGCTAGATAGAGAGAAAAACTGCATTCACCACTCCCATGAGGTTGTTCAAATTCAATTGTATGCCCTTTGGTCTCTGCCCCAGAAACATTTCAACACCTTATGGAGAGATATTTAGGTCACAGAAATCTGTTCTACTCTATCTATTCTAAAAATTATGAAGAACATCTGCAACACCTCAGAAAAGTGTTCCAAATCCTCATAGACCATGGGCTAAAAATCAAACCCTCTAAATGTCATTTGTTGCAAACTAGAGTACACTATCTGGGACAAATTGTCAGTGCAGAGGGAGTGTATCTAGATCCAGACAAAGTTGATGCCGTTCGTAACTAACCTACCGCCAAAACACTAAAAGATATCAGGAGCTTCCTAGAATTTGTGGGATACTATAGGAGATTCATTGCCAAATTTGTGCAAATAGCAGCCCCTCTTCAAGAAGTTCTACGAGGGCACTCTAAAGATCACTTCCTATAAATTGGGAAAAAGAACAGGAACAAGCATGCAAACATTAAAAGAAAAATTAACTACCCCTCCCATTCTTGATTATCCAGATTATGCTCTCCCATTCAATTTGTATACTGATGCCAGCTTCAAAGGTTTAGGCACAGTGCTTAGTCAAGTGCAAGAGGGTAGGGAAAGAGTAGTTGCGTATACTAGCCGTTCACTTAAAGGTTCAAAGAGGAATGACCAGAATTACACTTCTTTTAAGCTGGAATTTCTTGCGCTGGTTTGAACTGAAAAATTCAAGGACTATTAAGCTGCTGCAACCTTCATTGCTTACATGGACAATAATCCTGTTGCTCACTTGAACTCAGCAAAACCAGGAGCATTAGAGCAGAGATGGCTCTCAAGATTAGCAAACTTTAACTTCAATGTGAAATATCAGGCAGGAAAGAGTAATACCAATGCTGACGCTCTCTCTAGGTTACCAGAAGCAATTAATTATTTCCCTGAAGAAGACATGGGGGAAGACATTGAAATGCCTGACTTCACAGTTCACCAAGCTCAACAAAATTGGCAAACTGTACCTACTAATAGAGATGAGCGAACGTACACGTTTAGGGCTATTTTGCAATCAAGCATCGCTTTTTTCGAGTAACTGCCTACTCAGGTGAAAAGATTCGGGGGGCGACGGGGGTGAGTGGGGGGTTGCAGAGGGTAGTGGAGGGGGAGAGAAAGAGATCCCCCCTGTTGCCCACTGCTACCCCCCGCTCCACCACGCAGCCCCCGCCCCCCGGTGCCCCCCGAATCTTTTCACCCGAGTAGGCAGTTACTCGAAAAAAGCAATGCTCGATTGCGAAATAGCCCTAAACGAGTACGTTCGCTCATCTCTACCTACTAACTATAATTTCTCATCAGAAACTACAGACACTCTACAGAGATGGTACCTGCTGCAACAGGACAGCAGAACATTTGGTGAGTTGCAAGAACATTTCTTGACAGGAGCTATCCTTAAAGTAATTTTACGCAAATCTACAGAAACAGAACTACAGTGGTTATGGAGACAAATAAAGAGACTGTTCTTAAAGAAAAACGTAATCTTCAGAAGTTCTATTGATCCTGCCTTTGGGTTCACCAAATCTTAATTCTACATAGAGATGCTAATCAAATTCTACTTGCATATCATGGTCAATCTAGCCACTTTGGAGTGCACAAAACAAAAACAATAATCCATCAATGATTTTATTGGATTGGAATGCATAATGATAAAGAAAAATGGTGTCAAGAATGTACAGTTTGTGAAACTTGCAGAAAAAGCAAAAATGACCAGAAAGCTGCTTTGCATCCCATTGTTTCCACTAAACCACTTGAAATAGTAGCAATTGATCATCTGAAAATTGAAACCAGTAAGTCCGGGTTTAGTTATGTGCTCACTGTCATTGACCACTGCACTAAGTTTACTGTTGCAGTACCAGTTAGAGACTTGACCACAAAAACTACATCAGCCATTGTTTGCAAACACCTTGTCTTAATTTATGGATCTCCTGATAAAATCTTGTCTGACAGAGGACCCACCTTTGAATCTCAGTTTTTGCAAGATTTGTGTGATACCAATGACTGTAAGAAGCTAAAGACTACTTTCTCCATGTTCAGGACATCACCAGGAGTGTCAGTCCTACTGCAGACCTTTGTGTCATCAGCAAAGATATAAACCTTACCTATTAAACCTGTAAAATGTCATCCGCTTTATGGCAGAAAAGAAAAGGAAGGATCAAATGACTTCAGGGTAGCTCATAATTCCTTGCAAACAGTTCTACCAGCCGTTCAGGAGGTAGTATAGGGGTGAGGTCAGAACCACTACCAATGGTCCTGCACCATAGCTTTAACAGCCATTTCAACCAGGAAAAGACGAGGCTGTAAGAAGATCTATGTGAGGGTCAGTGTAAAGCGTGCAAATGTCTTTAACCCCTTAACACTCCAGGATGTACCTTTACGTCATGGAGGGTCGGGATTTGTATAGAGGGGGATTAGGAGCAGATCTCACTCAATACCATGTGTGCCAGCTGTTTCTTACAGCTAACACCTGCCTGCATCAGCTCTGATCAGCACCGCCGCTCATCACAACCCTTAACCCTCTAAATGCCACTATCAATTCTGACAGTGGCATTTAAGTGCCTCGATAGATCTTCAGGGATCCTAAATGTCCCCCCACAATGAGATCACGGGGTGCCATTGCAGATTGCAATGGCTTGATAGATTCCCTGTCAGACCGCGGTATAATGTTATACTATGAAATTACATCATACTGCAGGAGCGATCAAACCATTGCAAGTTCTTGTTCCCTATAGGGACTAAAAAAATGGAAAAGTCAGTTTTAAAAAGTTTTATTAATTATTTTTTTTAAAAAGTCATAAAAGTTAAAAGAAAGCCTTTTTGCCATATTTATAATAACATATCTAAATTAAAAAAAAATCAAAAACAGATTTGGTATTGCTGTGTCTGTAAAAGTCTCATCTATAAAAGTAAAACATATTATTTACCCTCACGGTGAACATCGTCTGAAAAAAATTAACAACGCCAGAATTGTGCTTTTTTTTCGGCACCCCGTCTCAAAGAAAAAATTTAATAAAAAGTGAGCAAAATGTCATATGTGCTCCAAAATGGTACCAATAGAAACTACAGGACGTCCCGCAAAAAATAGCCCTTTCTATAACTATGTCAACAGCAAATAAAAAATTATGGCTGGTTTTTAAAAGTACTACAGCAAAAACAAACTATATAAATGTTATCTTGTTGTATGTGTATTGGCCCAGAAAATAAAGTTGTGTCATTTTTGCTACAGTGTGTACACCGTAGAGACAAGATGCACCCACAGATGCTGGAATTTCATATGTTTTTCACATTTCCCACCACTTAGAATTCCTTAAAAAGTTTCAATACATTATATGGTACATTAAATAGTAACATTGACAAATACAACTCGTCCCGAGAACAACAAGCCCTCAGACATCTAAGTTGATGGTTAAATGCAAGAATTATGATTCTTTAAATGTGGGGAGGAGAAAATGAAAAAAAAAGGTCTGCATCCTCAAGGGGGCCCTCACTTTGGTGTCAACATCATGCGACATTTGTGCGTTGCGAGACGTACAAATCTTGCACAAATATGAAACCCATTCACATTTGTGATGGTTTCCTGCATGGCACTGCCTTGAAAGCAATGGGAGAACTCTGCGATCTTTTGCCGCAAGAGACTCTTTTTTTTTTCCGTCCATAAGCAATGCACAGTAATTGCAGGGGGTGCAGAGCGTCTTTTTTCAAATAAAGTAAAAAAATGTCTGCTAAAAGAAAGACTGGGAAAGGACAGGATGCAACCCGAGTTTCGCTCAGCTCAGCAGTAATTTTGTAAAAGGTACTGGCCAGTCCTAATGTAATAACATGCTGACATTTTTCAAAGGTCTAACACTGGAAGTGAGATCCTTGATAAGTCATGCCATGGGTTGCTCTGATTTAGTAATGTTCATGGTCTATGATACTTTCTTTACTGAAGGTGGTATACGCTTTCTTTACTGAGAAGTCGAGAACCAAAGATGGGTTAAGTACTAGAGATGAGCGAGCACCAAAATGCTCGGGTGCTCGTTACTCGGGATGAAATTATCGCGATGCTCGAGGGTTCGTTTCGAGTAACGAACCCCATTGAAGTCAATGGGCGACCCGAGCATTTTTGTATATCGCCGATGCTCGCTAAGGTTTTCATTTGTGAAAATCTGGGCAATTCAAGAAAGTGATGGGAACGACACAGAAACGGATAGGGCAGGCGAGGGGCTACATGTTGGGCTGCATCTCAAGTTCCCAGGTCCCACTATTAAGCCACAATAGCGGCAAGAGTGCCCCCCCCCCTCCCAACAACTTTTACTTCTGAAAAGCCCTCATTAGCAATGCATACCTTAGCTAAGCACCACACTACCTCCAACAAAGCACAATCACTGCCTGCATGACACTCCGCTGCCACTTCTCCTGGGTTACATGCTGCCCAACACCCCCCCCGCACGACCCAGTGTCCACAGCGCACACCAAAGTGTCCCTGCGCAGCCTTCAGCTGCACTCATGCCACACCACCCTCATGTCTATTTATAAGTGCGTCTGCCATGAGGAGGAACCGCAGGCACACACTGCAGAGGGTTGGCATGGCTAGGCAGCGACCCTCTTTAAAAGGGGCGGGGCGATAGCCCACAATGCTGTACAGAAGCAATGAGAAATCCAATCCTGTGCCACCTCCATCAAGAGCTGCACACGTGGGCATAGCAATGGGGAACCTATGTGCCACACACTATTCATTCTGTGAAGGTGTCTGCATGCCCCAGTCAGACCGCGTTTTTTTATAAATAGTCACAGGCAGGTACAACTGGGAATCCCCAACTCCGCAATGGGAATTCCGTGTGCACCCACAGCATGGGTGGCTCCCTGGAACCCACCGGCTGTACATAAATGTATCCCATTGCAGTGCCCTGGACAGCAGAGCTAACGTCAGATTAAATGCAGGTGGGCTTCGGCCCACACTGCATGCCCCAACCTGACCGGGCTTTTAAATTCATAGACACAGGCAGGTACAACTCCCTATTGTGAAGTCCCAGTGGACCGACAGCATGGGTGGGTGCCAGGAAGCCACCGGCGGCACATAAATATATCCCATAGCATTGCCCATCACAGCTGAGGTAATGTCATGTTTAATGCAGGTGGGCTTCGGCCCACAGTGCATGCCCCAGTCAGACTGGGGTTCTTTAGAAGTGGACACATGTAGTTACAACTCCGTGTGGACCGACAGCATGGGTGGCTCCCTGGAACCCACCGGCGGTACATAAATATATCCCATTGCAGTGCCCATCACAGCTGAGGTAACGTCCGATTAATGCAGGTGGGCTTCGGCCCACACTGCATGCCCCAGTCAGACTGGGGTTCTTTAGAAGTGGACACATGCAGTTACAACTCCGTGTGGACCGACAGCATGGGTGGCTCCCTGGAACCCACCGGCGGTACATAAATATATCCCATTGCATTGCCCATCACAGCTGAGGTAATGTCAGCTTTAATGCAGGTGGGCAAAAAATTAATTGGATTACACTGTAGGCGAGGGCCCCAAAAAATTGGTGTACCAACAGTACTAATGTACCTCAGAAAAATTGCCCATGCCCAACCAAGAGGGCAGGTGAAACCCATTAATCGCTTTGGTTAATGTGGCTTAATTGGTAACTAGGCCTGGAGGCAGCCCAGTTAAAATAAAAATTGGTTCAGGTGCAAGTTTCAACGCTTTAATGAGCATTGAAACGTATAAAAATTGTTTAGAAAAATTAAATGACTGAGCCTTGTGGGCCTAAGAAAAATTGCCCGTTCGGCGTGATTACGTGAGGTTTCAGGAGGAGGAGCAGGAGGAGGAGGAGGAATATTATACACAGATTGATGAAGCAAAAATGTCCCCGTTTTTGATGGTGATAGAGAACGATGCTTCCATCCGCGGGTGCAGCCTACATATTGCTTAGGTATCGCTGCTGTCCGCTGGTGAAGAAGAGAAGTCTGGGGAATTCCAGGCTTTGTTCATCTTGAAGAGTGTAAGCCTGTCGGCACTGTCGGTTGACAGGTGGGTACGTTTATCCGTGATGATTCCCCCAGCCGCACTAAACACCCTCTCTGACAAGACGCTAGCCGCAGGACAAGCAAGCACCTCCAGGGCATACAGCGCGAGTTCAGGCCACGTGTCCAGCTTCGACACCCAGTAGTTGTAGGGGGCAGAGGCGTCACCGAGGACGGTCGTGCGATCGGGTACGTACTCCCTCACCATCCTTTTACAGTGCTCCCGCCAACTCAGCCTTGACTGGGGAGCGGTGACACAGTCTTGCTGGGGAGCCATAAAGCTGCCAAAGGCCTTGGAGAATGTTCCCCTGCCTGCGCTGTACACGCTGCCTGATCTCTGTGCCTCCCCTGCTACCTGGCCCTCGGAACTGCGCCTTCTGCCACTAGCGCTGTCGGATGGGAAGTTTACCATCAGTTTGTCCACCAGGGCCCTGTTGTATAGCATCATTCTCGAACCCCTTTCCTCTTCGGGAATGAGAGTGGAAAGGTTCTCCTTATACCGTGGGTCAAGCAGTGTGTACACCCAGTAATCCGTAGTGGCCAGAATGCGTGTAACGCGAGGGTCACGAGAAAGGCATCCTAACATGAAGTCAGCCATGTGTGCCAGGGTACCTGTATGCAACACATGGCTGTCCTCACTAGGAAGATCACTTTCAGCATCCTCCTCCTCCTCCTCCGGCCATACACGCTGAAAGGATGACAGGCAAGCAGCATGGGTACCCTCAGCAGTGGGCCAAGCTGTCTCTTCCCCCTCCTCCTCATGCTCCTCCCCCTCCTCCTCCTCCTCAACGCGCTGAGATATAGACATGAGGGTGCTCTGACTATCCAGCGACATACTGTCTTCCCCCGCCTCCGTTTCCGAGTGCAAAGCGTCTGCCTTTATGCTTTGCAGGGAACTTCTCAAGAGGCATAACAGAGGAATGGTGACGCTAATGATTGCAGCATCCCGCTCACCATCTGGGTAGACTCCTCAAAGTTTCCAAGGACCTGGCAGATGGCTGCCAACCAGGCCCACTCTTCTGTAAAGAATTGAGGAGGCTGACTCCCACTACGCCGCCCATGTTGGAGTTGGTATTCCACTATAGCTCTACGCTGCTCATAGAGTCTGGCCAACATGTGGAGCGTAGAGTTCCACCGTGTGGGCACATCGCACAGCAGTCGGTGCACTGGCAGATTAAACCGATGTTGCAGGGTCCGCAGGGTGGCAGCGTCCGTCTTGGAGTTGCGGAAATGTGCGCTGACCCGGCGCACCTTTCCGAGCAGGTATGACAAGCGTGGGTAGCTTTTCAGAAAGTGCTGAACCTCAAAATTAAAGATGTGGGCCAGGCATGCGTGAGGCTGCCGAGCTGCAGAGCCGCCACCAGGTTACGGCCGTTGTCACACACGACCATGCCCGGTTGGAGGCTCAGCGGCGAAAGCCAGTGGTCGGTCTGCTCTGTCAGACCCTGCAGCAGTTCGTGGGCCGTGTGCCTCTTCTCTCCTAAGCTGAGTAGTTTCAGCACGGCCTGCTGACGCTTGCCCACCGCTGTGCTGCCACGCCGCGCGACAGCGACTGCTGGCGACGTGCTGCTGCTGCTGACACATCTTGATTGCGAGACAGAGGTTGCGTAGGAGGAAGAGGAGGGTGGTTTAGTGGAGGAAGCATACACCGCCGCAGATACCAGCACTGAGCTGGGGCCCGCAATTCTGGGGGTGGGTAGGACGTGAGCGGTCCCAGGCTCTGACTCGGTCCCAGCCTCCACTAAATTCACCCAATGTGCCGTCAGGGAGATATAGTGGCCCTGCCCGCCTGTGCTTGTCCACGTGTCCGTTGTTAAGTGGACCTTGGCAGTAACCGCATTGGTGAGGGCGCGTACAATGTTGCGGGAGACGTGGTCGTGCAGGGCTGGGACGGCACATCGGGAAAAGTAGTGGCAACTGGGAACCGAGTAGTGCGGGGCCGCTGCCGCCATCATTCTTTTGAAAGCCTCCGTTTCCACAAGCCTATACGGCAGCATCTCCAGGCTGATCAATTTGGCAATGTGCATGTTTAACGCTTGAGCGTGCGGGTGCGTGGCGGCGTACTTGCGCTTGCGCTCAAACAGTGGTGCTAGCGACGTCTGGACGCTGCGCTGAGAGATATTGCTGGATGGGGCCGAGGACAGCGGAGGTGAGGGTGTGGGTGCAGGCCAGGAGACGGTAGTGCCTGTGTCCTCAGAGGGGGGTTGGATCTCAGTGACAGGTTGGGGCACAGGGGGAGAGGCAGTGGTGCAAACCGGAGGCGGTGAACGGCCTTCGTCCCACCTTGTGGGGTGCTTGGCCATCATATGCCTGCGCATGCTGGTGGTGGTGGCTCCCCAGCTGATCTTGGCGCGACAAATGTTGCACACCACTGTTCGTCGGTCGTCAGGCGTCTCTGTGAAAAACTGCCACACCGTAGAGCACCTTGACCTCTGCAGTGTGGCATGGCGCGAGGGGGCGCTTTGGGAAACAGTTGGTGGATTATTCGGTCTGGCCCTGCCTCTACCCCTGGCCACTGCACTGGCTCGGCCTGCGCCCACACCCTGACTTGGGCCTCCGCGTCCTCGCCCGCGTCCTCGTCCTCTAGGCCTACCCCTACCCCTCAGCATGCTGTATTACCAGTAGTGCAGAAACAGAACGCTGTAATTAAATGTGCCACTTATTGGCCTGTGGTTGGAGGCTGACTTCGCTTACGGAACGCACAGCAGAGCCAGAAAATAATTTTGCGCAAGCCTGCTGTAACACTTAGCTGGCTGCGTATGAATTAGGACAACTACCCCCAGCACAGAACCAGTACATTGAGGACAGTCACAGGCAGCCCAAATAGATTTTTTTTCCCCAAATGTTTTTGGAAAGGCCCACTGCCTATATTCAATAAATATGTCTTCTGTCCCTGCCTCACCACCACTACTGGCCCTGGAGTATGTATAATTACTGCAGGGCGCAATGCTTTGCACGGCCGACATACAAAAAAAAAAAAGTGCAACACTGCAAAAAGCAGCCTCCACACTATTGCACACGGTTAGATGTGGCCCTAAGAAGGACCGTTGGGGTTCTTGAAGCCTAAAATACTCCTAACACTCTCCCTATAGCAACTCCAGGAAGACAGCACTTTCCCTGATCTCTGTCAGAACGCATCTGTGGCAAGCCGCGGGAGGGGCCGATTTATATACTCGGGTGACACCTGATCTCGCCAGCCACTCACTGCAGGGGGGTGGTATAGGGCTTGAACGTCGCAGGGGGAAGTTGTAATGCCTTCCCTGTCTTTCTATTGGCCAGAAAAGCGCGCTAACGTCTCAGAGATGAAAGTAGCTCGAACATCGCGTGGTGCTCGTTTCGAATAACGAGCATCTCGAACACGCTAATACTCGAACGAGTATCAAGCTCGGACGAGTACGTTCGCTCATCTCTATTAAGTACACTGAATAATCCTCGTTCCAGAATAATTCACTCTCTGCTTTTGTAGGATGGGTTGGATTTCTTTAAGTAGGGGGGAGCTGTAGTGGCCCAGAGTTGGAGTGTGTGTGTGTGTGTCTCTATGTAGTGCTAATTTCTTTGTATTGTTATGTGCTGTTATGTGTATTTACTCAGACAGGTCACATAAGAGTTAATGTCTGGTGTCTGGAATTGTATATGTTATGTCTGGTTATGTGCATTGTACTTCTTAACCTATGTGTGTGATGTGGAGTAAGTGAGGTGCTAGGAGGCGGAAACCATGAGAGGATACAGGAGATCTGGAGCTTACCTGTGCCTTGTCCTGGGCTCACTTCTGCAGAGATGGAGTGTTTTTCCTTTGGAGAGTGTTTGGGGCAGACCCTGTTTTCCTGGAGTAGGAGATGGCAAGTACATGGTTCCTTCATTTGTCTACCACAATAGTGAGTGCAAGCAAAAGAGATTGAGAGAAGTAGATGAAAAGAGTGTGAACTAAATGGAAACAGGAGGAATAAGTAATTTGTGCCAAGTTAGTAATGGGAGCACTTCTGCAAAAGGTCCGACAGATAACTTAGAATGCGGATTTACAAAAAGGAAAGAGTGACTTTTGGATACAAATTTGTAGAGGAAAGAATCTGAAAACTAAATGTTCTGCATGTTAATGCTAAAGACTGTTAAACGTAGTGTGTTAGAATTTTACAATGTTCATTTACAAGTAAAAGAGAAACCGTATGCCTCCGGTTTTGGAAAAACTATTTATTTGATTGTGGACTCTGTTATTTACCGCGATCATCAGAAAGGGGCATTGGCGTCACAAAGACAAAAAAGAAATTAAGCTTGGTTTTACGCGGTTAATTATTACAAGATCTGTGGACAGCTGGGCCAGTTACATTTTGGTCCCAAAAGGAGAAGATGGTAGAGCCACCCATGACAGAGTGTTTTTTCTACCCCACTGTCTTCCCCAGCCCTGGGTCGGCTCTGGGCCGCCACATATACTGATACAAAGATACACAAGAGCAGGTACAGACCCCACTTCCCAGCAAAATGCAGACAGGCAGCTTACTATATGAAGGAGCATTGCAAAAGTGCAAGATACTGATGACCAACCAACTCTGACACTTACCACACATTGAGAATATTGGACAGCATGGTAAAACTATGCCAATTTTTTGTTTTTCACTTTTAAATAAGCCATTTCTTCATCACTTTGCAAGATGTCAATACTACTCTGAATAGAGATAATTTTTGTAAAGCTTGGAAAAAGCCATTGCTTCTTTCGTTACTACCATGTAGGTATAAACAATAACAGGCATCTGCCACCATTAAAAAATATGTCAAAAAATAAACTCGTGACTTTTAAACAGCATAAAAAATCCACTAGTGCAGTGTTTTTAAACAAGCTGTTAGTTACCGCCAAGTACCATCCATTTACCCATAGCCATACATATTGTCGTGACATTAACCTTGCCTTTAAGGGTGACTACCCACTACAGTTCTTTTTCATTGCGAAACTCGTGTTTTTTTTCTCCAGGGGTCTATGGCACTTGTTAATGTTAAAATCGCTTCGCGCAAAATTGTGATTTCGCTGTGAATTGTGATTTTGTTGCAATGCGTTTTTAACATTAGAAAGCCCCATAGATACCTGGGGGAAAATCGCAGCAAATTCGTAAACGCCAGTGGGTAGTCACCCTAAAACAACTCAAATGTACTTATATATCCTCCTAGGGGACCAAAGAGTGCTATATGGGGCTTTTATGCCTCTTGGGCACTGCTATACACCAGCTTTAGGGGTGTTGATGAAGTTTTGCTACAGCTCAAAGTAACTTGGACCGAACTGAACATTTTGTCCAAATTCGGCAATCAGGCCAAACCAAACTTTTGAAAAGTTCTCTCGTCACTATCCAGCACTTTTGTGATATATTCAAAGAAGTCAATGAGATTTGCTTGATATGCTCTTCTCTCAGTAATGTAATCACACAGGTTCCACCAAGATTTGACCTCGGAATGTTGGATGCAGAGGCCAAAGTGCTAAGCGTTACACCACAGTCTAGGGCTTACAGAGTATAATTTCAATATTTACAGTTTAATACCAAACCCAGGATATTATAAAGAGATTATAGGAAACTGAAGGCTTGGGTGGAGATATGGCAAAGGAAGTTTAACATTGAAAATGGAATAGAAAATGTAAGGTGCGGATTGAGGGGCTGTTAATAGACTACAGAGAGAAAATAAAGTGATAAGTGATAGCCAGCATGGCTTTACTAATGGCAGAGGTTGTCAACCTAATTATATTTTATGAAGAAGGTGGGAAAAAGCATGAACAATGGGGCTGTGGATATAATGCTTTTGCACTTTGTAAAGGTGTTTGACACTGTTCCTCATAGACACCTACAGGGTAAAATAAGGTCTGCTTCACAGACCTTATCCAGAGAGTTGTGGTCAATGATTCTTACTCAGAACGAGGCCTGGTTATACGTGGTGTACACCAAGCTTCAGGACTGAGTCTAGTATTGTTTAACTTGCTAACATTATAGTAGATGGGATTCCGGATGCTTTTATATCTGGTGGAATATTCTATATCAGACAAATCTGCACCAAAATCTGCATGTCTAATATTGCTGAGAATGTGTAAATGGTGAACTCTTCAACAATCCCATGTCAATGTTCATATGTCAGATGTTCGGATTTTGGTAACAATGTTTCTACAGCAGAATATTATCCTCCTGATTGTTCATGACATCAGTCTGGTGGTCATTAGCCATCTATTTTCCAGATTCATGGAATGAGGAGCAAGAGAAGATGCACCTTTTGGATGTCAAAAGGATCATAGCACTTACTTTGAAAGGACCAAGGATTTCTGGAACTCAGATCTTTGTTTTCATCCAAATTCAACAGAATGGAATTCTGTTAAATTTTTTCATCCAAATTCCACCAGCCCAATTACCTGACCGGCCCACCGGCGAGGTTCAATGGCCTGAACGCCCCTGATTGATGTTAATGTTATATATATACAGTAATAGAGCTGCTAATGGGGAGATCTAGCAGTACTAATCAGTGTGAATTGACAGCAGTGTGTGGGAGGCATTGAAAGCAGCATATAAAATACAATGCTGATTTAGAAATTGCCACTTGTCAATTTCACTTTTTCTGCCTACTAAATACTAAATAAAGTTTCCCTTTATAAATCTAGAAAACAATCTAGTTAATCACTTTTAATATATTTATAATGTCCAGTTCATTATACATAATGTTCTTTATTGCAGTAGTACTACTGACTATTAGCTTTGCACAAATGACTGATAATTAATTGCTAACTGGAATGCCAAATTAATATGTTCGTGTTGGAGGTATAAAGGGAATATATCACCAGAATGGTTTTGTGTTAATTAAAACCAGATAGAGAAACATTTGCTGTTTTTCTAATCTGCTTTTATTTTCTGAGTGTAGAATGTTTTATTCTGTTGTCAATACATTTAATAGCATTTAAGAGCTATGCTTTACTGCAGCCTCATGGGCCATCCACATAATGGAAAGGAGTGGACCTATTGACTTTGTATTGGAGACTGTTCTAGACATGATCAGTGACCTGTGTGGGGGTCATTGTGCAGAGAGGGGGAGTAGATAGTCACAGCTGATCACCTACTGTGAATGTAGATCCTGTGTTATCTGTACATGGCAGTCACCTCTGAGTGTAATCCTGCTTGCTAAAGTTTTCTCTACAGATCAGGAAGGACAGACTAGTATCAGGCTCTGAGGTCAGCGAGAAAAATGCAGGATTTTAGAACTTAAAAAAAATAGATTGTGACCAAAATTTAACAAAAATGTTATTTTTATAAAAGGTAATTTTCTGATTACATATTCTCGTTAGGTAATTTAAATGAAAATACACTATGAGATTTGCTTAAGATATTTGATTTTGTTAAAAATAGACCGTTCTGAGAATCATGTCAGCTTCAAAGTTGTGCCCACAGCTGCTAATCTGAACAGCAATGTAAAGCATGGGGGAGAAACAGAACAGCAGTATGAAACAGTAGATTTCAGACCATCACAAGCTCTTATTAGACAATACAGATAAACTATGATTACTGATCACCTACTTTAATTTAATAAACTGTGACATCTTGGGGATTAGTCATGTCTCGTGACCACCATCTTTCTGCACCAGACGGTTCACTTCTATACCAAAGTTTATTTTTTATCTGTTGCCTTCCAATTTTATTGCTTCTTCACAAATATTTCACACATTGGCAGTACACAAATGTCAACTCAACATCTGGCCATCTGGACTCTTACTAAACATTAAGAATGACCCTTACTAATGGGACTGAAACTTCTGTCAACATGAAATAGCACAGGGTGTGTCTCCTACCCTGTCATGCAAGATGGTCACTACTGTATAGAGCTCCGCACAGACCTTCTAAGTTGTCTCTCTCTTCCTCTTCAGGTTCAGGAGACTGGCTGTCACCACTGAGAGACTCACCACTTTTTAACAAGCCCCCTTAGGTGGAGTGTAATCAGGCAGCTCCACATCTAAGTACAATCTTTTCCTACTGACCATTTTCTTAAAATATGGCTCCTTAGTGGCCCCTCCGGCACATATCCTCCCCCTCTGATAAAAGGGGGCTTTATTAATTGTATAAACCCTTAGTACTCTTTTTGACGAGCGTAAATTGCTACGTGCTGCAAATGTATCTCTCGAATGTGAGCACGCAGCAAGTATGCAATATCGATAATCCCCATACACTCTCTGGAGCTATGTGTGAGAGGCACAAAGTCTATGGGAGATTAGTATTGTGTATTAAGCGCTTGAAAAGCGCATAATATGAAGTGACCATACGCTTGTGTGAGAAAGGCCTTACAGTATGTTTTATAAAGTTATATAGTGCAACCCTTCACAGACTCATCTGTCAGATCTTCTCTAGTTATATTTTTGTCACTTGCCATGTGAAGCTCACTCACTGTAGATTCATCTTCCACAGCTTCCATCAGGTATTGTAGCTTGTAGTTGCACCATCACAACCACCTCAACTTTGCTGTCATCTCCCTGCTCGGCTTTGAATTCCCCCACCGTCAGCGCTGTGTAAGTAAGCACTGTGATTGGATCGAGCGCCAGTCAATCGCAGCCAGCGCTCGATCATTTACAGCCATTCAGTGAATGACATCACTGAATGGCTGTGATTGATTTATCGAGCGCTGGTTGTGATTGGCTGGCGCTCGATCCAATCACAGCGCTTATTTACACAGCGCTGACGGGGGTGGGGGGTGGAATTCAAAGCCGAGCAGGGAGATGACAGCGTGGAGAATTCTCAAGCAGCTTGCTGCACCGCTGGGGGGACCATCCCGCCGGGGACACAGACGTCGGCTGGGAGGTGAGTATTGCATTTTTTTTACCTAGTATATACTCGAGTATAGCTTGGCTTATACTCAGTCAATACGTTTTACCAGTTTTTTGTGGTAAAACTCATTGACTCAGCTTATACTCGGCTTGGCTAATACTCGAGTATATATGGTAATTACTAAGAAGCTGCCCCCTCAATATAAGGAAGGTGTGTGAGTGGCTGTTCATCAGCACCTTCACCTGTGCTGTGGCTCCTTTATATAGCAGTCTGGGTGTCTGCATGTTTGGGATGTGGTGTTTATACCTGCCCTCTTGTAGCAGTAATTATATGGCCGCTTTCTGTGGTTCTTTTCCCCACTGTACCGCAGAGTAGTAATGAGTCCACAGGTCCCCTTGTGCCTGGCTGCCCTAATTGCACATTGTGCAATAATAACCTTAGTTGTTTACACCATGAAATAAGTAAAGAAATGTAAAGAAACTACTTTAAAAAATTGGAGAATGCTGAGTAAATGAAATAACAGATCTATATTATGTTACAGTACAAAACACAACTTCAAATCATTTTAAGAAATACATGTATATACTGTATATTGAAATTGTTTTCATTTCAAGAGACTCTGTCACCATGTTTTTGCAGCCACCACTGGGAGCACCATAAGGTAGTGCTATCACACTGATATGTCTGCTGTATGGATCTGTGCAGGAGTTTGGGAGAAACTTGCATTTTATTAGTAGCACCCAGACACAGAAGTAGTCCTGCATATTGATGAGCTTCAGATAGCCACACCCACCCGATCCTCCAGCCAATGATTGGCAGCTCTCTCTCTTTATACATGGTAATAAGCAGAGAGTTGCCAACCAGTGCCTGAAAGGCGGGATGGGGGAGTTTATGAATATCCAGGAATACTTTTAGTAGTCCTCAATGAATTTTCTGCTACTGATAAAAGGCAAGTTTCTCCAAAACTGCTTCACAGATCCACACAGAAGACACATCACTGTAATCAGTGTGACATGTACTCTGATGGTGCTCTCACAGTGGGGTGTAAAAACATGGTGACAATCTCTTTAAATACATTCTTGTATGCAATATAAAAGCTCTATATCAGATCATATTGCATTGCTTGCTGTGCTTACGTTGATGGCAGTTTATGCTCTACATTTTAATAATATTTCTGTATTAAAAATCATCACAGTTTGAAATCTGGAATTTGATACATTTGTTTCAGTTATTTTCCCCACAGCGAAATGAATGATGTTTGATATTCTATTGTAATCCCTTTAATCTTCCATGTGCAGAAATCTCTAGCTTTCTGCTGAGGATAATCTGCCGAGCGGATACTGTATGTTAGCTTTTGCCGCTGCTATTTTATCGGGTTTGATGTGTTATGGAAAGCTCCCTGTTAGCTCACTTATTCACCAGCTGGTGTTTCTCAGACGCAGGCAGGAGCATCTAAAGATGCTGATGGGGTTTCCATGGTGACAGATCCTCGGCTCCGGATTCTCACAGTCGGAAGGGTTGAATTCGCAGGGCTATTTATAACCTGCCATCAGGGCACTTATGGAAATAGGTCTGCAGAGGACACGTGTGGACGGGTCTTGTGATTCTGTCCTAGGGCACGGTAACCGGTCACATGGCGTTGTGCTTTACAAACAGCCATTTCTTGGATAACACATATATTGTTACGGTGCTAAGACAACACATTATTGTAGATTTCATGGTGAGAGCGCATGAAAGCCTTGAACTTCAGCTTACTCATTCTGTGACTCATTGTGTGCGTGACTCATGACAGCTTTGCTTGCGCACATTATGAGAAACCATTTGCTTTTTTTTCAATGAACTGTGAATTTTCTTATCATCCACCCCTTGTATGCAGGATTGTCACAATGTCAAGGTCAAACCTGGAATCGTCTCCCTTTAGAATCCTAGAATGGTAGAGATGGAAGGGTCCTCCAGGGTCATCTGGTCCAACCCCTTGCTCAGTGCAGGATTCAGTAAATCATCAGATAGTTGTAGACAGATATATGGAGGATTGTTAGAATGTCAAGGTCAAGTCTGGAGTTGGCAGAATGTCAAGGTCAAATCTGGAATCCACATTTACAATGTCCCTGATGCCGCAACTCCGTTATATTCTTCACAACTCTCCGGTTTGGATTCTATCAGGATAGTTCTTAGACAATATTTAGGAGTTTATTATGGAATAAGAAATTTGCTAGAATTAAATTTGGGGCCTTTCAAGAGATAAACAGTCTGGAGGGTCGACAATTCCAAATGTGCGTATATATTTTCTGGCACCTGAATTGTAATAGTTGAAGAGGTGGACAGAAAGAAATTGGGGGAGGGGAAGGGAGGAGATTGATTGGCAGATTAGTATCTAAAACAACAGGTTATAGCCCCCTTATACCAGTGTGAGGGAGAGATGAAAGTTGGAAAATCTGGAATTATTCTTACCGTTAATTCCTTTTCCATGAGTCCATTATGACAGCACACATGGAGGTTGCCCTCTTGACCTTGTGGGACAGGAAGAGGAGAGTTCTTAAAGCCACCTTCCACCATCCATCTCCAGTGGCTTCAAATTATCATAACGGGTACGTAGCCCAATCTTTTATTGCTGCTGAAAAACAACATACTTGTATGTTACATGCACAATATACCGTAATTTACCAGGATGGGTAAGTATGTGCTGTCATGATGGACTCATGGAAAAGGAATTAACGGTGAGAATAATTCCCGATTTACTATTACGTCTATCCTGACAGCACACATGGAGGCAATACCAAATTACCACCGACACATTAGGGGTGGAGGGGTGGGGTGGGGGGAAACAATGGCCTGGAGGATCTGCCGCTCAAAGGCCAGATCCCTACCAGAATGGAGATCCAAGCGATAATGCTTAGAAAAATGTGTGGGTGCTACACTACCTTACAGAGCAGATTTCTAAAGCTGCAGAGCTTCACCAACTTCAGCCCATGAGGAAGTGAGAGCCCTTGTAGCGTAGGCTCTTAACCCCTCAGGGGAAGGCAGATCTCTGGCTTTACATGCTTCCTGAATTGATGTTTAAATCCATCCAGCGATGGTATCTTTAGGCGCTGGCTTTTCCTTATTCTGACACTGAAATTAAAGGAATAAGTTATCTGATTCTTTTAAAGGTTTGTGAGACCTGTAAATAGGTCAGGACTGTACGTCTGACATCTAAGCTGTGCAGGCGCTGTTCTTTGTCATTTTAAAATCCTGACAGAAGGAAGGCAGAATTATTCTCTGTTCCATGTGGAACATCGACACCGCTTTAAGAAAAAGAGATAGATCTAGTCTCGTGACTATCCTATCGTCAAGCACCTTCAAGTAGGACTCTCTACAGGGTAATTCCCGTAGCTCACCAATCCGTCCAGAGGTTGAAATAGCTATCAGTAAGGCTACTTTGATGGATAGGTTTTTAAACGATCCCAAATGTATGGGTCTCAAAGAGAGGTTTGCAGAGGCTAACACTAAATTAAGATCCCAGATCTTGTAAAGTCCAGGCTGCTGATATCTGGACCATCTGCTCTGCACTAGCTGCGGAATTTCCTCCAGACCCTCGTATATATTGGAGGTAGAGTTCTTTCGACTTAAGAGAGTGTGTATTACCTTGAACGATAGTCCTTAGTCTCTCAACCTCTGCTGCTCAGTAGCCAGGCCATCAGCTTCCTGCAGAGGATCTCTTGGCAGAACACTGAACCTTGGGACAGAAGTCCATGCCTGAGGGCAGTGGAATCGGTGTCTATATTGCTTAGAAAAGACAATGACGGGAACCAGGGCCTTTTGGCCACATTGGGCAATGAATAGAACCCCGGTTCGGCAGTTCTGGATTTTATGCAGAGTCCGAGAATTTAAGGGAAAGAAGAAAAGCATACGCCAAATACATGTCCCATTCTTGTGAAAGTGCATCTAGTGCCAGGGGATTGTCTGCTGGATTTAAGGAGAAAATTTTCTGCATTTCGAATTTGTCTTTGATGCAAGAGGTCTATCTGGGGGTAACCTGTTTGAGACGTCAGTAGATCGAATATGTGTAATTTTAGGCACCATTTCCCTGGATCTAACATTCCCCGTCTCAGAGAGTCTGCAATAATGTTTTGGGAGCCTTTTAGGATGGCTAAGGACTTTATGTAGTTCTCCGCCCAGGAGAATATTCTTTTGATAGACGTTTGAAGATGAGTGTCTGGTGCCGAATAAAGACACTGTTGCCAGACAATATTTTTTACGTATTTCCCACAAATTACATCTTCGGCTTGAATCGACATTTCCCAAACTGCTCTGAGCTCTGTATAGCTCGAGGATTTAGAGTAGACATAAGCCAGACAGGAACCCTACTGTTCCCATCTGTCGCCTGTGCTCCCCAACCAGACTCACTAGCCCATTTGGATGGACAATTTAAGCTTTTGTCTAGAGATGATTGCCTTCTATCTCCTGTTGACAGGATTTCCTGCTGGAGGGACCTAGAGTGGAACCGATCTGCAGACAAGTGGTCCTATGACCGAATACCCTTGTTTTGTTTGAGGAAAAAGGAGTAACCCTTCGAGGAATGAAGGAATACCCAGATAACTTTTTGGGTGTCTGGGTTAAGGCTAGAAATAAATGATTTCGAACTCATTTTAACCGCAAATCTAATATAGTTTTGGTATGCCAGGTGGATGGGTATATGTAGTATGCGTCTTTGAGCTCAATGTGCAAATGACGCTGCCCTGATTAACCCGGGGAATCGTAGACCTAATAGTCTTCATTTTAGACTAAATTCAGAAATGTAGTGATTAGGGGACTTTAAATTAAGTATAGTTCAAAAGGAACCATTAGATTTGTAGGCCAAGCAAACACAAGTAATAACAAAAAAAGGAACTGGATAAGAGCTCCAAATTTATTTAGTCCAAACTCCCTGCTCCAAGCTCTCGGAGAAGAAGGGTCTGGTGTAACTATAACCCTTTTAGTAGAAAAAGGCAAAAAATTCTATTTTAGATCCCGGAGATTTGGTCAATCTGGGGCAAAGAGAGGCTGTTACGCTAGTTATCTTTTCAGTAAGTTCATCTAACCATTTTGCCCTTGCCTGCGCTTTTTCCCAAAAAAGTTTTATTTATTTTTAATAACTACTCCCCCTGAGACGTGAATGGAGCTTATTTTTTGAGACAATGTCTGCTGCCCAGTCCTTAGGCCATTGGGAACGCCTCGCATAGTTTTCAAATAGTGCGTTTTTTTGGCTGAAAGTGTACGGCTCTGCTGTGGTACTTGCCAGCTTCAGATGGTTTCCTAGCTATGAGAGCCATAGGCACATTGAGCGTGATACCGAGGTGGCTGCTATAATTGTTTCTGGAAGACTACATGCCATCTCACATGATTTGGTGGTTGCTTGTAAATCAATTTTAGGCACTTCACTCCAGAGTTAAAAGTTTTGACTCCTTTCTGCTTCAGCTAGTTAGATTTAAAGTTTTGTCCTTACACAGCCTTGCACTTGTGACTCTAGTATCACAGACATCAGTTCTACTAGCTGGATCTTTATATATTATATAATATTTTCCCTTTCTGTATAGAGAGCACGGAACTGCTGAGCTAAATTCAGGATCTCCTGTTTACTAGACATGCGCTTTAATCCAGCTAAAGGCCCATTTACACCAGCCGATGATCGCTAATCGGCGATCGGTTTAGCGATAATCGGTGCATGTAAATGTGCGCCCATCGTCCGCTTTTCGGGCACTGTTAAATTAAAGCTAACCTAAAAATCATCCTTCACTTTTATCAGCAGTTCTCCACGGGGGAGTGCTGATAGCATTGTTTCCCCGTGGAGAACAAATGATCCGAGGGCAGACAATATCCTTGGGCTATTAACTGCCTTCAGGGAAAGGCTTCATTTGCACACTTAATTGGTACTTAAGTAGCTGAGTAGCTACTTAAATACCAATGATTGCATACCAATTATTTATGCAAAATGATCGCTCAAAGCTGTCACTCAAATTGTCGTTTGAGCGATCATCGGCCTGTGTAAACCAGCCTTTAGGTATAGCGCCACATTCCCTCAGGGTACTCATAAATATGCTGTTTGCTGGTCTAGAGAGGGGCACTTCGAGCAGAGAACAGCTGGATGCAGAAGACTAACCGGGCCACCCCACTTGTCTTCTGCATCCTCTGCTCCGAGCACTCGGCTGCATAATAGCCGGGCGGTCCGAGCAGAGAACAGCTGGATGCAGAAGAAGAGCAAGGCCACCCCGCTTGTCTTCTGCATCGTCTGCTCGGCAGTATAGCAGCCGGGCGCTCCAAGTAGAGAACAGCTGGATGCAGAAGACAATAACTGCTATTGGGATAAGAAACTCTTCTAATAAAGTTAGAATTGTTTTCCATCTAAATTCTGCTTCCTGAAGTGCTTCCCTTCACCTACAACAAATGCACTGAGCAGAGGCGTAATTTGAAGCTCCTGGGCCCCAATAAAAAACCTGTAACAGGGCCCCCAACTATAAAGCTTTATTCATAGTACTGGGCTCCCTATATGGAGAAGAGAGGTCTTATGGGCCCCCTAAGGCTCCTGGGCCGGGTGCAACTGCATCCACTGCATTCCCTATAGATACACCAGTGGCACTGAGGTACCACACGACACTACAGGAGTGCAAGGACTACTACCACCATTACTGTTTCTTTCTCCTATTTTTATACTTTATTATTTTTGTCCTGAATTGGTCCCTACCCATTTACAGGCTAGCATCATGACAAACTAACATTTTCTTCCCACTTGACTCCAGGGATTACAGGTCATAACAGCTGCCCACTGTTTATTTTAGTTTACTACGTTTACCACAGGTCTGGCTTGACCCTTAGGGTGACTACCCACTACAGTTTTTTTTCACTGCGAAATTCGCAGTGTTTTTTTTTTTCTGCAGGGGTCTATGGGACTTGTAATGTTAAAATTGCGATCGCGCAAAATCACGATTTCACGGTAAATTGCGACTTTGCGCGATCGCGATTTTAACATTACAAGTCCCATAGACCCCTGGAGAAAAAAAAAACGCTGCGAATTTTGCTGTGAAAAAAAACTGTAGTGGGTAGTCACCCTAAGGCCCAATATACACGGCCGGGTTGGATTCTGACTGCGAGTTTCTCGCAGCGGGATATAATAATAATAATCTTTATTTATATAGCGCCAAATTATTGCGCAGCACTTATGCGACCCTGTGCCCTGAACTGACCTCTGGCTTATCTGTCCGTGGTTTTCACAGTGCAGAGCCGGCGTGCAGAGCCAGCGATGACATAAGACCTGCTGCGATTTCCACCCCGCGAGCGGAATAATGCAGTTGATTTCCACTTGTTGGCATGGAAATGCATTTTTCAATGCATGTCCTATGAGCTGTATTTGCTGCGGGATCCGGAGCTTCGGTCCACGCAGTGCAAATACGCTCGTGTGCATAAGGCCTAAAAGCAGCATTTTTCCACCCTGCCAGGAGGAGCAGCAGAGCCACCGTGATTACCATCTCATTTTCCCTCTCGCTGCTTCATACCTCCTATGTCTGGGTCACTGCAATAGCAAAACTATGGTGCGGGATTAAAGCCTCTGCTCCTGCAATCAAGCAGGAGCAGATTGTGTTCTCGGCTGTCAGACACAGCAGAGGACCCAGAAGAGAAAAGAGAAGCGTTTTTTAACCACTTTTGCCTTCTCCTTTCCAGGCTACATACCGCTAGCACTCAGTGGCTATGTACTCAAAAGTGAAAGTGGAAGTGTTAGTTCTGCTATGCAACTGAGCGATCACGTGATCAGAGTGTCCCCTGTTAAACCAGAGCTTTGTTAGTGACAGATGTCACTACAGGGGGATATTTTCCCCTGTAACTGGTGCTCCTATGGATGCCCCAGCTACAATGGAAAAGTGTGGGGGGAAAAAAAACAAAACCATGTGAATGACCCCAATATGATGTCATGGGGGACATAGATGGTGGGATAAGTAAAAAAGAATTACAGAACAAAATAAATAAATAAATATATATATATATATATATATATATATATATATATATATATATATATAAGAAAATGTCCCATCGCTGACACCAACCAAAACCGTTGCCATATGCACCAGTAATCCAAAATTATACAGATTATATACCAAAACAAAATAAGGGACCCATTCCTGTATTGTATTTTAGTGTAAATATACAAATTTTAAAAATAAAATATAAAATTTAAAAATATATATATTTTTTTAGCTTATTATAAAACTAAAAAAAAGGGGAAAAAGGCAGTGAAAAATATATAAAAACCCCAGCAAAAATAATTTTGGCACCTTAAGAAAAAAGAATAGGGCAGTGACACCACCAGATGGGTGAAATCCCTACAGTGTCTGGTCCTTTAGGACCAAAACACCCTGGTCCTTAATTTTTCTATTTTTTGGAGGTCTTGTTTTTGGGGGACAAATTATAGTTTTTAATGGCATCATTTTGGGGTTCATTTAATGTATAATATAACTTTTAATATTTTTTTAGGGAAATTGGGGGAAAAAAAGAAATTCTGCCATTTCTTTTCTGGATTCATTTTTCACAGTGTTCAGGGCTTATTCATGTGGGCAATGGTAATTTTAATTGCGCCTGCCGGCGCCGTAAAGACGCATAAACGGGCTCAAAAATCTAATGTTTGTGCGCCCGTTCAGATCGCCTGATACTAGCGCATATACACCGAGCCCACAATGCCGTTGGGTGGGGGAGACAGTTTAACTCTGCTAAATTGTTCTCCCCCTTCCTTCCCCCTCGCCTGCTCTCTGCAAGGGCAGGAGACAGGAGAGGGCGGGAGCTAGTGTGCTAAGCTCCCACCACCCTCCCATTGCTGGTTGCGACAAGGGGCGGAGAGCTTAGCTCCACACCCTTTCCACCCCCTCCCATTGCAAATAACTGGCAAGGGGCGGTAAGGAGCGGTGAAGGGGGTGGGAGTTTTGCAGTCATGCTGCTAAACTTTCTCCCTCCTCCTTTCTCCTGCAGCTGTCATAGGCTCCTATCAGTGTCTATGCAGCCGGTGGCGGCGTAAAAGCACGTGACCGAAATGCACTATCTTAGCCGGCCGCTTTTACGCCATGGAAATACGTCCATGTGCACTGCTGCATTGTAAACTAATGCAACAGAGGGGCAGCATATATTGGCTGGGCATGAAAACCCTGCCGATATACGTCCGTGTGAATCCAGCCTCAGTGGGCAAAATAAATACTGTGATAACATTATTGTCCGGTCGGCACGGTTCCAGCGACACTGAGTCTATCCTTTTTATGAAGACTTGCTTTTGTGTCACTGCATTTCAAGAGCCGTAGTATTTTTATTTTTCCATTGACGGAGCTCCATGAGCCTTGTTCTTTGCAGGATGAATGCTAGTCTTCATTTTTCTAATTTTTGGGAACATATAACAATGGGATTGCTTTTTGTTCCACTTTTTTCTAGTGGCAAGATTAACAAAATCTGCAATTTTATTTTTAACATTCACCATGCAGTATAAGGCTGCTTTCACACAGGCTACACAATTGTGCAATGTGACATCCCTACAAAACGTTTCACATTTCTATTCAGCTTTTTGTGAGCCAAGATAGGCAGAATTACCTATTTTCGCCATGCTGTTTGTATTTTTTTCCTGACGTGCACTGTGCCGATTAAATAATGTACTAATTAGTCTCTGCGTCATTACGATAGCAGCAATACAAAATGTGTGATTTTTTTTACATATTAAAGATGGTGTTTTGATGTTTTTATATTTATTTTTTTTACTATTTATTTATTCCAGGCCCACTGAGTGACTCTGCCAATGCACTACTATACTTCAGTTAGTGATTGAGGAAGCAGTCAGCCTCGTGTCAGCGACGGAGGGAGCGGTCAGCGTCGTGTCAGCGACGGAGGGAGTGGTCAGCGTCGTGTCAGCGACGGAGGGAGCGGTCAGCCTCGTGTCAGCGACGGAGGGAGCGGTCAGCCTCGTGTCAGCGACGTGGGGAGCGGTCAGTCTTGTGTCAGTGGTGGGAGAGCGGTCAGTCTTGTGTCAGTGGTGGGGGAGCGGTCAGTCTTGCGTCAGTGGTGGGGGAGCGGTCAGTCTTGCGTCAGTGACGGGGGGAGCAGTCAGTCTTGCGTCAGTGACGGGGGGAGCAGTCAGTCTTGCGTCAGTGATGGGGGGAGCAGTCAGTCTTGCGTCAGTGATGGGGGGAGCAGTCAGTCTTGCGTCAGTGATGGGGGGAGCAGTCAGTCTTGCGTCAGTGATGGGGGGAACAGTCAGTCTTGCGTCAGTGATGGGGGGAGCAGTCAGTCTTGCGTCAGTGATGGGGGGAACAGTCAGTCTTGTGTCAGTGGTGGGGGAGAGGTCGGTCAGTGATGGGGGAGTATACAGTCTTGTGTCAGTGATGGGGGGAAGAGTCAGTCCTGTGTCAGTGATGGGGGGGGGGACGACAGTCAGTCCTGTGTCAGTGATGTGGGGGGGACAGTCAGTCTTGTGTCAGTGGTGGGGGAGAGGTCGGTCAGTGATGGGGGAGCATACAGTCTTGCGTCAGTGATGGGGGAGCAGTCAGTCAGTGATGGAGGAAAAGTCAGTCTTGTGTCAGTAATGTGGGGAACAGTCAGTCTTGCGTCAGTGATGGGGGAGCGGACAGTCAGTGATGGGGGAGAAGTTAGTCTTGTGTCAGTGATGGGGGAGAGGTCAGTCAGTGATGGGGCAGCGGTCAGTCAGTGATGGGGGAGCATACAGTCTTGCGTCAGTGATGAGCGGCGCAGTCAGTCTTGGGTCAGTGATGGGAGAGCAGTCAGTCTTGGGTCAGTGATGGGAGAGCAGTCAGTCTTGGGTCAGTGATGGGAGAGCAGTCAGTCTTGGGTCAGTGATGGGAGAGCAGTCAGTCTTGGGTCAGTGATGGGAGAGCAGTCAGTCTTGGGTCAGTGATGGGAGAGCAGTCAGTCTTGGGTCAGTGATGGGAGAGCAGTCAGTCTTGGGTCAGTGATGGGAGAGCAGTCAGTCTTGGGTCAGTGATGGGAGAGCAGTCAGTCTTGGGTCAGTGATGGGAGAGCAGTCAGTCTTGGGTCAGTGATGGGAGAGCAGTCAGTCTTGGGTCAGTGATGGGAGAGCAGTCAGTCTTGGGTCAGTGATGGGAGAGCAGTCAGTCTTGGGTCAGTGATGGGGGAGAAGTCAGTCTTGGGTCAGTGATGGGGGAGCAGTCAGTCTTGGGTCAGTGATGGGGGAGCAGTGAGACTCGGGTCAGTGATGGGGGAGCAGTGAGACTCGGGTCAGTGATAGGGGAGCAATCGGTCTGGGGTCAGTGATGGGGGAGCAATCGGTCTGGGGTCAGTGATGGGGAGCAATCGGTCTGGGGTCAGTGATGGGGAGCAATCGGTCTGGGGTCAGTGATGGGGGAGCAATCGGTCTGGGGTCAGTGACGGGGGAGCAGTCGGTCTCGGCTCAGTGACGGGGGAGCAGTCGGTCTCAGGTCAGTGACGGGGGAGCAGTCGGTCTCAGGTCAGCGATGGGGGAGCAGTCGGTCTCAGGTCAGTGATGGGGGAGCAATCGGTCTGGGGTCAGTGATGGGGGAGCAGTCGGTCTCGGCTCAGTGATGGGGGAGCAGTCGGTCTCGGCTCAGTGATGGGGGAGCAGTCGGTCTCGGCTCAGTGACGGGGGAGCAGTCGGTCTCGGCTCAGTGACGGGGGAGCAGTCGGTCTCGGCTCAGTGACGGGGGAGCAGTCGGTCTCGGCTCAGTGACGGGGGAGCAGTCGGTCTCGGCTCAGTGACGGGGGAGCAGTCGGTCTCGGCTCAGTGACGGGGGAGCAGTCGGTCTCGGCTCAGTGACGGGGGAGCAGTCGGTCTCGGCTCAGTGACGGGGGAGCAGTCGGTCTCGGCTCAGTGACGGGGGAGCAGTCGGTCTCGGCTCAGTGACGGGGGAGCAGTCGGTCTCAGGTCAGTGACGGGGGAGCAGTCGGTCTCAGGTCAGCGATGGGGGAGCAGTCGGTCTCGGCTCAGCGATGGGGGAGCAGTCGGTCTCGGCTCAGCGATGGGGGAGCAGTCGGTCTCGGCTCAGCGATGGGGGAGCAGTCGGTCTCAGATCAGTGATGGGGGAGCAGTCGGTCTCAGATCAGTGATGGGGGAGCAGTCGGTCTCAGGTCAGTGATGGGGGAGCAGTCGGTCTCGGGTGAGTGATTGGGGAGCAGTCGGTCTCGGGTTAGTGATGGGGGAGCGATCACACGGGGCCTCCATCAGCTTCCCCCCTGGCAGTGAGGACCCCGCCTGCAGTCAGTCTCTCCTCACACTCCTACGTCGGCGTTAGCTGCTCCATCAGTAAGAGCGAAGCGGCTGGTCCTCAGGCAGGTGAGGCCGCTGTGGGCGGGGTCTGTGTGCCGACGTCAACGGTTCTCCTGCCTCCTCATGAGCTCGGCCCCTCCCACCTGCAGGCGCATCCATCCGAGCAGCATCACATGTAGGTAAGGGCGCCGGCTGTGTGCGGGGCGGCGGACGGGCTGGTCCGCTGGTTACCGGGATGACATTGCAGTCTGGCAGGACCCGTCACTGCCGGGCTGGGGGCTCCGCCGGTCCGTCTCCGCTGTGCAGCCCACACGGTGTGACCTTGACTGCTCCAGCCCCGCGGTCGTGACATTGTGCCGGGTGGTCGGCCGTGTGTGGGGTCTGCATTGTGCCGGGTGGTCGGCCGTGTGTGGGGTCTGCATTGTGCCGGGTGGTCGGCAGTGTGTGGGGTCTGCATTGTGCCGGGTGGTCGGCAGTGTGTGGGGTCTGCATTGTGCCGGGTGGTCGGTCGTGTGTGGGGTCTGCATTGTGCCGGGTGGTCGGCAGTGTGTGGGGTCTGCATTGTGCCGGGTGGTCGGCAGTGTGTGGGGTCTGCATTGTGCTGGGTGGTCGGCCGTGTGTGGGGTCTGCAGCACGAGAGCTTTAGATGCCGCCGCGTGCGTTTAGTCTAGAAGGACGTCTCTGGGTTTAACCCTTCTCTGCCCGTTATACTCAGGGGGTTCTAGATGACAGAGCGCTGTGTGTGCCCCCTATTGGGCGCCATCTTTACCGAGCCCCCGCTTGCCCGCATAACGTACGGCAGCCATGTGTGGCAGGAGCGCAGCGCACGGGTCATCGCCTATTGCGTGTCTGCGGCCCGCTGGTCGTGGATTGGTGTCCGCTATAACAGGCTCGTCCGCACGTGCGATACGGTACCAGGACACGTCCCTGTCTGTGAATCTCCGGCTGAGCAGCCATTGTGGGGCGCTGTATTGCACTGTTTGTGGTGGCGGTGGTCACTAACGGTCTCACCAGCGCATCCGAAATCCTTCAGATTGAAGCTGCTGGGCTGGATTCACACGACCATATTTGCGCGCACCATATTTTAATGGGTTCATCCACGAGCACGGATTTAATATTTGCAAATATGTCGCGCCAAAAAAAATAGGCAGCACGTCCTGTAGTCCTGCGCTGCTGCGTATGAAACAGATTAGACTAATAAGCCATTCTGATGTACAGAACCGCTGCGGCCGCTCAACGTACGCCCGATGTACAAGCGTGCGCAGGAATACGCATCCGCTCATGTGAATCTGCCCTTAACTCATAAGCGCTGCGGAATATGTTGCGCTATATAAAGATTTTTATTACAAATTGTGATTGTGTCGGCGGCGGACGGTTGGAGGTTGGCGGGGGGGGGTGGAGGACGGCATCGGACAATCTGCAGGGACATCTGTGTCACCACCTTCTTCCGAGTATTTCCCGTTTCCGTGTCCTTGCACAGATCGCGGTGTCCTCACACGACCCTCCGGAGGGTCCGCGACCGCTGGCGGAGACTGGCACATCTCATGTGGAACCTGCATGTTGGCGCTAGAATCCTGCGGCACGAGGAGGCGCTGTGTGCTATGATGTGACGGGGAGTGAAGCGCGCCGCTGCTCTTCCCGCACATTAACAAGAGCATTGGTATAAGCTGATGTATGAAAACCCTCTCAGGCCGCCTCCCACTGCGAGATCCTGGCGCTGTAAGACGCACAATACAGACTGCATTCTTCTGAATGGGGTCTCTTTGTGTCCCCACATTGCGATAACAAATCTCGGCATGTTCTATCTTTGTGTGTGCTCTCACTCCGCAGCGCCGTTGTGTACATCGGGGCCGGCGGCAGCGTCGCGCCATGTGCTAGGCGCACGCGATGCGAGGTTTCCCATGGCAAATCCTCCATGATTCTTCGCTGTTGGCCGCACCGCAGGTTCCCTACATCCCCGACGTGATGTGAGCCGCTTTTAACACAAAAACAGTCTGGCATCTGCGGGCAAATCGCATATTGGCGAGTGAGGCATCAGGCCGTGAATGACAAACCGATACCGCCCTCGCTGGTGTGAAGTTCATCTACGGCTGCGCTGACATAATGCGCCTCTTCGGCCAGCGCTGCACTGTATCTCTGAGGCCGGCTTCACACCGGCCATAGACTTTCCTGCGATGCGAGTGTGAGTGAAAACGCCTGAAAATGAAAGCAATGATGTTCAATGGTTTCATTCTCATCTGTGATGCTTTGACTCAACCCTTGCAGCGCTGAGAAGAATCAGCGCTATGGCCCATTGTATTCAGTGGGGCCGGCAGCAGCAGCGCTGGCCCCATTGATGGCATAGGGAGTACATCACACTCCCCTGACACAGCTGTGACAGCTATGGCAGGGGGTGAAGGAATGCCCTGTCACAGCTGTGGCAAAGGTCCACGATGCTATCCCATTACTTCCAATGGAGCCGGCAACCCCCACAGTGATGATTTTCGGGGAAGGGCTTGAAATATATGCCCTTCCCTGAAAATTAGCCCTAGCTGTAAAGAAAAGTAAAAAAAAACCCCGTAACTCACCTAGACGAGCCGTCAGGCTTGTGTCCGTCCCCGGCAGTCATCTCCTGTCTTCTGATGGCCCGGGGATTGAAAAATCCCTGACCCCAGAAAGTGCTGCCTCTGATTGGTTACAGTGCTCAGCCAATCAGAGGCAGCGCCCAGCCGTCATTGAATGAAAGCTGAGAGCTGCCTGTGATTGGTCACAGCGCTCAGCCATCCATTCATTCCCTGCCGTAGCTGTCACAGCTGTGTCCGGAGCACAACATACTCCCTGTGCTTCCAATAGGGTTGGCGCCGGCCGCATTGCAGACAATGTGTGATAGCGCTCCTTTTTCTTAGCGCTGTGAGTGCGCACTGAAGGCATCGCAAATGAGAATGAAACCATTGAAAATCATTGGTTTAATTTTCCTGAGATTTCACTGACTCTCACAACGCAAGATCGCCGATCGGCAGTGTGAAGCCGGCCTAACCTGCGGAAATTCCACAATAAATCCGCAGGCTAGGGTTACATTACAGCGACGGTAGAGAAACTGCAACAACTCCTCAATGTCTTTGTTGTCCCTAGCAACCAATCACAGCGCAGCTTTCATTTTCCAAGAGCAGTCTATTAAATGAGCTCTGCGCTGTGGTTGGTTGCTACAGGCGACAAAGACCGTTTCATAAATCTGCCGGCCTCTATGGATGTCGCCGTGTGTGGAACAACCAACGGGGGAGGGAGCAATCTGATTCATTAAGGGCTTATTCCCACAAGGACTTTGTGCAGCGTATTGCGCACACAATTTTGCGCACTTAATGCGCAGTGACTACAAGCCATTGATTTTAGCGTATTTTGCGCACACATGTAGGCCGCTCTCACATGTGTTCAGAAAATGCCACTCAAAATCATGTCAGTTTACTGTGATTTTGAGTGGCATCTTGAAACGCGTTGTACAGCGCTTTTTAACACAGCCGATCATTGTGATGGGGGATGGGGTGTGTTAAAAACGCTGAAAAATAGAACAGACAGCAGTCAAAAATCGCAGTGTTACAAACATTCGAGCGCAGGTCTGAATAATCCCAGTAAGGTCAATGGGAGTACCGCGGTTGTGTGGCGCAGAACGCCGCGCTAATTGTGGTAAAAAGCAGTGTGTGTAAGTGTAGCCTAAGTAAGCAAAAAAAAAAAAAAAATACACGTTCTATTTTCGTGCGTATTGCAAGCGAACACAGTACACGTAAACTAACCATTAAAAATTAGTGGGAGCGTGCTTGTGTGTTCTTTCTCACCTGCCTATGTGCACAACAGGCATGTGCAAAAAGTCCAGTAAAACATACACAGGCAAAAACGCAACGCCCAGCGCGCAAATGTGCATCGCAAATGAGATTACATCCGTGTGAAGGAATTGTTCCGAAAGATGCAGGTTGATCTGCCGCAGATTCCTGCTCTGCAGACCGCAGCTTCAGACGAGGTTGGAATTAGTTGGCGCGGACATTTCTGCATCAGTGTTATGTTCCGCGCCTGCTAAAATCTGCACGCTTTCAATTCAAAACCGCAAGACTGAACTCCGCAGCAGACAAACTCTCTGCTGCAGGATTGTAGTTGCGGATTTCTCATATCAGCCTAAATTCCGCAGGACATTTCACGGAACGCATTCCCTAGTTAAAAACGGAAAAATTTGCACTAGTTGACAAAATCCGCATCCGCGCTGCCTTCTGCAGATGATTGTATGCCGTCTGGAAGTACCTGTAGGTCTCATTTTGCACTAGTTTTGTGTGATGCGAGACGCGCAAAACTTGTATGACTATGAAATCTAGTCTACTGCATGGACGCATTCACATGAGCCTTTTTTTTTCTCGCAGAGAGGCTGCAAAGAGACACAACTGCAGCACGTTCCATCTTTGTGCGTTTCTGCAGAACGTCTCACCCGTTGGTTTCCATGGGACCTGAAAAGACATCGCAGGGTGCTCCATGCTGTGCAGTGGGGTTTACCATTGAAGTTAACGGGAAACGCTTGCGATCCTCCAATGGGACATGCCTGAGGAGTGCAATTTCGCAGAAGTGATTTATTCAGAAACGCCTCATATCAGCGTGAAAAATGCATGAGTTTCTCAGCCCGATATGGTGCTCACCCGTGTAAATGCAGCCTAAGCCAGCGTCACGCGACCGGATTCCTATCGTGGAATGTGGCCGCCGTCCGCAGCAAATCGCATCATTGAAAGGCAGGAGCTTTTGCTTTTTCCTTCACACTCAGAGAAACAAATGTATTCCAAGAGCGGAGGAAAAGCTGCAGAATGCTCTGCCGCGGATGGCCTCCATTGAAGTCAACAAAGGCTGTCTGACCCGCAGCCCATATGCAATTAATTGTGGATGCCCGCATCATCGCCTAGCCATGGCGCGGGAAATACAAATATTTTTAAAAAAAATCTGTACTGTGCATGACTGCCTGCGAGCCTCCGCGATCATCCGCATTACAGATAATGCAGGTACGCGGGGTCGCTGGACGGGTTACAGCTGGATTCCGCTGCGGGATCCGGTTCACCCGTGTGTGCAGCCAGGCTTAGAGTCCGACCATCCAGCATCTGCTAGACCAGGAGAGCTGGCTGGAGAATACAAACACCGCGTCACACGGGAGATTCGCAGCGGATTTTCTGCATAGATTTTCCATGGAAGAAATTTTCCGCCTGCGGTCCGCAGCAGCGGAAAAACCTGCACTAAATCAGTGCAAAAATAGATCTTACAGTTGTACTTCTTACAACTTTTACCATCTACATCTGTAGCAAATCCACTTTAGCTATGGAGTTCCCGAAGAGATGTGGGTTTTTACTCATTGGTTTGAGCATAAAACCTGACATACAGAAATCATTACGTATTTTGATGCAGAACACACTGCAAGGGCTTTACCCACTAGCGTTTTTTAATGCTGCGGTATTGCTGCTTTTTTTAACTGCTAATATCAATGGGACTTTCTAATGTTAAAATCGCAAGTTTGCGCCTCTGCAATTTTTATGCGATTTTAACATTAGAAAGTCCCGTTGACCTTTTCAGTAAAACAAAATGCAGCGCTATCACAGTGTCAATAAAAAAACGCTAGTGGGTAAAAGCCCCAAGGATGGGTTCACACCGGGCAGATTTACCGCGGAAATCCCATCTGGAATTTCGTTGCGGCAAGTCCACCTGCGGCCGCTAATCCTGGGGTTAGCCAGCCATGTGGACGAGATTTGTCAAAAATCCCGTCCACAATGCTTTTAATCTAAGCGTGTAATGTTGATATGAAAATTTAATAAACATATTTTGAAAGCAAAATCTCGTCCACACAGGAGGGCCATACTGTTGCGGCAAAGCCGGCGCTGCAGAGCGGATTCCACGGCCGCAGCATGTCAATTATTTTTTTTCTGCGGTCGCACTTTCTTGTATGGAAGTGCCGGCCACGATGGAAAACATACGACCAAGCTGCTCCAAAACCTGCGGTAAAGTGCTGCAGGTTTTGAAACAGCGCTTTAGCGGAGGAAATCTTGCGGCTTTTTGCTGCAGCCAAACCTGGAGATTTCCGGCGGGAGTCCGCCCTGTGGGAACCCAGCCTAAAAGCGCATGAAGTCTGCAGGTGCAAATTTATTGTATAGAAAAACAAGAAATCCAGACTGCAGCCAAATCGCAGTGGAAAATCCGTAAACATATCCACTGCCACGTCTGCAACAGATCTGTAGTAGTAGTTGGAAATTTTCTTTGACTTTCTGCGTAGAAATGCTTGACAGCAATGACTCGCAGTTTTCACGGTCAGTCGGGCATAATTGACCCTGAAAGAACAAACTGCCACAAATCTTAAAATAAACCTAATTTGCTAGATATGTCTACAGAGTTGGGGCAGAGGGTGCCTGTAGGGGCATCTACGGAGAAAGGCGTGTATCCACTAAGTTAGTTGTTTTGTTTGTGAATTTTCATAATCTTGACAAAAGCCATGTTTTATAAATTTATGATTCTGAAAATGGCGATGTAGCATGGACTCCTGTAAATACATCTTATTTTAATCTCTGGACCAAATGTTAAAAATAAAATGTCAGCACTGTCCACCAAATCCTTTGGGATCAGTTGACCATCTAATGTGTATGGGGCCACCACAGATGCCAGGGAAAGTGAGAGTGGGCATATTGAGTTTCAGTATGCCCCATCATTTCTTCCCACAGCGGGTGAATTGCTGCCAGAAGTGTCTTGGATTCCCCCTCCTACTGATATCTGGGTGGAGTTGATTAAGTGACAGCTCTCTGATGTGTATGGGTCACTGGAGGCCGTCTGATCAGCGGCCCGTTCGCAATTGACATTGCAGACGGACTGTGGATTCCACAGGAAAGTAGGAGTTAAGAAAACAAACTACTGCACATGTGCACCAACGCTTCCACACACATTCGCAGAACAGAAAATAGAAGACGCGGACAGATACGCAGGGTCCTCCGGCACAGGCGGGTTCTGCTGCGGAGTCCCTGCTGCAATCTTCTCATCACGGGCTTCCATATCTACCAATTTGGCACCTGGCAAGATCGGTACCAGTGTGGTCCGATAAATCAACGGAAAATAAACATAAAATTTTACATAATACTAATACGAGGAACCATGACTAAGGCCTCATACCCGACCCGACCGTGGATATGAGGGCTTAGTCATGGTTCGTCTTATTAGTACTGTTATGTGACGTTTGTTTGTGTTCCTAGTGGTATTGAACGGGTCGCCCTGTTAGGGTCAGTACAGGTGAGGCTGCTCTCACATCTGCGTTAGGGTCAATTAAGGGTTTCCGTACCTGTGTCCCATTTTTGGAGCAGAGAAACTGAAATAAAATGGGGAAAAAAATTACCAGTTTTTTACCCATTGATTTGTTATTGGACCACATCGCTACCGATCTTCCAACCTAGTTACCAGGCTCCAAATTGGTAGATCTAGAATCCTGTGATCAGAAGAATGCTAGCAGTATGTATGAATAACGCGAAGCACTTCATGTTACAGCGAGACGCTTCTCATGAGAACTCACAAGAATTCTGTTTATTTGAAGACATTACAAGTTCTTATACAGAAAGGGAGAGGGCATTATCATACAAAGGTTATTATTGCCCCCCCCCCCCCCCCCCCCGAATCTTCAGGGACGAGCCAGCAGGTACTCGAAAAAGGCGATGCTCTCTCGAGTATATCGCCTTACCGAGTATGCTCGCTCATCTCTAATCATAAGGCTTCTTGACATCTGCTGACAAAACAGTCTCAAAGGTCTTAAGGCTCGCCTAGAAAAGGAAATAGTTGCGGTCAGGGTATTGTTATCTCATTATAGTCTTATTTCTGCTGACAAACTATGTCTTTATCTTAACATAGTTCAGTATTGCTGATCTTCTGTTGACTTCTTATCTTATGATCCTTGATTCTGGCACTACACAGTGTAGGTATAGTCTTCTATATAAGGTTCAATAGTCCAAATAAGATAAGAAATGCACACACTTATTGTAGCCTGAAACTTAAAGGGGTTGTCTCGCGAAAGCAAGTGGGGTTCAGCACTTCTGTATGGCCATATTAATGCACTTTGTAATGTACATCGTGCATTAAATATGAGCCATACAGAAGTTATTCACTTACCTGCTCCGTTGCTGGCGTCCCCGTCTCCATGGCTCCGTCTAATTTCGGGGTCTTCTTGCTTTTTTAGACGCGCTTGCGCAGAAGGGTCTTCTCCTTTTGGTCGGTCCGGGCACGAGCGGCGTTCTGGCTCCGCCCCTTCTACGCGTCATCGTGTAGCTCCGCCCCGTCACGTGTGCCGATTCCAGCCAATCAGGAGGCTGGAATCGGCAATGCACCGCACAGAGCCCACTGTGCACCATGGGAGAAGACCCGCGGTGTATCGTGGGTGAAGATCCCGGCGGCCATCTTGGAGAAGGAAGAAGTAGGAAGAAGGAAGAAGTCGCAGAGCGGGGATTCGGGTAAGTAATATTTTTTTTTTTATTTTAACACATCCCTTGGGTTTGTCCTGCGCCGAAAGGGGGGCCTATGCAAAAAAAAAAAAACAACCCGTTTCGGCGCGAGACAACCCCTTTAACAGTTTATGTGCCGTGACAGATTTCAGTGTGGTTTCCAAAAAAAGAGAAAGCAAACAAAAGGCTTCTGCTGGCTTCCATTCCTTCAGGTTTCCGTTTTGTGGATGAAAAAATAATGCTGCAGACTGCTATTTTTCCGTCAAAAAATGGAAACCTGACAGAATGGAAGCAAACATAAACCTTTATGTCCGCTTTCCGCTTTTTTTGAAACCCTATTAAAATGAATGAGTGGGAAAAAAAATATTTCCGCCGAGAGCAGAGAGACGGAAACTTTGAACTGACCTGAACGCAGGTGTGAGAGTAGCCTTACCTGAACTGACCCTAACACTGGACTGAGCCGTAACACAGGTGTAGCGCTTTTGGGCACGAGACTGGAGCCTAAGGTGTAATGGCTGCAGGTTCGGAGAGTAGTCGAGGTTTAGCCAGAAGTCAGCAACGGAAGGTTTCTGTTTGCAGAACAGAGGGAGGAGGCTGGTAGAGTAGTCAGAGAGGAAACCAGAAGTCAGTATCAGGAGATCTTGCAGGAATAGCAGAGGAGCAGGCAACGTGGAGCTTTTATAATGAGCCTAGTTAGGTTCAGGAGGCAGGAACTTGATAACCAGGATCATAGAACAAGGCTGATAGTAATGCAAAGGTACCTTTTGTGAAATTCCCCTGAGAGCCTTGGCGTATGTATGTTTTCTTCTGGCTACCACAAATTTTCCTCTGGCTTGTAACCCTGCCACTGCACCAGATACTGCAGCTTTCCTCCGTATCTTCGGGAGGAGGGAGAGGTGGTTGCTGTCTCCCCAGGAATGTATTTTCTTAGAATGGCTTCAGTAGGAACACATGAAAAACTGGGTGGATCTTTAGGCTACTGGGAAGCCTCAAGCGGAAAGCCATCTGGCTGACCTTCTCTAAAATTGGAAAAGGTCCAATAAACCTTTGCCTGAGTTTGGGAAAATAATACGTGGGTCTTCAAATTCCTGGTGGAAAGCCACACCTTCTCTCCAACTGGGAAAGGAGGAGCTGCTTGATGTCGGTCTGCCACTTCTTTGTAGGCCTCTTGAGTTTCCCGCAAAGCCACCTTTAATTCCTCTTGAATATCTACCTATATATGGTTGACCGTTGGGACAGGAGTGTTGACAGGAAGGCCAGGAATGAAGACTGGATGCGTCCCGTAGTTGGCATAGAACCGGCTCTGGGTGGTAGAACAATGATGGGCATTGTTATACGAGAACTCCGCTGTTGGTAAGTAATCCACCCAGTTGTCCTGAAAATAGGAGATGAAGCAGCGGAGATACTGCTCCAGAGTCTGGTTAGTTCTCTCGGTCTGGCCGTTGGATTGAGGATGAAAAGCAGAGGATAGACAGTAGTTTCCAGGGCTGTGCAGAGGTGTCTCCAGAACTTCGAGGTGAACTGAGCTTCACTGTCCAAGATGATATCAGGAATCCCATGTAGTCGGAAAACTTCCCCGATCATAAACTCCGTGGTGTGCTCGACGGTGAGTATTTTTTTGGGGGGGATAAAGTGAGCCATCTTCATGAGTCAGTCCACGATCACAAGACTGGTAGTCATTCCTTTTGAGGGGGGCAGATCCACTATAAAGTCCATTGATATAGATCCTCATGGCCTGGATGGGACTGGAAGAGGTTATGGGAAACTCAGAGGGCGAGCTTGTGGTGTCTTGTTCCATAATGAAATTAAACCTGGAGAAGAACAGGACCCATTGTGCTTGTTGTCTTGCAGATAACTTCTAGGCAGTACAGAAAAATTGCAAATTTTTATGGTCAGTAAGAACTGTTACTGTATGATGGGCTCCTTCCAAGAGGTGCCTCCATTCGGTGAAAGCCACGTTGATAGCTAGAAGTTTCTTGTTCCCGACATCATAGTTTCTCTGCGTGTGATAAGGTAGGAAAGAAATGCACAATTATGTAGTTGCTTCTTATCTCTGACTCGTTGTGAGAGAATAGTTTGCACTGCGGAGTTGAAAGTGTCCACTTCCACAACAAAAGGCAATTCTGGTTTTGGGTGGATCAGTACTGGTGCTGAAGTAAACTGAATCTGTAGTTTCTCCAAAGCGACTTGTACCTCTGGGGACCAGGAAAATGTGCATGCTTTCCTTGTGAGGGAGGTGATGGGAGAGATGACTTTTGAGAAGTCCTTGATAAATCTTCTGTAGAAGTTTGTGAAACCAATGAGGTAATGTACTTCCTTCAAAGTTCTTCGGATGGGCAATCCAGAATGGCTTTTACCTTGTTGGGGTCCATACATAAGCCATCTGGGGCGATACTGTTTGCCAGAAATTGCATTTGGGTCTGTTTAAACTCACACTTCTCTAGTTTGATGTGGAAGTTATATATTTGGAGTCGTTCAAAGACCACCAGAACATACTTGCGATGTTCCTGCAAATTGTCAGAGAAGATGAGGATGTTGTCGAGATATGCCACTGTGGATTGATCCACAGGTCTCTAAATACATAATTGAAAAGTTCTGGAAGGTAGTGGTAGCATTGCGTAGACTGAACAGCATCACTAGAGATTGGAAGTGCCCATATCTCGTTCTGAAAGCCATCTTCCATTCATTTCCAGGGTGGATCCGTACCAAATTATATGCTCCTCTAAGGTCCAGTTTATTAAAGTCTTTGGCTGCCCAAAGCCTTTCCAGCAGTTCTGAGATTAACGGGAAAGGATTAATACTAATCTTGTTTAGTTCCTGGTAATCGATGCACGGTCGAAGAGTAGAATCTTTCTTTTCATCAAAGAAAATGCGTGCTCCCGCTGGGGAGGGCCGAATTAATGCCTTTCTCTAGACTTGCATCCAAATGTTCCCCAAGGGCTTTAAACTCTGGTTCTAAGGGGTTTAGATATTCTCAAATAAAATAGAAGATTTGGGGAACAGCTAAATAGGACAGTCAGACAGCCTATTAGGTGGTAGCTAGTCAGATTTCTTCTTGTTGCAGACATGCCTGAACATCTGGTATTAAAGTGGTAATTTTTCAAAGTTCTGTTGACCATCCTTGAGGTCTTGCACTGGTTTGGGGGCGGATGGTGCTATCTGGCATTTTTGTGTACCAAATTCTGAAGGGAAGGCAATGGTCCTTGATTTACAGTTGATAAAGGAATTATGGGTAGAGAACTAGGAATCCCGAGACTCACTGGAAATTTAGGGGACAAGATGAGCTGGAAGCTGACCGTTTCTTGATGGTCAGGTTTCATGCAGAGCTCCAGTTTGACTTTCTCCTGTGTGACTGGTTCTGAGGATAAGGGTAACCCATCCACGATTACCATATCAATCGGCATGTGCTTAAGTCTGGTTACAACATTTTTGTCACAAGTGAATCTTAAGTCTGTGAAGTTTCCTCCCGCTTCTAAATCCAACATTGCTGAGCAATGCGTCTTCTGATTTACCCGTTAAGATTTTTGTTGGGAGGACAAAATGGTGCAGTGAGGGAAGGGTTTTCACACTGTCTTGAACTACTGGTGCAAAGGTGTGTTTGGTGGCATCCCCTTGTTTTGTGATGGCTGGATTGGTCGTGGTCTTGGCGTTCCTCTCTTGTATTTGATAAGTTTTTGGTGTACAAGAAGACAGTAAATCCATTCTCCTGGTGGCCATAAAACTAGCTAATGACAGTTTGAGGTTTAGTGACCCCTGTGGTGTGGAATTGACACCTTGGATGGTTCACGCAGATCTCCTGGTGCCGGACTCGCATCAGAAGGGAATCTTTTAATAAAGGATATTTGGGCGTATGAAGGTTCTATCCCAATATGAATCATTTTCAGAATGAGGCTGGCCAGCCGAACAAAATGCATCTACACGCATTGAGGTCCAAGGCCCAGGACCACATATCTGGGAAAAAATATATCTGAACATACCAGTGTGTGAGCTCCATGCATAAATAAAATCCTGATTAAAAATAGGCCAGGCCTATATTCCCGACCCGAGAACCTCTCGCCGAGATAGGACTGAAAATAGGGAGTTATGATTTCCTGCAAATCCAACCCTCCCTTCCCTGTGTGACCTCAATGGGGGCGGGGAGGTGTGTACTGAGGGATCCTTTATAATGTGGGACCCCACACGGGCCCCAAATTGTCAATCCACAGGGGGGAGGGGGGCTGCATATTATGGACTGTTCCTCAGTTTCTGTAACCCTGCCAAGAAGACATTGGACCGAAATCCAAATTTGGTAACTTTCTTTTATTTTATTCCCGTTTATTTTAAAGTACTGTGTGCTTGTGTATTCTGAGAGGCCTAATTGAGGTTCTTTCTTTCAATGCCTTTCTGTGAAGTATGTACCTGGCATTGCACCCAGGGGGACTCTTTGATAGAAATATGGTTCTTCCACAAACCGATAAACAATATCAGATTTCTAGCTTGCAACATCTCAGTAGTTTTCTGTCTTTAACCTCCATGGAGGCTACCTTAACCGAATATGCCTCTGTTTGCGCCATAACTTAGTTCTTGACTATTATACTATGGATACAGGTTGTCTGAGGGATACTGATCCATTAGAGGCCCTAAATAATATTGAGCATATAGATGTATGAATTGACTTACAGGTCTCTACTCCTATCTTGTGAGACTAATATCGGAAGTAGCAGGTGAATGACTATAGAGCTAACACTGATGGAGAAGTATGTCAGTGCGGTTGCTTTATGTGATTACATCTAGCAGTCAGCCTCCACTTTGTTCCTATGGAAACACCAAAATACACGGTGTCTGTCCTAGGCCACGTGATCGGGATCACATGACTCCGGGTCATTTGATCGCATACAATACGTCGGAAACACACGACAACGCCTTCATGCTACGCTATCGGGTGACCACCTGGCGATAGGAAATAAACACAGTGGCTGATGTGGAAAGAGCATGTAAGCGATCCACGTTGTTATTGGACCTGCTAGCCATCCTCATCTGGTAGGGTAAAGCAAAGTCTGCATAATGTTACAGTATGACGCAAAGTCAGGCCCCTGATCTCCCTGGATTGCAGTTTTATTGTGGGATCCACTGGAGGGTTAACTGACTTCCTGTGGGCGGCGTCTGCATTAATGATGCTCACTGATAGGCTAGCTGTAGTCAGACTCCCAAATGGGCCGTATCCGATGCGGCTTTATAAGGAAGCCCTGTATACACAGTGAATCAGATGTCTCCAGCCTACCATCAAGGCTGGAGGCTATGCCAGATTCTCTCTTTTTTATTGTTTTGCGTCATACTTCTCAGATAGGGTTAGGCACTGAGAATACTGAGAGATCGTTCACAAGTATAGAACTAGTAACCTTCCTTTCTATAGTACACTGAGAAAAGAATCTAGGTAAGGGACATTGTTCTCTGTGAGATGTACCTACTTAGACATCTCCTTGGCACTACTACATTGAGGATTTTTTAGTGCACCATCAAAGTAATTATCAGTCAGGGTCAACAAATATGTGCCCTCTATAGGTACTTTTAAATAGAAGGTTTATTATAGTTTGGGTTCCAGAAGAGCTGTTTGAATCGACAGAAACGCGTCAAACTAGTCTATGAACCTGTATAAATTAAGAACCAGCCTATGTTTCTTTATACACCATTGAACACTACAATAACTATTGACTGCATCAACTTAATTGTTGGATAGCTATCTAGAGACATTTCTCTCTATCATGAAAGACATGAATGCCTGCTAAATCCAGCACATTTTTTGGCGTGGGTCAGTTGACACTAAAAAAGTAAAATGCTTTATGTTCCAACATGAGCTATTAGTAGTGTTGGACAGCAAAAGAGAGCGTAAAATGCTTGATCTGGATTAGGCTGTATGCCTAATGATTGGGATGCAGTTGTGACATCTAGTCTGGCATCTATATATTGCCATTCTATTTGGAGAACAAACCCCAGATATACCGTTTACCCCAGAGGGGGATTCCATGTACCAGTGCTAATACCACCTGCACACTTACTATATGGTTGTAACAGGTCCCTAGAACAATTGATATTTTCTGAGGGTATCAACTAAGAGGTTGGGAGGCGATATTACATTAACCCACCCATTTACCCCATAACTACCTCAATAGGGAACAGGGTAGAAGTTTTCTACCCTATAAATTTAATGGTCTGATCTGGTGGTCCTAATAAGCCACTAGGATCAGATGCAAGGTGGTGGGAATATTCACACACTTATTCCATATGTTTGGAAGCTGAATTTTATAGAATTAAATTAAAGGTTACGTTTTCGGAATCTCTTCAGTGACAGGATAGATATGCCCACTTTGGCCATGTATGTTTTATGCTGTATTTCACAACGAGCAGGCTCAGAAGTATGCTTTTTTTCACTAGTTTGTGCTGACTGTTTGGGACAGAAAACAACTTTCTTTAGACAAAAAGGTTGTGTTGACAAGCATGGTGAAAAGCTCTCTTCGCTGGTGGCTGTCAGAAACCAATTTAGCGAGAGGAGTAGAATGGTTCCTGAATCCAGTAATACAAATCACGATGGACACCATTATTCTGGGTTGGGGGGCCCAAGTAGGGGAGGCTTACTTCCAGGGAACCTGGTCACAGGTGGTCAGGAAGCGTTCATCAAATTTCAGGGAGCTTCTGGCAGTCTGGTAAACCCTTCAGATATCCAGAATTCTGACACCAGAAAAGCATTTAAAGTCCTTTTCGGGCAATGTCACGGCCGTGGCTTATGTGCGACCTCAGAGAGGAACCAGTCAGGTTTTGTTGCAGAGCATAGGTCAAAATTTTTTTCATTGGGCGGAATGTCATGTTCAGTCAATATCGGCGACCCACTTAAGGGGAGTTCAAAATGTCACCACGGATTTTCTCAGCCGTCGACGTTTGGACCAGGGGAATGGTCACTTTCCAAACAGGTGTTCCATGATTTGGTACTCAAATGGGGGGTCCTCCGTTTGAGCCAATAGGTTCCATCTTTATTAGGTTTCTGACTTGGAAAACCGTTTTCGTGGTAGCCATCACTACAGCGCGTAGAGTTGGTAAGTTACAGGCATTATCAATTCGAATGCCTTTCTTTAAAGATACGAGTAATAAAATAGTGTTCAGATTAGACCCCTCGTTCTCACCCAAAGTAGTGTCTCATTTTCACAGATCTCAGAAGATAATTATTCCCTCGTTCTGTGATGAACCCAGGAATGATGGGGAACATTTGTATCATTGCCTGGATGTTAGAAGGGCAGTTCTGCAGTATATCAGCTCTACGAGGCAGTGGAGGAGAGATAAAAACTTGTTTTTGCAGTTCCTGGGGATTAATAGAGGTAAAAAGGTGGCTAAGAGATCTATAGATAGGTGGATCCGAGCTGCCATCACAGAGGCCTATAAGGTGTTAAACAAACCAGCCTCAGAGTGTCTTAAATCTCACTCCACTAGAGCACTGTCTGTTTCTTGGGCAGAGCAGACTTCTGCTTCAATAAGCCAAATATGCAGGGCTGCTGTGTGGAAACAACCACATACATTTATCAAACATTATAGGTTGGATGTTCGGGCAACTGAGGACTTAGCCTTTGGATGCAAAGTTCTGTATGCGGTAGTCCCGCCCTAAATTTCGTTTCACTGGTATGTTTCAGCTGGTGCTGTCGTGGAGACGATAGGGAAAGTTAGATTAGATTTACCGATAATCCTTCTTTCGGGAAGTCTCCACAACAGCACCCGTATATTCCCACCCGTTTGTTTTGTTCCGTTTTTTTCTTTTGGGATAGGTTTCTTTTTTATCAAATTAAAGGAGAACAATTTAAGTTTAGGAATACAATTCTACCGCCTAACAGGTTTCTTTATAAATACTGAGGAAGGTGTGTAGATGGGGGTGGGGCTTTAAACCTCTCAGCATGTTCCTGTCCTATCAGGGGAAGATAATCTCAGCTGGTGCTGTCGTGGAGACTTCCCGGAAAAAGGATTACCGGCAAATCTAATCCAACATCTGAAGCGCAGCAGCATTCGAGCAGCGTGAGCCTGGTGACAGGTCCTCTTCAATTCTGTGCCTATACTAGGGATTCGAAGTTTTGTTTTATAACAAATGTTCAGATTACGTTTACGCTAGTAATTTTCTGTCCAAATTTTCAGCCGATTCTGCAGTGGGAAATCTGTCCAATTTTGTTATAGATTTGCTTGCGGATTTGCTGCTGTGGATCAGGACCAAGAAAAAGGATATTGCTGTTCTCAATCTGTTTGCCGCTCTATACAAAGTCTTGCCTGTACCACGCTGGTGTCTTGGGGCTTCCAATGATGACACTCTAAACCGTGTGTTTATAGCGTAGCGGCTACCTGTCCATGCGACACGTAATCACTGGTAGCCAGCACACCACCACTGATGGAGGTGCATGCGAGTCTCTTCTATCCGCAGCTCCACCGGTAATCCACTGAAAATCCACAACAATTTGGATTAGTTGCGGTTTTTGACTTCACTGATGAACTTGGTGGGGAAAAGCACAACAAATTCCCAGAATAAATTGACATGCTGCTATTTAACATCTGGGCCACAGGTCAATTTATGCTCCGAATTTTTTACACAGATGAGATTTCTGTAAATTCAATCGACTTTGCCTCAATTGTAATCCGCTGCATATTTTCCACTGTAGTTTTCATTTATATCATTTGGGCTACATACATCTTTTTTTGAACACTTTTTATTCCCATTTTTTCGAGAGCTGGGCTAATAAAAAGAAACCCCCTGCAATCTTTGTATCCTGTGCTCTTGTTTTTCACAGCACGCACTGTGCAGAATAAATAGTGCAATATTATTATAGTACAGATTTTTTTGAACACGACGGTACCAAATATAAGGGGCTTTTATTTCCATTTCTTTGGTGGAATAAGGGTTTTGTTTTGAGCATTTAAATTTGTTTTACGGTTTTAAAAACTTTATTAAACCTTTAGGTCACTCTAACACTTGCGCTTTTTACTGTGATTATATAACGCTCTCATTGATTTCAGTGGGGCCTCGCAGATATGACCCACAACTTTTAAGCACTGTCTGCTCTATTTTGTCACGTTTTTGCGCTTTTTAACGCACCTCGTCACCCATCACAATGATGGGGCGCATCAAACATCGCTGCAAAAACATCCTGATCTACATTTTTGAGAGTTTTCTTATGTACATTTTATTCAGCCCCAGACTTGAACTTATGACCACTTGATTGCTTGTACTATATACTGCAATATTTCACTTTTGCATTATAAAGCGATTTTCAATGTTGCCTATTAAACCCTGCCACAAGTAAATACTCGTCAAAAGCTGATTTGAGCTGAAATGTTGTATTTGTTCACATGTGGTAAATTAGCTTTTGCTCCGGGCCTCCAATGCCTAGTGAGAAGTACACCTCTGCTTACTACAGTGTAATGTCTGCCATGCTGCTGCGGCACATCATAGTATAAGACATCCCATTACTATGAGGGGGAATCAGCCGGTCAGCTCTTAAGGCCCATTTAGATAGGACGAGTGTTGGGCAAACTATGTCCGACACTCGTCCCCGCAAATACTCGCTCTCCTGCTGCTGCATGGGAGCTAGTATCGCTGGCTCACAGCGGGGCGGCAGGAGGAGATTTATCTCTTTGCGCTCCCCCGCCCCTCTCCATTGACTTAACATAGCGGCCATTCAGTACTGAGCGGCTGCTATTTACACTGAATGATCAGCTCATCGTCCATCGTTTAGGCCTCCTTGACACGGGCGACATGGCATCGCCGTGAGAAGATCAGAGCAATATCGCATCGCTAGTCCGTGTGATATCGCTGCGTCTTCTCGCAGCAATACCGCGATTTTGTAGCACTACATGTGAGGATTAGGGGGGGGGGGGGGGGGGCTTGAAATATAAGCCCTACCCTGAAAATATACCAAGTGAAGAAGCAAAAAGGAAGAATATTGTGCTCACCACCATCTTCTTATCTAGAGGCAGCTTCACCACACAGTCCTCAACGGCAATCCTCATGAGATAATTCCAAAAACTGAAAAAATGCTGCTTGTGTATGAAGTTAAAGGGGTTGTCCCGAGAAAGCAAGTGGGGTTCAGCACTTCTGTATGGCCATATTAATGCACTTTGTAATATACATCGTGCATTAAATATGAGCCATACAGAAGTTATTCACTCACTTGTCTCCGTCCTCGCGCTGTCTCTGCGTCCCCGTCGCCATAGTTCCATCTAATTTCTTCCTCAGCAGTCTGTTTTAGACGCGCTTGCGCAGTCTGTACTCTCCCCGCTGTGAAAGAGCCGCTCCAGCGTGCCCGCGCGATACAGCTCGTCTGTGTGGTCAAGAGAAGGGAGAAACAGCTGTTTGCTGTATTCTCCGGCAGATTCCACCTCCCACTGTGATGCGTTCTGCCGAACAGCCAATGGGGTGGCTGGATCGGGGGTTTCATTCATTACAAGTGCACGCCTCCACCGATGACGTCAGTCACCTGCTCACGTGACCGGCGTCTCGGGAGCGCGCATGAAAGCCTCCTGGAAGCGCGGTGCACCGTGGAACGCACCCTGGGACATCACAGGCGCCATCTTAGATGAAGAACTTTATAAGTTATTATTTCTTCTAAACAGTAAGTAGGAAGCGGTTTATAACCGCTTTAAAGGGCTGCTTTATGCTGGGGGGTGACGGGGAATGGGCTAATTGAAAATTTTGAGGTTTTGGCTCGGGACAACCCCTTTAAACCTTTATTCTTTTAGTGTCAACACATCAGAGTCAAGTTAAAAGGATGCGTTTCAGTCCACAGTGAACCTTGGTCACCTGAAAATATATCGCAAATGCTGAATTTTTTTTTTTTTTAAAAGCATACATTACCTAGAAACGCTGTCTGTGGCTCCGCGGCAGCTTCTTCCCGGGTCCCCAGCACTTGTCGTCTTCACAGTCAGCACTCGATGAATGGCTGTGATTGGTTCATTGAGCACTGGCTGTGATTGTCTAAGCATCCGCCATCGCAGCCAGAACTTCCAGGAGGCGGGGATTTTTCAATTTCCGGCCAGAAGAGATGAAGGAGAATGGTGCCGGGGATCTGGGGAGAGGAGGTATTATTGTATCTTGATGCCACCAGGAAGTACTGGTGGAGACCAGACTGACTGCCTGGTGACGCCCCCTGAAGCTGATTGGCTGGAGAGAAGGCTCGGCTGCAGGTCCTGGCAGGTCACTAGAATGATCTCGTCCCCTGTTAATAGTGCTTTCGGCTCCTGCACTTTGGTCCCCGGCCCTCTAATCTCAGCTCCTGCTGTTTCGTGCCCACTGCTGTGTTCCCCGCTGCTGCTCTTTATTCCCCGGCCCTGTGCTCCCTGCTCCAGCTGTGTAGCTCACCGGCCGTTCGGCACTGCTGCTGCTCCTGATGTCTGCTGACAGCCCACGCGACATCTTCCGGCTCCCTGGCCCTTACGTCTGCTTGGCGCTGCTGCTGTGTATTTGGCGGCCCTTCGCCGCTGCTGCTTTAGATCCCCGCTGAGCCTCTCCGTTCTCGCCTGTGCGGCGGCGGCACGGGAGCTAGTATTAGTCTGCGCGGGGACGAGTGACGGGCATCATTTGCCCGACACACTCGTCCTGTCTAAATGGGCCTTCAGGATTTTACTGCCTAATTCTGCTCCTGACCTCTTAGTGTAGTGTCAAAATCACAACCCTGTATTTAAGGGGAATGTGTCATGAGAAATGACCTGTTGGTTGAAGCAAGTCTATGTTAAACATACTCCTACAATTTTTGGTGATTTAAAAAAATAAATAAAAAATAATAATAATATTTCCATGTCTTTATATAGGTTTACAAAAACATAAATCTTGCAGTTTTCATTCTGGTCACCAGATGTGATAGTAGGTTGACACTTATTGTTTTGTATAGCAACCCACATGGACCATAAAACTAGTCTCGAAACAACTCATTGACTGCTAGCAGAGGGTGCTCCGCAGAGGTCTTTCTGCAAGGCAGGGCTGTCAAACTCATTTTCACTGAGGGCCACATCAGCATTATGGCTGCCTTCAAAGGGCCGATTTCTTATTGTAAGACTGTATATTAAGGGCTTGTTCACACCAGTGTATTTGCGTACCATATTATGTGCACAATTCGCAGTGAATAGAGTTGATGTCAGTTGGTTCATTCACATGAGCATACCGTATATACTCGAGTATTAGCCGACTCGAGTATAAGACTAGCTATACTCGAGTATATACTAGGTAAAGAAAAAATGCAATATTCACCTCCCAGCCGGCGTCTGTGTCCCCGGTGCGATGGTCTCCCAGGTGGTGCGGCAAGCTGCTTGAGAATTCTCCCCGCTGTCAACTCCCTGCTCGGCTTTGAATTCCCCCGCGGTCAGCACTGTAAACTCTGTAATTGGATTAAGCACCAGCCAATCACAGCCGGCGCTCGATAAACCAATCACAGCCATTCAGTGATGTCATCCACTGAATGGCTGGGAAGGATCGAGCGCCGGCCGTGATTGCCTGGCACTCGATCCAATCACAGCGCTTACCTACACAGCGCTGACGGCGGGGGAATTCAAAGCCGAGCAGGAAGATGACAGCGGTGAGAATTCTCAAGCAGCTTGCTGCACCGCCGGGTAGACCATCGCGCCGGGGACACAGACTGAGGCTGGGAGGGGAGTAGTGCAGGTTTTTTTTTGTTTTTTTTTACCTCACTCAAGTATATGCCGAGGGGGGGCTTTTTCAGCATAAAAAAATGTGCTGAAAAACTAGGCTTATACTCTAGTGTATATATGGTATTTTTTCACGCAATATCTGATTGTGGGAAATATGGGGCATGACCTATTGAAGCGAATGGGCCAGTGCAAAAAAGTAGTGACTACACAGTAAACCCTCACACACAAACACATCAGAGTGGCTGAAACACTGCGTGTTTGCATGACCGAAATATGCTCACTCCCCGTGTGAACGAGTGCTCCTAGTGACCACTACAGTTATGACTTTTTAACGTTTTTCAAAATATTAATTTTCCTGATGATGCATTTAAAGAACTTTTGCCAATATGTTAGTTTTCCGGTGTTATTTTCTTTTAGTCATGTAAAAACCTCCTGCACCCAATATCATTTCATTTTTGCCGTATACAGCAAATAACAAATAATAGGAGTTTATAAGTTGTAAAACATAATAAAGAAATGAAGCCTATCCACTAGGAAAGGGTTAATGCAAGCTTGAATACAAGAATTTCTGTCAGCAAGGTTAGGTCATGTGCAAAGTTTAAATAACGAGTCACAGAGGATGGATTAGTGCTGTATAGTGATGCTCTAAATTCGGTTTATTTAAAAAAGGTTTAAATATTGTTAGCATCGTCATTTCTCGTGTCTAATGGTATGCATTTTATTTTCAGATTTCATGCTTCAGGCTAAAACAACATCTCGTTAGGTGTAGAGGTGTTTTTTACAATTTAACACAATGAAAATGGTTTTTGAGAATTATATGCTAAAAGTCATCGTTTTCCACCACAGACTTTCAAATTTCAAAAAAGTCATAACCCTAGTGACCACAGTAGTAATCGTGTCCCCTATAGTACTCCCTATTGGCGGGGCAGCATCCCTACCCAGATGCAGCACTCCACTCACCCAGTCTCGAAGTCCAGCAGCTGCAGCGCAGTCTGTGACCGCTGACCTCTCCCGTCGGTGTCTGCGCTGTGCAGTTCCAGCTCCCGGTACTAGTAATTGTGTCAAGTGGATAGTCTGGTCTTCACCACTCGTTGTGAATAGGTGTCAAAATGGTAGTCAGGTCCAGCATGGAGAGTCAGCGGTGTTGACTGCCTACTTGACACATTGCCAGCACTGGGAATTGGACCTTAAGAAGAGCCCGTACGGGTAAAGGATGGTGAGTATGGGGGGAAAAAACTGAAATCCAGTTAGCAGAGCCACAGATGCCGAGCCTTGCAGGTAGTTGTCTTGCTGCCGGCATGTTACAGACTGCTATGTACAGCATATTTTAATCTGTTAAGGGGATCCAACCTACAGAGTAGTAGATCCGGCTGCAGCCCAGGGGTGAATCACCGAGGAAGACGGGGAATTTTGAGTTTTCCACGAAGTCCTACATTATATAACTTCACTTCTGCAGCTGTTGAGGGTAAAATTCTGTGCATCTTGGTATTTGGTATTGGGATATTACTAAATAGCAGAGAACGGTACACGACAATGTATGTAGGTGTCATCATTTAGAACAACTCTCGTAATTTGCTAGGACAAAATTGAATTTTTTTAACGCAAATTTTATTATCTACAGATTCTGTCTAACAACTAACTTTGTGGTCTTCTCAGGTGATTGTTGCATGGAAGCCAGTAAATAACTCCTGGACTCCCTCTGTGCTTCCCTCAGTCTTCTGGCACCGCCACGTCTCCAAATGCCGAAGAGCAGTAAAGTGACCCAGCGAGAGCACAGCAACCAGCATGTTACCGAATCCGTCGCCGACTTATTGGCCCACGAGGAACCGATAGATCATAAAGCGAGCACGCTGAATGTGTCTGCTGAGGAGAGCAGAGCAAAACAGCTGGAAGATAATTCGGAAGTAGAAGACCGACCGGCCTGGAACAGCAAGTTACAGTACATATTGGCCCAAATCGGATATTCTGTGGGCTTGGGCAATGTTTGGCGATTTCCCTATCTGTGCCAGAAAAATGGAGGAGGTGAGTGCAGGCGACCGAAAGACTGTGGGGCGTTTGTGTAGACAAACACAAAATCTCTAATTTGTCTCAATTTCCTGTTCTTGTAGTCCATATACACCGACCAGTCATAACATTAAAGGGTTCTGTCAGTAAAAAAAATGTATACTAACCTGCATCCTGCCCTGCATCCCTGTAAAGTGTAACCTGTAAAAAGAAAAGAGTGGGGAAAAAAAAACTAACTCACCTAATCCCGTTGTGGTTCTTCCCTCCGCTATTTAGGTGCTACGTCAGGGGTCATCTTCTAGCGGCTCCTGTGCGCGCATGTGTGCTCCTGCCGTCCTGGCTGCGTCTGACCTCTGCCGTCCACGGAGAGTTGACGGCAAGTGCACATGTGTGCCGGGAAGGGGGACACGTGCACTGGCCGTCGACTTTCCGAGGAGTAGTGCCCCCTTACGCCCCCATCAGGAGTAGTGCCCCCTGCTGCAGTCCTTCCTCCCTTCTGGGCAGCACTGCAGCCGTGTACCATCTAGCATGTGATCGTGCTAACTAAGGGGAGGAAGGAGCAGCAGGGGAGAGTGAAAGAGGTGAGTATATTTTGGGGGAGTTTTCCTATAGTTTTCCCGCTAAGTACCTGCAATTTCAGTGGGCCCCTGATAAGCTGCTGCTGCGGTAGTTGCACCCCGGTGCATCCAGTCTCCTGTGCAAAAATAGGCTTGAGGCTGTTTTCAAAGCATCAGTTGGCCAGATTGTGGGGTAAAACTGCACCAAAATCGGCATTGAGACTTTGTTGTGGATTTTCCCGCATTGTATTGTAATACATGACAAATAAAGCACACTGCAGATTTAATAATCCACAATATGATCCACAATCTCCCGCTGCAGATGTTTTTCGCTGCAAGTGAATGGTGTTTGTTACAACCCCATGTACTTACACTGCTGTGGAATATGTGTGGGCACTCGCCCTTACACTTCCCTTCCTGTAGGCAACGTTCTACTTTTGGCAAACATTTTCATCAGATTGTTCTCAAGTAAGATGTCTATTGCGACCATCTGCGGCCTCATGTATTCCAACTAATAGAGCAGTCATGCAACAAACTACTCTATAATTACAGTAAAAAAGTGTATAATTTGAGTTGTCTGCGGCAGCTAACAGGCCTTTGATGGGGTGCGGGTAGCCAAGGTTTGTTGTAAGCGGTACTGATGTAGATAATACCAAGTGAAGACAACTTCCAGATTGATGTCTGAATTCACCAAAAGGATGCAGAATGTAAGTACGCAAACTGCAGCTTGATACCTCTTGGAAACGCTGCTACATTATTAAAGACCTTCAGCAGGTGACACCGAGACACCAGCGAACCTGAAGGCTCATACAGACTGCAAGCACATAGGACTTAGAGGATTCAGACCGGCTTCCATCTAAAAACTGGAAATAAAAGGGGAAAATTATTAGAATGATGATGTTTGTTTTATTCTTTTATGGTATCGGATACCTTTATTTTTACAAATAGACACCTTATGTAGAGAAAATGTAAATGTGATTTTTCTTTATGAAATTGTGATTGTTCTCAGTAAGAGAAACCAAGTAATCCTGTTCATATACCTTTTAATTCCTTGAGTGGCACGCCCGGAAATATTCCGGGACGAGCTCTACTGCCCATAGCGATATAGCCCGTAAAATTTCCGGGCTTTGTTTCACTATGGGAGCTGCAGAGCACAATGCCATAAGCTGTGGTAGTGTGTTCTGCCTGCACAGATCCACACAAAAGCAGGAAGATATTGCTGATCTGCCAGCAAGCTCCGGCTTCTATTTTCAAAGTCCTGCACTGCTTTGTTTACAGGTTGCCATAGAGACCATCAGTTTGTCAGAAGCCAGTCAATGGTCTCTGTGGTAGGGAGAGCTGGTGCTTGGCTGTCAGAAGATAGCCAGGTACCAGCTCTGCACAGCAGAGAATGGAGAAAACCTCCGATCTCTGCTGTTAACCCTTTACATGCTGTGGTCTATACAACCACAGCATGTAAAAGGCTGACAGAGAGAGGGGGCTCCCTCTGTCAGAGGGTAGCCAGGCACCAGCTCTTACAAAGCAGAGAGTGGAGAAAACCTCCGATCTCTGCTGTGTTAACCCTTTAAATGCTGAGGTCTATGCGACTGCAGCGTTTAAAGGGCTATCACCATTGGACCCCCAGAATGCGATCAGGGGGTCCTGATGGGTCTCTGTGGAAGTCCGCTAAAATAATAAGTAATAATAAGAAAAAAAAAGTTAAAAAATTATTAAAAAAATTAAAACACTTGTCTCCCTTTACTTTGTAAAAAAAAATTAAAAACAAAATTACACATGTGGTATCCCTGTCGTAATGACCCAGAGGGGGAAGTAAGTACAGTATTTAACCCCCTTAATGACACGGCCCCTTTTTTTCTTTTTTCCCTTTTTTTTCCCTCCCCCTGTTTGAAAAATGATAACTCCTTTATTTATCCATCGCCATCACTGTATAAAGGCTTGTTTTTTGTGGGACGAGTTTTATTTTTCAATGGTGCTATTTAAAGTACCATATAATGTACTGAAAAACTTTTACAATATTCTAAGTGGAGTAAAATGAAAAAAAAAAAATTACATTCCGCCATCTTTCAGTGCCTTTTGTTTCTACGGTGCACAAACTGCAACAAAACACGATAACTTTATTCTATGGGTCAGTACGATTACTACGATACCAAACTTGTATAGTTTTTTTTGTTTTTTTTTGCTGTAGTACTTGTATTTTTCTTTTCAAAGACATTTAGTTTTTTAAAATAATTTTCTGCTGCATCTTCTGCGGGCAATAACTTTTTTTTATTTTTCCGTCGACGTACTTGACCAAGGGCTAATTTTTTGCGGGATGTCCTGTAGTTTACGTTAGTACTAATTCGGAATTCATACGACTTTTTGATCGCTTTTTATTGCATTTTTTCTGGGAGTCAGGGTGACTGAAAAAGTGCATTTGTGGCTTTCTTTATTTTTTTTTCGGACTATGTTCGCAGTGCGGGGTAAATAATGCACTACTTTGATAGATTGACATTTACAGACGCGGCAATATGTATTTTTCTTTTATGATTTAGATTTTTATATTATAGATATGGCAAAAGGAGGGTGATTTACAAACTTTTATTACTTTTTTTTAAACTGTGAAAAAGTTGCGAAAAAGAAAAAAAACTATTACAATTTGGTATTGGCATAATCGTACTGGCCTGTAGAATTACTTTAATATATTATTTATACTGCTCAGAGAATGCAGTGAAAAATAAAAATAAAAAACATGCCAGAATTACAGATTTTGTTAATCTTGCCACTAGAAAAAATGGAATAAAAAGCGATCAAAATTTTACATGTTCCAAAAAATTAGATAAATGAAGACTAGAGTTCATCCCACAAATACAAGGGCTTCTAGAGCTCTGGCAATGAAAAAATAAAATAATACGGCTCTTGGAATGTGGCGACACAAAAGCAAACCTTGAAGAAAAAAAATGTTTTAAATGTACAAAAATAGCAAAACATAAAAAAACTGTATAAACTTGGTATCACTGGAATCGTGCTGACTCAGAGAATGTTATCACCCTATTTATTCCGCACACTGAATGCCGTAAAAACGAAATTGAAAAAACAAATGGCTGAATTTTTTTCCCCCAATCTCCCTACAAATTTTTAAAAAAAGTTATGCAATACATTATATATACCCAAAAATGATGCCATCAAAAAGTACAACTTGTCCCACAAAAAACAAGCCCTCATATGGCCGTGTCAATGGAAAAATGAAAAGTCTCTTGGAACGCGACTGCAAAATTAGTTGTAATGAAATGATTAGACCATTTAAAAAAACCTGCCCTGGTGGGTCTGACAGGGGGGTAAGAAACCCGCCACTAGATTTAATGGCTAACAAAAAAACATGATGTTATAGCGAGCTTTCGGACCTCACAGGATCCTTCCTCAAGAATAATGAAACATATCTGGATGGGGCATATATAAATACAAATGTACACACATGAGAGGGCACAGACCTAGTGAGACTCATTTGCACTTAAAACAATACCAGACAAGATGAGCAGAGAAGTAAACACTTGATTAGTTCATTGGTAAGAAATGTGACAGTTTTATGATCTTTAAATTGGTGTAGGGGGTCACAGGCCTGTGTGCTATCCCCCTCTCAGACCTGCAAATAAGGAAGATGAAACAATACCTCTGCAGCGCCACCTATTGGATGTCAGCATTCTTTCAAATCAATGTACAATTTTTTTTACCAAGTCTGTAAAACCATGATTGGGAATAGCACCCCTTTCTGGGTGCTCTCCTTGGGGACAGACGATGCCATCCCTGACCCACTCGCCCCCCCAGGTGTGTCCACCCACTCCCAGGGTGCCCTCCCCAGTGACACCCCTCTTGACCTCCTTCAGACCTTTCATATTCTCCACTGATGCAAGAACCCTACTCCTAGGCTCATTCCATTCTTCAGGGTATCAAAAGTGGCCATCAATTTATACTCCCAAATTCTTCTATGATGCTGCGACTTGAAGTTGCCTTTCAGTATGATAACTCTCATCTGTTCCATGTATCCGTGACTAGAAAAATGTCTAAATTTATAAACCAGCAAAACATAAGACAACCCCCCTATCCTCCTTACACACACCCTCCAGCTACACCCTTATGTCTGAATTGGCTCTAATTGTAAAGATTGCTGACAGAAGAATAATGGCGCTTTTAGGATTTTTAGCAAAGACTCTTGAGTTTTAATGAAGTGAATGAAATTCTGAAAAGCCTTGAAGATGTAGAGCGCTCTCATTATTATGTATTTGTAGGCAGAGGCTTCCAGATTATATACTTTGTTGGATTATTAAGTGCCTGCTCTGAAGATTGGATTATCATTAGTTCAGGACTTCTATCAAGTCAAGTGAATCTAAGCGTAGAAAACATGAATACTCACAAAACGTTTAAACCTTTCTCCTGTCTGCTCCACTTTTTGTCTAATAAAACCCTGCCATGTACTCCTTGGCTCACCATGACTTATGGCACTCGTGGACTCCCAAACGTTGTGATGTTTTTTTTTTTGAGGAATGGAGTGGGGGGGGGGGGGGGCAGGGCAGGGATACCAGCCATTTTTGCTCTTGCTGCAGCTCAGCTCCCCTACTCTTCCTATACTTGTTCTACACTACATAAAATACTACAGGTCGTTCTCTGCCCATCTGGACGTAGCTGTTAAGAACAATACTTTGGAAGTACACCTCAATTATTAAGAGTGGCTTCACATCTGAGTCACAGATCCGGCTGAAAATACCAGAAGAAAAAGCGCTGCATGCAGTTCACTTTCTTCTTATCAAAAGTCGGGCAGCTGGACAAAAAGCAGGCAAACCCCATTATAGGGACGGAACCGTTCCACTGAGGGGATTCCCCTTTCCTGCCCCCAAACAGATCAGGAAAGCGGAATTACCAACGCAGATGTGAAAGCAGCCTTGCACAGACGACGTACCAGATATTTGTATATTCCTTACTTGTCCTTCATACTCTACATAATAACTTCATCCTATAAAATAAAAATGAGTTTATAAAAGTTTCTGGTTCTAATTTTCTCTTATAATATATATATTTTGCCTTTACCTTTATTGGTTTTTTTTGACCTTTTAAACTGAGTTTAATTTTCTTTGTTCCCACAGGAGCGTATATGGTCCCCTACCTGATTTTACTCATTTTGATTGGCATCCCACTCTTTTTCCTGGAACTGGCAGTGGGGCAGAGAATTCGCAGAGGTAGCATCGGAGTGTGGAATTACATCTGTCCTCGGCTTGGAGGGATTGGCTATGCCAGCCTTGTTGTAAGCATTGGCTTCCAATAGTTAGGTTTCACTATCTTCCTTTCGGTGGGGTTCACACTTCCAGATACTGTAATAGTTTTAAGATTTTATGTGGTGTAATTCCTTTACAGCAGGCTTTCCCAAACTTTTTCAGCCATAGAGCCCTTTTTGAAGCAAAACATTCTCATAGAGTCCCAAAGTGGGACAGAGGGTGTGGTCAAAGGAGGGGTTAGGGGCATGGTTTATCGCAACATATGATTTTTACCTTCGTCATCATAAAAAGGACAGGGTTGATTAAAAAAAACAAAAAACGGAGGAACGTTGGAGCACTGGATGGGCTATTAATATTATTTTTAAATTTACCATGCTGCGGAATTAAATCCCGCACCACGTCAATATCCACACCGGTTTTGTGCAGATTTTTTCCATAGCATGTGGATGAGATTTTCAAAATCTCCTTAACTTTGCTGCTACAGCTACAGTAAATTCCGCAGCATATCCGCCCTGTGTAGTAATAGTGACCCCCTATACTGGTGGCCCCAGTAATAGCGTCCAATATATTGGCCCCAGTAGTAATAGCGTCCCCTATATTATGGTCTCAGTAGTAATAGCGTCTCCTATATTAGTGGCCCCAGTAGTAATAGCGTCCCCTATATTAGTGGCCCGAGTAGTAGCAGCATCCCCTATATCTGTCTCTGTGGTAATAGCGTCCCCTATACTGGTGGCCAGAGTAGTAATAGGCTCTCCCATTGCGGCCCCAGTAGTAATAGTGATGCCTGTATTGATTGCCCCACTAGTAATAGCATTCCCTATATTGTCCTCAGTAGTAATAGATTCCCCCATTGCCGCCCCAGTAGTAATAGGCCCTATTAGGCCATTCTTCGGCTGGGTTCACATGGGACGGAATTGCCAGCGGTACCCCCATTGCCGCTTCAGATCAGCCACAGAATGCCTGCCTCCAAACCTGCACCATGTGGTTCGGGTTTCATCACTGATTCCTGTGTGGAATTCACCCCTTCATTGAGCAAGGGTGAAAACCACAGCGGAGACGGCGATATAATTGACATGTCGTAGATTTCATTGAATTTTGAGCCACAACAAAGATTCCACACGGGTTTTGTATAGGTTATTTTTGCAGAATGTGGACGAGGTTTTCAAAATCTCGTCTACTTTGCTGCTACTGAAAATGCAGCAGGATTCTCATGCGTTGGGTCCACACGGAAATTTCTGCTGCAATCCCTCCCCTTGTGAACCCAGCCTTAGGGGCCTTCATACTGGTGAGAAAATCATGCGTGATTTGTGTGTTGCGAGACGCTCAAATATGGCACAAATATGAAACCCATTCTTTTGAATGGGCTCATTCACATTTATAATGTTTTCCTGCATGGCGCCGCGATGTGATAGTATGCGGGAAACGCATTGCAGCATACACTTTTTTTTTTGCGATATCGCCCATTGCTATACTGACCCCAGGTCTTGATTGTTGCGTTATCTCAGTACAGGATAAAGTGAGGAAAAAGATACCTCCTGCGCTCAGGGTAACCTATATGACAGCATGTGACCATGCCTAGATAGACACAAGTAAAAATGTGGACATGTATAGTCCGTGAAACAAAATCTATAATAAAGAGCCCACTGTGATAAATTTAAAGTGATAACATTTATTCAACAGAGCTACAAGGTGCGGTGCAACGCGTTTTGGAGATCCAAACTCTCTTTTCTCAAGCTCACGATAACTGATCATGAATAAGGATTGCAATAAAATCATTATTTAAAACAACAGTGATTTGTAAAGAAGTAGATAAACAGCGGGAAAAAGGATTGGGGAGGGGGAGGAAAAAATAATAAAAATTCTTTGAAATAGCCATCACATGTCAAGTAGAAAAATGCATTGGCAGCTAATAAAATGTTACAATAGCGAAAAAGCTTTAAGTAGAGCAGGAACAAATAGCATATTGATATCAATTAATAATCACGAATAATGGCACAGAAAAAAAGAAACCTGTAGATCATGATAATAATTAAATGTTTAGATGATTACATTAGGGCTTGAAAACATCATATGTAGGTTTTGCGCTTATAGTGTTATACCCAGTAATAAAATCAGAAACGCTAATAAATGGCAGATCAAACGCCTCACAGGGGGGTTCCGGTGTGGTGGGTATACTATAAACCAATTTATTCAGTGCCCGTGAAAGAAATACATAAGTATTATGGCTGGGATGTCATCCATGTTGCGTAGTGCAATTGCAAAAGCAATGTTGTAGGTGGATATACCAGCGCGGATGCCGGAAACCTTACCCTGGTTTGTGTCGCTCCGATATGTAGAGCACAGAGACGTGAGCCCTTATATTCATTTTGAAAGCTGGCACTGAGATGCTGGAGGGAGCCGAGGTCGAGGAAGCGTGAGGTATGTCACCGGAAGTGACATCCTTAGGCGGTTTAGAGCCTATGGCTGTGCGTTCCAAAAAGCGGAAGTGATGGACAACAACGTATTTTTTATGTTTTTCACCAAAAAGAGATAAATAGGGCAGAGGAGATCTACTACTTACTAATTAACAGGAATTTTCCGGGCAGAGACCACGTCACATGACCTGGCAACACATTTTGATAATTTATGGCAAATATTCATTATGTGTATTCCCTCAAGGTGGTGTAGAAAATGTTTAGATGCACTATGAAGAGGATAACCTCTTTTTAGATTTGATCAATGTTGGTTCGCCTGAATCCGAAGGGCGTTGGTTGTGCGTCCTACATATTTTAGATTGCAGGTACATTCAGTGAGATAGATCAGGTATGACGTACCGCAATTCAAAAATTGTTTAATGTTAAATTTGTTTCCTTTCCCTAGATTTACATCTTTTCTACCAGACTGGATGTTATTGCAACATTTTCGCTTTTTTAACCGACGCTTATAGACCCCCCCCCCCCCCCAACCCACCCCCGGGGTATGTAGATAAAATAGATGGTTAGTACAGGTGGAACTAGGGGTCTCGGGCGGGAGGGGGCTAGGATATTTTTTAGATTCCCTCGTGTATGGGAAAACAACTGTGGGTCTTCTCGTAATCACCTCTGTCAGGAAAGGGTCTCCCTTTAGGATATTCCAGTTTTAGGATCTTCTTTATGGAGTTTTGTTGAGAACCGTACTCTGTCATAAAATTATCTCAGTACAGCTTGTTGGGACACATAACATAGTATGTTAGGCTGAATAAAGACAATGTCTATCTAGTTCAGCCTGTTTCAACCCCCACCCTTGTTGGTCCAGAGGAAGGCGAAAAAAAACCCAAGCAGCCATTTTGCTCATTTGGAGGAAAAATTCCTTCTGGACTCCAAAACGGCAGCCAGAGTAATCCATGGATCAACATTTGAGATCAACAACCCCACTGGTCACCTAATGTCTATATGCTGTAATATCATAGCGTTCTAGAAAAACATCTAGTCCCCTCCTAAACTCCTCTTTGGATTTTGCTATCACCACTTCCTCAGGCAGAGAGTTCCACAGTCTCACTGCTCTTACGGTAAAGAACCCTCTTTTATATTGGCGAAGAAACCTGCTTTCTTCTAAACGTAGCAGATGCCCTCTTGTTACCGTCGCAGTCCTAGGTATAAACAAATCATGGGAGAGATCCTTGTATTGTCCCCTAATGTATTTATACATAGTTATTTGATCGCCCCTTAGATGTCTTTTTTTCAGGGTAAATAATCCCAATTTTAATAGCCTCTCAGGGTATTCCAGTCCTCCCATTCAATTTATTAATTTAGTTACCCTTCTTTGAACCCCCTCAAGCACTGCAACAACTGTCCTGAGCACCGGTGACCAGAACTGTACACAATATTCCATGTGAGGCCTGACAAGTGCTTCATATAGGAGAAGAATAATGCTCTCTTCCCTCACCCTTATACCTCTTTTATGCACCCCAAGACTTCATTTGCTTTTGCAACAGCTTACTGGCATTGGTTGCTCCAGTTAAGTCTACAGTCCACTAGTACCCCCCAGTCTTTTTCCATATCACTTTTCCCTAGCTGTACCCCATTTTGTGTCTATTGGTTACGTCTGTTTCTCCTGCCCATGTGCATAACCTTACATTTATCCAAATCGAACTTCATTTGCCATTTTTCTACCTAAGCCCCCAGCTTATCTAGGTCCTTTTGTAGCCACATATTGTCCTCTGTTGTATTAATTACCTTTTATAATTTTGTATCCTCTGCAAATATTGATACCTTACTGTGCAGTCCCTCTATCAGGTCATTGATAAATATATGGAACAGAATGGGGCCTAATACTGAACCCTGTGGTACCCACTAGCAACGGTGGCCCAATCAGAGTACAAACCATTCGTTACCGCCCTCTGCTTCCTATCTGAGCCAGTTCTTTACCCAGATACACACGTTTTCACCCAGACCGAGCTGTCTCTTTTTATATATCAACCTATTATGCGGCACGGTGTCAAATACTTTCAAAAAATCCAGATATATGAGATCAATAGACTCTCCCAGATCTAGCCTAGAACTTACTTCATTGTAGAAGCTGATCATATTGATCTAACATGATCGACCCCTCATGGACCCATGCTGATGAGGAGTTATTCCGTTGTTTTCCTTGATGTATTCCAGGATGGTGTCTCTTATAAACCCTTCAAATATTTTTCCAGTTATTGAAGTGAGACTTACCGGCCTGTAGTTACCAGGCTCTCTTTTAGACCTCTTTTTGTATATTGGAACCACATTGGCAATGCGCCAATCCAGTGGAAAAACCCCGGTCTCTATAGTGTCCATAAATATAAGAAATAGTGGTCTAGCTATCATGTCACTTAGTTCCCTTAGAACCCTTGCGTGTATTCCATCTGGACCCGGCGATTTATCAATTTTTAATCCTCTTTAACCGGCTCTGCACTTCTTACCGTGTTAGGTATGCAATATTTAGCTACAACGTGAGTAGAGAGGGACAGAGTAATTAGAGTGCCTCCTTATTAGTCCTGGGTATAAATAGATGATGGAAGAGATCTCTGTGTTGTCCCCTGAATAATTTATACATAGTTATTAGGTCACAAATCGGTCATCTTTTTTGTAAACTAAACATCCCCCAATTTTAATCATCTCTCTGGGTATTGTAGGCTTCCCATTCCATTTATTACTTTAGTTGCCTGCCTTTGTACCCGCTCAAGCTCTGATATGTCCTCCTTGAGTACCTGTTCCCCAAACTGTCCACAGCATTCCATGTGTGGTCTGACCAGTTACTTGTAAAGAGGATTAACTATCTTCTCGTCATGCGCCCCATGACCTCTTTTGATACACCCCATGCACCTATCTGATTTGGCAGCAGCTGCCGGACACTGGTTGCTCCAGTTAAGCTTACAATTAACTAAAATTCCTTTTTTATGTCAGTGTTTCCCAGTGGTTTCCCACTTAGTGTAATGCTGACATCTATTTCCTTGCCCGTGTGCAGAACCTTACGTATAATCTAATTTAACACTTTTCTGTCCCCAACTTATCCAGATTCATTTGCAACTGCATTCTGTCCTCTCGTGTAAATATCATTAATAAATATATTAATAAGAATAGGGCCAAATACTGCCCCCTATGGTACCTCACTAGTAATGGTGACCCCTCCAATACTGTCCCCTGTGGTTGGTACCTCACTAGTAATGGTGATCCCTTCAATACTGCCCCCTGTGGTAACCCACTAGTAACAGTGACCCCTCCAATACTGCCCCCTGTGGTACCCAACTAGTAATGGTGACCCGATTAGAGTATGTACCATTATAACCTCCCTCTGCTTTCTATCAGTGACCAGTTACTTACCCACTTACACACATTCTCGCCCAAGCCAAGCATTCTCATTTTATGTACCAACCTTTTATTCGGCACAGTATCAAATGCTTTAAAAAAGTCCAGATACACAAGATCCAATGACTCTCCCCAGTCCAGTCTAGAACTTACCTCCTCATAGAAGCTGATCAGGTTGGTTTGACAGGAGCAGCCTCCTCATAAACCCATGCTGGTAGGGAGTTATACAGCTATTTTCCTTGAGGTCCTCCAGGATAACGCTTCTTAGTAATCCCTCAACATTTTACCCACAATAGAAGTTAGACTTAGTGGCCTGTTCATGTTTTGACCCCTTTTTAATATTGGTACCACATTGTCTATGTGCCAATCCAGTGGAACAGACCCCACTTCAGAGTCCTTAAATATAAGAAACAACGCTCTGTGTCATTACTTAATGTCATTAGAACCAAAGGATGTATGCCAGTAGGACTCAGTGGTTTGTTTATTTTAATATTTTTACAGCAACTCCACACTTCTTCCTGGATCAGACTAGTGAAATTTTAATGGAGAGTTTACTTTATCACTCTGTATTTCACCTGGCGTTTCATTTCTGATATATATAGGCGAAAGCCCTTACTGACTCACTCATTGACTGACTCACCACTAATTCTCTAACTTTACGATGTCGTACAAGCATTAAATTTGGCATGAGCATTCGTTAGGTCCTAAATAGGAAAAGTAAAGGGGGTCACAACTCGATTATTCAATGCTAATTGCAAAAGTACGTGCACCCCTATGTAATGTAACTTCGCGATGCTGTACAACCGTGAAATTTGGCACGAGCAAACTTTAGGTGCTAAATAGGAAAAGTAAAGGGGTCACAACTCGATTCAATTCTAAGTGCAAAAGTAAGTGCACCCCTACGTAATGTAACTAATAACACACATCTTAACCTCACAAAAATGAAATTTGCCACATCCATTCTTTACATTCTAAATAAGAAAAGTAAATGGGTTGCAACTTCAGTAATCAATTTTAAGCGTGAATAAATCCGCGATACACGAGACAGTTCTTTTCTTAGAAACCTTGAAGCCTAAAGAAATGATTTATATACTGAGAAGAATCTTCCTCACCTCTATGTGTATATACTGAGGAGAATATAAAGCTCCCCTATGTGTATATACTAAAAAGAATGTAAGTCAGCTCTGTGTGCATTGACCGCATATCCACACGGAAATACTGCGAGATTTCCGCTGCAGAAATGCAGCGTTTAAGCGGCTTCATCGCCTGTATTCCGATGCGGCCATGTCTCCCCATAGAGAGGAGAGAGGCAACGCAGAAACGGCCATACAGTTGACATGCCGTGGCTTTGAATTCCGTGCAGCATGTCAGCTTCAGTGCGGCTTGGCTGCAACAGCTTCTCTGCAGCTTGTGGATGAGATTTTTGCAAATCTTGTCCACTTTGCTGGTTAGTCTTGGGCTTAGGATTGCCGGCGGAATTCCACCCTGTGTGAACCCAGCCACAGGGCTTAGAAAGGGCTCCAACCTTCAGGCTGGGGGTAAATTTGAATAAAAAGGGGCGTTAACTTTAAGGGTGAAAAATGAGGAAAGTCGGAGGGATGCCACATTCTGCAAAGTGACCATCGGTACATGCAGTCTGAGAAGAATCTAACGCTGAAAAGTCTGAATTTAGCCTGAAGCATAGAAATTCCTTGTTCTTGGGATTGCTGAACAATGACATGTATGGCATTTTAGGGTAATTGTACAGTACATCTTGGGAGCACATGTAATTACATTTGGCATGGCAGAGAGATGTTTCAAGGATGTGGATATAATAAGGATTCTTTTCCCATATTCCTTAGGTCTGCTTCTTTGTTGGGCTTTACTACAATGTTATAATTGGATGGAGCATATTCTACTTCTTTCAGTCCTTCCAGTATCCACTGCCCTGGAGTGAATGTCCAAGTGTGAAAAACGGAACTGTGCACCGTGAGTAGTTCTTTTTGATAATATTCACTAGAAAACCTCTTTCTTAAATGGGTTGTCCGAGTTCTATAAAGTGCCTCTCACCAGGCCCTAATGCTATAAAATAACAAAACAGTGGGCCGGCACCAGTCTCCACTGCTTTTGTTGACAGGCTGCCTGTGTCGTCGTGTAAACCTGCTGCCGCAGTCAATCACAGCGCTCGGTGATCATTGCTGAGCACTGTCATTGGCTGCAGCAGCATGTTTGTAAAGAAGACATCACCAGATCGGAGACGGCGGTGTGGGACAAGTGGAGGGAGGTGAGTATCCGCTGCTTTGTTATTTTACAGCATAGAGGATCTGGTGAGCAGCACTTTATGTAACTCAGACAACTCCTTTAAACTATTTCCTGTTATTTCAGCATATCATGTTTTTTCATGTTTAACCCTTAAAAGAAGCTTTATGTTAGGAAACGGGGTTCCAGAAATATTTTAGGTCTTCTGTAAAGAAGAACGAAAACCAATATGACACGAGGGGCTCACTCGTATTGCTGTATTATAGCTCTGGCTAGTTTTGGGAAGGACTGGGTTGGATCTCACTCGGTAAGATTAGGAAAGGCTTTCATGGCCTTAAAGACAGAACCTGATATCGTTGGCTCAAATATAGGGCTCACTTACAAAGCCATGCTATTGTTTTGTACATGAGCCCTAAGAACGTGTCTAGAAAACTAGAAGTGCTTGTATTACTAAATGAAGTGCCAGTTAATACCGCACCGACACCAACTATTATTATGTTTTCCAGTAGTGGAAGCGGAATGTGACAAGAGCTCTGCTACAACGTACTTCTGGTATCGGGAGACTCTGGATATTTCAAACTCTATATCAGAGGGAGGAGGTCTTAACTGGAAGATGACCATATGCCTGCTGTCCGCATGGTGTATTGTGGGAATGGCTATGATTAAAGGCATACAGTCATCAGGCAAGGTGAGCTAATACATAATACACTTGCTGGCAATGAGAGCCCAATTTCGGCTGCTTATTCAGTGAATAGAAGTCAGTAAATTGTAACCAGGGGGATTATTATTTACTGACAGAATTTAGATCACCGTATTTTTCCATCTATAAGACACACACCCATACTTCCAACCCCCTGCACCCCTAAAGTTGGGGAAAAAGTCATTGCGTCTTATAGAGCGAATGTGCGTAATTCAAGCTGGTTGGCACTATTTCTGGATCGCACATCCGTCCGGGTCCACTCCATAGCAGGGGAGGAGAGCAGATCTGCACCTTTCTAATATATTTTGTATTTCAATTCTTTAAAGTTGTTAAGATCTCTGTTTGATGTCAGTGAATAAAAACCTTCTTGCTTGCCTCCAGCAGCTAAAGTACCACGGGGCTTGGATGTAGAGTAAACTACATACATTAACACAAATCTCCCTCCTGTCTCCATAGTTGCTACAATGTACCAATGTAGATAAAAGCGTGGCGTTCAGCTCACATGGGATTACCTGCACTGGATGCAATTATATCTACTGCTGCCCTGAATGCATTGCTTCTAAAAGCCTCTCCCAATGCGATGTAGTAATGTGTTGCTTGAATACTATAATAATCTTTAGTTGCATAGTTTTAAGGGTATGTTAAGGCCTCCTGCAGACGGCCGTGTTGGATCCCCGCAGCGGGATGCAAGCGGTGCACAGAAATAGGACATGCCGTGATTTGTTTACCGCGCAAGTTTTCACGCTTTTAAATCTTGGCTGTCTGCATAGGATTGCATTATCTAATGCAATCCTAAGGCAGCGGCTATGGGTGGAAATTCTGTGGGAAATTCCGCCACAGAATTTCCGCCCGTGTGCATTTGGCCTTACACCTAGTAGGAATGCTGCAGAATTTCTGCAGTGAAAAATTCCATGGCAAATTCCACATCCAAAACAAAGTAAAAATACGCACCATTGGTACAGATTGTGACTCAAATTCCGCTACATGTCCACAGCTGATTTAAGAAGATACAGCGCTCCCCTCACCTCCGAATTCTTTGCACTGTCAGCGCTTCCTTCACCGGGCAGTCGGTGGCCTGCAGTGAGCACAGTGCCACTTCTGCAGGGCACACTGACAGCATGAAGACTTCAGAGGTGAGGGGAGCGCTGTATCTTCTGAAATTGGCTACAGATATGCAGCTGATTTCGAGCCACAATTCGTACCAATGGTGCGGATTTCGACTTTGTTTTGGATACAGAAATTGCCACAGAGTGTTCGGTGCGTAAATTACACAGCATTTCCGCTTCATGTAAACGTACTCTTAGGGATCACTATGTGCGTCCTTCAGTACCACGCAGTGAAATATAGCAGAGAGAGGAGACTGCTGTGATCGGCACACCAGTTACCCCTGTAATACTATTGCAGAGTGCCAATCTGTAGCTTTGGCAGCTGGAGGCATAACAAAGACCACAGCTGTCATAAAAGTCTTTACACATTAGCATAGATTCACAATATCTACTCATAGCAGCCAACAGTCTTTACTGCAGTAATCACAGTGTTACAGATGGAAAAGGGGGATATCTGTGTGTTGCGTATGTAGATTTCACATGAACACATTGTAACAGGTCTGTATAATGGACTTGTATGTCATCAGCCAATTTTCAATGCACGTCCTATGGGCTGTATTTGCTGCGGGATCCGGAGCTCCAGATCCCGCAGTGCAAATACGCCTGTGTGCATTAGGCCGCATGCGTTTTGAATCAAGTGCATTTACACAATTCCACCCACATTAGCGGGTTCGAATTACATAATCCAAACTGCAGTATGTTCTATTTTATCTCAGATGTCCGCGACATAAAGCCCATTGTTCTCTATGGTCGCGGATATACCTGCAGCCCATGCGCAATTACATTGTATACGGGCTGTGGGTAACCGCATCATCGCTAAGCGGCAGCATGTGAAATATAAACAAAAAAAGTGTACGGTGCATGACTTCCTGTGTGAGTACACAGTTATGTGCAGTACATTACACAGCCATACGCAGGGCCACCGCTGGGATCTACTGCAGGCCTCCACAAGCGGATTCCACATACAGCATGTGAGTCCTGCATTATTCAGATCGCTACCTATAATGCCTACGGAATTTACAAGAAGCCCCTAGGAATACTCGCCTTCCTGCAGTTCTAGGAGCAGCTTGTTGAGCGCCTTCTGTGTGAGTCCACCGCACCTCAGCAAGCGTACGAGTCTGAGGAGATGCGAAGGTTCACAGTGCATCACTTTCTACCCCCCCATCCCTGCCACTGAGGTCAGGAAATACCCCCCCCCCCAAAAAAAAAGGGTAGCGTTTGCAGCAAGCATGGGAGAAGGAGGAATACCCCGTCTTATTGCCCCATGTATCCATCCCAACCAGCCTCTGTAATTGCCCCTCGGGGGAAAGGGGATTCTTTTTAAGGACAAGTAAACAATGGGGACTGGAATTTATTTAGTTGTTCCCTGAACTCCAGTGGGTGTTCCCTCCATTATTGGCCTAGCGATGTGTCCAGTAAGGTGATTGGGGCTACAATGGGGGTATTGCTTAACACAAAAGAACTAGTACTATTAAATTTGGGGCTCGTCTCCACAGTTTTTCCTGCTTGAAACAAAGGAAACTGTCACAAAAAAGACATTTAGGAAAAAAATTATGTTTTATTTATTTTTCACGTGCTTTATAATTTTTGCAAAAAAACGTGGGGTCAAAATGCTAGTTTTCAAAATGGGGTCACCTGTGGGGGGCGTTATATCGTTTTGGCACCTTGATGGCTCTACAAGTGGGCAATAGGGCCTGGAATTTACAGGCCTAGCCATGTGTCCAGTAAGCAGATTGGGGCTACAATAGGTATGTGTCTGAACACAGGACAAACAGGTATCCATTTTGGAGTTCAAGTCTTTATTCATATGTGTGCTGTACAAAAAAACCTGTTTTTAAAATGACACAATTGCTTTACTTAGATTCATTCAAAAACTGTAGGGTCTAAATACGCAGTACACCCCTAGATGAATTCGTTAAGGGGTCATTTGTGGGGGTTCTGTATGGTTTTGGCCGCTCAGTGGCTCTACAAGTGTGCTATGGGGCCCGAAACACCTTCAAGCAAAATTTCTGTTCTGAAAGCCACCAGCTGCTCCTTTTGGTTTGGGTCCCGTTGTGCATGCAGACATAAAATTAGGACCACAGTCAGTATGTTTCTGCATACAGGAAAAACAGGGGTATCCATTTTGGGGTGCAAAACCTAATTTCCATAGAAGAAAAACTCTCTTTAAAATTACATATTTGCAAAATTGGGAAATGTTCTCCTCTAAATTGCATTAACCCTTTCCAATCCACTGTCTGATGTATAAAGACATTCTGATTGAAGCCTGTACAGCTCCGATGTCAGAAGACGTCCGGCAGGGTATTCTTACTGTATATTACTGTCCGCTCTTTTGGGGGCCTCTCCAGCATATCCAATACCGCAGTACTGGCTCTAGCAAGCAGGTGGCACCACTGTATAATGGCAGAAAGAGAAAGCCCCCTAGGAAACCCTGACTCCAAAATTGGATTGCAAAGGGTTAACTCCTGAAAAAAAAACTGTGGGGTCCAATCACTCATGACACCCTCAGTGAATATATGAAGGGGTATACTTTTAAAAATGGGGTCATTTGTGTGGGTATCTATCATTCTGACACCTATGAGCCTTTGCAATCTTGGCTAAGTGTAGGAAAACAAAAGGTTCCTCAAAATTTTCACAACCAATGTTAAATTTATACGTCTCCTAAATGGTTAAAAAAAAATAAATAAAAAGTTTTTCAAATGTGCTTCCAGAATAAAGTAAAGAGATGCAAATATATATCTTATAAAAAATGTATACAGTATGTTTGCACATATTTTACATATTGCAGTTGAAAATGTGAAAAAATTATTTTTTTTCCCCAAATTTTCCCTCTTTTGGCGCTTTTAATTAATATATACAAATTCTATCGGTTATTTTTACAATCTAAATGAAGTAAAATATGTGTTGAATGTCAGAATCACTTGGATATGCAAAACTGTTAGTTATTCTATGTTAAAGTGACACATCAGATTTTTAAAATTTGGCCTTGCCATTAAGGCGCAAACAGGCTTGGCTACTAAGGGGTTAACAAGTTACTGAACACATGTTATTATTGCAGGTTATGTACTTCAGCTCCCTCTTCCCTTATGTGGTTCTGATATGCTTCCTGGTCCGTGGATTACTACTCAGAGGATCTGTTGATGGGATCCTTCATATGTTAACACCTAAGGTAATGTTCTGGATGTTTTCCAGTAACCCCGCTACTGTGAACTAGTAGGTTTAATTTTTGTATAATCTGCCCTAGATCGAGAAGATGCTGGATCCTCAGGTATGGAGGGAGGCAGCAACCCAAGTCTTCTTTGCCCTGGGCCTCGGCTTTGGTGGTGTCATTGCTTTCTCAAGCTACAACAAGCAAGATAATAACTGCCAGTTTGATGCAGCGCTCGTCTCTCTCATCAACTTCTTCACTTCTGTACTGGCCACTTTAGTTGTATTTGCTGTCCTTGGGTTCAAAGCCAATATGATGAATGAGAAATGTGTAGTACAGTAAGTACTCCGACTATACTCCTCCATAAGATTGTTACAAGCATGTAGAAATATATAGATTAATAAAGGGGCTGTAAAAGTTGATCAAGTTGGATTGCTTTATTTGACTTGTGTTACATGAAGCTCGTGTGACAGACAACTGCTTGGCAGGAAAACAGACATTGGGTTTATCCCCTTATTGACTGTAAATATGTTTTTATGTCAGTCACAATTGTCTTTATTCTGTTGCACCTTCATCATACAGTACAGTTGAATAAGCCCATCATGTCTGCTCTAGGGGCGAACAGACCAGATCCTGCTTTGATGCTGGGATCAGAGCAATCTCTGATCCCAGCCTTATAACCACTTAGATGCAACCGCTAAGAGATTTACAGAAGAAAGGTGCTCCCTCTTTCACCCCTTAGGAGCTCCACAGCGCAATCACAGGTTGCCAAAGGGTTTCTAGGTCTTCCATCTTTAGACTGCCTTAGACGCTGCTAGAGAAACTACCTAATAGGATGCATGCCAGTTTTGCATTGACAGGCATAATACACTGTAATATACAGGCAGATATAGGTCAAGAATTTTGCAAAAGTGAAGAAAAATATGGAGGACAAAATATGTTTTTACTCCATTATTGAAGTAGGCTTTAAGAGCCCAATATTCATGTTTTTGTCGGAGCTTCAGTTAGTAGAGCTTTCAGGCTGTACGAAGGTGTTGCATGTATAACCATAGTGATGCGAGGGAGCAGTGCTTACAACTGAGTCGCTGTGATGCCTAATTGATATAAGCTATGTTTTACTTCCCAAACCCTACATGGGGCTGCTTTTTTTAACATTCACAATACCAAAGACAGTGTTGTTTTTCACAATGCAATAAAGGACACTTTACTGGATACAGGCAGGACTTTTCCTTCCTCATCTACTACCGCAGGTCTGACTTAAGAATGCAAATGGAGCAAGTTAGTGAAATATTCATCATATACCACCTGATTAATGAGATAATGGAATGAAAAGAAAGGAATCCCGCATGCCTGCCCCTTATCTCAGCCTGGCATCATGTGCCAAGTCACAGTAGAATCTTCCATGCTAGTTGAGAAAAATGACACCGGTCGACACGGTTTGCCTTGTGTTATATGAGAAACGCTTCCTGATTTAGTTCACTAGTTTTTCACAATCTACAGTACTGCATCAGACCATTAGAGGGGTTTTCTGGGACTAAGATATTGATGAGCCTTCCTCAGGGTAGGTCATCAATAACAGAGATCGGTGGGGGTCTGCTGTTGAGGAACCCCACCAACCAGCTGTCTGAAGTGGCTGTGGGGCTGCAGACCAGGCATTTCATAGGGGTTGTACCTGGCATAGCAGCTTAATCTCAGTCACTTGAATGGGACTGTGCTGCTCATAAGCAATGTGATTGATGAATGTGATGTCACATACCTGAGAAGAGGCCATGGCACTCACTCAAGTGCTGCAGGCTCTTCAATCAGCTGATTGGTGAGGGTCACATATGGCGGACCACCATTGATACTGTTGACTTAGCCTGAAGATAGGTCATCAATATCTTAGTCCTGGAAAATCCCTTTTAACCCCTTAATGCTACTGGACATACATTTATGTCCTGCAGATTCAAGGATATGTATGGAGAGGAATCGCGGGTCGATCCAGCTCCAGTAAATGTGGGTGCCAGCTGTTTCTTACTGCCAACACCTGCCCACAACCGCTCCACTCATCGGGGCTGTTAACCTTTTTAAATGCTGCTGTCAATTCTGACAGCGGCATTTAAATGCCTCTATCAATGTTAATTGGTCTCGCACTGTTCCTCAACGAGATCGTAGGGAGCTGTGTGGTTGCCATGGCATCCAGGGGCCCTCTGAAAGTCTCAAGGGCTGCCATTGCAGATTGGCTATCAAGCCATGCCTGTGGCTCTCTGCTGAGAGGTGCATACAAATGTGTGGCGTCTAGGAAGTGCTGTCGGAGCCAAGTACATCAGCAGCAGCATGCACATCTCTCTTGCATTATGCAGTGATTAAACACATGAACTATCAAACGTTGATCCAGGGATTATTGCTTTCCTCCGGATCAACAAGAAGGTTGATACAGACTAAACTAGATGGACATTGTCTTCATTCAGCCTAACATACTATGTGGCCTAAAACTCCTTCAAGCACAGTGTGTTCTAAAAGCCACCAGCTGCTCCTTCCGGTTTGGGCCCCGTTGTGCATCCAGACATAATATTCTGGCCACAGGGGTATTTGCATAATTGCAAAAATATGACATTTTATTTTTTCCGCTCTAAATTGCATTAACTTTTGGAAAAAAAACTGTTTGGGTCAAAATACTCCTGACACCCCTCAGTGAATATATTAAGGGGTGTAGTTTTTAAAATACGGTCATTTGTGGGGGTATCTATCATTCTGACACCTCTGAGCCTTTGCAATCTTGGCTTGGTATAGGCAAACAAAATGTTCCTCAAAATGTTGATAAGTAATATTAAATCTGTACGTCTCCTAAATGGTTAAAAAAACTAAAAAATTTTCAAAGGTGTATCCAGAATAAAGTAAATAGATGGAAATATATATCTCATCAAAAATTTATACAGTAGGTTTGCATATATTTGAGATATTACAGCTGAAAATATAACATTTTTTTCAAATTTTGCATACATTTTATCAGTTGATTTTTACCACCTAAATGAAGTACAAAATGTGGCGAAAGAACAATGTCAGAATCACTTGGATATGCAAAATCTTTACAGAGTTATTCTATAGTTAAGTGACACGTGTCAGATTTCCTAAATTTGGGGTTAAATTTTCTTGAAACCAGAAACCTCCTCTAAAGTCACATTGTTTACTTTCATGTATATATTTTTTTTCTTAGAAATGCAGAGAAAATCCTGGGTTACTTGAATGCTGGAGTTCTGAGCCATTTCCTTATACCCCAACATGTCAACTTTTCTCACTTAACAACAGCAGATTATGCGGACATGTATGACGTCATTAAAAAGGTGAAAGAAGACGGTTTTCAAGATCTCCACCTGGATGCCTGTTTACTAGAGGATGAACTAGATAAGGTATTTATACAGGATAATGTGCCAATGAAATCCTCGTTACATAGTACGATGGGCAAAAAAATGTATGTCCACCAATGGAATGAAGAGATGGGGGGAGGGGAACAAAAGAAAGGGAGGGGTGTGGGGAAGCGTAAGAACCTTATAAATCCAGAAGAAAGTAAAGATACCCAAAAGCTTGCAGTCAGATGAGCAATTTTTTTTTCACACATATATAGGCGCAGGGAAAAAAATTGCACATTGTGTGTAGAAAAAAAATCGCCGACCAAGTGCATTGGCACTCATATGTCCTATCTTTTGCAGGTGCCATTTTTTTAGCGCATGTAAAAATCGGACATGTGACTGCTTTCATTGGAAAGCATTGGTTCTATTAGAGCTGATTTAAAATCGCGCTTATACATGTGCTAAAAAAATTGCTCATGTGACTGCACTCTAGGGCCCCTGCACACTAGCATTTTTCTCGCACGTTTGTTTACGCGATAACGCGTATGTCAATGGGACTTTCTAATGTTAAAAACGCATCGCACAAAAATCACAAAGCACAAAATTGCGATTTTTGTGCGATGCGTTTTTAACAATTGACAACCGCATAAAAAAAAAACCACAGTAATATCGCAGCGTTAAAAAAAACTCAGGCCCGCCGCGGATTCTTCATGCAGAATCCCGCAGCGGGTCCTTCCTTTCCCGCGGTCATGAAGCCTAAAAAGAAAAATTTACTTACCTGTCCGGACGCTGCGGATCTGTCCTCCGTCGCGTCCGGATCTTCTTTCTTCGGCCCAGCGGATGTGCTTTTTTTTTCTTTTTGAACTCCTGCTCTCCCCTGCTCCCGGACGGCTTCCATAGGCCTCAATAGAAGCCTGCAGGAGCCGTCCCTGCGGGAGACCCGCACTAAAATGCAGCATGCTGCGGGTGTTTTCCTGCACACGCAATCCGCGCCTCAGGCGAAAATGACATCCACAGGTATTTAATTACCTGCGGGTGTCCAATGCATAAGGGCGCAAATCACGCGTGAGGGAGACCTGCTGCGGATCTGTCCATGTGGACATGGGGCCTAAGGCCCCATGTCCACGGGGAAAATCAGATCCGCTGCGGATTTGGGCTGCGGATGCAGTGCTGATGCACTGTAATTGTCTTTTATTTTTCATGCGGGAGATCCATTGAGCTATGTGCTCTATGAGCTTCCGCACGTGTGATCTGCATCTAAATGGAGCATGTCCATTTTTTTTCATGCTCCAGAAATTTTTAAATTCACTTTTAAATACCATCCGCGGGTATTTATCTACCCGCGGGTGGTCAATGCATTCCTATGGGGCGCGGATCCGCGTGTGGGAAAAACGCTGCGGATTTTAATTCTTAATTTGCCCGTGGACATGAGGCCTAAGGCATGAGCCAGTCTGGCCTTAAGGGGAAATATATCCCCCATGATCCCAAGGGGTGATTAGACTTGATCAAAACAAGAAGGTCATTTTGTTCTAAGAAAGCATCTCAGCCTTTTTTGAAGCCACCCGTGGCTCCACGGACTCACAGTTCTTATGGTAAAGAAGCGTGGATACCCTGGGCCATTGGCCCTTTTTTTCTCCAGATGGAGGGAGCGCCCCCTTGTCTTTTCAGAAGATTTTGCAATGAAACAGCTTTTTACCATATTTTGCGTATGGATTATTTATATACTTATACATTTTCATTGTGTCTCCCTTAGACTTCTCCTTTTGAAGATTAAATATATTCTTATAATCTTTCCTCATAATTAAGATCATCTACGCCCCTTATCAGTTTAGTTGCTCTATTTTGTGCTTTTTCTAACTCCAGGGCCTACTTTCTTTAAACTGGTGTCCAGAACCTTTCTAAAGTGAATATAGTAACATAGTATGTTAAAAACTGAAAAAACACATATGGCCATGCAGTTCAGCCTATTACTTCTCAATGCTGATCCAAAGGAAGGCAAAAAACCCCAATGAAATAGAAGTCTCTCATTTAAGGGAAAAAAATTCCTTCCAGATTCCAATCTGGTAATTGGAATAATCCTACGATCACCGACCCTTCTGAGTAAGCAGTGATATAACATGTAATATTGTATCGCTCAAGAAAGGTGGTCAGGCCCCTCTTATACGCTTATATCGAGTTCTCCATCACCACATCCTCAGGAGAGACTTCCATAGTCTTACTGCTCTTACAGTAAAGAACCCCCTTTTATGTTGTAGAGAGCGCCTCCCTGTTGCAGTAACAATCTTGGGTATAAGTAGATGATGGAAGAGATCTCTGTAATGAACCCCAATATATCCATGCATAGTTATTAGAGCGCCCCTTGATACAGTCCTGGGTATAATAGATGATGGGAGATATCTGTACTGACCCCTAATATATTTATACATAGTTATTGGACGTCCCCTTGTTACATTCATGGGTATAATAGATGATGGGAGAGATCTCTGTACTGACCCCTGATATATCTATACAGATAGTCCCCTACTTGCGAACATTCGAGTTACGAATTTCGCTAGATACGAACTATCTGTCCTGCACAGTATGATGTAATGCTATGGCATTACATCATACTGTGCAGGGACCAGAGAGGCTTCTATCAAGCCTGATAGAAGCCTGTCCGGTCAGATCGCGGCTGCTAGGCAGCCGGGGGCCTTCTGAAAGGCCCTAGGGCTGTCTATGCAGAGCGCCTATCAAGCCGTGCGCTTGACGGGCACTCTGCATAGGCAGCCCTGGGGCCTTTCAGGAGGTCCCCGGCTGCCTAGCAACCACACAGCGTTCCGCGATCTCATCGTGGGACGCTGTACGGGCCCCCTGAACGTCGGGTGCAGGCTGTTTCTTACAGCAGGCACCCGGCGGCAGCAGTTCCGAAGAGCCGCGCCGCTCGTCAGAACTGTTAACACTTTAAATACCGCTGTCGGAACTGCTGCCGCCAGGTACCCGCTGTAAGAACAGCCGGCACCCGACGTTGTATGGAGTGGGATCTACCCGCGATCCCGCTCCATACTACCATTTGTTCGACTTGCGAACAAATCGACTTGCGAACAGGCTCCTGGAACGGAACCTGTTCGCAAGTCGGGGACCATCTGTACATAGTTATTAGAGCGCCCCCTGGTTACAGTCCTGGGTATAGTAGATGATGGGAGAAATCTCTGTGCTGATCCCTGATATATTATACATGGTTATTAGAGCGCCCCTCAGTTTACGTTTGTATTCCAAATGAGGCCATACAGATGCTTTGAAAGGTGGTAATTTGCTCTCCTATTACAGTTACATCCTGCAGCTCTGGGGTATATATGCAGGTGGATCATGCGTCAATCCTGCTCTATACAATGTGGGTGCAGGCTGTTTTTTTTAACACCCGACACTCACCCACAACAACTCCGATAAGCAGCGCCGCTGATTGAACTGTTAACCCTTTAAATGCTGCAGTCAATTTTGGCAGCGGCATTTAAATGCCCCAATCAATGTTTGAGGGTCCTGCACTGCCCCCTGCGATAAGATTGTGGGTTGCCGTGTGGCTGCCATGGCATCCGAGGGCCTTCTGAAAGGCGCCAGGGCTGCCATTTATTGCAGATTGCCTATACAGCCATGCCTGTGGCGTGGCTTAATAGATTGCCGGTCAGATCGCAGTATAATGTAATGCTGAGATGAGCGTATAGTGCGGTGTTTCTAACGCACGCTAAAATGAATGCTGTATGTCCTATTTGTGTGCGTTCAGTGCGTTTTTTTTATGCATCACATCACCCATTGCAATGATAGGGTGCATTAAAAAGGATGTCAAATGCATTTAAGAAAACACTGCAAAAAAAAGCGTTTAAAAACAGTGTTTTTACAAAAGCCTGTGTGAGTGGCCTGATACATATAATGCATGCAGATTATGGTTGGACACATAACTTCACATTTATCCATACTGAACCTCTTTTGTCAAAACATTCAGCGTGATAAAGACCGCTTATAATTTCTGAACTTCCATCCACTCAACGATATTACAGCATGGTGTCATCTGCAGAAATAATAAATAAAATACTTGACAGCGGACCCAGCAATGAACGTTGGGGAAGAGCACTTATAACCGGGGACTGGAATGAGAAGGAATCATTGACCTCAACTCTTTGGATAAGGTTCTTGAGCCACTTTTCAGTCCAATTACAGATTACTTTCTAAAGCAATAGACTTTATTTTCCCCCTTAGGTGTCTATGAGGGACACTCGTACCCCTTTTCAAAATCCAAAAACACTACATCCATAGTTGCCCCTCTCTCTAGACTTCTGCTTACTTCATCAGAAAAACAAATAAAGTGTGGCTCACAACTTCTGTCCTTTGTTAAGTCATACTGACTATCATTTTGTTATGGCCACCATCCATGGCCCGCGATGCCTCTCCTTACCTCACCCTCCCACTGGTCCAAGCTGTCAGCATCTTATGGGACTTCTGTGCAGCAGAAGCCACACTATTCTCCTTGCTGTCTCCTCTGCCCATAGGAGGTGTCCCTCTTAAAGGGCCAGCATGCACCCTGCTCTCCCTTCCCATGCAGATGTTTTCCAGCTTATTTAAAGGGGTTGTCCCGCGCCGAAACGGGTTTTTTTTTTTTTCAATAGCCCCCCCGTTCGGCGCGAGACAAACCCGATGCAGGGGTTAAAAAAAAACAAACGGATAGTGCTTACCTGAATCCCAGCGCTCCGGTGACTTCTTACTTACCTTGCGAAGATGGCCGCCGGGATCTTCACCCTCGGTGGACCGCAGGTCTTCTGTGCGGTCCATTGCCGATTCCAGCCTCCTGATTGGCTGGAATCGTCACGTGACGGGGCGGAGATACGAGGAGCCGCTCTCCGGCACGAGCGGCCCCATTCAGAAAAGAAGACCGGACTGCGCAAGCGCGTCTAATCGGGCGATTAGACGCTGAAAATTAGACGGCACCATGGAGACGAGGACGCTAGCAACGGAACAGGTAAGTGAATAACTTCTGTATGGCTCATAATTAATGCACAATGTACATTACAAAGTGCATTAATATGGCCATACAGAAGTGTATAACCCCACTTTGTTTCGCGGGACAACCCCTTTAAGGCACTCTTCCCCCAGGGTGCCTGAGCAACAGCTCCTGGTTATTTTGCACTTGTATCTTGCCTGATTCTTAGTTTTGACTCTTGCTTGTGTATCTAACCTTTCTGAACTCTGCTTGTTTCGACCTGAGCCTGTTTCCTGACTACTATTTGGCTGTGTGAAGCCTGCTCTGACCTTCTGCAAGTTCTCTGCAGTGAAGGCCACATCCCTCTAGAAATATCTTTAAAGGGTGAAGACCAGGGACCTGTTAGAACTGACCAAAGTCCAATCAGTCAGCGGCACAACTGGTCCAGGCCTGCATTGTTACACACTCACAATACTATTTTCTATCACATACGCCTATGTACCTACATAATCTACACTCTCTTCAAAGTGCTAACGACCACTTGTCCCTGTGTGAGTGAGTGCTTCTCGTGCACCGCCCCTGATCACATGACTGTGATGTCATCGCAGGTCCTACAGCATAAAACATGCAGAGCCTGACAGCAGCTGTGCGCTCACAGGACCTTTGATGTCACTGTCATGTGATCAGTCACCTGGGCTCTGCCCTCCACCCCTGATCACAGGACGCTGACGTCATCACTGGTGCTTCAGTTTCCTAAAAACCTGCAGAGTCGGACAGCAGCCGCCTGCTGACGGGACCTTTGATGATGTCACAGTCATGTGATCAGTCACCTGTGTGGGAGGAGTCGTGGGTCTCATGACGGTGACCTCATCACAGATCCTAAACCAGCACAGGCTGATGAAATGTATGCAGTACAGCTGTGTGTGGGACACGTGCATCTAGCAGAGCTGTGTGTGTCTGTGACATGCCCATGTAATGTAGCAGAGCTGTGTCTGTGTGTCACGCACGCATGTAGCAGAGCTGTGTGTGTCTGTAACACGCACATGTAACAGAGCTGTGTGGCACTTTGCGCCACCAGAAACACTGATTCTATTAATTTCCTTTATAATTACTAGTCTTTTGTATATACGGAGATAAAGATCCCATTTAATAGCTCCGACCTCTCTTGATCCCCAGTCACCATCTCACGATTAATATTATTTAGGGGTCATACATGCTATTGTCTTGTTACTTTGTATTTATATATTTCGAGAGGTATTCTGAGACTTTTACTATTCATTACCTATCCTCAGAATAGGTAATCAATAGAGGTGTGTAGGAATAGAAGAGTGTGTGTGTGTGTGTGTGTGTGTGTGTGTGTGTATATTATTATTGATTACTTTTCTTACATCTATCATTTTATATTCAAGCTTGAAACCTGTAACTACCTTTTTTTTCGCATTGTTGAATGATATAAAATTGTTATTTTTACTCCCCTTCTCCTCGTCCTTTTTATTTTCTTTAAATGGCTATTGTGTTATGTACAGTAAGTCCCCAGCAAATACTGAGGAAGAGGTTGGCTGACCTCGAAACGTGTATATAAGCTGGTTTTATAAATAAGTTTGGCAATATCCTCTTTGTACAACCATATATATATCCAGGTTGCGCCTTATACATAATTTGGTTAACTTTCTGATATCTTTTATTCATACATCCACTCAGGAGAGTGTGACGGTACTTTGGGGCGGCTGCACTTAATTTATGCAAAAAAAAGCAAGAACCCCACAAAGGGCACAGTCCTCACATCTCCTTTTTTTGCCTCCCTTGGGTTGTTCCACCTTCTTTCTCTATCCTTCTTCTATTACACTTCTGGCTCCTCATTGCGGTCAGAGCTGTAAATGTAATAGAAGGTATCAGAGTGAAGTCGGCTATTACACTTTCAGCGCCGACCACCGATGTAAATGTCATTCTGCAGTGCCTATGGGCCAGACATGCAATGGATTGGCAGCGATCCTGAGCGGCAGACACTGCCGATCAGCTGTTGTGACCAATCCTGTGGGTCATCAATAGGAAAAGTCCCAGAATAGAGCATTTCTGGGGGATTTGTTCTGATGTCTTGTGCAACCTGCCATTCATTTTGTATTTTAGCCAATGTTATTACCTTTTTCCAGATTTCATTCAAAGTCTAAACCTGACCCCCCCCCCCCCCCACACACACACACCCTCCCCCCCCACACACACACCCTCCCCCCCCCCCCACACCCTCCCCCCCCCCCACACACACCCTCCCCACATTTATATTTTTAAATGCCTTTTCTTTTCATTTATTTGTCTTATATTGGCCTCTTGGCAGAAAGTAAAAGGGTTTAATTATAGTGATTGCGGCCACTGTGCTTGCTAATTACTGCTAATTGGAATTAATGATGCTTTAAAATAAATAATGCTGCTAATAGTTTCAGGTTGCATGTTCAGGTGCAGCACGTCATTAAGCACTAAACCTTGTGCTGCACTACAGCCCACATCCTACAGAAATTGTCCTTTATACAATGAACCATTTCCCACCCTGTGATGTACAGGACTGTGCAAAAGTTTTAGGCAGGTATGGGAAAAATGCTGCAAAGTAAGAACGCTTCCAAAAACAGAAGTGTTAATATTTTTTATTTCTGTCAGTTAACAAAATACAAAGTGACTGAATAAAAAAGAAATCTAAATCACATCAATATTTGGTGTGACACCCTTTACTTTCACGACAGCATCAGGTCTTCTTGGTACACTTGTACACAGTTGTTTAACCCATTAATGACACGGCCTATTTTGGGCTTAAAGACGCAAGGATTTTTGGCAGATTTTCTTCTCCATTTATCAAGTCATAATTTTTTTTATTTTTTCATCGACGCGGCCAGACAAGGGCTTGTTTTTTGCGTGGTGAACTGTAGTTTTTGATGATGCCATTTTTGGGTACATTGACTATATTGTAAAACTTTTATTTTTTTTTTTTATGATAGCAGGGAGAGAAAACACATCAATTCTGCCATAGATTTTTTTTTATTTTTTTTTACAGCGTTAATCATGCAGCATAAATTACACAATCCATTTTTTCTTACATTTTTTTTAGGCTTTTCCACTTTTCTGCAATAAAACCCCTTTTTTTGGAAATCTTTTTTTTTTTTTCTAAATCGCTGCATTCAAAGTCCTGTAACTTTTTAATTTTTTGATGTACGGAGCTCCATGAGGGCTTATTTTTTGCGAGATGAGTTGTAGTTTTTAATGGTACCATTTTGGCGTACATACGGCTTTTTTGATCACTTTTATTGCGTTTTTAGTGAGGCAAAATGCTAAAAATTAGCACTTTGCCTCAGTTTTTTAAAATGCCTTTTTCCGGGCACAGTCAAAAGCATGTGCAACTTATTGTACGCGTCGTTACGGACGCGACAATACCAAATATGTGGGGTTTTAAAGTTTTTTCTTTTTACCTTTTTTTTAAGCTAATCTGAGAAAAAGCATAAAAAAGGCTTGTTTTTTAACTTTTTTTGACATTTTTTTTAAATTCATTTTTTTAATCTTTTTTTTTTTTTTTTTTTACATTTGTGTCCCTCTGGGGGATTTTCACCACAGCCCTGATGATCGCTGTGATATACAGCGATCTCAGGCACTGGCAACACAGGCTATCCCCAGGAGGTAAGTTTACGCCCTGTTGCGGGAAGTACCCCGCTCCCAGGATGTAAACTTACGCCCTGGAGCGGGAAGGGGTTAAGGAACTTGGCAGGGAAGTTGTTCCAGACATCTTGGAGAACTAAGCACACATCTTCTGTGGATGTAGACTCACTCCAGTCCTCCTTTCTCTTCATTTAATCCCAGACAGACTAGATAATCAGTCAGGGCTCTGTGTGTATCATCACTTCCAGGACTCCTTGTTCTTCCTTACAGTGAAGATAATTCTTAATGACATTGGCTGGATGTTTGAGGTTGTTGTCCTGCTGCAGAATAAATTTGAAGCTAATCAGATGCTTTACTGCTGGTACTGCATTAAAGGATAAATATCTGCCTGTATTTCTCAGCATTGAGGATACCATTAATTCCAACTCCGTTTGCTGAAATGCAGCCCTAAACTTGTAACTTACCTCCACTGTGCTTCACTGCTGCCTGCAGGCACTCCTTTTTGTACTGCTCTCCCCCATGCTTCACTTCTGCCAGCAGACACTCATTATTGTAGTGCTCTCCATCATGCTTCACTGCTGCCTGCAGGCACTCATTATTGTACCACTCTCCACCATTGTTCACTGCTGCTTGCAGACACATATTATTGTACCACTCTCCACCATGCTTCACTGCTGCCTGCAGACACTCATAATTGTAAGGCTGGGTTCACACGGGTCGGATTCCCGACGGAAATCCCGCGGTTTGGCTGCAGCGAAAAACCGTGAGATTTCCGCCGGGAGAACCGCTGCTTCAAAACCCGCTGCGGTTTTGAAGCGGCCTGGCCGCTCGCTTTTCCTCTGTGGCCGGCGCTCCCATAGAGGAGAGCGCGGCCACAGCGGCAAAAAAAGAAAAATGAACATGCTGCGGTCGGCAAATTTGCAGCGGCGGCTTCTGCCGGCTTAGCCGGAGCGGATTTGCCGTCCTGTGTGGACGAGATTTCTGAGAAATCTCGGCCACATGGCTGGCCAATTCTGGAATTTCCGCGGCAAATCCGCCCCGTGTGAACCCAGCCTAACGCTCTCCACCATGCTTCACTGTTGCCTGCAGACACTCCTTACTGTATTGCTCTCTAGCTCTTCGGCAAACAAACTGCCTTTTGTTAAAGTCAAATATTTAAAATTTTTGAACCATCTGTCCAGAGTGCCTGCTGCCATTTTTCTGCACTCCCGTTCCTTTGTTTTTTATGCCCAGTTGAGTCACTTGGCCTTGTTACTACATGGAAGGTATGGCTTTTTGGCTGCAATTCTTCCATGAAGACTACTTCTGTCCAGGCAGCAGATGGGTGTACCTGGGTCTCTCTGGTTTCTGCCAGTTCTTCCAGAAGCTCAGTTTGGCTGTTCCTCACCTAGTTTTAAGCCTCATACATTGCTGTTTTTATTTCAGTTGATGACTGTGTTTCGACCTAAATATGAAAATGCTGATTATCACCACCTGTTTGGCATAATTGATTAATCGTATACACCTGACCAAAACCCTACAAGTCCCTGACTGTGCAATTGTATTGGATAGTACTGATTCTGTTTTAAAGGCAAAGGCCAGTCACACTAAACACTAATTTGATTTAGATTTCTCTTTTTTTCAGTCACATGATTTCGAAAAGTGATAAAAAGAAACTATTAACACTTCTATTTTTGAAAGCATTTTTGCTATACAGCACAAGCACAGTGATGGTACGGAATCAGGAGCTGAGCCCTTGGCATATCCTCATGGAGTGATGAAAAGTATAATTTAGGTCCAATCTCATCCAAGTTGAACCATAAAGTCAATATTTTTGTCCTATGAAACGTATGATATATATTTGCTACATAGAAACCTACAGGAACTGAACATGGATGACCTGAGTCCTCCAGAGCGAGAACTGCTGCTTGCTAGAGGCTCTCTAATCTGTCTCATAGATGAATGGACCCAAGTGGGAGCCTCCACCTTATAGACCACCACTTAGAGAAAAAAATGGGATTTTTTTTTTAAGGTAAAAAAACGTGCATCCTCGGTAACATGAATTGTGATTTTGTGCATTTGCAGGCAGTACAAGGAACGGGTTTGGCCTTCATTGCGTTCACTGAGGCGATGACCCACTTTCCAGCTTCTCCGTTTTGGTCCGTCATGTTTTTCTTTATGCTAATTAACCTTGGTCTAGGGAGTATGATCGGCACGATGTCTGGTATTACTACTCCTATTATTGACACATTTAAAGTACGAAAAGAAATTTTGACAGGTAAGTGATATTGATTTATCTTCTTTACACATCTGTGCATGGAAAGACCTACTGCAAAATGATAGTGTGTAAGAGCTATAAAAGAGCTGATATGGAATAATCTACAACCTTGAGGATGTAAAGATACTGAGGGTATTCTTATCCTTCAGCCTGTTATCCAGATTGGATTCTGTAATGGTTCTCCACAGGTTTATGGAGTCAGTAAGTCAAGCTGCTGACTCTGACTCCGCTACTTTTCCAAACTTTCACTCCACTGAAAATAGACTTTGACTCCAACGCCACGGTCCTGGTTCTCCATCATTCTCAATGAAACAGCTTGCTTGTTTGGTTTAATCAAGTTGTATGAGTTGCCTCGTCTGCTTCTCATAAATGAACAATAAACATGCTAGTGTTGAGACGTAGATGTAATATTGTCCATTCATCTTGAATGGACGGATTCCTTATATAACATCATCTTAATTTACCCCTAATATACCCATTACACACAGGCTGCTTTCAGATAAGCGTATTTTAGCTCAGTATTTGGTCCGTGGTTTCCAGACTATAATACATAGATTTACATTAGTTAAAGGGGTTGTCCCGCGCCGAAACGGGTTTTGTTTTTTTTTTCAATAGCCCCCCCCGTTCGGCGCGAGACAAACCCAATGCAGGGGTAAAAAAAAACCAAAACGTCCAGTACTTACCCGAATCCCCGCGCTCCCGCGACTTCTTACTTACCTTAGTAAGATGGCCGCCGGGATCTTCACCCACGATGCACCGCGGGTCTTCTACCATGGTGCACCGTGGGCTCTGTGCGCTCCATTGCCGATTCCAGCCTCCTGATTGACTGGAATCGGCACACGTGACGGGGCGGAGCTACAAGGAGCAGCTCTCCGGCACGAGCGGCCCCATTCGCAAGGGAGAAGACCGGACTGCGCAAGCGCGTCTAATCGGGCGATTAGACGCTGAAATTGGACGGCACCATGGAGACGGGGACGCTAGCAACGGAACAGGTAAGTGAATAACTTCTGTATGGCTCATAATTAATGCACGATGTACGTTACAAAGTGCATTAATATGGCCATACAGAAGTGCTGAACCCCACTTGCTTTCGCGGGACAACCCCTTTAAGTATCTTCTCACATGGTTGTGTTTTTAACAGCCTTTTTTTTCTTTAAACACAGCATGGCCCTTTTTTCTTGCATTTTTGCCTCTGTATTGCTATTTTCTGTTGAATAAATACGGTTTGGTATTTCTTTTGTAGAAAATAAAAAAATATGGAAGGAAAAATGATCAAATACTGATGACCTGCAGTTGTAACGTCCATATTTACTGATGCGTATTATGGACCTGTTACAATACGCTTGTCTGAAACCGGCCTTCCCCCCAGAATGAACAGCTTTGGTTCCCGCTAGCAGAAGTTGCCTACTTGTCTAGGCAAATTATCTCATAACACAAATGCAAATAGACAGGAAGCTGTAATGCCATATAACCACTGATAACCAATGGTACATAATAAAAAGCTGTAATAATGCCCAGAAGATGGAAAATGGAGCAGTAGATTTTGAAAAAATGTACAGTAAATAAGATGATTAAAACGTGTGTGAGATCTGGAGACCGCATGTGATATCCCTTCTAAAATGTGCATTCATGCTGCCTTGTAACAGTTGAACACAAAGTAGGATTCCCTTTATGGTCCAGACTTTTACTAAACGAGAGAGCTAGAATGGTCCGTAGACAATCGGACAGCAGTCATGTCCTACACGTTTAACACTATAATAGTGTCCTATTTTTTTCTTTTACCTTTTAATGGGCTTGCCCACTTTTGACAGTCCTAAAATACTAAAAGGGTCCTCCAAAACGTAGCTGATCACGGGGTGTCCTGCAGCGGGATCCCTACAAAGCAGCTGCAGTCTGTTGGGAAACCTAGTAACGAGTGTCCAAGTCTTCCGCAGCGCCCCCACCTGAGGAACACTTCATTATTCAGTGCCCATTAAGAGAAGCAACCATCGTAGCTGTGGTCTACACAGTGGGCAGTGGAGGTCTGTGACGAGGAAACCGCTGTATGTGCTAATAGGGGATTTAAACATGTGTTTTCTAATTAGATGGCCCTTTACATCTTCGGACACTGGTTGAGATCATTGCAATTAGCCAATTTTTATAGTGGCTCTTGATTTGCCAAAAAGCAGAAAAAGGGGTAATGTGACATTTTAAATGGACTTTAATTGCAGTAGTCGGTGTTGTAGTGATCCTTGAGGTCATTTAAGTCTACAAACCGAATTAAATATATATATATATATATATATATATGCAGGAGTTTTGGTAGAATACTGTAGGCATATCTGCTTGTAAATGGTAATGTTTTACCCTTAGCCACATATTGATACTATGATTATATATTATTCTGTTGATGTATTCTTTTCTAGATTTTTATCCCTTTCCTGAGTGGTAGAATTACAGCTAAGCAGACACTAAACAACCAGTAGAGATGAACCCGTACTAATGGGAGGTGATGACCACCTAATGTACCTTATGTCCAGCAGATATGTGTACCCCCTCCTTAGACAATGCTTGTCTGACTGCCATATAAGCATGATCACCAACCAGACCATAATATGAGGAGGGATAGAATCATTACCATTGATGACTGCTGATAGGATGCACATTATTAAGGATGGATATTTACAGTCATACAATCCAGACTTGCAGTTCATCCGCTGGTATGTTTAGCCATGGCATAGCTTCCCCTAGAGGATACGTATATGCATCAGTCTGTGGGGTGCAGACCTTCGGCTTAGCATGTTTACGAATGATAGACTCAATTGATTTAACTTTTTACAGCCAAACCGCGCGGATCCTGAATGAGGAAGTTCTGCTGACCGCCGAACTGTCCCGATCCGCTGCGGTTGCATGTATGACTTGCATGTTGATGATGTTACATTCATGTTCCACGCACATCATTTCACTGTATAATTTTTCTTTCTGCTAATACTTGTAGTCGGCTGTTGCATCCTTGCCTTCCTGCTGGGCTTGATCTTTGTTCAGCGTTCGGGGAATTATTTCGTCACCATGTTTGATGATTACTCTGCCACACTACCACTCACCATTGTGGTCATCCTGGAAAACATTGCAGTAGCTTGGGTGTATGGCACAAAGAAGTAAGAACCCTCCCTGTCTAACTCCTCCGACCTGAACCTTCTCTCTTCAAGTAGGTTCTTTCCTGAGCTGTCGTCCTTGCACAGGACATATACAACATGGAAGCAATGCAGAAATACTGGTTGCTCTGAGCGCCGTCCACGCAGCGGGTATGGCTGGCTTCAGCATTGGAACTTGGAAGCTGCGGGACAGTGCTCAGCTCCACTATAGAAAGAGAATCTTAATTTAGACGTAAACTGAGATCGACACAAATCCATTTAAGATATGTATATAAAGGAGTTTTCTATGAGTGCTGTAAATAGCATAAAAAGCCACTGGTGAAATAACAGACGAACTGTCTTGAAGACCAATCCAACTGTGTTGTACGTTCCTCTGTTTCCATTTACCTTTATTAATCTTGTACTAAAATGTATTTTTATTTCAGTTTTACAACTTGTAGTTGCCCGTATGAACAGCACACACTGGGGTATATTACTGAAAACTAGTGGAAAGGAAAATACTTGCAGAAGACAGGGGGCCACAAGCGTGTCACAGATGCATTTATGCGTCCATAATAAGGACCAGTGTTCCAGCCCAGCCGCGGGTCTCCTGCCCCAAACTCAAGTTCAGGTCAGGAGACTCGCGGTCAGGCCTGGACACTTGTATCTGTATTACAGATGTATGATGTCGGCCAGGATACGCTCTTGTGTCGCTGATTTTCCCCATAGCAATCTACAATTTAGGATCACGTTTTAGTTCATTTAGAGCAGCAGAGCCTAGCATTTTGGCTTAAGGGCCATATTATAAGTTTCAAAGAATTCCCGTAAAACTAAAAATCTTGGCTCAGTCTGTGAGATTTATGGTATATCCAGGGGGACTACAGTGGTGAAGAAGCAGTCGGCGCTGCTGGGAGAGGAATGCACGGACCACAAGCCTTGACTTGACTGGGCTTGAAAAAGAAGTCAATACGACTTAGAGATGGATTACCAGTAAAGTTCACCTTCCAATATCTCGTGGTTCGAGCGTTCCTTTTTTCAGTAGCGCTGACCGATTCTCCACTGGGGACTTCCTGAACTATCCTTCATGAGTCCTATTCCCGGGTCTCGCGTTAAGAAGGCTGCAGCTGCCATTGTGAAGCCCATGGGCTGTTGTGCGCCCACCAGGCGAGTATACTTCTTTTCTTACATTCACCTCCATGGGGATTTGCTTTTTCTTTTTTAGTGTATGGTGTACCAACAGAATATGCCGTCAATGCCTGACATGTAGGGGTTTCACTTTTGAGACTCCGATCTATCAGGAAAACACAGAGATACCTGGGCATTTTATAACTCCCATAAACAACAAGCGAAGGGCAGCATGAAAGCGCAGTCTATTCTACATCCCATTTGCTCCTCATTGGATCAGCCGATGGCCAGGTGGGAATACGCACGTTAAAGCCTGGGTAAGGCTGTCGTCACGTTTTGTTTTTGCACTGGGAACACGCTTGTTGAGCATTTCCATATACCTGGCAGAAGCCAAATGGTGTCCTCTTGGTATCCACCAGGCCGGTAAAAGCTTGGCATACCCTTTTTCCACTGTATAGAAAGGCCTTCATTAGATATAACAGTAACCTTATGTTCCTAGAATGCTCCATTAAGTTGCCTAAAATCTCTACAGCCCAACATCGCCTCTCATAAGAGTGGCAGCGCACATACCTCTTCGAAGTCCGGCACCGATACAGCATATCTGTGATCAGTGCAGGGCAAAGAGGAAGAATATCTAATCAGATATGGCTGTAAGTACTTCCCTCTGAACTGTCAGGATTGTCTGTCATGACGTTCGGGTCTTCACAGATTGTTGCAGACAACAGATTGTACACCTATGATTTGGAGAGTGGAGAAAATTGTCCAATTTTCCTTTGCAGTAGTTTTTAGTGCACCTTCATATGTGTCCTGTTCTACATTGTTAGCTGTATTTCCTTACGGGCACTAACAACTGTCTGCAAGCAACCAACCTAGCAGTCTATTATTTGATGCATTTGCGTGTATAGCTGCATTTTAGAGCCCTCCGATACTGATAACATTCGTTCTAACACAAACATTAGCATATGTGCATGAATTTTAAAAAAAGGTCTGCTGCTTTACAAAAGCATTCACTACTACAAGGGTACCTTTACGTGGGACGACTGTCGGACGAATAATCATTTGGAGGAGCAAATTCAAACAATAGGGATTCCGTGTAAAAATGGCCGCTGAGAGGGTGACAAGTGATAAGTCACTAGTCGTTTCATTTCAGTTTGCCAAAAAATAATCGTTGGTTGATTAAAAGCCGTCTGTTGTAAAATGACAGTCGCTCATGTTGAGCAACTTACAAGTGAAGTCGCATAGAGATCCTGTCTATGGACGGTATTTCAGCAAACAACTAATCAACCATCATCGCTGTGTGTAAAAACCAATGACTGTCATTCGTATGGTTCTGAACGATAGCTGCCCCATGTGAAGGTACCTTAAGGCTTTGCCACAATAGCAGACACGGCCCAAGGACAAGAGGAGCGCTGCGTCTATTTATTTTTGCTTTGTTCACTAGACTTGGGGCCCTTTTACACGGGACGATCTGTCAGGCGCAGATGTCCAACAGGTCGTTCCAATGAAAATTCTCCCTGTGCTTTTACACAGGAACAAGCATCGCTCAGCGAATGGAAGAGTGGATCGGGGATCGTTCCGCCCGCCTCCATTCACAGTAGACAGGCAGTTGTTAAGTGATGCTACCTGTTTACATGGCCGATCCGTCCTTCAGTTTTCTGCATGCAGAACATGGACAATGAATGAGCGAACAAATTCTTATCCATCGTTCTGTCATGGCAGCATTTACACTGAACGATAATTAAGATTTCCGCTGGATGCCAGACTCTGAACGTGTTATTGACCCGTGTAAAAGGTTGTTACAATGTTGGATCTTACAATTTCTTTGTGTGCATTGCAGGTTCATGCAGGAGCTTACAGACATGCTCGGGTTTCGCCCATATGCCTACTACTTTTATTCGTGGAAGTATGTTTCTCCAATCTTTATGGCAATTCTGCTTTCAGCTAGTGTGATTCAACTGGCTTTCAGTCCCCCGGGATACAGTGCTTGGATCAAAGAACTAGTAAGTACAGGGTACCCACCATACGTATCACAGGCTTCATCTCTGGGATTAGTGACATACAGAAGGCTGGAGGGCAGCAAGGCAAATTAGAAGTTATATGAGGGAAGATGACATTTAGAATAGAGAATGGGAAAGGAAAAGTGAAGTAGTAAAAAAAAACCTTGTTGGGCCGCTGCGGCATTATTTTGTTTTTTCCACTGTTCCTACCTCAAGAAAAAAATATACATAATTTGATCGTTATTGTCTCATATTGCAATGAAAACTAAAAAAGTTGTAGGAAATTAGCCATCTTTTCCCTACTCTTCTTTATAAATCCAGCTGTAAGTCAATGGTCTGCAGCAGGCGTCTCCCCCCTATTCCCTGTCTGCAGCAGGCGACTTTGAGTCTCCCCCCTCCAACAAATTCCCGGTCTGCAGCAGGCGACTTCGAACCCCCTCCCCCCCCCCCCCCCTCCCCCAAATTCCCTGTCTGCAGCAGGAGACCTTTGAGGGCTCTTCAGGGTTTCCACAAAACTGCTTCAGGAACCTGCAGAGTGTTGGGTTTAGAAAAACATTGTAATAAATTTTAATTTAAAAAACGATTTATTGCTCTGTGTAAAAGGAGTTTTAGTTCAAAGATTTCAGCATAAAGCTCCCTGCAGTAGAACCTTTGTGTACTTACATATGGTTTGCATTGAAATTATTACTGGTAATTTCCTGTGATCCGAATAAAAACCATTCCATGTTTAATATGGTCCACGATAAAATTGGTGCCCCAGAAATTTAGGGCAAGAGGTGGGCGAGAAAGAGAGTGACTGCCCTCTGTTACTGCGCAGCGTTCGGTTCTTGGCTTTCCCGAGTCAGCAGCTGGTCTGGTTAAATTGGGTTTCTTCCTTTTTTTTACCGCTGCAGATTGTCTTTGGAGTATAATATTACCATAAAATTTCTCTCTTTCAGGCTGAAGAACAATATCTGTTGTATCCGACTTGGGCTCTGTCATTACTTATTTGCCTCATAATATTGGCAATCCTTCCAGTGCCTCTTATCTTCATTCTCTGGCAATTACAATTAATACCCGATGGCTCGAATAGATTATCGGTGTCATACAAGAAGGGCCGTATGATGAAAGATATCTCAAACTTGGAAGATAATGATGAAACTCGCTTTATCCTGAGTAAAGTGCCTAGTGAGACTCCATCTCCAATGCCAACTCATCGCTCATACTTGGGCCCGGAGAATGCTTCTCCTTTGGATTTGGGTGGAGCATCAAATGGACGGTATGGAAGTGGATATCTAATGGCAACCACTCCTGAATCGGAATCGTGATCTTTCTCAATGGCTTATCCTACCATATTGTCAAATGCAATTAACATTATGTTTTGTAAATTATAGCACTTTCTGAAACACTTCCCTGCAAAAGCTGAAGAAACCAATGGATTGCTTGTGTCTGAAAAGCAGATCTAGATGTTCATCCCCAAAACAACCTGCGCATCTCCGCTACATCAGAAAATCTAATCTGCAGCGTCCTTTAAATGATGAACTTCAGGAAAACTTGCTTCTGCTTTGCAAATTTCAACAACCTGCCACAATATATGCATAAATGAGAGAAGCTAGAGGGTGCTCAGCACTGCATAATGTACGTTAATACGCAGGTATGATACATTATCAACTATTTGTTTTACCTCTAAGTTAAAATATTGGACCCATTTGCACACGTCTGCTCAGTACACCTCCAGGACCAGATAACCTGCACCCTTTGTTAGCACAACTTATGTAGAATCTACAAAGATCTGAATACGAAAAGATAAAACTATTATTTTTATACTTTGAAGTATTTAATTCTAAGACGTTTTTGAACTATTACCCTAGTGCATAGAATGAAATTAGTTAAGTTATATTACTATTTATTTTCAATACTTATTCTTTCATTTCAATATTTGATATTGTGATGTTTGCTCTTTGAAATAAGGTAAAAGATACAAAGTAAGATTAAAGCACATTTTAACATATAAAAATATCAAATTAAAAGGTGGTAGGTACATCATGCTGACTGCATGGAAAGTTACCGTGAGGTCTTACCGCGCATAAAAGAGTTAGGAACACTGCCAATGAAGTTGTATAGAGCATTATAACCACCCTTAGTATGTTATGGGCCTCTACTGTACCTCTTTATCCCTCCAACAGAAAGAAAGTCATGTTCTATCCCATCAGATGACATATTATCTATATATTCTTCCCAATGACTGTGCCTATAAGGAAGAAAGCTTCTGTAAGATGCTACATAGACTCCATGGTATGCAGCATACTGTCTGTGTGCCTCTGTGCTATCTCCATGCACATGGTTCTACCTTAGCTGCACATCATCAGCAATATGGTGACTTCCCATATAGTGATTGCCTTTTGGCTTCTTACAATGCCTCATATGATGCATAATCGTTCTCCTGATATAATGATTTGGCTATATATTACAAGAAAAAATATTCTACACATGTTCAACTTGGAGAGATGTTATGTTTTTTCAATTTTCGCAGATCCTCAATTAGAGAAATACATACCTTGTGGATTACCGGCTTAAAAAGAGAATAAAAAGCACACGTTACCGTATCTAGGAAGATGGTGTGCTCAAATTCATGTTGTAGTAACTCTTTGCTATAATTTATGCAGGCCCAAATCTGTCACGCTCTGTAAGCACCATAAATTAAATTGGACAGGTCCAGACGAGTCCGGGGATGTACTTTATACTCAGCCGGGTCCCCGTCCCCGTGCTGTCATCCTGGGAGCATGGCTCTATTCTTCAGTCAGTGCACACACACCGATAGAAAGAACAGTCGGAGCACATGGGCTCGGAGAGAAGACAAGGGTCATGCCGACACATCGGGGTGACAGTGAGGGATTAGAGAGCGCGGTAAGTATAAAAAGTGCCCACCTGGACTCCTCCACGCCTGTCCTGAAAGCATCATAACTTAGTTCATGCTGCTTATAGGACATGACAGGTTCTTTGCCAGGTCACTGCCCAGTTTTAATTTCATTAATTAAAATGATGTAGTAGTAATGATCTAATCTCACTAGTAATACATTATTAGTATAAGGCCTACTGGGAAGAAATAATTGAAAAAGAATGCTCTGTGTCTTCTCACCTCGCTGCTGTAATGTCTTCCCATGTAGCCATCTAACGGTGTCTATCCAGGAATCTGCAGGATCTCCATGTCTGTCAGTTCACGTACAGATCTCTACTCCATGGCCTGATTCATTTGAATAGTCATGTTTCCAAATGTATAAAATTGTCCTAAATCCACTTCATCATCATGAATTCTAATATCTTTTTTACCATATGAAATGGATTTCTGTTCTAATGGAGAAAGCTGATAATATGGAAGCATTAGATACATTAGGAGTTTTCTTGGGGACCTCCCGCACGGGAAGGAAAAGACCGCATGATGCACAACAAGCCTCAGTAAATTTGCAGGTAGCCTGCAGACTTTGGTTCAGAATTGAAAATGGATTAAAACTTGCAATTCTGCATGAAAATCCAAAGTTAGATCTAAAGATTTTGGTGTGGAACTCGTAGAATCGTAGAGTGGTAGAGGTGGAAGGGACCACCAGGGTCATCGGGTCCATAGAATGGTAAAGTTAGAAGGGACCTCCGGGGTCATTGGGTCCATAGAATGGTAAAGTTAGAAGGGACCTCCGGGGTCATTGGGTCCATAGAATAGTAGAAATGGAAGGGACCTCCAGGGTCATCAGGCCCATGGAATCATACAGTTGGAAGGGACCTCCAGGGTCATCGGGTCCAACCCCCTGTTCAATGCAGTATCACTAAATCATCCCAGACAGATATTTGTCTAGCCTTTGAACAATTCCATTGATAAAGAACTCCCCACCTTCTGTGGCAACCTGTTCCATTCATTGATCACCCTCACTGTCAGAAAGATTAGAGATTAGATTAGATATTCGTTTTATCCCATTGCTTCTAGTCTTTCCTTGTGCAGATGAGAATAGGGCTGCCTATTTGGCTGTGTCCTGCAGCATAATTCCATCCAGTGTGAAATGTCCCTTATGGTCTTGTGACCCCCGTACACTGATTTAGTGTATAAAGCAATGGGTTTAAAGCAACTATTTAACATATCGGTGAATATAAAACACATTATATGGTATCATTTCCGTGCATGTTGGTGTAAAAACAGTTTGGGTGTGGCAAAAAAGAAACCCCAAAAAATTACTTTCAGGTTGCATACAGTGAAATTCTTCTCTTGACACTGAACTTTTGGTCAGTCTATAAATTGCTAAATATGATGAGATTCTGTTTCACTACACTCTTATTATAGCTTCAAGCCTGATTTGTATGGAGCCTTAATACAGTGCCCATAAAAGTGCAATTTTGCCTTTTGGCCTCATGTAAAGACTGTATAGCAGCACTCCGTGCTACAAAGCCATAGGCACACCATATGCCACTGCGTGATGCTCTGTGCCTTGTCGCATTACAGCATTATTCCTAGCAGCAATACTCCACAAATTGGCAATCAGATGGAAAACCTTCTGCATCCTGCAGACGGAAGGAAAGTAATGCCCCAAATACTAATGTGGGCACTCTATTAACCTGATAAGGACCAAGCGCCATGAATCTAAAGAAAAGTGTTGCCTCCGCTATTCAATCACGTGATCGCTGTGTTCCTCCTGCCACAGCAGAGCTGCAGGGTCTTACCAGAGCCAGATCTGTTCTGCCAGTGACTAGTGTCACCACAGGGGGCCCTTTTTTCCTGTAACTGAGGCTCCTATGAATGCGGCTCCCATGGATGCCCTAGTTACAGTGGAAAAGTCTGTTATTTAAAAAAAAAAAAGACCATGTGTATGACCCCCCCAGAGGTCTTATATTATGTCATGGGGGATATAGATGATGAAATAAAAATAACAGAAAATAAAAAAATATGTATAAAAGAAAACGACCCACTGCTAACGCGAGCCTAAACCGTCACCATATGCGCCCTGTAATCCTAGAGTTTGCACCTTTTTATATCAAAACATCTAAAGCAAAATGAGGAACCCATTCCTGTACTTTATTTTAGTGTAAGTATATTAATTTCAAACATAAGCAACTTTAAATTTAAAATTTTGGTAGCTAGAGAAAAAAAAAGGACAGTAAAAACACCACATAGGTGAAATCCCTAAAGTGTTTCTGGTCCTTCAGGTGTTATTCCCATGTCTGCCAGTCCCATAGCATTCTGTGCTAGTTGCAGCATATTAGGTAATTTACTGGTGTTTTCAAATAGACTTCTCAATTGGAAAATAAAATGCTTGAAAAAAAAACATCCACCCAAAATTTTTTTTCTAAAAGTCAGTTTTTTTGCAATTTTTTTTTTAAGCTTCTAAGGCTTATTCACCCAGCTGTATTTTGAGGGAGGTGTGCTCGCGCTCTGTGTATTCCAGGCGCAGCACACCGACCCATTAGGGGCCTTTCACACAGGAGGGAATATCGCACAGCAGTCCTACAGAATACGCCGTCCCTGATTTCTGCACTAAAACAGCGCTGCTAACTGCGCATTCTGGTGTAGGATTTGGCTATTTTCAATTCCGCACCAAATCTGCACGTCAGTAGTGCAGATTTTGGTGTGGTGAATTTTGTAACGCTGTGGCGGACTATAATGTCATGTATAAAAGGTCGCTGATAGTCGTTAGACTTGACGTGAACTGACGGACGCGCCCAGTGCACGCAATGTATGGGCTCTATGAACATTAGGCAGTGTCTGTGTGCTGTCCAATGTTTTTTGCTTCTGTTTTCTTGAAGAACTTTTTTTTTTCTATTGTTTATTGGTCATACAGTGTTTTTCTATATATTTTTTTCCTATAAAGAAGTTTATTAAAAAGCACCTTGACTAGAACATGCTGGAATTTATATTTGCCAAGGATTCGAAAAAACCACCAAAAGATAGATGAAAATGCGGCTATAAGAAATGCAGTGTTTGTGGTAAATGCCACATCTTGATGTGGAAACATGATTTTTGGAATGCAAATTTTGCCCATTTGACAGGATACATTCTGCAGGCGCATCTGTGCCAAAAACCGCAACAGAAAGCTGTGGTTTTTGACAAGGTTTTTTGCTGTGGAATTTACTCAAATTCTGTGGTGTATTCCGCCGTGTGAGCATACCTTTACATTATTTTCACACAACTTTTTTTGAAAAACAGTACATTTTTTACAGTGTCTTTCCCAGCAGCATATGTTAGTTATAGGTCACAAGGGAAACGCACTACAAACATTGTGTTTTCTGCAGTGTTTTTCACCCATTTTGGTCCTTTTTTTGGTGTTTTCCCCAGTGCACAGCGCGCTCTAGGTATGTGTCTTTTTAGTGATTTTCCCATAGAACACACTCTAAAAAAAAAGCGTCTAAAAAGTGCCCATCGGTACAAAATGGCACCCTAAAAGAGCGTGCAGGAAATGCATGAAATTCCTAGCAAGAAAAAACCCTGAGTGACAGGAGCCGCAGGGACCTTTCACACAGGATGGAATTGACTGCGGAGTTTGTGGACCGCACCAAAAGCCACATGGAATTGGAGGCGAATTTGAAATTGGCTTAATTCTGACGGCAGCGCCACATCAAAGTCCACATTTAGATGTACGCATTTTGGTGCAGATTTTCAAATTCCACTGGATGTTGCAGAACAATCCTGTCCTATATGAAAGCACTCTCAGGCACCTTTCACATGAGCGGAATTTGTGGAAGATTCTGAACCAAAATCTGTAGGCTAACGTAAGAATTTTGATGCAGAATTCAAAATGGCTAAATTATCCTGGCATTTCTGCATTTTGACGTGTGGATTTCCGTGACTAAAAATCCTGCAGCATCCTGTAAAAAAAAAATCTCTGAAATAACCCTCATGGATAATCCTCACTGGATGAGTAGTTTATCCTTGTTTTTCTCTCCTCCTCTCTCGAGGACTGGAGGATTGTGACTCAGGGTCCCTGCATTCCTGATAGCCCATAAATCACATCCAATGCTGTAAACCAGGACCTTTAGTGCTTGGCGTAGAGGAGCCGCCCGCCTTCCTGATATGTCTGCTTTAGGGAGCTTCTTTGCAGACATTTCTGCATCACAATGTTATCCCTTGAATTCCGCACCTGTTATAATCCGCACAACTTTAATTCAAAATTGCCAGATTAACTTCCGCAGCAGAATGCTTCTCCGCTGCGGAGTGAAGACCGCCTTATGGAAATGTTCTGGCGGATTTCTAAAATACAAGTGATGTAATTTTGCATCTAAATTCTGTTAAAAAAAAAACGTAAGAAATTCTGCAAGTCATTAAGCAGTTAAAAACGTCCACATTACTTGACAAATTCCACATCTGCGCTGCGGCCTGTTCCATCCTGCATGGAAGCTCCCTTAGTAAATACTTGTATTTTCCACCAAATAGTTCTAAAACATCTTTTCTTATGACTCTGTGTTGGGCCATCCACTTATTTTTCCCTCTGGAAATATATAGGACCGTATTGAGTTTTGTGCATTGCGAGACGTACAATAATAGACCCCATTGTTTGTAACCTGTTTACCTGGACCATTTTTCTCTTGCTGTAAGATATTTAAAAAATCGCTGCATGTCTTATTTTCGTATGAGTCTCGCATGAAACTAGTACAGGCCGATGTGTAGTGTCCATGTTCAGTGAGATGCGAGTTGCGCCTCAGGATCACTCCCTATCAACCGTGTAGATGCAGCCTAAATTGACAACTGGGCTCTTGTTAATAGGGTGTGTCTGATGTGTAGGGACGCCTCCCATTGACAAGGAGTTGGCAATTGGTACCATTTCAGGAGCCATGGCACGTTGCGGAGTTCTATGAAGAGGCCCCCTCAATAGTATTTTATGTGGAACACAAGTATTTACTAAAACAGACGTCTTGGAAGGAACAAATCCTCTTTTTTGAGTCCCTTTTAGTCTGTACAACGTTTTGTGGTATTCAGTGTGTGTTTTTGTCCTTGTGATGTTGTTTGCAGTGCATTTCAGATGACATCCGCGGTGGGTGGTGCTCGGCGACTCTCATCCCCGGTCGGCGGTGCTCGGCGACTCTCATCCCCGGTCGGCGGTGCTCGGCGACTCTCATTCCCGGTCGGTGGTGCTTAACGACTCTTAACCCCGGTCGTTGATTACTGGGTGACTCTCACCCCTGGTTGGCGGTGCACAATGTAGATTGTAGATTCACTTTCCATCTGTTCTTCAGCTTTCAGATTGGTACCAAATGTTCATATCTGTATACAGAATATTTTCCTATTGTATTGAAGGCTCCAGGACATCACACTGGTAGAACTGTATACTCCTGAAATCATTAATATATACATATATACTGTTGTATTGTATATTATATTGTACATGTCTGTGTAAATTTTGTCTTTCCGGTAACTTGTGAATTAATTTCTATTCGTTGTATATATTGTATACTGTAAATTAGTTTTACTTTTGCCGTGACTTGGATGTGACCGTCGCTTCTGCTTGTCCTTTACTCTGTGTGTACAGCTCCAAGCTCGCGCTAGGGCAGTTAACACTGTGTGTTATGGGTAGAATACTCTGTGCCTGTATATTTTAGAGCCATGTAGAATGTATCCCTCTTTGAAAGCAAGAGAGGCAGAACGCACATATCAGTTGGATGAAGCCCGCTCCGAACCGTACTGAAAGATAATATTTCGCCACATCCTTGCCACCTGATCTCCTGCAAATTCATGCAATTAATAGCCTGGGAGAGAGCCAGTCCCATGTAATGGGCCAATTAGAGGCCTTGCCAGATCTCGTATAATGCCTCATCAGTCTCTGAGGGCAGCGCAAATGATATCTAATCTGCCCTAAAAATACTGAAGTTTAAAATAGCACATGAAAAAGGAAGAAGCACAAAGGAAACTGAATGAGAAGTTATCGTTCGTGACAAAAAGCACATTGTTGATCAGCAGATGCTATGTAGAATGCCCCGTGGCCCCCGCTGTGCCCAGCTGTAAAGCGAAAGACTGTAACCATATAGCAATAAAACAGGTGGAAAATGTAGAATTTATTGAAGTAGGCATGTAATAAGTGAGGATAATAAGAGAACACATTCACCAGCACTCTAGACTGCTGCACACATGATCACTGTTATACACTGAAATACCGCAGTACAGTAATCTGAATCAAGAACTGACACTGGTCAAAGAATTGTCAAGCAATAGTAGGAGAAAAATACGATTTAAGATTTCTGCACCATGTCAGCAATTGGTGATTAATTAGCTTGTGATATGTATCATTTACAATATTCCGACTAGGTTCTGCGTTCCCCACACCTCAGGCTGGGTTGTCACGTTGTCAGTTTTTGCAGCAGCCTTCTGTAGTTGTGACAAAGCCATAGTATTTTTGCTGAGATTTCCAAAAGCTTGGGCAAAAATTGCACTTTGTGATCCCAGCCAGATCTAAGCAACACTTCACTAGCAGCGTATGTGAGCCTCACAGTTGCCATAGGAAGCCCTTCTTCCTTCATGACGAAGTATATGATGAATAATAGATTGGCATTATACAATTAAAGGGGCTGTGACACTACAAAAAAAACTTAAAAGCTGGACATGGGATAAAACAAAAAAAGAGCGTACTCATCTGTCTTCGGCCAACGGGAACGCAGTTGAGCAGCTCTGGTGGCCCAATCCTGTAGACCTGGCATAAATGTCTACTAGAAGTCAGGTGACCGCTATGACCAATAGAGGGTTCAGCATCACTGTCCCAAATTCCCTGCATTATGGCACCCAGTTAGGCTGCGATGTCCACGCCAGGTGCCAGGGACAGTTCTGCCATAGCCACTCAGCTGTGTCCTGGCTGGTCGAAGACAGATACTTTTCTTAACAATGTCCCAGTCCCTTGAAGAAACTTTTATAATGGTAAACATGGCTTGTACTATAGAGGTAATTTATTGATGGTGAGTAGACTGGGGTTATTCCAATAGAGTCCTGGAAAACTCAAGTATATAAAGACCTACAATACAGATTTACTTGTTGAGAGAGTTGTATAAACAGGTCTTTACCAACAAATACTTTTGTATTGCTGATAGATCTTCCCTCCTGTTACTCCTCCAATCCATTTTATCTCAGTCCGACAACAGACTTCCAGGAACCGAGGCGTCTTTCCATTAGGGGTCTTCTCATAGGTGACATTGGTGTTGAACGGAGCAACTTGTCAGATTCTGTCATTTTCAGGATGGAAAACAAAAGTGTCTGTCTGACACGAAAAATGGAGAACTAATCCACTAGGTTTATAAATCTGTCCGTCTCTTTCCATTTATGAGTCCCTTTTGTGTTTTCTGATAATGGATTCTGGTAATTGCAGGAAAAGTGTATCTTATATAGTCGACGTATTATTTATTTCTCGATCAGTCTTAATGTTTGTCTGTTGTAACATTTACTAAAGATTATACATTCCATGTCAGCGAGGTTTGCTTGAGGCTGGTCATGCCACCTCTTTACATTGCAGTGGTCGTGGCAGCATACCAGCGGTTTAGGATTCTAGCATCTGTGCCCTCCGGATGCCAGGAACAATGCTATCTAAATGCTGTAGGCATTACGACGGGGAATGCTTGGCACTGAAATGCTCACCTTGCTGTGCAACAAAGCTGGCAAGAGTCTAGGACTCTCTTTCCTGTACACTAATGTAATAATTGTGATATTTCCTGCTGCACATACATGTCTATGTCATGAAATTGTTATTAGAAATCATAATCCGAGCCACAATCAGCAAAACCTTGTAGCTGGGCCTAATATTCCAGCTTAAAAATCCACCATAATGAAACAAATGATAGGAAATGGCATCTGGGAAAATTAGAATGAAGCGGCACATTAGCAATAATTTCATAGTTTTATGTCTTTGAGATTAATCTAGGTGAATATATACCAGAGGAAAACTGTAACCAATGCACAATATGTAATCCTTAGCACAATGAAAGCACATTGTCATTTCTTCTGTAGACTAGAAGCACATACGAATATGAAGTGTTGTAATATAATACTACATGACGGAGAACTTGGAATTGACGCCAGATACTGTATTCCAACTTTTATCATTTATAACTGGTCACATATTACCTACCTCTAATAACATGAGGAATATTTTGAATGCTGACTGACTAGATTTCAAGAGATGACGTGAATATTGCTTGGACATGGCCAATCGTCTACATGTGGTGTCATTGGCAAGTCCTTCACGTTGCAGTGGAACATACTATGTTAAATGCTGTTTCTAAAGAGCTAAAATGTTTCTTTTTTCTGTTGTAACTTGGCAATAAAGGCAACTGGTTTCAGTGTAATTAAACGGCAATCCCAGTTACAATAAGATGAAAGTTTGCTTCACAATGTATGTATATATTATGCTGAATCTTTACACCCGGTGTGTTCTTTCTAGTAACAAGTCTCCTGCACTGAGGAATAGCTGCACCTTGTGGCAGAGACATATTGTGGTCTCTGAGGAGTGGAGTTGACATGCTGTTGGACATCCTGTTGTATCACTCCCTAATACGGCGTATTACATGTATCTGTTGTCAGATACAATTACTGCTCCTTGTGTGTAACAACTTCTCTGAGTGTTCTCCAGTGCTCTGTTAGTGTAGACATCAAAGTGTGTAACAAATCAGACAGTACTCATGGACATGAAATAAACTCTGTTCTTACAAGAATGCTTCTTTTTGTGTTTCTTTGTGTCATTATTGTTTTATCAAATTCCACTGTGTGTAGTGTACCCAGCATGTGAGCAGGCCGTGCCGCTGCTACGGGGGGGCTTCCTGCAAGTTCTGATTCTCAATTGAGAGATCAACTGTTGAACAGGGACCCTTCAATTTCTGCTATCTAATGGAAGAGGAAGGGGTGGTAGGTATGTACACTATATATATTTTAGTAGCAGCATATGAATACAACTTCTGTATGCCGACATACGGTAGAATAGTAAGGCCGCATAGACTTTTATGACTGCCATGTTATGACTGTATTCACACGAGCGTGTGCCATATATAGGTGCGCACAAAACCGGCACACCCACGTACATGCATAAACATGGGTGAATGCAGGTCCGTGCAGCATTGCTTTCAATGGGGCCACGGCTGCTGCCAGCGGCCCCGTTGAAAGCAACAGTCTGCCGGCAACCCCTGCAGGAATTTTCAGGGAAGGGTTTTAAATAAAAGCCCTTCCCTGAAAATCATTCCTATCTGGTGTAATGCGTCTAGCTGCTTGGGTCCTGTCACTGTAATGAAGTTCTTTCAGCAGTTGGGGATTTAAAATCGTATGTACGCACATAACTACGCTCGTCTGAATGCACCCTAAGCCTGTACAGAGCCCTAATATAGCTGTGTGCATGAGGCTTTACATATTTGGAGATAAGTTGTTTGATCAAATGTCTGACAGTAGAAATATAGAAAATTGGACGACATGCAACTTATTGTCATTCGGGCACATTTAAAGGGGTTGTCCCGCGCCGAAACGGGTTTTTTTTTTTTCAATAGCCCCCCTGTTCGGCGCGAGAGAAACCCGATGCAGGGGTTAAAAAGGAAAACCGGATAGTGCTTACCTGAATCCCCGCGCTCCGGTGACTTCTTACTTACCTGGTGAAGATGGCCGCTGGGATCTTCACCCTCGGTGGACCGCAGGTCTTCTGTGCGGTCCATTGCCGATTCCAGCCTCCTGATTGGCTGGAATCGGCACGTGACGGGCGGAGCTACGAGGAGCCGCTCTCTGGCACGAGCGGCCCCATTCAGAAAAGAAGAAGACCGGACTGCGCAAGCGCGTCTAATCGGGCGATTAGACGCTGAAATTAGACGGAGCCATGGAGACGAGGACGCCAGCAACGGAGTGGGTAAGTGAATAACTTCTGTATGGCTCATATTTAATGCACGATGTATATTACAAAGTGCATTAATATGGCCATACAGAAGTGTATAACTCCACTTGCTTTCGCGGGACAACCCCTTTAAATGTAATAGTTACACCAAAATTTGCGACTTTTAAATTTTTTTTACCACTTTTGCCTTGGTAGCAGTTGCCTGACATTGGTTGTTATAGGTAAGTGTACAGTAAAAAAAAAAAAAAAGCCCTTTTCCGTGTTCCCCAGTGGTTATCCGTTTAAATTGTAATGGTGACATGTATTTCCTCTGCCCATGTGCAGAACCTTACATTTATCAGTGTTAAACTTCATCTCCCACTTTTCTACCCCCAACTTATCCAGATCCATTTATAAAAGTATAATATCCTTTTTTGCGTTAACTACATAGTTGAGTATCATCTGCAAAAATTGATAATTTACTGTGCACACTGCAAAGTTGTTAATAAATATATTGAAGAGAGTTGGGACCAATCGTGACCCCTGTAGTTCCCCAAGTGGTAATGGTGAGCAGAGTATGTCCTGTTAATAACAAACCCTTTGTTTTACATCCTGGAGCCAGTTATCTCTCCTAAGCCCATGCTGATATGGAGTTATACGGTTATTTTCCTTGAGGTCCTCCAGGATAGTATCTCTTAGAAACCCCTCAAACATTTTACTCACAACAGTGGTCAGACTTACCAGTCTGTAATTTCTATGCTTACTTTTTGACCCGTTTATGAATATTAGCATCACATTTTTTATGCCCAATCCCATCATCCACTGCAGTGCATGCTCTGATCGGTTGTCTGGGAGGTGGTTCCCCTGGTCGACTTATCAAAGTTGTCATTGTGCTATATAATCCGACTGCGCTGTGCCATGGCTACTGGTCATTCTGTCTGTCTGTTGTGGTGTGCATGCTCCCCTGCCAGAGTTCAGTCTGTACTGTTCCTGTTTTATCTGTCTGTTCTCAGCTCTGTTGTATTGGATCCAGTCTGTGAAGTTGATGTGTGCATGCTATGCTGCGTTTCGCCAGTTTGTTTATCCGTGAGTTTTTTTTTTTAGTTTGCCTGTTCACTTGATTGTCAGTCCATTTGTTCGTACGTCTAATCCACCCCTCCAATAGGTGGTGGGTGGATGTCAGAGCCTCGTCCTGTTTTACTCTTCGTCCATTGGTAGGCGGTTGCTAAGGCCTTGTCTTGTTCGTTCCTTCCGTCCATAGATATGGAAAGTATTTCCAAGTTTGTATTCGTCCTGTTCCTCCGGTTTTAGTCCACACTTGTCCTGTTTTGTTTGGATTTAGCCCTGTCTGGTGATGCCCGTGTAGGAATTCGTTGTTTGTCACGTCTGTGCACTGAAAAAGGTACTTAATTCCCTTCGAAACAGGGGTGTATGCTATCTGGACATAGCGATTAGTGTATTTTAAATTTTTTAAGGTGGCTCTGCACTTCTTCCTGAGGTAGACAGTTTACTTTATCACTCTGAATTTTACCTGTCATGTTGTTTTCCTGTGAAAAAACTATTTTGTAGCTTTACTTTTTCCTCATCTTTCCTTTTCCTTATAGCTTTTACTTTAAAAGGTTTTATTGATGTTTTACGAAAATATGTTGAACCCTTTCACTGACGAGACTATTTAAAATATAACTTTTATTTAAAGCTTATTTAAAAACAATTATAGGGTACTTAAAGGGGTTGTCTCGCGGCAGCAAGTGGGGTTATACACTTCTGTATGGCCATATTAATGCACTTTGTAATGTACATCGTGCATTAAATATGAGCCATACAGAAGTTATTCACTTACCTGCTCCGTTGCTAGCGTCCCCGTCGCCATGGATCCGTTTAATTTCGCTGTCTTCTGGCATTTTTAGACGCGCTTGCGCTGTGTGGTCTTCTGCCTGGTGAATGGGGCCGCTCGTGCCGGAGAGCTGGTCACCGCATCGTCATCGTAGCTCCGCCCCGTCACGTGTGCCGATTCCAGCCAATCAGGAGGCTGGAATCGGCAATGGAACGCACAGAGCCCATGGTGCACCATGGGAGAAGACCCGCGGTGCACCATGGGAGAAAACCGCAGTGCATCCCTGGGAAAGGACCGGCGGCCATCTTAGGGAGAAGATTTATATAACTCCATATTTCGTCGGATCGGTGAGTAGCAAGCGGTTTAAAAACCGCTTTAAATTGCTATTTTATGCCAGGGGGGGACAGGGGGAATGGGGTAATGTAAAATTTTGATGTTTGCAGCGAGACAACCCCTTTAAGACAAAACTAAAACACCAAAGTCAAATCTGTACAAGACTGGAACTAATCCATAATTTTGCAGACAACTACTGTACAGAGTAGATAAGTCCAAAAAGAAGTAAGAAAGACTTATTTCTGGTATTAACAGGAACCCAACCCCCCCATTCCAAATCATTCTAGAGGATGCTTAATCATAATTTCTCTTTAATGTCACTTGACCAAGTGTGTAGAAGTGGTCTATAGATTAATTTCTCTTAAGTATCACCTACACCAAGTGTGAAAAAGTGGTCCAACACTAGACCAAATTACCTAGAGTCTCATAGGCTTCTTCTGTTACCTTTTAGGTACACTGACCAAGTGAACAAAGTTATATTTTGTATAACCTTGTATGCAGTTCACTCAAAGAGCAAATTCAAAAACTGCAACCAATAAGTCTGTAGGCTTCTCATGTCATAAAAAAGTATATGTTCTCTGTCTGATAGTCAATCTCAATTTGTAGCAGACTAACAAAGTTCCTCCTAGAATCCTACTTTGCTACCTGATAATCTATGGTTCAAAAGGATTTTATTGGTCTGCCGTGCATACATAGTGTGTACAATATTATACTGAGATATCAATGGATAAACTGTATAAACAATCTAGGCTTCTATTCTTTTCTTGTCTTGTTGTCTTCTTTCCTTTAATGTAATCTCTTGCTATGAGGCAGTTTATTTTCTTAATTAAACGTTTTTAAACAACTCCAAAATATCTGGTTCTTATACTATATTTAGATATAATTTCCCTAAATTAGTTATAACATGCAACTTGAATTCATGGTTGGAGTGAAATAAAGTATAGAAAGAGTAGAGAAGAGAGATGAGATGAGGCGGGGGGTGAGGGGGGGATAGGGAGGGTTGTGCGGGATGAGATCCAGTCTAAGTCTCGTAAAGGCTGGAGTATATTTACTGTTTTTTGGTGTCAATGATCCGTTGGTTGTGGTATAGCTATGATCGCGTTCGTGATTGGGGGGGCACCGGTTTCCAACCAGGTGGTTAGGTCTGGAGAGTGTCGGAACTGATCCCAGATCATCCAGGTGACAATATGTTTCTCGTGTCTTAGTTCATCTTTAGCACATAACTCTTCCATGTGTTTTATCTGGTCCTTGGCCTCCAGCCACATTATTCTGGAGGGGGGTGACGTAGATTTCCAAGTTCTGGGTATAATCTGTCTCATGGTTAGAACAAAGAATCTAATTAAGGATTTTTTAGCTTGTGTCACTGGTCCGGGGAGCATAGACAGTAATGTGATCTCTGGTGTAGATAGAACTTGGCTTCTACTGACCGCAATGTAGAGGGCATTGACCTTTTGCCAGAGGGGTTGGATACGAGGGCATGACCACCATAGGTGACTGAATGACCCTTTTTCTGTTGTGCATCTCCAGCAGGTATCCGGATACTGGGGGAATATCCTGGCTAGTTTCACTGGGGTCTGATACCATCTTATTAGAATTTTGTAGTTTAGCTCCTGTATTCTGTTAGATATAGTAATTTTGTGTGCTAGGATGTATGCCTTTTCCCAGGACTCCTCTGGGGGGATGCCAATCAGGTCCTGTTCCCAGTTCCTTATTATATCTCTCCCACAGTTTTGGGTGTCTCTTTTGATCAACATCCGATACAATGCCGATATTGTTGATTGTTCTGAGGTGGGTGAGAGACTTATTTTCTCAAAAGAGGTAATGGGACGGCTTAGTTGTTGGATGGTTCCTAGTGACCTGATGTAATGTCTAAGCTGTAGATACTGGAACCACGCTCCGGCCTGCGGTCTCCCATCTCCCTGTATGTCGTTCAGCGGCCTGAGTCCCTCTTCCGAGACCACGTCCCGAACTCTTATTATGGCGTCTGGTGTGTTTTGTATCAGGTATGCCTCTGAAAAAGTCAGGGAACTCGGGGTTGCCTGTCAGGGGGGGTCAAGGGACCGGGTTTGTTAATTAAGCCTTTTGTGGTCACGTATTCTAACCAGGCTGTTATCATGTTCTCTGTAAAGGGTGATAGTCCCTGACCTCTATGATGTCCTTTGCCCGGTAGCCATATGAGACCTAGTCCCTTTAAAGGGGGCCGAGTCTTGTTCCGCCCTTGCCCATAGTTTTTTCGTTCTGTCGCGTTGTAATTCTAAGATGTGTTTAGTCAAAGAAGCCTTGTGGTACAAGGCTAGGTTTGGGATACCCATTCCCCCTAGGTCTTTGGGTGCTGTAAGGGCCCTCCAGTTTCGCCTTGGTCTGTTGTTTCCCCAAATAAATTTCATCATGGATCTCCTAATCCTCAGAAGGAATGTACTGGGTAGCTTTATTGGTACCGTCTGAAACATGTACAAAAATCTAGGGAGGGCGTTCATTTTGATGGTGTTGATCTTCCCAAACCAGGACAGAGGAACCGTCTTCCATCTGTCGAACTCCGCCTCTAGTTTGGCTAGGAGGGGTTTGTAGTTTTTTAGGAAGAGCTGGTCTAGGTCTGGTGTTATCGTGACCCCTAAGTACTTGACCTCGTCCTGTCTCCAGGTAAAAGGAAGGGATGGTTTTAAGGTGGCGACCTCTAAATCTGTTAACGTGATGTTTAAAGTTACTGATTTACTCAGGTTTACTTTAAAGTTAGAAAGCCATCCAAACCTTTTAAATTCCTCTAATATGTTAGGAAGGTCTATCCTGGGGTTTGTAACATACAGTAAAAGGTCGTCTGCATATAGAGCTGTTTTGTGCTCGGTGTTATGCAACTTAATCCCACAAATATCTGGGTTTACTCGAAGGGCATTTGCCAAGGCCTCCATGACTAATATGTATAGGGAGGGAGACAGGGGACAACCTTGAAGCCTTCCATTATGAATCTGGACACAACAAGCCCCCGGGCTGTTCTAGAGCAGTACCCAAGAGAATGGAAAAACATAAGAAGCTGCATGTGTAAAGAAGCGTAATTAGTTCTTTAACCACGACTAGTGTTAATAGATGCCTAGCAGAGATGAGCGAGCATACTTCCTAGGGCAAACTACTCAAACAAGTAGTGCCTTTTGCGAGTACCTGCCTGCTCATCTCTAAAGATTCGCGTGCGTGCGGGCAGGAACAGGGGGGAAGATCTATCTCTCACTCCCCCCTCCCCCCCTTCCCGCTCCTCCCTGCTCACTCCTGCAACTCCCCGCTCTCCCCCGCCGGCACCTGAATCTTTAGAGACGGGCGAGGAGGTACTCGCATAAGGCACTAGTCGCTCGAGTAGTTTGCCTTAGCGAGTACGCTCGCTCATCTCTAATGCCTAGGCATCAAGCTTGCGCAGAGACGGTGCATAAAGAGGCCTGAGTAACAGTCTCATCCACCCCCTGGGAGATAGCTCCCGATGAGGAGATTTCAAGAAGGCACCCTTGTCCGAGTAGTATGTGCCATAACATGGCCTGAAAATATTATGTCCTTCGCATGGTAACCCTGTACCGCTGCGAAGCGGAGCAGGGTGAGGATCCCACCTAGGAAACCCAAGGACACGACTTATGTTGGCGGGAGCATCAGCAAAGAGCCAAGGTGACTGAAGAATGGGACTTAAGAGAGGTAATCTTGTGAAGTTAGACCAAGCCCAGTTGTGACCAGCTCGTCCTGTGGGACTAGCAGCTATTGTCAGCCAAAGTCTTCATTGCAGTGGCTGCACGTCAAATAGAGAATACAATTTAAACTCACTACCCTCATCCTCAAAGCGCTTCTACATCTCAATTCACCACTCAGCCGGCGCCCTATGCTCTGCTAACGAAATCAGACTAATGGCCCCTCTAATTCGAACCTCTCATGCCCACCTTCAAGACTTCTCCAGAGCAGCACCTGTCCTCTAGAACGTGCTACTAAAAAATATCTGTTCAATCACTGACACACTTAACTTCAGGCGTGCTCTAAAAATGCACCTCCTCAGGGAGGCATACCATATCCCCTAAATCATGCCCCTCTGAACTCCGCCTGATAACATGCTCCCTGTCCTACTGCCTGCAGCTCCTGCTAGCCGTAATCAACCGGCATCTGCAGTCATACCTACTCCGCCACTATACGGCCTGACCATTGTCTGTGTGTATAGCATCTCTCACTCTCCACCTCGCCATACTGTGCACATCTCCAGCCCCTTTACCTTCTGTATCACCCAACTATTTGTAGTATGTAAACTCCTTGGAGCAGGACCCTCAACCCTTCATGTAACCGTGGTCATGTTTTATTTCCTCTGTATTGTAAGCACTGCGGAATATGTTGGCGCTGTAGGGTCACGATACCACATGGAGTGAGGTAACCTGCAACAGGTCAATAGCAACCTTCTTCTGATGACAAAGAAAATTCTGCCCGATAGCACCTCCTGCTTGAAAGGGAGACGCATAAACACCCACCTAGGCAGGCTGTCGTTAATGACAGCACTGCTGTTGAAAGGTTAGTAGGAAGCATCCCAGGATCATCTGCTACGGGAAATGGAGACATATGGCTCAAAAATACCATTAGTATCAGCCCTCTGAGACTGTGACAATGGCCACAGCCTCCACCTTCTGCATGAAGCCTATGGTTTTTGAATAAGTCTAGCCTTGGAAATGGCATCTCTCTGGGTTGTCAACCAGGATGGCTTTTTACCAAGATGTCACCGCAATCGCATGACTCTAACCAGACACCATAAAATTTAGCGTAACTGCAAGATTACACAAGTACGTGGATCTTGCTGGTCCGTTTGTGGAAACATCCGGAGGCAGGAGGGGCGAGCGCTAAGAATTGAAATCCGTATCAGTGTATCCTGTTTCACGGTCTCCTGCAAGCAATAATGCAGGAGGAAATAGCACAGGAGGATCACCGCATGCTTCTGGCTCCGTCTGATTTAAAGGCTTTGTCTCCCAGATGGTGCTCTATAAGGCATAGTCCAAAAACTGAACCAGTCATCTGAAAAAGCAAAAACTCTTACTACCAGCGGCTCTCAGCCAAACTGGTTTCAGAGTGCCTGTGCAAATGAGATGACCTTGAAAAATGGCATTTGCGTAATTGCTGAGGAACTCAAGCAAATGCTCGTCTGACACCAATTCACCCGTCTAAAGGGAGTCACGTCGGCTATAGAGTGAATTGACTCCCATCAAAACAAGACACTAGAGGATGCAGGACATGCCAACTCTTTGGCTTAGTGAAGCAGTTCTCGGACAGGCTCCAAGTTGGACCAGAACCTTACACATTCCACCTGCATTGGAATGATCTGTGGAAAAACGCTAGGATGGAAGTTGGAGAGTGCTCGGACTACAGAGTACTCCTTACAGCAGTGTTTCCCAACCGGGATGCCGCGAGAGGCAACTCACCTGCCCTGTGTGCCCACATTCCTGTAGTCCTGAAGTCCTTGATTGAAGAGGTCTGCCTCCTACAGACACTAAGCTAAAACTGAGCTAGCTTAATGCTTGCAGGAGGGGTATAGCTAGTATACCCCTGTTTAGCGTTGCCTCCCAGTGGCAGAAGCTATACCCAAGGTCTTGCTGTGTCCCCAATGATACAGATGAGAAATGTACTTATGAAGTTCACCATAGAAAAGTGAATGACTATGGCATAGGTGTAAAATTCTTGCAATTGATTCAGTTCCTTTCTTGCCTGCTTTACACATGTATGGAATACAACATACACCAAGCAAATAATTATATAGTCAGTGATGCAAAGCAACAAAACTTGAAAAATAGTCTGTATTATACCAATATGCCACCTCCTAATAGATTTGAAGCAATTAGCACATCACAGAGAAAGAGACTAAAAAATAACTTTTAATGGTTCTATTAACCCTTTAGTGACCAAGCCCACAAATGACCCCATTTTAAAAACTACACCCCTTAATGTATTCACTGAGGGGTGTCAGGAGTATTTTGACCCCCAATTTATTTCCAGAACTTAAAGGGGTTGTCCCGCGAAACAAAGTGGGTCTATACACTTCTGTATGGCCATATTAATGCACTTTGTAATGTACATTGTGCATTAATTATGAGCCATACAGAAGTTATCAAAAGTTATTCACTTACCTGTTCCGTTGCTGGCGTCCTCGTCTCCATGGTTGCCGTCTAATTTTCGCCGTCTAATGGCCAAATTAGACGCGCTTGCGCAGTCCGGGTCTTCTCCTTTTCTCAATGGGGCTCCGTGTAGCTCCGCCCCGGCACGTGCCGATTCCAGCCAATCAGGAGGCTGGAATTGGCAATGGACCGCACAGAAGCCCTGCGGTCCACCGAGGGAGAAGATGCCGGCGGCCATCTTCAGCAGGTAAGTAAGAAGTCACTGGAGCGCGGGGATTCAGGTAAGTGCTGTCCGGTGTTCTTTTTTAACCCCTGCATCGGGCTTGTCTCGCGCCGAACGGGGGGGGGAGGGGTTGAAAAAAAAAAAAAAACGTTTCGGCGCGGGACAACCCCTTTAATGCAATTTAGAGGAAAAAAATAAAATTTAATAGTTTTGCAAATATGTCATTTTAAAGGCAGTTTTTTTTCTATAGTACACATCAAAATGAGGATTTACACCCCAAAATAGATACCCCTGTTTGTCCTGTGTTGTTAACACTACTACATTGCAGTGCTGGAGTTTTAGGTTCAAATCAGACCAACAGCAACATCTGGATAGAGTTTTTCAAAGTCCATGCAGATGTTTTCCTTTATGGGATTTGAATTTATAACCCAAGCACTGAAAGAAAGGTAATACTGGTATGTTTTGCTCAGTGAGGGAGAATAGCATCTGCAAAATTGGCTGATTTTATAGGTCTGATTGCCCACTTGTACATGATAAATGGACTGATGACACCTAAAGGCCTTGACAAGTGGCTGTATAGCGATAGCGAGCAACACAGGTGATTGGGGGTAGGCCTGATGTGTACTCCTTCTAATAGGTATTGCCATACTTGCATGCTAAGAGCTTTAAAATGTGCCTATGTACATGTGCTGAAATAAGCGGCCCTTGGAAAAAACCCTCCAAAAAACAGCAAAGAGATTGTGCTAAAGCACCGAGGCCTTTTCAATATATAACCCTAATGTGGTTTGTGCAATTTGTATGACATTCAAATTACGCCAAATATTATCAAGGCCCCTCTACCGGAAATTAATCCAACCTCATCTCAGTGTATCAGAGAAGGAAGGAGTTTGCTCAGGCAGGAAGCCATCATGAAAGTGAAAATGTTTAGGCCCAGGTTTACTAGGGAAATGGGGTACATTTTTTGACTTCTAATGGATCCTTTTTGGGCTTTGGTATACTTGTAATGAGAGCAAAATAAAAGTCTGGTGTCATCTGGTTACCCAGTAATAAAATGTTGAATACTGCTGTACGATGAGTAAGTAAAATATATCCAAATTTCTTCTACTACACTCTTTGCCCCCCCAAAAATCATGCCCCCAGAAGAAGTCGTTTTGCTGCAAAACTCGGCATGCAGTTCCATCTCAGGCAGATCTGTAAATGACGAGAGTTGTGGTGTGATTAGATGAATGGTCTTGCCACCTGAGACCCTAAAAGTGGTTCCCCCTTGTCCTATAAAAGGCTCTCAGAGGCTCCTTGTGTGTAGTGACCTCTTCTTCCGCTTGTGTAGAGCTTGTTGACCACTAGACATCTCTACGACGCACAGAAGAGATTTCACCCTGTTACCAGAGTCTGAGAGGGTGCATTACTAGGATGTGAAAAGCTAGATGGTCGTATCGATGAATTGTCCCCCACCGGCCGTTCTGATCAGACTGTTAGGAGGTGTTGGGACCAGTGGATGCGTGTGGGTATACAAGGTGACCGGGCTCAGGACATCCACCCACCATCACTTCCATTTGGAGTGGTGTCGTGAATGATAAAACTAGATTGTTATAGAGTGGAATCGGGTTGTCTTCAGAGACAAATGTAGGTTTAGTTTGTGCACTAACAAGCGCCCTAATCCTGCCTTTGCTGTGGAGTGTCACACTGCCCTCCTGGTCTAGGGGACCATCACATGCAACAGTCGGTTGCTCCAGGATACCATATGGAACCTGTATGCCTCTATGCCCGCTCGTATCACATCTTGTACAACAGGGTACTAGAGCCTCCATGACCACCCATATCCCATCTTGTATTCAAGCTAGATGCAGCCCAACAGGATGCTAGAACCTCCATGCCCGTCCTGTATCCAAGCCAGACGTGGTCAAATTGTACTAGAGCCTCCATGCCCACCCATATCACATCTTGTATCCAAGCTAGAGGCGGTACAACAGCATTCAAGGTAAAACAATGAGTTTTATTCCTCCAACACCTGCTTGTGGACAGTTTTGGGCACCAGTACTCAAGAAGGACATATCGGAGCTTAAGCGGGTACAAAGTCAGGCAACTAAAGTAATAACTGGAATAGGCGGACAACAATACCAACATCAAAATTGATGTTATTTCATTTAGAGAAAAGACTGCTAAGAAGCAACCTAATAACTATGTATAGATGTATAAAGGGACAATGCAGAGATCTCTCCCATCATCTATTTATACCAAGGACTGTAACACGGGGGCGCTCTAATAACTATTTACTGTATAGATATATCAGGGGACAATACAGAGATCTCTCCCATCATCTATTTATACCAAGAACTGTAACAAGGGGGCACTCTAATAACTATGTATAATATATCAGGGGAAAATACAGAGATCTCTCTCATCATCTGTTTGTACCCAGGACTGTAAGGCTGGGTTTACACTGGGTGGATGTGCCGTGGAAATTCTGCCTGGAATTTTGCCACAGCAAATCCGCCTGCGGCTGCTAATCTTGGGATTAACCAGCCATGTGGACGAGATTTCTTAGAAATCTCGTCCACACGGGACGGCAAATCCGCCGCGGCAAAGCCGGCACGGCGGCGCGGATTAGCCGGCCGCAGCATGCTCATTCTTTTTTTTCCTCCACTGCGGCCGCGCTCTCCTCTATGGGAGCACTGGCGGCAGCAGAAGAGCGAGCAGCCGAGCCGCTTAAAAACCCGCGGCTAAGTGCCGCGGGTTTTGAAGCAGCACTTCTCCCGGCGGAAATCTCGCGTTTTTTTGCTGCGGCCAAACCGCAAGATTTCCGCCGGGATTCCTCTGTGTGGGAACCCAGGCTAACAACGGGTGCTCCAATAACTATATTTGGATACATAAGGGGACAATACAGAGATCTCTTCCATCATTTGTTTACACCCAGGACTGTAACAGTAACAAGAGGGCATCCTCTCCACCTTGGACAGTGTTTTTCAACTCCAGTCCTCAGGGACCCCAACAAGTCATCTTTTCAGGATATCCTATAGTAAGAACACCTGTGGCAATGTCTGAGGCACCGACAATAATTACATCACCTGTGCAATACTGAGGAAATCCTGAAAATATGACCTGTTGAAGGTCCCTGAGGACTGGAGTTGAGAAACACTGGTCTAGAGGAAAGAAAGCATGTACACAGCATATATATGTATCGGATCCATGAGGGCAATTGAAAATACTCACCCCCGTCCTCTGTGATGTCCCGCGGTGGTCTGGACCTGTCGCGGGCATCTGCGATGTGGCGTGCATGCATAGAAGGCTGGAGAGCCTAGGAAATTTAAAATCTCCCTGCACCCAGCTGTCAAAGATAGCCGAGTGCAGGGAGATGTCACCGGGGACTGCTGTATGCTGTCACAGTGTTCAGTGACAAGGGAACTCCCAGCGGAGATGAAGAAATCTTCTGCCACAGCTGTAGCAGAGGATCGCGATCTTCTCCGTATGTCAATGGGGCCGCCACTGCTGCCACCGGCCACATTGACCAAAGGTGAAACCGCTGGATGTGACAGCATCCAGGGGTTTCACATCCAAGGAATCCCTTGCTGCAGCTGTCACAGCCGCAGCAGGGGATAGCGGGCAGCGCACTTTATGTGTGGAAAAACATGTCAAAGCCCATTTTTTTCTGCATGCTGCCCATTTTTTGTACGTTTGCATTCTGCGCACAAAAATTTGCACGTTAAAACAATGACTGTGCCCTAAGGTGTTTTTTGCTGCAAAAACAAGAAAAACATTCAGTTTTTCTTAAACCCTATGTGTGAAATCATCTTCATGGAGGTATTTTTTTTCCCCAGCACATTTGCCTGCAGGAACACCAGAGGGCAGTGTTTCACATCTTGTGAACTTTTCTTTCCTTGTTTCTTACTTTTAAGAATAAATCCTGAGCAGGCGGTAACGGACCCGGCGCAGCGCCATTCTTATTCAAAAAGTTTTAGGGAAGCAGCAGCTATTCATAGGAAACCAGTTGTGACTTTTCTAACTGCTGTATACATTACACTGTGCAACACAATTTTTGTAACAGATAAGCAGATAGGTGGCTTATAGTAACTTTACTGTGCTGAATTCAAATATGATATCCATTTTTTTCTGTAATCCAGTTGCTGTTATATTGTACGTTTTGGAAATATGCCTATACAATCAGTCCAGTAGGCTCGCCATTAATCTAGCTTAATAAAAAGAATAACAGAAGTGATTGCGCAACTATCATCCACCAGTAAGTTGTAATTAATGAACTGTGTTTTACAGGTCATTGGTTAGACTAAATAAAAAAAAATCTAAATCATAAAACAAAAACACATGTTTAGTATAGCTGCATCCATGAAAGTCCAATCTATCAAAGTAATGCATTATTTACTACACATGGTGAACATCGCCTGAAAAAAAATATTAGGAACATCAGAAATGCGCTTTTTTGGTTATTCTGTCTCAAAGAAAAAATGCAATTAAAAGTGATCAAAAAGTTGTATGTATTTCAAAATGGTACTAAGGCAAACTACAGGATGTCCCGCAAGAAATGAACCTTTGCACAACTAAGTGGACAGAAAAATAAAAAAGTTATTGTGCGCAAAAGATGGCGGCAGAAAATAATTTTAAAAAATGAAATGTCTTTGAAAAAAAATGTAAGTAGTACAGCAAAAAAAACTACATGAGTTTGGTATCGTAGTAATCGTACTGACCCATAGAATAAAGTTATCATGTCATTTTTGTTGCAGTTTATGTGTCGTAGAAACAAGATGCACCGAAAGATGGCGCAATTTGGGGGCTTTTTTTTCATTCTACTCCACTTAGAACTTTTTAAAAGTTTTTCAGTACATTATATGGTACATTATACAGTGCCATTGAAAAATACAACTCGTCCCGCAAAAAACAAGCCCTCATACAGCTACGTTGATGGATAAATAAAGGAGTTACAACAAAAAAAAAGCTTGGCCACTAAGGGGTTAAATAACTTGAAACGTAGAAGTGTTGCTATTATTCAGTTTTACCAGTGTAATCGGCATGTTTTAATTTTACAGAAACTTATCAATTACTTTATGAAAACTTTTAAAACATTTGTTGCACAGTGTTATGATTGGGACACATTACATATGCAGGACATAATACAATATAGAATGCACACTAGAACATTAAGCAATAGGCTGTGGAATGTTCTGCTATTGAAATTCGCACCAAAGTCCGAATCTAAATGTGGATTTGATGCGGAATTGCAGTCAGAATTAAGTCATTTTCAAATCTGCATTAAAATCCGCATGTAAGCTATACGAATTTTGGTGTGAATTTTTCTGCACAGCGGAATATTCTTCAGCTAATTCTACAATGTATGTTTTGCTTTCTGCATGAACTCAGTCTAAGGCCTCATTCACATGGGCGTATATACGCAGCGAAGAATCCCAACCATCGGAAGCATTGGATTCCAATGCATTCACATGAGCAATTTTGGGGTGCATAAAAATCGCGCCGTCAAAAACAGAACGTCGGTGATTGTTTTTGGTCGCCGATTTTTCATGCTGCGTGAAAGGATAGGTCTTGATCTATCTTTTGACAAAAAACGCTTGAAGCTCCCATAGACTCCTATGGGAGCTGGAAAAAGAAAAGGGAAGGACCTTACCTGCGTCCGGCGCTCGGAAAAGAAGATGCTATTTAAGCTATTTAGGCATTAGCAGTCCTTCCGAGAATTTCTGCCGACTAACAGTTTTCTGTGCTGCAGCGTATTTTTCCTGCAATACGCCCTTCTACGCGTCATTGCGTAGCTCCGCCCCGTCACGTGTGCCGATTCCAGCCAATCAGGAGGCTGGAATCGGCAATGGAACGCACAGAGCCCATGGTGCACCATGGGAGAAGACCCGCGGTGCACCATGGGAGAAAACCGCAGTGCATCCCTGGGAAAGGACCGGCGGCCATCTTGGGAGATTTTTTAAAGTCCTTATTTCGTCGGATCGGTAAGTAGCAAGCGGCTTAAAAACCGCTTTACTTTGCTATTTTATGCCAGGGGGTGACAGGGGGAATGGGGTAAGGTAAAATTTTGAGGTTTGCCGTGAGACAACCCCTTTAAATTGATTTTTGCACCCGTGGATGGCATTTTAAAAGAATTGCGTTTTTCAAGCGCGGTAGAAAAAACGTGGCATGCTTCATTCTGCCGCGGATTAATAGCAATGTGTGCGGATAGCTGCATGCAAAAAAATACCATTTAAAGCAAATCTGTGCGGAATCCGCCGCGGAAATCCGTGACAGATTCTGCGCGGATTGTATTTTTCTAGTGGACATGAGGCCTAAATTGCTCAAGGGTTAAGAGTTTTCCCCAACTACAGAAATCGTACAGAATATTAGGATTATGCTGTAGCCACCAGCTATAGGCAGTAATATCATGATCTGGAAGGAAGTTAGAATGCATTAATTTAGGCATAAGAGGAAACGATGTAGACAACAATTTGTATTGGAATCGGACTCTATGCTACACGGTAAGCAGGACTGGTAGGATATATGATCAGTTTAGCGCATTACTCTAGCTCGGACCAGACAAGAGTGCAATGTTCATGGCGAGGGTTGATCTGAGAGAAGATGTGAACCCATAGAAGTGCATGAGGATCCGCAGTAATGGCAGTTAATTTGAGCCTCTGTAAAATATTTAATAAAATGGGATAAAAATAGCCCCAATCTCTTATGATAGGTGAGTTTACATTTAATTTGTGGGGTTTTTTTTTTAAATTGCCGAACAAAATTTTCGAAATTTGTTTTTGCGTGTGCAAATGTCTTTATTAATAATTGAGAGCAGGGAAGCAGCAGGACAAATATAGTAATCTGTGGAGTAAAACCATTTTTATCCAACTAACTTTATCCAATCAAATAAGAGTGGGACAGTCCTATGTTTTCAGATCACTATACAGTTTACGGAATGGGGGGGATAGTTCCATTTATAAAGTGAAGCTAGGTTAGCAGTGAGTGCAATACATTGATAGGGCAGATAACAATAGTCTTTATTTATATAGTGCCAAGATATTCAGCAGCGCTTTAGAAATCAGTGGAGACATACACAAAATGAGCCGTGATAATGCTTATGTAGCTGGATTGAAAATTGATATCAATTCATTTTTAAGTGCTTGGATGTGTGTTGTAAATCATAATATCTGACTAATTATAATTGATCTTCAGGCCTGAGAAAGATGAAAATTGGTCCACGAGGGAAATAAAAGCAAGAAAACAAAGTTAACAGTAGATCGTTCGTCATCGAACTAAGTTTATAATGACTAGAGTCCTATAGCCAGTGGTTCTATAGGTAACATGAAGAGGGCTGTTTAGTTCCCCTCTTAATCAATTATGGACTCCACTTAGGCCTGTAGTTTCTTTCTAACCTTCTGTTTTTCCTTTCCTTTGTATTCCTTCAATAGCGCAGGGAAGATCAGCTGATGTTGCATTTACTTTCTGAGAGAAAACAGATACAATATAAGAATATAAAAGTTTGGCCTTCTCAACATTATTTTTAACTAATTTACAATTTTCATTCTGTAAATATCCTATAGCATCTTTGACTCTTCTAGGAGAATTTTCCTGACATTTTCTTAATTGGTCCTTAAAGAACTTGCAGCACATCACAGAGTTCTGATTGTTGGAAGGTGTGAATTAGGAGACGGGCATCAAAGGCATTATATTTATCATGGAACACAGTGAAGATGGTCATCTAGAAGTGAATTAACCCCTTAAAGCTACATGACGTTCAGTTACATCATAGAGATTCGGGGTATGTATGGAGGGTGCCGTTCGGGTTGTCATAGCAGACGGGGCATTCTAAAAGCCCTCAGGGTTGCCATTGCAGATTATCAAGCGATACCTGTGGCGTGGCTTGATAGATTGCCTGTCAAATTGTGGTATAATGTAATACTACGGCATTACAGCATAATATAACAGCGATCAAACCATTGCAAGTTCATATTCCCTAAAAAAATGTAAAAATTAGTTTAAAATGTTTTAGTAATTATTTAAAAAGTAGTATAGCAAAAAAAAACAACTACCGTATATACCGGCGTATAAGACGACTTTTGAACCCCGAAAAATCTGCTCTGAAGTCGGGGGTCGTCTTATACGCCGGTAATAAAAAAAAAAAAAGTGTAAAAAAAAAAATCATTACTCACCTCCCCTGGCGTTCTGTCGCGCTCCGGCAGGATGTCGCTCGCTCCTCGTCCCCGGCGCAGCATTGCTTTCTGAATGCGAGGCTTGAAATCCCCGCCTCCAGAAAGCTAATACACACGCCGTCAGCCAGTTACAGCCATTCAATGACAGCATTGAATGGCTGTGATTGGCCGAAGGCGCACGTGTGTTAGCAATCACACCCATTCAATGATGTCATTGAATAGTGTGATTGGCTGAAGCCACGTGTGTTTTAGCCAATCACAGCCATTCAATGATGTCATTGAATGGCTGTAACTGGCTGACGGCGTGTGTATTAGCTTTCTGGAGGCGGGGATTTCAAGCCCCGCATTCAGAAAGCAATGCTGCGACGGGGACGAGGAGCGAGCGACATCCTGCCGGAGCGCGACAGAACGCCGGGGGAGGTGAGTAATGATTTTTTTTTTCTCCACTGTATTACCGGCGTATAAGGTGAAAGTTGGGGGGTTGTCTTATACGCCCCGTCGCCTTATACGCCGGTATATACGGTACATAAATTTGCTATTGTCATAATTGTACAGACCTAAAGACCCAAAGAATAGAGTTATCCTGTCATTTTTGCTGCAATGTGTACACCTTAGAAACAAGTCCTCCAAAGATGGCCGAATTTCCTCTTTCTTCTATATCACTCCACTTAGATATGAATAGTACCATTGAAAAATGCAACTTGGCCCACAAACGTTAAGCCTTCAGACAGCTATGCTGATTAGTAAATAAAAAGTTATGATTTTTTTTTAAGTTGGAAGGCAAAACTTAAAATGAAAACAAACCAAACAGCTGAGTTCTAAACGGGTTAAATTTGGCACAACAGTGACTTCACCAAGAACTGGACATCCCTCAAAGATTGCTCAAAAGACATAAGAAAAGTGGGCCAAGGAGGCCAACAGCAACATTAAAGGGGCTGCAGGAGTTTCTGGCTATTACTGGTTGTGTAGTGCACGTGACAACCATCTCCTGTGTTCTTTATATGTTTGGGTTGTGGGATAGGGGGACAAGATGGAAGCCTTTTCTGACAAAGAACATCCAAGCCCGGCTATGTTTTACCAACATCTCCATCACGTCTGCCAGGAGAGAGTATAATGCAGAGGCAGCACTCAGATGCAGCAAAAAGTATAACAAACTTTATTCCTCTGTCATGTAACTTGGCTGCAACGTTTCGACCAGTCTGCTACCGGTCTTTGTCAAGCATAACCAGCCAATGCAACAATACATGGTATAAATAACACTTTACATAGACATCAACCAATAAGTGCATAGAACACACAATTGTGAATAATATCTTAATTACATACATAAATCCAAGACAACACATATCGCACCTAGTGCGTGCTCCTCCATCATCTCCTTCATGTCTAAATTGTCGACGTCTAACCTTACTCAATGCGCGTGCGCATGAGTTGCTGGGATCTTGCGAGAGACGTCACTGCACTCCGGAGTCTGACGCATCCATCGGGCATGCACAGGGCCCGTCATCGCCCACATAGCCCGCCCCGATGTACACATAACCATAGTGATGAGCCAACGCCGCTCAACACAAGTGAGTTAAGCTAGTTAAACTGTTAATTATCACAAACAGTTGAAAGTTTCAAAGTTTGGCAAATAAATAACACTGCCCAATGGTGATTTTGTTTTGGGCTCAAAATTAGCATATTATTATGTATTTCTATCTGCTAAATTCAAAAATCACCATAAAAATGACCGATTAGCTCTTGCTTTGGAGATACAGTGACATGTCATTTTTTAAAGTTTACATTATTATTTTGGGGGAGTTGTAACACTTCTCAATTGACATAGCACATCGTTCTCCATATGTTTGTAGGTTATAAAACATAATAAATTTTGCTATGACAAGGCTTGATCAAGGCTCCAGTAGGAGCAGAAACGCGTCCATGTCTGTTTTTACTGGAAGATGTAATGGCACTAATCTAATAAAGCAAGGCATTTTCCCTTTTTGCGCCTTGAACGTCAGTATCCTTCTTTTCTTTGGAAAGAACATCTCCTATTGTACACTAAATACTGTTGCTTTTTATGTATTTGGGACAGTAGGGATAGGAAATCACATTACATTCAAGCGGACTGGCCTGCAAGAAATCTTGACTCTATCGAGAAAAATGTTGTTGCCGAGTCTCTCATGGACCCAAAAGATGTTCTTCTTCCACCCCTTCATATAAAGCTGGGTTTAATGAAAAATGTTGTCAAAGGTATGAACCAGGAAGGACGGGTATTTAAGTACTAAAGGGCCCATGTCCACGGGGAAAAGAAGAATTAAAATCCGCAGCGGATTTTAACTCTTCTCCCGCGCGCGGATCCGCACCCCATAGGGATGCATTGACCACCCGCGGGTAGATAAATACCTGCGGATGGTCAATAAAAGTGATTTTAAAAAAAACGGAGCATGAAAAAATCTGGACCATGCTCCATTTTCATGCGGGTCTCCCGCGGGGACGGCTCCCGCGGGCTTCTATTGAAGCCTATGGAAGCCGTCCGGATCCGCGGGACACAAAAATCATATTTTACTTACCCGCTCCGTTTCTTCTCTTCGGCGCCGCGCCATCTTCTCTCCGACGCGGCCGGATCATTTTGCTTCGGCCCGGCGCATGCGCGGGGCACGTCACCGACGTCATCATGCACATCCGCCGAGCCGAAGAATGAAGATCCGGCCGCGACGAGAGAAGATGACGCCGCCGCGAAGAGAAGAAACGGAGCGGATGGGAGGTGAGTTTATTCTAATTTATTCTTATTTTCAGCGCTCATGTCCGCGGGGCAGGAGGGACCCGCTGCAGATTCTCCATGTAGAATCCGTAGCGGGCCCGATTTTCCCCGTGGACATGAGGCCTAAGAGGCAAATTTCCTAGATTCAGTGATGCAAAGGTTAAGGAAGGTATTTTTGTTGGGCCACAAATTGGATAACTTGTAAAGGATCCTGCGTTTGTCCAAGTTTTGGAAGGAAAAGAAAAGGAAGCTTTTCAAGCCTTAAAGGGAGTTATTCATGGATTCTTAGGCAACAAAAGAGATGATAACTACACTCAGTTGGTGACAGTACTTCTGGAAAAATACCATCAACTCAGATGCAACATGTCCCTTAAAATCCATTTTCTCCACTCCCACCTAGACGTTTCCCTCCTAGTTGTGGAGCTGTCAGTGATGAACACGGAGAAAGATTCCACCAGGATATTTCTATAATGGAACAAAGATATCAGGGCCGTTGGAATGAAGCAATGCTTGTGGATTACTGCTGGTCTGTGTGTAGCGATGCTCCGGAACTCACTTACAAGAATCAAGCCAAAAGAAAATGATCTCATGAAGTCACCACATGATTTGACTTATATACAGCATATTTCAGCAGTTTTAACCCTCTGCAGGTTCAATTACGTTGTGCCAAACATGGATACCCCACAAGTATACAAGCTGTCTTCATTCAGCCCAACATACTATGTTACTATGCGTGGTCTTCCAGGGATTGCGGCTTATGTAGTTGGCGTTGCTTTTTTTGTTGATATAAAACAAAAAGATAACCAAACAGGGAAACAGCAACTACACACAGTGTGTGTCAGTGGCCTCACACATTGTTCAAAGTCGCCAGTCTGCCCACTATGAATTATTTTCAGATCCTTATGCAGCCAGCAGTGGTTTACTGCAAACTACAAAGTTAGCTGATAAATCACATAAAAGTACACTAAAAAGTAAACAAAAAAAAACTAAGAAAAAATATATACGTAAAAAGGATTTTGTGTCCCTCGGACCTGTTGTTCTGTGCGTGTCCAGGAGCACAGTGCTGCAGGTGTGGTTGATTTGGCTGGCTGATGGTTTGGAGTTCTCCAACCAGCCAATCACCATCATTCTGCTGTATATAAATACAGGCCCTATTACTAGAGGGTGCTGGTCTTTTGTCCATTTGTCATTTATCTCATTCCCCTTAGAACCCTGGTGCTTGGTGTCACGCATGAGGTTGTGGGTGGGATTCCCTTTTCTGTTTGTTGGTATGAACAACTATGTGTTCAGTGTCAGTTTGTAGGTGACCAAACATTAGGTGTGAACTGTCCTGTTCAGTTTGCATGTTGTTATTCTCTTGTCTGTTTGTTGGTGTGAACAGTTGCCTGTTCAGGGTGTATGTTACTTGACTGTTTGTGCGGGTGAATGGTTTCCTGTTCAGCGTATATGTTGTATTCCATCTAAGGCGAGCCAGGCCGCTAGGTTCCAGCGTGAGGCCGTCCCTATTTGGATGATCGTCTCGCTTCTAGGCAGGACTCCTGGAGTTTAAGTTGCCAAATCAACCACACCTGCAGCAGTGTGCTCCTGAAAACCCATAGAACAACAGGTCCCAGGAGCACAACATGACAGTAGTGGTGAAGGTGGTAGAGGACGGGCCAAGTTGGCCTTTTAAACGGCTCCCTCTAAAGCAACAGCTCCACATTCTTTGAAACCACAGGTGATGATACAAGAGTGGTCATCTGTAATATCTGCAGTAAGCATTCAAAACGTGGCAAGAATGTAAACTCAACACATTGTGAATGAACAGCCACATGAACTCCCACCACCCGCTGCCTTGGGGAGCCCACCTGGGTCCGAGGGTAAGGAGTCAGCTTCACCCTGCTCACTCTTCAGACGCTGTAGCTGCCTCTTCCTCCATCTCACTCCTTATTCATGTAGTAGCCTCTAAGCAGATAGAGGCAGTTTTGTGTAAGAGTAGTAGCAAAACTACTTCATGCCTTTCCTATGCAAAATTTAATTGCTCTCAGTAAGAGAAACCACGTAATCTTGAAGATACGATACCTTTTAATGGCTAACAGAAAAATACATGATGTAAATTCGAGCTTTTGGACTTTTACTCTCAGTCCTTCATCAAGGCATAACGAAATGGATCCAAAGAGACAGTCATGTATTTTTGTTAGCAATTAAAAGGTATCATATCTACAAGATTACGTGGTTTCTTTTACTGGGAACAATCGCATTTTGCTCTACTGGCAACACAGTACCAAACTTTTTTCATTTCCTATGCAAATGAAGATCTCACTGCAGGCTTCAGAGCCAGGAGTGGGAAACAGAGAGCAGAAGTTAATCTGCCAACATCACCATCACTTTCACAGACATTAATATCTACCCCATATTCCGTTGTGTTCCAGGTCAGCAGTCAGCCCTCCATCCCCCAGCTATGGGAACGTAAAAAAAACCCCACTCCAACCATCCGTGAGCACAGACCTTGAACACAGTGTCTGGCACCATCATAACCCCCAGACGGCATGCCCGATGCCTTGGTGTCACACTGGACTCTGACCTTTCCTTTACCCCCCATATCCAATCTCTGGCCCAAACATGCCACATGCACCTCAGAAATATTGCTAAATACGTCCGTTCCTAACCACGGACACGCTAAAGACTCTGGTGGTCGCCCTCATCCACTCCCGGCTTGACTACTGAAACTCGCTACTCATCGGCCTTCCCCGCATCAGACTTGCTCCACTCCAATCCATAGTAAATGCAGCAGCTAGGCTCATTTTTCTATCCAGTCGTTACTCAGATGCCTCTGCATTATGCCAGTCGCTGCATTGGCTGCACATGGACTGCAGAACTAAATTTAAACTCCTCTACCTCACTCACAAAGCTCTGCATGGCGCTGCACCACCATACATCGCCTCCCTACTGTCAGTACACCACCCAGCCCGCTCACTCCGATCGGCTAACAGACTCAGACTAAACACCCCTGTAATACGAACCTCACATGCTCGCCTACAGGACTTCACTAGAGCAGCACCCATCCTCTGGAATGCTCTACCCCAAGGCATCCGGACAATTCCCGATGCACGAAATTTCAGACGTGCCTTAAAAACGCACCTCTTCAGGGAAGCATACCAAATCTCCTGACCTAGTCCCTCGCCCCTTCCTATGGTGCCCCACCCTGTTTGCCTTCTAATAATTGATCTACACATGAAATTCCCTACTGCCTGTGTTCCCCATGCCTTGCTCCCCCCCCCACCCCCTGCAACTCCTGTACCACCCCCAACCCATTTGTGTCAAACCCAATGTACCTCATATTGTAATTGTTGTATTGTTTTGCATTTATCCATGCCTGAAAGCGCTGCGGAATAAGTTGGCGCTATACAAATAAAGATTATTATTATGATAACACAAGCATTACACAGCTACTTGCGTTACGTCAGCTTCTGTGTGGATGTACTCAGACATGACGTTGGCGCCACTGACTTTGGGGTATCTGAACTGGACGACTGGCTGCAGCTTGCACAACATGCTTTAGATGTGTTGACTTGCCATACTGCCAGTGTGCTATCAGAGAGGGTGTTCAGCCTATCTGGGGGGAGGGGGGTGGGTGATAAATAACAGACACATCCGCCTGTCCACAGACAATGTTTATAAAAATGAACCAGACCTTGATTTCACCCGACTTCTGCACCCCTATGGCAGATCCCACTGATTAGTTATCTACTGGCAATTTTTTACTTACGTATGATGGAGCATAGATTTATATCAAAGACCACACTGCACCCTCAAGGTACCGCTACTGCTGGTGGCGCTGCTGCTCCTGCTTCCATCATGTTTCCTCTTCCTATTTCCTGCCAAATAAAAAATATGTCAATATCGAAGTACAGAGCTACAGCTCTCCTGTTTCTACGAGGAGCACACTCTGCCCTCAAGGTGCTGTTGGTGGTGGTGGTGCTTCCCGCTCTCCTTCTCCTGCTTCCACTATATTTCCTCCTCCCTTTCAAAAAATAAACATTTTCTAAAGCACAAGAAATATCTGCAGCTCTCCAGATTTTCCTTAGAAGAGGTTTGTGCTTGGGTGTTCTGTTCATCTGGTAGAATTTGTCCTTTGCAAACTTTAGGACATTTCTTTTAAAACAAGCAGCATATTCACTGAAAACCTTTAAATATAACTTTTATTAATATCCAATTAAATAATGCCTGAGGAGACAAAATACAAAGACTAGGTCAAACAACACATAAGTCCTTTATCAAAAGCACTTGTCTCCACCTTTATGTCAATGAAAGGGTATGCTGTAACAAACATGTGTTTCAGCAACCGACACACTTAATATCTGTAAACAACTGCATAATGATTTTTTGTAATAACCACATAAAACTGCAAGGTTCTTAGTGCACAATTTGATCAAATCCATGTATGCCCATCCGCCACGTCAAAACGAACCTTAATGGATGGGTACCTAGCTCTATAGACCCTCTATTTAAACTAAAAAGCCGTAACATGAATGCTTATAAGCCAGGTACCTAGCTTTCCCACTCATGTGAAGGCTTTTTAGTCTAAAGAGAAGGTATATAGAGTTTGGTACCCATTCATTAAGCTTCGTCTTGACGTGGCAGATGGGCATACATGGATTTGATCAAATCGTGCAATAAGAACCTTTTATTTTTATATGGTTAGTACAAAAAAATAATTATGCATTTGTTTACAGATATTAAAGGGGTTGTCTCGCGAAAGCAAGTGGGGTTAAGCACTTCGGTATGGCCATATTAATGCACTTTGTAATGTACATTGTGCATTAAATATGAGCCATACAGAAGTTATTCACTTACCTTCCCTGCGCTGGCGTCCCCGTCTCCATGGCTCCGTCTAACTTCAGCATCTAATCGCCCGATTAGACGCGCTTGCGCAGAAGGGTCTTCTGCCTTCGGGTCCGTCTGGCAGCAGCGGCGTACTGGCTCCGCCCCTTCTACGCATCATCGCGTAGCTCCGCCCTGTCACGTGTGCCGATTCCAGCCTCCTGATTGGCTGGAATCGGCACACGTGACGTGGCGGAGCTACGCGATGACATGTAGAAGGGGGCGGAGCCAGAACGCCGCTCCTGCCAGACCGAGCCGAAGGCAGAAGACCCTTCTGCGCAAGCGCGTCTAATCGGGCGATTAGACGCTGAAGTTAGTCGGAGCCATGGAGACGAGGACGCCAGCGCAGGGAAGGTAAGTGAATAACTTCTGTATGGCTCATATTTAATGCACGATGTATATGACAAAGTGCATTAATATGGCCATACCGAAGTGCTTAACCCCACTTGCTTTCGTGAGACAACCCCTTTAAGTGTGTCGGGTGCTGAAGTACATGTTTGTTACAGTATTTCTAGCAGCCATGGCTTATTGTGCAGCTTCACATTTAATTCATTTGTTGGATGTGCAGACATTTATTTTCTATATGCAATGTAAGGGTATGCGACCTCTGTGTTTTACACCTATGTTGTCTGTAGTAGCTATAATGTATAATACGGACAAACATCCCAGTTTTTTGGATACTGTAACCCTCCAACCTACAGGGATCTACCTTGTAATGTACCTTGCAATGTATTTTTTAGGATCACAATTAAATAATATGGCCCAAAATGTAGATGGATAGATATCTTGGCCCACATAAATATAATGTTCAACCCAAAGTAATGGATATACAGTAGATTTGCTCAAAATCACTACTCAATATTATATTTACACAAAATTGTTGCTCAACGCGTTTCTCTATCCTTGATCATCAGGCGCGAGCTATCTAAGTCAAAGAGACTGACTGTCAAATCGATGTAGTTACTATAAGTAGTCTCCAAACTCCAGTAGCGTTTCACTAAGGTATTCAAGGAAATAAATTGCCCTAAATATGAGATGAATGATGCATCAGCTCCTATAATCATCTGGTACTGTACCTACAAAAATAGAGTCAAAGAAGCAGGACTTATTTCTATGTTGGTTATAAGATTTATATACTTTATATCATAGAGCTGTGGTGACTAAATCACATCCCAGCTTCTAATTCAATTCCAAAGATAAACTTAAGCAGCCTGGCACTGGTGTTTCTGCTGGCAATGATAATCTACTCAAGTCTTCCATTCGCTATCAGGAATTGGCACAAATAGTCGACTAGTCTAAAACCCAATTCAACGGGACGAGCTGCCGGGCAAGCGATGCCGGACAGCATGTCCCAGTAATGCTCGCTCCTGTGATGATACACAGTAGCGAGTATTGTTGGAATGCTCAGAGTGTGGCCAGCATGGAGGTGGAGAGGGCAGGGGAGAATTCCCCCCCCCCCCCCGCTCCTCTCTATTCACAGGATGCTAAAGGTAATACATTTACATCATGGAGGTTCGGGGTATGTATAGAGGGGGATCAGAGATCATACAATGCGGGTACTGGCTGTTTTTTAAAGCCGTCACAAGTTCACAATAGCTATGATCAGGAGTGCCACTGATCGGAGCTGTTAACCCTTTAAATTCCAATTTTGACAGCGGCATTTACGTGCCCAGATTGATGTAAAAGGTCCCAAACGACCCCCCGAGATGAGAACATCGTTTGCAGTGCGGTTGCCATGGCAGCCAGGGGCCTTCTGAAGGCCCCCATGGTGATTGCAGATTGCCTATCAAGCCATTCCTGAGACATAGTTTGATAAATCGCAGTATGATGTAATGCTATGGCATTACATCATACTGCAGGAGTGATCAAACCACTGTAAGTTCTTGTCCCCTCTAGAGCTAAAAAAAAATGTAAAGATTAATTTTAAAACGTTCTATTCAGTATTAAAAAAAATAAAAGGTAATAAAAGTTTAAAAAAAATTTATTTATAATTTTCTAAATAAAAAAAGACAAATCATATTTGCTAACGCTGCATCAATATCTATCAAGGTAAAGCATTATTTACCCTGCATGGTGAACAGCATTAGAAGAAAAAAACACGCCAGAATTGCCTTTTTTCTTACCCCGACTCAAAGAAAAATTAAAATAAAAAGTGATCAAAAAGTCATATGTGCTCCAAAATGGTAATGATATAAAATACAGGACGTCCCGCAAAAAATCAAGCCGTCGCACAACTTTGTCAATAGAAAAAAAACTATGGTTGCCAGAAGATAGCGGCAGAAAATAATTTAGAAAAATAAAAAATATTTTTTGAAAAATATAAAAGTAGTACAGCAAAAAAAATTCCCTTTTGCCAGTCTCAGCTATTGGCATGTCTCCTGCAGCAGAAAGCACATTGTTCCCCCAGTTGTCTTGTCACATGTGCTCAGCCCTCCTGTTAAAGGGGCAGTGCGGTACTTAGCTTTCTTGTGCCCAACCTATTCCGAATGCTTCCAAGGTTAAGGCACACTCTGCCACTGGATGGTGCCTGAGCAATACAATTCCTAGTGATGCAAAGGAAGGTGTTATAGTGTGTACTTCATTCTTAGGCCTTAGTCAGACGGGCGTTTTTAGCCGCGATTTGCGCATGCGCATGCGTCCGGCAATTTTATAAAACCATTGCTTTGCAATGGTATCGGACACATGAGCGCTTTTTATGCGCTCGTCCGATAAATTATAGAACAAAAAATCGCAGATCGCACCTATCTGCGATCTGCGATTCCTGTTCTCTTCTCTATATGCGCTCAATGGGGCCGGCGGCAGCAGCGCCGACCCCATTGAGAACATATAGAAGACAAATCATTCTTCTCTTCCACAGCTGTAACAGCTGTGGCAGAGAAGAACGATGTTTGTCCATTGAATTCAATGGAGCGGCAATACAGCCGCTCCATTGAAAGCAATGGGCTGCCGGCGTGCGCGGGGTGAATTGTCGGGAAGGGGTTAAATATATAAACCCTTCCCTGCAATTCATCCTAAAATGTGTTAAAATAAAAAAAAATTGTATACTCACCTTTCCGCTGCAGCCGGAGTCCAGCCGCGGCCGCTGTCAGTTCTCCTGAACTGCTTCTTGGCACTATTCAGCCGGCGGGGCTTTAAAATCCCCGCCTGCTGAATGGTCTGCCTCTGATTGGTCACAGCCCTGACCAATCAGAGGCAGGTTTCACTCACACACCCATTCATGAATTCATGAATGGGTGAGTGACTGCTGCCTCTCAGCGCTGAGCCAATCAGGGGCAGGTCTGACTCACATCCATTCATGAATTCATGAATGGGTGTGAGTGAGGCATGCCTCTGATTGGCTCAGCGCTGAGCCAATCAGGGGGCAGGTCTGACTCACACCCCCTTCACACCCACTGCAGGACGGCCGCACGGAGCTGCGGCTGCCGGCAGAAGGTGAGCATACAATTTTTTTTTATTTTAACACATTTTAGGATGCATTGCAGGGAAGGGCTTATATATTTAAGCCCTTACCGACAATTCATCCTGGGCTCACCCGCAGCGCATTGCTTTAAATGGAGTCGGCTCTATTGCCGTCTCCATTGAATGCAATGCGCTGGACAGCTCCGGCCCGTTTCTAATGAAACGCGGCTAGGAGCAGATTTTCGGGCGATTTGCGGGCGACTTGCGCGCACCGGTCACGCGATTTGCGGATGCGCATCCGTCATGCGATCCGCAAATCGCGCGAAAAATCACCCGTCTGACTAAGGCCTTAATTCTGGTTTTTGCCTGTGTGCCCAATTTTTTTGGTCTGTCCTGACTTTGGCCTGTTTCTTGACTACAATTTGCCTGATTTCTGTCTGCCCTCATCTTCTGCCTGTCCTGACTTTGGCCCATTTACTGTGAACACTCTTGCCTGTCCCCTTGTATCACTCTCTAATGCCTGCTAGCTTGTGGAGGTCAGCTACCATTTTACTGAAACTACTCCTGGGGAAGTGACCTGGAGGTTCCCTGCAGCAAAGGTCAGGTCCCTACAAAAGGTGTTAAAGGGTGAAAACTAGAGATGAGCGAACGTACTCGGATAAGCACTACTCGTCTGAGTAATGTGCTTTATCCGAGTATCGCTGTACCCGGGGCTAAAGATTCGGGAGGCGCTGCGGAGCGGGGAGCTGCAGGGGAGAGCCGGGAGGAACGGAGGGGAGATCTTTCTCTCCTTCTCTCCCGCCCGCTCTCCCCTGCTCCCCGCCGCAACTCACCTGTCAGCAGCGGAGCGCCCCGAATCTTTAGCCCCGAGTACAGCGGTACTCGGATAAAGCACATTACTCGGACGAGTAGTGCTTATCCGAGTACGTTCGCTCATCTCTAGTGAAAACCCTTTCATTCCCAGTCATTGTAACAAGGCTTGTATAAAAAGTCTGACTTTGGCTTGAAGGAATGCTGCCTTTCAATAGGTGGCACTGTGGAGGATTTATTCCATCTCCCTTATTAGTGTGAAAAAAACGGACCTCTAAGTGGAGCCCTCTGGAGTACCCCAGATGAGTCAATGCGATAGCAGGTCCATGAGTCAGAGAAATGTCAATAACTATTGCAGTCTACAAAAATTCGAAGAAAAAAGTCACTCTGTGCTTAGCGGGACTAGGTATACTTCTCAAGGCTCAGTCAGACAGGCTTTTTATGTGCATATGTTACCTGCGTTTATGATCTGCATGTATTAAGAACCAATGCTTTACAATGGCATCGGTCAAAAATGCGCAGCGGTAAATATAGGGCAGCGGATTTTAAAACACAGGTAACTGCGGCATCCGTCTTTTTTGGATGTGAAATCCCTGGATGCTGTCACATCCAGGGGTTTCACCTTGTGCCCAATGGGGTCAGCAGCAGCATCGCCAACCCCATAGAAAACATATAGTGAAGATCGCGATCCTCTGGCACAGCTGTCATAGCTGTGGCACAGGAGCGCAATGTTCTCCCACTGAATTCAATGGAGCAGGCGCTACAGCCTTTAAATATAAGCCCTTCCCTGAAATCATCCCTAAAATGTGTAAACAATAAAAAAAATATATATACTCACCTCTCTGCAGCTGCCGGGCTCAGGCGCGTCCAGTTGAGTCTTCTCCTGCACTGCTATGAAGTGCTTTTAGAGGCAGCACTCAGCTATTGAATGACAGCTGAGAGCTGCTAAAAGCATTTCAGAGCAGTGCAGGAGAAGACCCGGCTGCTGCAGAGAGGTGAGTATATATATATATATATATATATATTTTTTTTTTTTTTTATTTATTTTTTTTACACATTTTAGGGATGATTTTCAGGGAAGCCCATTGCTTTCAATGCAGCTGGCTGTAGCACTTACTCCATTGAATTCAATGGGAGAACATTGCGCTCCTCCGCCACAGTTGTGACAGCTGTGGCAGAGGATTTCTTCATCCCCAGCATTGTCATAGTGTCCAGTGATAAGGGGACTCCCCATGGATGTTCTCTGTATGTCAATGGGGCCGCTGCTGCTGCCGCCGGCCCCATTGACAACAAGGTGAAGCCTCTGGATGTGACAGCATTCAGGGGTTTCACATCCAAGGAGTCCCCTGCTGCAGCTGTCACAGCCGCAGCAGGGGATAGCGGGCGGCGCACTTTATGTGGGCAAAAACGCGGCCAAGTGCATTTTTTTCAGCATGACGCCCACTTCGGTCAAGCAAATTTTTTAAGGCATGTGTTTTTGCACACATAAATTCGTGCATAAAAACGCCCATCTGATTGAGCCCTCATTCAGCGGAATACAGTGTTCCGTAGACTGAAAAAACGTCTATATTTAATGTATTCCACGGATTGAGAAGTATACCTAGTTCCGCCGAGCGCATGGCGACTTTTTTGTTTGTATTTTTTGTTATCTGATAAGGGCCCCTGGTTATCTAGGGAGCCCTCTTTGGCTGCAGACGTCTCTCCGGTTATCCCGGATAAGTGGATTAGGGTTATTTTAACGTGAACTTGGATGAGGGGTGCAGGTGGAATAGCCTTTGGTATTGTTAATCCACCATGCACCAGGTGAGTCTAAAACTCACCCTTATCATCTTTTGAAAAAAGCTCAATGCGCTGGTCTTATATTCCTTTTTTCTATTGTAGTCTACAGAAAGTGATGAGTACAGTGCTGTGTAGATCCTTTAGGCCAGCGGCACATGGCTGGATTTGCATTGTGAATCTGGAACGTGCGACCAACTAAAAATTCTGCAGCAAATACCGCCCATAGCATGCTATGGAAAAGCACTTCTTTCTGAACATGAGCGTAAATTAATTGCAATTTTTCACCCACGGAGGAAGAATCGCAACATGCTACATTTTTATGTGAGCTCCACGTGGACTACTTCCATTGAACTCAATGGAATTGTCCAATCCGCGGCTCTTCCACAATGACATTACGGAACGGAATCGGGTACCTGCATTATCGCCTAGTGACGGTGCGGGAAAAGAAGGGATTTTGGGGAAAAAAGTACTCTGTGTGTCCTCCAGCAAGTCGTGTAGGCCATCCGCAGTACAGGAAAAGAAATTTTGAAGCAGGTACACGCGGCCACCAGCCAGGCACACGGCCGGATTAAACTGCGGGGTACTGGATCTGGAATTCGACCTGTTCGTGTGCAGCCGGTCTTACCCTCTGCTGACCCTGGCGAGTGACCTACAAAATACAGGAAAAATCAGTGTTCCTGGGGCTAGTAAAAGAATGGGAATATATCAAGATATTTTTATTATCCTTTATCAAAAGAATTAGTACTAAATTAAAAGAAAAAAATACAAATATTTAAATAATACCTCATTTCTGATAAAGCCTTTAAAATCCAGACATGATCTCCTAACTCAAGAACAGTTCACATCAAAGGATAGTCTGAAAAATCTTAGCATACAGTTCTAAACAGATTATCCTCTTAGCATCCTCCTTAATTTAATATGTATAATGTTTTCATACGTAATGGGGTGCACTTTATCCCATGTATGAACTGTCTATTGCAATATTAAGAGCTGTGTCTAGGAACAACTATAAAGCTCGTACTGCTGAGAGGACCAGCAAATGGATGAAGATTTCAATATATTCATTACAAGCGGCACGGCAGCACTTATACTCTGTATTTCTAATGCATTTAAAATGGTGTATTGACACATGGATAACATTTTCACTAATATTTATTGTCATAATCGACTGCACACACAAATTTAATGCAACACTGGCCAGATAGGTGGAGCATGTATAAGCCTTGGAAATATTATATTTTTAAGATTTACTCACAATAAAAGCAATGCACTCAACCAAGCATTAATTTTTCATGAATTTCTATTATTTCCCTGTAACAAAATTTGCAACTTTTCTATCAACCGCTTTTAAGCCTTATATAGCTGTTGGCGCACTGACAGATAGCGCACAGCAGACATTCTGCTTGAAATAGAGACTTTTTAAATTTACGCCTGCTCACATCAGTTGCTAAAAACATGGGCGAGTTTTAGTGGGTCAGATTGAAATGCCGGGGATCGACAGATTTAGAGGAGTAAAATAACAAACCAGCATAAACTCACCTCTCCCTACTCCCTTTGTGTCCCATGCTGCCACTCCGGGTCGCCCATCTGATGTCACGTTTATAGGCTGCCCTGGCCTCTTTACAGGGTGCCACAGGCGCTTGACTACTGAGCTCTGTTATTGGCTGCGGCGCCTGTGACATCCTGTGAACCATACGGGACTGCAGCCCGTAAATAAGCAGTGGAAGCATTGCCGCGGGACACAGCGGGAGTGGGGAGAGCTGAATATTTTACTGCATGGGGAAGGAGTTTTAGTGAAAACTTACAGCTCAGACAACCCTTTTAATTATAATTTAAGCCAGAAAGGGGCAGAAATAATACCTGAAGCCTACTTCAGCTCATAGGCTCATGGACAACGCAAAATACGTGTCCTTAAAACATTAGAGGGAATCATATTAAGACCAGCGTATTAAGATCTGTACAAGGTAAAAGTCTAATTGCAAACTCAAAAAACTGTCTTTTATATACACAGAAAACCTTTGATGTGTTTATTTATTTAAAAAATATTGTCAAGTGTCAGTCATTCCTATAACAATGTTGTATCCAATGTGCCATTACTGTTCTAGACAGTTCCTAACTTGGGTGCTTACTGCTTTTATCATTTACAATTCCCTCCTATTATAAGGCCCAGGTATAAGACGTGGTTTTAAAACAATCAGGTCATAGAGACATAACCATGATATATATATATTTCCTCTAGCAGGATGGTGTCTGGATGCTCCTTGGCTAAACATTGTATGAGGGCCACCTACCATTTATTATTGGAAGAAAGGAAAGTATCTCAAGAAAAGAAAGCTACAGGTAAAAATTATCCTGCCTCTGGATATTAGAATATTAGAATCCCAACAATTAGATGTGACAATCCCCAAATAATAACAAGTAAGAATACCGCCTATAATATGCCTAAAACAGTACATAGAGTACTGGGAAGCCATGACCCTCGAGCTCTCAATTTGGGGGTCAGCCATAACCAACAGTGCTGTGAAATTCAAAGAGGCATGAATGGATGGCGAAAGGGAGAAACATATCAAGAGGAAAGCACGTCAAGCCAACCCTTGTCGGGACAGTCTTCCACTTTGAAACCAATGTCCCCACTGCGAAAGAACCTATGGATAGAAAATAAGTCTGCATAGTCACCTACGGACCCACCGCAAAGGCCCTATATTTGGAAGGCAATCATGCTCGGCTACGAGTGATAGCCTAAGATGATGATGCTTAGGTTTTAACTCAAACATCAGAGACCTGTGATTAAGTTGATGGTCTAGTGTCTGAGGAAGGTGGAGGACCAAGATATTTTGCCTCTTTTCTGCCCCCCTTATAGTCCATGTGGTCTATGTGGTAGAGCTGAGAAAACATAACGATGCAGTCAGTGAGTGAAAGATTTAATCTAATGTTGGTGCTGCCAAAGCTCCGCCAATTACTTTAGATCTAAACGCCTAAATGTTTTTGACAGAATTAATAACATTTCCACAGACTATAAACTTTCCATCTCGTTACGTGAGATCCCTTAGTTAGATTAGAGTAAATTCTCATATTTCTCAAACAGCGATTTGCTTACACTATTGGGAATACATCATGGATATACTTCATAATCTCTCTCTAAATCAATTGAGAAATTTGTATCACACATCATTTCAAAAATAAACAAATGTGTCAAGTCATAAGTTCAGTTTATTGACTCCAAATGATATCTTGTTGGTAAGCTTGCCCCAAACCTTCCTGCTCGTTCTAATGGATGCTTTTAAAAGCACTTGAGTGATTCAGGTTCCCAGATCGATAACTCAGAATTCCAAGTGGGAAGGGAATTGATTTCATCAACTAGAACTTTAATTTTCAATGTCAGGTCACCTACTAAAACTTGCAGTTCTGACCCAGACAAATTTCCCATACATATTACAATGTACTGATGTGGGAAAACCAAGTAGATGGTCTCTAAGAGAGGACAACATTTAACTTATCCTGGTCTGTAGAACAGCAGCAATCAGGATGACTTACTAACCCTTCAAAAGTGTTGGATTTTGTGGCTGTTTTTTTACCACTGGTTGCTATCAGAAAAAGGTAAAAGGTTTGAGAACACAACATTTTCTTTGGCACAATTATATTCTTTAGAACCTTTGAACTTTTCTTCTGCAAGTCGTACAAGTTAAAGTAGGGCAAATCTACACACTACACAAAAACTGTAGCGTATGCTTGTGTTAACAATGGGTTATACCAATGTACTATGGGTAAAATCTATTGTCTTTCTGTAATACACTCATAGTTTGACAAAATTGTATTTTCTTGAATGGCATGTATTTTCTATATTGAATATGTTGAATTTTTCCACACTGAATACATCTATACACTTTCCGTAGTTTAAGGCCTCTTATCAAGTTTTCACAGAGAATATCAACCCATGGGCACTCTGTGAACCATAGCATTCTCTTCTAGGATAAAATATCAGTATAATGTGCTAGGATTTGCGTTCATATGCTTCCCTATAACGTTTTACTGCAATACAGTGTGCATCTACAGCAAGCTATGGGCCCCATATTCCCGACCTGAGCCCTTATAATGTACTTCTAGGTGGATACAATTTTTGTAATTCCCCAAATCTATTCCTTAAACTGATGGATGCCATTTGCGTTTTATGACATCATGTCTATTTATTTTATGGACAACTTTCTGCTAATGACCTGTACAAAAGATTTACTTATGATACTAAAGGTCTTACCTGTGCTGATGATTCCTCTTTTTCCACTGCTGTTTGATCTCCTTTCCTCTTCTATCAGTCAGTAACTCTCCTGACTTTTTCTTCTTTTAGCTGAATCCAGGAAATACTAGGTCAATAGCCATTTATAGCAGTGGTGGAGCTATAGATCAGTCACAGGTCATAGGCGGATAATGAGCATGAAATACACCAGTTCTCTCTTTCCACAAACCTCTGCTCGCTATGTAGCTTCCTCCTGAATTTATTGCCTGATTTAATACAGCATGGGAGGGAAAGGCTGGAGGGAGAAGGCTGATACATTATTAGTCTTTCCATAGGCATGCTTTATAACACTTTGTTTCTGTAGTGGAAAATGTGGCATATATTTACTTAGAGGACCTGCAGAAGAAATCCAAGGCTGGTACTTGGATTGCTGCCGCAGATCTGAGGCTGATCTGTGTGGGGTGTGGCAGAGTGATCACTAGTGTAGCTACAGCACTAGGGGTGGTACAGCAAGGGTTTCTGAGTCTGAAGTCACTAATGTGGTTAATTAGGAATCAGCCAGTGATGCTCAATAAACACCTGCTCTTTTTTTTACCAGAATACTTCCAAACCACGGAAGAGACAGGCATATGTTAAAGGTCTGGGGGAGCCACCTGCGTGGACATTTGCCTGTTTTGAGGTATAGGTGGTAGGCCTGGTGCCTGATATAGAGAAGAAAAGCTAAATGTTTAGTTAGTGGCCAAATGGCCAGCTTTTATTTTGTGTTGCTGTGTTGCTTGAAGTACTCTTAATAATAGCTGGTAGGAGACCAATTTTAAAGATAATTCCATTGTGCCAGAATGACATCATACATGTGCGCCCACCATCTGGCCCTAATTCCCAAACTGTCACATATAGTGAAGGTATGGTGTGACACAAAATGATATATGAAGTCTGCTACTGAAAGATTTAAAGGACCAGAAGCAGAATTTGAAAGCCTGTGCTGTCTAAGAAATTACTGCAGTCAAATTTAAAGGGCTAGAAACATGATTTGACGAGTCTGTCGCTTAGAGAGATGCAGAGACTGTCTTTAATGCCATGGATCTCATCGAAGAATAGGTAAAACATATATGTGAAAGAAAGTCATGAGAAAACATTGCCAAGCAGAGGTGGCATACCTAAAGTGATATGGCACAGTTTGAAGCTGTGCGAGATGCTGTGTGGATGCAGCTATAGAGGTCTGGATGTTCAGATGAGAGAGCTGTGGGCGACCAACAAGATCTAACAGAGAATGCTTAATCTGTGTATAAATGCATTTGTTGACCATTTTATTGTAATGTTGAGTTTCTTCTCCTCAGGCTTCCTTCGGTCTATTTCCCGCACCCACACAAGCAGACTCATTCAATGCCCTCTCATGGCTGGGCTTTCAAAATTCATCTTCCAGAAGGATAATGCTTAGTTGCACATGGTTAGGATGTCATGGGAAGGTCCACACAACATTGTCACACTTCTGTGGCCTGCCCAGCCTACAGGTTTAGTGCCCATAGAACATGTATGGGACCATCTGGGAAGTCAACTTCTACAGCCTAAGAGTTTACATGATCTAGAAGATCAGTTAAAGAAAATGTGGAGTAAAAATGCTCCAGGATATTATATGGAACCTGTATGCCTCAATGCCCATCTGTATCGCATTGTGAATCCAAACTAGAGGTGGTCCAACAGGGTACCAGAGCCTCCATGTCTACCTGTATCACATCTTGTATCCAAGATAGAAGTGGCCCAACAGGATACTAGAGCCTCCATGACAGCCCATATCACATCTTGTATCCGAGCTAGATGCCCCCAGCAGAATACTAGGGCCCCCATCTCTGTCCATATCACATCTTGTATCCAAGCTAGAGGTGGCCCAACAGGGTACTAGAGCCTACATTCCTGCCCGTATCACATCTTGTATCCAAGCTAACAGTGGTGCAACAGGGTACTAAAGCCTACATGCCCAACCGTATCACATCTTGTATTCAAGCTAGAGGTGATACAACAGGGTACTAGAGTCTACATGCCCAATTGCATCACATCTTGTATTCAAGCTAGAGACTCCATACAAGGGGTCAGTTTTGCCCAGTAAATGATTCTTTTGCTGTGATATTGTAATCACATACTTATATCAACGTTACAATCACACAGAGAAAGTTTAATTTCAACCACCAACCTCTAAGGGAGGGATGTTACTGACAGGATTATATATATATATATATATATATATATATATATATGGAATTGGTTTTGCCCAAGAGTGTACCTGGTTCCTGTGGTTTACTTACCTCCTCAGCGCTCTCAGGTGCTCCAGTCAGTGTTCTATGACTAGGCAAGATCTAAGATTGCAAGGAGTAATTCTGATGGTAGACTTCATGCTCTTAGATCTACCGATATGTGGATGTTGCACCTCAATTAGTTCTGGGTGGATTTGCTAGAGCATTCACTTAAATGAAGACTTGTAGCTGAACAAGTATAGTTAAAGGGGTTGTCCCGCGATAGCAAGTGGGGTTATGCACTTCTGTATGGCCATATTAATGCACTTTGTAATATACGTCGTGCATTAATTATGAGCCATACAGAAGTTATTCACTTACCTGCTCCGTTGCTGGCGTCCCCGTTGCCATGGTGCCGTCTAACTTCAGCGTCTAATCGCCCGATTAGACGCGCTTGCGCAGATGGGTCTTTTCTCTTCGGCTTGGCTCGGCATCATCGGCGTTTTGGCTCCGCCCCTTGTACGCGTCATCGCGTAGCTCCGCCCCCGTCACACGTGCCGATTCCAGCCTCCTGATTGGCTGGAATCGGCACATGTGACGGGGCGGAGCTACGCGATGACGCGTACAAGGGGGCGGAGCCGAAACGCCGATGATGCCGGAGGGAGCCGAAGATAAAAGAACCATCTGTGCAAGCGCGTCTAATCGGGCGATTAGACGCTGAAGTTAGACGGCACCATGGCAACGGGGACGCCAGCAACGGAGCAGGTAAGTGAATAACTTCTGTATGGCTCATAATTAATGCACGATGTATATTACAAAGTGCATTAATATGGCCATACAGAAGTGTATAACCCCACTTGCTTTCGCGAGACAACCCCTTTAAGCAAAAGTGTATTTAGTATTCTCATCCATAACATGAAAAAAAAAATTAAAGGGGTGGTCTCGCGAAAGCAAGTGGGTCTATACACTTCTGTATGGCCATATTAATGCACTTTGTAATATACATCGTGCATTAATTATGAGCCATACAGAAGTTATTCACTTACCTGCTCCGTTGCTAGCGTCCCCGTTGCCATGGTTCCGTCTAACTTCGGTGTCTTCTTGCTTTTTTAGACGCGCTTGCGCAGATGCATCTTCTCCCTTCGGCTGGTCTTGGAAGCATCGGCGTTTTGGCTCCGCCCCCTTTTCGCGTCATCGCGTAGCTCCGCCCCCGTCATGTGCCGATTCCAGCCAATCAGGAGGCTGGAACCGGCACACGTCATGGGGCGGAGCTACGCGATGATGCGTACAAGGGGGCGGAGCCAAAATGCCGATGCTGCCGAGCGGAGCCGAAGGGAGAAGAAGGGAGAAGACGGATCTGCGCAAGCGCGTCTAAAAAGGCAAGAAGACACCGAAATTAGACGGAACCATGGCGACGGGGACGCTAGCAACGGAGCAGGTAAGTGAATAACTTCTGTATGGCTCATAATTAATGCACGATGTATATTACAAAGTGCATTAATATGGCCATACAGAAGTGTATAGACCCACTTGCTTTCGCGAGACCACCCCTTTAAATAACATGTTTTGCACATTTTGTAATCATGTGGATTTGTATTTTCTTCATCTACAAATCATGAGTAAGGGCTACAAAGAGAATAGAACTGAAAATAGTATATTCTAAATGTAGTGATGTAAAGTATCTTTGAAGCTCCTTGTAACATAGTATGTAAGGCCTAATGAAGACAATGTCCATATAGTTCAGCCTGTTTATCTTCCTATGATTGTTGATCCAGAGAAAGGCAAAAACCCCAAGAGGCAGGAGCCAATTAGCCCACATAAATGTGACACAAAACTACTTGAGCTTCAGAATGCATTGTGAATATAACACACTTATTGTAGAATGATGCTATCTCTTTTGAGAAGGGAGATGCCCAAAGATGTTAACCTGAAGTCAAACAAGGCATTATGAGGATTATTTACAATTAGGCAGAACTAATTATTATTTGCATTTATGAATCTGAATAATAAAGCTAGGCAATTCTAGGGTTTGTACCATTCATCTTAACTACAGAGATTAATGCAACATCATAGAAGAGGTCTGGGGGCGGTACATGACTGTAGCCACGTAATTTGACTTTTGGCAAATTCATTTTTAGAACAGGTTATTTAAATGACTCAGGGTAAGGCCGCCTTCACACATGCAGGATCCGCTGCGGAATTTCCACGGAACTTCTGCAGCGTTTATAGTACAAGCCATGTAGAGGGGATTTTAAAAATCTCCTGCACATGGTGTGGATATTTTCCACAACAAATCCACAACATATCTATTTATGCTGTGAAATTGTGCTGCGGAATTTAACCCCTGAAAATCAAGGGTTGAATTCCGCAGCTGTTCGTCATGGAAAAATGCAGCCAAAATCCACAGCATGTAGGTGCGAATTTGGCCAATGCAGAATTCTTGCAGAACTGCTGTAGGTATTCTTTTGTGGATTGCCTGCAGCGATTCTGCCATGTGAGAAGGCGTCCTAAAAGATTCCACATTGCCAGGGGTCACATAGAGTTTGTATCCATGAAATAAAGGATTCTAGCTGCTCCACAGGCCCCCTTAATTATGAGCCAGATGTTTCTATTGGTGAAAGGTCTGGACTGCAGACGTCTGGTTCAGCCCTTGGACTCTTCTGTGAAGCCATGCTGTTGTGATGGATGCAGTATGTGGTTTAGCATTGTCTGAGTGAAACATGCAAGGCCTTCCCTGAAATAGATGTTGTTTGGAAAAATATATTGTTCTACAACCTCTATATACCATTTAGTATTGATAGTGTCTTTCAGGATGTGTAAGCTGCCCATGCCATAGGCACCAATGCAACCCCTTACCATCAGAGATGTATGCTAGTGAACTATGCACCGATAACAAGCTGGATGGTCCCTCTCCTCTTCCATTTTGCCTCAGTCCATTTTAAATGAGCTTTGGCCCAGAGAAGACGCTGGTATTACTGGATTGTATGGATACATGGCTTCACCTTTCCATGATACAGTTTTAACTTGCATTTGTGCATTGCATGGCGAACTGTGTCCCCAGACAATGATTTCTGGAAGTATTTCTGAGCCCATGCAGTGTTTTGCATCACAGAATCATGCTTGTATATAATGCAGTGCCACCTGAGGGCCCATAGATCTCAAGCATCCAGTATAGACCGTCAGCTTTGTACCTTGTGCAAATGAATTTCTCCAGATTCATATTATGTACTGTAGATGGGGGAATGTTCAAATTCTTCACTATTTTATATTGAGGGACATTTATTCTAAAATTGTTCCCCAATTTTTAGATGCAGTTTTTCACAGATTGGTGAATCTCTGACCATCTTTGTTTCTGCGAGACTCTCTAACATGCTCTTCTTATATACGGTCATGTGACTTGGTGGAAAATTGACTCTCTATTTGTTTTTCATTAGTACCACTTACCCTTTAAGCCTTTGGTTAACACTGTCCCAACTTTTGTGAGATTTAGAGTTGCCATAAGTTTCTAAATAGTAAATTTTTTAATGAAATGGAAAAATATCTCCCTTTCCTTCTGATGTGTTCTGTGTTCCATTGTGAGTAAAATATGTTTATATGAGATTTCCAAATCATTGATTCTTTTTTTCTTAACATTTATTTAAATGTTGCATAGCGTCCCAACTTTTTTTGGAATTGGGATTGTATATTGGGCTATAACAATTGCATATCATCAGTCAATACTAAACAACTAATTTGCTCATTTAGATACATATTCTGCAGCGCTATACACAAATTGTCATCATGTACAGTGGGCTCTGCCCCCATGGGGCTCATAATCTATATTTTGGGAGTTTGGGAAGAAACTGTTGTACCCAGAGAAAACCCACATAAACATGTGGAAAACATAGAAGCTCCATGCAGATGTTACCCTTGGTTGGATTTGAATCCAGGATCCCAGCACTGCAAGAGTTGCTAACCACTGAGCCCTAATGCATTTACAATTTTTTTAATCTCACCCAAAGGTATGCATTCTAAGTACTGTATATTCACACTAAGTGATACTTTCCTAATGGTGTAGATAACAAAGTTACCTGCTCTTCTCATAAGAACCAGAGTAAAGGAGACTATAGTGCCGATGTTATCCTTACATCCAGCCACTTTAAGCTTCAGTATCATGTCTGAAAGCTTTACTAATGAATACAGACCACTTCATCACCATCATCATCATAATGTATTGATTTGCTGTTTTTGCTTGTCCTTGCAAAATTGCTGGGGTCCTCCCACATGTTGTGTTTCTATAAATGACAGCCAGCAATCCTGGAAGCAGATGCATCACAGCACAGGCAGAAGCACACAGGGTGAAAGGGTTACAGAGACAAGCGTCTGCTTCCACCTGCTGGATCCTGGACTCAGAGCTGCAAGGACAAGCGGCCCCTAGTCCAGGGAGGGACGCCTCTCTATTAGCTGGCAGCTCAGATTACCCAGGACACTGGAAGGGCAACAAAGAGAATCCTCAGCTGCTGTTCCTGGGTTATGGCACCAAACGCACATCTGTATGCTGGGAAGCAAACTTCAGCTTGATGAGGCTGGAGGACGTGGCGCCTTCTGTGAGATCCTATTTGTCAGACATCTAAAGAACCTTCACGACTTGAAGGAAAAGACCAATTGTTGATCAAGAAGCAACAGCAGGAAATGTGTTCTTCACATCTCAGCAACTTCCATCCTGTTCTCTACCTATGAAAAGGGGCCTACGCGCTGCCAGGGAGGAGAGAGGTCTTAATATCTGTGTGGGAAGGAGTCTTAAGAACACAGCTTGCTTGTATGGAAGACAAAGGTGACTGCACAGAAAGGCAGGATTCATCTGAATAGCTTGCATTTTCTGCAGCAGTAATGGTATGAGCACAGGTGGAGCAGGCTGTGAATAGGTAATTGTACAGGTGGAGTAGACAGTACAGTAGTATTCTTACAGGTGGAGCAGGCTGTTAATAGGTAATTGTACAGGTGGAGCAGGCTGTTAATAGGTAATTGAACAGGTGGAGTAGACAGTACAGTAGTATTCTTACAGGTGAAACAGGCTGTTAATAGGTAATTGTACAGGTGGAGCAGACAGTACAGTAGTATTTACAGGTGGAACAGGCTGTGAGTAGGTAACTGTACAGGTGGAGCAGGCTGTGGGTGATTGTAAAGGTGGAGCAGACACTACAGTAGTATTCTTACAGGTGGAGTAGACTGGGTAATAGTACAGGTGGAGCAGGCTGTGAATAGGTAATTGTACAGGTGCAGCAGACTGTACAACAGTATTCTTACAGGTGGAGCAGGCTGTACATTAGTATTCTTACAGGTGAAGTAGGCTGTAAAGTAGTATACTTACAGGTGGAGCAACATCAGTATTCTTACAAGTGGAGCAGGCTGTACAGTAGCATTCTAACAGGTGGAGCAGCATGAGCTGCACAGCCACTAAGTAGCAGTAATATCCTTACAGTGGAGCAGTCTGTACAGGTGGAGCAGCATCAGTATTCAAACAGGTGCAGCAGGCTGTATAGGTGGAGCAGCATCACTATTCCTACAGGTGGAGCAGGCTGTACAGTAGCATTCTTACAGGTAGAGCAGGCTATATAGGCAGAGTAGAATCAGTATTCTTACAGGTGGAGCAGGCTTTACAGTAGGATTGTTACAGGTGGAGCAGCATGAGCTGCACAGTCACTAAGCAGCAGCATCCTTCCAGCTGAAGCAGGCTGCTCTCCCAGCGCCGGTGCACTACAAGCCCCAGCATCTGCCTTTCCCTCTCCTCACCTCTCCTGCAGATCGTGTTTGTTGTCCGGGTCCATGATTGCTGAGCTCATTCTCCAATTGCTATAGACAATTCATCCTCATCATCATCGCAGTCACTCCCATCCTCTTCCCCTGCTCTCTGCAGCTCTCTCCTCCTCTCTCCGTCACCTGTTGGAAGAGCCGTGTGTCTCACACCCCAGGCAGTCTCTCTGGAGCCCCCTGAGACTGTCTAGAGGGGTCTCACCCGGAGAAATCTATGATTAGTTCGGTGTGTGTCTCATCTTACCGTGGACGAAAGTCTGGGAACAAACCCCCCTCCAAAACATGTCTGAAGGAAGAGATGGCCAAGGGGGAAGACTGTGGCAAGATCACCATAAATGTGGGGGGCACCCGGCATGAGACCTACAAGAGCACCCTGAGGACGCTGCCCGGCACCAGGCTGGCATGGCTGGCAGACCCCGACACCCCCAGCCACTTGGACTGTGACTCGGAGCAGAGCGAGTTCTTCTTCGACCGGCACCCGGGCATCTTCTCGTACGTGCTGAACTACTACCGCACGGGGAAGCTGCACTGCCCGGCCGACATCTGCGGACCGCTCTTCGAGGAGGAGCTGGCCTTCTGGGGCATCGATGAGACGGACGTGGAGCCGTGCTGCTGGATGACCTACCGGCAGCACAGGGAGGCGGAGGAGGCGCTGGACATCTTCGAGAACGTAGACGACGGGGACGACGAGAAGGACTCCACGCCGGAGCTGCTGTGCATCGAGGAGCGGCCAGAGCGGTCCCGGGGGCGCTGGAAGCGGTGGCAGTCCAGGATGTGGGCGCTCTTCGAGGACCCCTACTCCTCCAAGGCGGCCAGGGTGAGAGTTCTACTCCTTCCCCCCACCCCCGGTGTCTTAGGGAGCTGAGAGGAGTTCACACAACTAAGAATACTTTTAGGGAGCTTCTACATCTGACCATTCATTCTTGGAGAATGATGTCAAAGTTCGCTCCTTCAGCCTGTCCATACCAACAGATAAGTTGTTCGCTCCTTAAATTGTTCAGTCGTTCACATTCACTGTAGCGGTGAGAACGACTGATATTTAAACGAACGAGCCAATGATGATTTTCACACTATATAAAATGAACAATAAGCAACAAATTATCGTTCAATTGTTGGCCATGTTTACACGGAGTGATTAGCATTCACACAATCCAGCGAATTTGAATGATAATTGTTCCATGTAAAAATCACCCTCAGGCTTTATTCACTTGGGCATTGTGATTTAGGCTGCCTGCATCGCGGCCAAAAATCACATGAGCGAGAGAAAGGCGCGACCAAGTCATGGCTAAATCTCGCACTCTCTCACCCATTTACACGGCCGACTGCAACGTTTATATACTGCAGTCTGGAATTCCGTCAACTGGAGGGAGAGTTTAGTGATGCTAAACTCTTTCCCTCCCTCCCTCCCTTTGCCATCTGATTGCGGCAATAGAAGCTCCCTTAAAAGCCTATGGGAGCTGCCGGCAAAGAGAGCAGCGCTAGTCGTGCAAAACTCCTTCCCCCTCCCCTTGCCGGCAGCTCTTATAGGCTTCTATGGGAGCTTCCGGCTGATCGTGGGTCAAAAGATAGGGCAAGACCTGTGTTTTCCAGCCACGTGTAAAAGCGGCCATGCAGAATCAGCAGCGTATGTGCTATCTTTTCTGTCTGGCCGATTTTGCACGCCAGGAAACTACCCATCTGAACTAATGCATTGGAATCCAACGCTTCAGATGGTCGCGATTTTCAGCTGACCTTTTATCACGGCATCATAGCAGCGATAAAATATTCATGTGAATTAGGCCTTAGGGCCCCTTTACACCGGACGACCTGTCAGCTGCGGACGCCCAAGAGCTTGTCCCAGTGATAACGGTTACCATGCTTTTACACCGTAATGAGCATCGCTCAATGAGTAGTGGTGGAGCGGCCGGGAATCATTCTGGCCATCTGCCTCCAGTAAGCAGGCCGTTGTTCATAAGTGATACTGGGCCGATCCGTAATTCAGTTTTCTGCATGCAGAAGCTGAACGACAAACAGAAAGCAAACAAATTCTTGTCCCTCATTCAGTTGGGCATGCATTTACACTGAACGATAATCATTCAGACTCCCGGTGGATGGAGGACTCTGAACGATTTCTTGGCTCGTATAAAAGGGTCCTAACTGCAGAATGTGGCAGAGCTGTAATTGATTTCCTGCCCTGTACTACTAATAATCCCGTGCAACATACGCTTCTTCTTCCATTCATAGTTATTACTGGTCATTAACATAATATGAGTACGATGATACAGCAAATGATTCATCGTTGTATAAGATTCACAGGATTAGATCAAAATAATTGCAACAATGTAAACTAGTGTGTTCACATGAGCCATTCTAGTAATTCTGTCTAACCACCAAATATCAGTACTAACGATCAAACAATCAATCACAATTAAAACAAAGTAGTTGATCAGCTTTGTATCATAGAAGTAATTCTTTTGTATTGTATGAAAAATTGTGATTATGGCCATCATATCTGCTGTTCTGCACTCTTAAGGGAATTGGTGACCTTATCTATTATGTCCCACTAATGGCTGTGCTGTGCTCCCAGCTGACTGGTCAGTAGGGATCACATAATCACTCTGTGATCCATGGACAAGAGAGGCACTACTCCTAAAGAATGTACGGTTTTATGTACAATAGAAGCTTTGAGGAACTATTCTGAGGGTGTAAAAGTACCCACAAACTTACTGCTGTTACAGCAGCTTGAAAATAGGCCACAATTAGAGATTTAGGCACTGACACATTCTCAAAAACTTTTGCCTAAAACATTCCCACCTGTTCATAGCAAGAGCGTGCTGTAGATGAGCTGATCTAAAAGCAAATAGTGCTTAAGTTCTTTTTGCATAGACAAAGTCATTGAAACTTACTCTAGGTATCTCACTTTGCTATTGGCTGAATGCCCAGCAATCTGAATGACCTAAGTGGTTGCTCAGGAAATAGGCAGACTGAAGCTGCAAATGAAAACTAGTTCATTTTAGGGCATGGAAATGGCATACGTGTTGCTCCCTGAGACCTCATGCAGACAGGTTTTGTTCCATAGATACATTTTCCATAATCTGAATATGTGCAAATGGAAAATCTGTGCTTGTCTTTTATTTCTCTTGCAGGTAGTGGCATTTATTTCTCTTTTCTTCATTCTGATGTCTATTACCACTTTCTGCTTGGAGACCCACGAGGCTTTTATTATGGACATAAATGTAACGGAACATGTGATTGTGGGAAATGTGACTGAGAAGTTAGTGATAAAGGAGCTGGAAACAGAACCCGTTTTGACATACATAGAGGGGGTTTGTGTTTTTTGGTTCACACTGGAATTCATTGTCCGAATTACCTGCTGCCCAGATAAGTTGGTCTTTGTGAAGAAACTACTCAACATCATAGACTTTGTGGCCATTCTGCCATTTTACGTAGAGGTGGGTCTCAGTGGCTTGTCATCGAAAGCTGCGAGGGATGTTCTGGGCTTCCTACGTGTAGTTCGTTTTGTCCGGATTTTACGTATATTCAAACTGACAAGACATTTTGTTGGGCTGCGGGTTTTAGGGCACACTCTTCGTGCCAGTACAAATGAGTTTCTGCTTCTAATAATCTTTTTAGCTTTAGGGGTTTTAATTTTTGCCACCATGATCTATTATGCAGAACGAATAGGTGCAAAGTCATCAGACCCAACTGGAAGCAACCACACGCACTTCAAGAACATTCCCATAGGATTCTGGTGGGCAGTGGTAACCATGACCACGCTTGGGTATGGGGACATGTATCCACAGACTTGGTCTGGCATGCTGGTGGGGGCTTTGTGTGCCCTAGCTGGTGTGCTTACTATTGCAATGCCTGTTCCAGTCATTGTGAATAATTTTGGAATGTATTATTCTCTTGCTATGGCCAAACAAAAGCTTCCAAAGAAGAAGAAGAAACATGTCCCGAAGCCTATTCAGCTGGACTCTCCAACTACTGCTAAGTCTGAGGACACATCACATCGCAATAGCACTCAAAGTGAATCCTGCCCATTGGCTGGAGAGGATGCCGCAGAAAAAAGGACAGGTAAGATGCACAACAGAGTTGTGCAGTGATAAGGGAATTAGCAGTGGGGTGAATGTTCTTGACGCCCGATTTTTGTACTTTCTCAATCTTATTTAAGGCCGTATTTACACGTCCGATATTCTCGTGTGGCATAACTATAATACGATTCGTTTTTACTGTGGCCTATGCAAAGTCTCAGGAATAAAATGGTGGAATGTGAAAGGCATTGCTTCACTCAGAAGATGTCGTTTTGGAAGTGGTTTGGCTAGTTACTTTAATATAAATGGAGTTTTATGGGACTACAATATTTGTGGCCTATCCTTGGAATTGGTCAGCAGTATCAACACCTGGCACCCCTGGCTATAATGAATTGACTTGAGGGCCGTGGAACCTGCTGAAACTTTTCATTACTTACCAGGCTCAGTTACGCACTTTTGATTGTGTGTTTGCTTAGTTTTGCAGCTCAGTTTCATTCACTTGTTCGGAACAGAGTTGTTGTAAACTGAAATACCAAAAGTGCATAACTGTGACTGGTATCAATAAAGGGAATGTGGCTAATCAATGGGGACCCGAAAATTCAGCCCCCCAGCACTATGACATTGATGGCCATACTGTAAGCAAATCACTACTGTAGTTCCGAAAAAACACTTTAAGGGTGCATTCACACGAACGTATATTGGCTCGGTTTTCACGCCGAGCCGATATACGTCGTCTCTCTCTGCAGGGGGGGAGGCTGGAAGAGCCAGGAGCAGTGCTCTGAGGTCCCTCCCCCTCTCTGCCTCCTCTCCGCCCCTCTGCACTATTTGCAATGGGGAGAGGCGGGATGGGGCGGGGCTAATTCATGAGACTTATCCCCACCCCCATCCCACCTCCTTTCATTGCAAATAGTGCAGAGGGGCGGAGAGGAGGCAGAGAGGGGGCGGGAGCTCAGTTCCTGCTCCTGGCTCTTCCATCCTTCCCCCCTGCAGATGAGGACGATGTATATCAGCTCGGTGTGAAAACCGAGCTGATATACGTTCGTGTGAATCCAGCCTAAGGCTGGCCGCACACGGGTGTAAGCGCATATACGCTCGCTATCGCATGACGCATGCAGAGAGCACGATCACGTGCTGTGGCACCCTTTTTGGCGCTTTTTACTGTACTTTTTTCTGCTGATGGGAGTGCTTACATCGGCACAGTCCCGGCAGAGCCTTGTTTGAGTAGGCTGGGCAGCTGACTTAGTAAGCTGGCCAGCCTATGTAGTCCCAGGTGTTATTGTTTAACCCCACAAAATCACACAGTTCAGTGTACGATATCGGGCAGACGGGGGCCTTGGTGCACAATTGTGCACCATAATAGAGCTTGTTGCGTTTTTTTCCCTGCGCTCGAAATGCATGCGGAAAAAAAACATGCGTGAAGGAACCCATTGAAATCAATGGCTTTTATTTACTGCACATTCGGTGCACAGATTTTGCAGCCACAAATGCGCCTGTGTGCATCTTTAATTCACAACCTATCTTAGGCCTTCTTCATTCTGTGCATCGATTTTAGCACAGAATCCACAAGAACTCTGCATTCGATTTTTCTACCTCAAAAACTGCGTCAAAGATCTGCAGCTATGTACTTGTATACCTGAAGATCCACATATGTATTTAGGCCTTTTAATGTGGATTTCCTGATTCGGCACAGAAACCTTGTCAAGACGCAACGAGTTACTTTTTTTTCGCATATTGATTTCAAAACTGTGCCATACAGACTATGATGCAGATTCACAATGAGACCAATAGGGCAGTAAGAAGATGTGGATTCCGCAGCAAAGATCCATCAGGTGAACATTCCCTAAAGTCACCTTATCATGTGGCGGAATCGCTGTGAGCATTCCACAACAGAATACCTGCTGCAATTCCACAGTGACCAAACCCGCATCTAAGTGGTGCGGATTTGGCTGCATTTATAAATGCAAAACATGAGTGGAATTTCAAGGGTTGAATTCCGCTACACAAATCCACAGCATAGATAGATAGACATGTTGTAGATTTAGAATCAACAGTGTTTTTCAAAAATGCCGCGAATTTGTTGCAGAAAGTCTCTGCACCATGTCAAGGAGATTTTCGAAATCTCCTCCACACGGCTTCTACTGTAAATCCTTTGGATGTCTTATTAGTACATGTGTCTTTTGAGAAAGGAGGTGGATTTATGTCCGTGTATTTTCATCTATCTTCCAGAACACCTCATTTATCAAAACTATCCTATAGAAAATCTGGCCTTGTTAGGAATAACTACCAATCAGACCAACATCAACCAATTTTTAAACTGTTCTGAAAAAAATGTAAGCTGCACTGGGATTGGTTTCTCTTCATAACTGGGTCAAATGTTTCATTATACAGTTTTGATAAATACGGTATGTAAACCAAGAGTTTATGTTAAAAGTTATTTTCTGCTGATCTCTGAAGTTGTAGCTAACTGATAAAATTAATTATTACTGTTACACTACATTAAAATTATGTGGACACTTGATCTTCATATGACAATTGCGTCCTAAACATCTGATCCAAAGCATGGCCAAATTATATGCTCTAGTGTATAAAAGCATCCAATCTGAGAAGACTTTCCACTAGATTTTAGAACTGTGTAGCGTCAGAAGGTGTTGACTTAAGGCTGGGGCTCTATGCTCATACTTGGCCCAGTTAAGCTTTTCAACATTACATTAGCCCAACCATTTTATATGGACTTTTCATTATGCATGTGGCAGCGCCATGCTTAGACAGGAAAGGGCCTTCCCAAACCAAAGAGAGAATACACAGCCTGATGGTGGGGTAAGAATATTTGTAGGAATGTTAACTGTATCTTGGAAAGCTGCACCCAATCAGCCGACAAACATGCAAACGCTCATTCATTGGCTGATTGCACAACAAATCATTGTTGTTGGCAGCACATCTCCCTGTGTGAATGGAAGATAGGCAGCCGGCAATGATGAATCGGAATGAGGACGAAAGGTCATTTGTGTACTTGTTCACCCCCCTCCCACCCCCCATACATGCTGAATTGCTCCCTGCGGCGTAAATCTGTGGCAGAATAACGCAGCTATTAGGTTCTATTGAACCTAATGGCTCAGTCCTCACATGCGGGATTCTGCCGCGGATTTACGGCGCTGTAATAAAATTGCAACATGTTCTATTTTGCGCGTTTTTCCGCTATCGCCAACAGGGACTTTTTTGTTTACCCCACGGGATTCCCACGGCGTAAAATCGTGGGTGTATCAAATAAAACACTTGTTTCTCATTTGTTGCATCTTTTAGGTGTTAAATCGTCAGTCATTGCGTGTTATTTACAATTACAACTCCCTTGTTAAAAGTTCTGTAAGTGCAAATGATGAGGATATTTTTGGGTAATTTTCACGCACAGCTTTTTTTCTTTTAAGCCTCGTTCACACGGGCTATAAAATCACGCAGGAGTTAGCGCTGCAGAAACTCGTCTGAACTGAGGATCTTCTGCAACGCTAGTTGGCAGGGTCAGGGCCATTTACATGGCTGGGGCTGACCGAAAAGATGTACTGCTAAAGAGAGAGATAGAGGGAGATCCCAGGGGAACCCCCTTCATCTCTCTCCAATGAAGGGAAGCCTGACTGCAGAGATGAAGGGGGTTCCCCAAGGGCTTCCCTTCATTGCTGGGGACTTCCTTCATCTCAGCGCAATGCGAAGGCTCCCCTGCAGGGGAGAATAAGGAAATCCCCAGCAGCGCTGCTCGGGCATAATAAAGGGAATCCCTTATTCTCCCCTGCAGGAGAACCCCAGCATAGCACTGCTCAGGAATTAATCTGCCTTTGCCAGCCACCTCGCATAGTCTCCCATAGGAGTCTATGAAGACTTTTGTGATTTTCTGCAACAAGATAGATCAAGACCTATTTCTTCACGCAGCAGGGAATTTCAGTCGCTGAATTCTGCCGCTGATGTCCTATCTTTTTCGTTGCGAATTTTTGATGCAACTACAAATTGTTCATCTAAAGGTTTCCATAGGAAACCATTGGTTCTATTACTCACGATTTTTTGACGCATGTAACTTAGCTGCAGAAAATTTTCCGCGTGAAGGAGGCCATAAATGCAGTTTTTGTGGCAGTTTTTATGATGTTTTTTGAGCCAAAGCCAGACGTGGATTCAAAAGATATGGGAAATATAAAGTAAGGTCTTCCAGTTCTTCTTCCTGCTGAATCTGCTTCTCATTTTGAATAAGAAAAACTGCATGGAAAGTTACCCCAAAACTGCGTCTTTTTTCTCCAAAAGCACTTTGTGCGAAACCACCCTTATAGTGCTTATAGCACCGTGTAATATATTATAGAACCTAAGATCTGGAATATCACTGTTGCAGCCCTTCCCGCCTTTTTAAGATTTTCCTTTGGGTGCATTCAAATGCCGCTGTATTGGTGCAGCAGATTTCATCCCTTCAATATGAATTGAATAGAAAGGGTGAAATCCGCAGCAAATCAGCAACATGAGAACGCACCTTTTCACTGGAAATAGTGAGCAGAATCCAAACCATGAAGAATAGACCGGTTAATTAATTCTCCACAGAGACACAGAGCTTAAATATATGGAAAATATCATCTTTAAAAACCCACAATAAAAGAACATGTCTAACAGCAATAACCCTCATCAGAGCCTATGTGTTATTTTCAGGTAATATCATTAAAAGATTTAACTGGGCATGTACAGAGAATACAAATATACAGACCACACCATGCAATATAAATCACTCACGATCCCCAATGCGTATTTCGCGTCCTGCTTCTTCCAGAAGTTGTGGGTAAGCTACCATCACACACTTTTTATATAACTCATCAATCATTTGAAATACCTTATTATCAAATAGTTTGCCCAACCCTGATGCACGTCCCACACCTCCAGTACCTTAATGATGTACATGATTATCATGTGATGCAATATCACATGACCAACAAGGACTGTTTCTTATTCCCTTGCTCGGCCGAATATTATGCTGTACAATGAAGTTACATCCCCAACTCCAAAAATGTTGGAAGACTGTATAAATTGTAAATAAATGTTAAGAAAGAAAATACACTGATTTGGAAATCTCATCTAACCATATTTATTCACAGTAGAACACAGAACATATATCAGAGGGGGAAGGGGAGACATTTTTCCATTTCATTTAAAAAAATTAACTCATTTAGAAATTGATGGCAGCAACAAATCTCACAAAAGTTGGGGCGGGGGTATCAAAGGGTTGGAAAAGTAAGTGGTAGTAATGCAAAATAGCTGGAGGACCAATTTTCTACTTAGTCACATGACTGTATGAAAAGAGCATGTTAGAGAGGCAGAGTCTTTCAGAAGCAAAGATGGTCAGAGGTTCTCCAATCTGGAAAAAACTACATCTAAAAAGTGTTGAACAATTTCAGAAAAATGTCCCTCAATGTAAAATTGCGAAGACATTCATGTGCACAATGGACAGGACCAACAGTCAATATTGGATGTTTGAGATCCACAGGCTCTCAGGTGGCACTGCATTATATACAAGCATGATTCTGAAATTAAGTCACTGCAAGGGCTCATAAATACTTCCAGAAATCATTGTCTGTGAACACAGCTCCCCGTACAATCCACGAATACAAATTAAAGCTGTATCATGGAAAGAAGAAGCCATATACCAACACAATACAAAAAAATTGGCATCTCTTTGGGCCAAAGATAATTTAAAATAGACAGAGGCAAAATCGAAAATTGCTCTGTGGTCAGAGGAATCAAAATTTTAAATTCTTTTTTGAAACCACAGACGCCATGTCCTGCGGACCCAAGAGAAGTGGTACTGTCCAGCTTGTAATCTGTCAAGGAAAGCCCTAGAGCTGTTGAGCAGCTAGAATCTGTCATTAGACAAGAATGAGACAACATTCTTGAGCTAAGCAGCAGCACATGTGAAAAAGACTTGGGTATACTAATAGATCATAGACTGATCATGAGTCAACAATGTGATGCAGCAGCCAAAAAGGCAAACACAATTCTGGGATGTATTAAGAGAAGCATAGAGTCTAGATCACGTGAGGTAATTATTCCCCAATTTTCCTTGGTCAGACCTCATCTGGAATACTGTGTCCAGTTCTGGGCACCCCAATTTAAGAAAGACATCGACAAACTGCAGCAAGTTCAGAGAAAAGTTACCAAGATGGTGAGCGGCCTGCAAATCATGTCCTTTGAAGAACGGTTAAAGGATCTGTGAATGTTTAGTTTGCAAAAAAGAAGGCTGAGAGGAGACTTAATAGCTGTCTATAAATATCTAAAGGGGAACAGCCCTATTCTCATTTGCATAAGGAAAGACTAGAAGCAATGGGATGAAACTAAAAGGGAGGAGACCCAAATTACATATTAGTAAAAACTTTCTGACGTAAGGAAGATTAATGAGTAGAACAAGTTACCACGAGAGGTGGTAAGTTCTCCTTCAATGGAAGTGTTCAAACAAAAGCTAGACAAATATCTGTCTGGGATGATTTAGTAAATCCTGCACTGAGTGGGGGGTTGGACCCGATGATCCTGGAGGTATTTTCCAACTCTACCATTCTATGATTCTCTCCCCAAACTCTAGCAATTGGTCTCTTCACTTTCCAGAAGAGGGGGTGCTACACAATAGTAGACCTGGCCCTAGCCCAATTTTTGTGAGATGTGTTGCTCCCATCAATTTCTAAATAAGTCAATATTAATATATCCTAAATAAGTTAATATTTTTTTTAATGAAATTGAAAATTGTCTCCCTCCCCTTCTGATATGTGTTCTGTGTCTTATGGTGAATTAAATATGGTTAGATGCGATTTCCAAATCATCACATTCTTTCTTTTCTTAACATTTATTTGCATTTTACAGCATCCCAACTTTTTTGGCATTGGGTTTGCAAGCAGATCAGAATGATTGTCCCAGGACCACACAACCATCATGTAATGCAAAAATCACATGACGACAGAGATAGCCGTAGAACCACTATCCGTTAGGTTTCTAATGAACTCTTGAAAGTAAGTGTTGCAACTGAGGACAGAAGATTTTTACACATTGGAACAGTTTTAGTAAAGTGACAGCACCTAGACCATACAATGCACCAAAATTGGCACAATTTCTGGCACTTAATGTTGCATTAAGTTTTTGACCTATTTTTGAAGCAAATTCAAACAAAAGAATAATTGACTGTGCCTCACTCAATAAGAGCGGTGACTTAATGGCAAAAAGGGCATGACTTTAATGCGACAATGTGCACCAAAATTGCAACAAACATTTGGTACAGACTAAGCCACACAAAAGGTGGTATTAAGTTAGACAAAAGTCTCTAAAGATATGCCAAATTTATCATCCAGCATGAGCTACTGTGATAAATTTTGGGCATTTTTATACTGCTTGGTCTAAGTTTTCACTGTCTATTAGACAGGATTAGTAAATCTGCTGCATTGCGTGCAGTCCTAGGCAGTCTTGTCCAACTGTATATGTGCAGTCCTAAGCAGTCTTGTCCTACTGTATTCGTGCAGTCCTTGCCCTTGAAAGTCCTATCCTAATGTATACGTGCAACCTTAGGCAATTTTGTCCTACTGTATACGTGAAGTCCTTTCCCTTGACAGTTCTGTCTAATATATATGTGCAGTCCTAGGCAGTCTTGTCCTACTGTACACGTGCAGTCCTTGCCCTTGACAGTCCTGTCCTACTGTATTTGTGCAGTCCTTGCCCTTGAAAGTCCTATCCTACTATATGTGCAATCCTAGGCAATTTTGTCCTACTGTATAAGTGAAGTCCTTGCCCTTGACAGTTCTGTTCTACTATATATGTGCAGCCCTAGGCAGTCTTGTTCTACTGTATACGTGCAGTCCTTGCTCTTAACAGTCCTGTCCTACTGTATTTGTGCAGTCCTAGGCAGTCTTGTCCTACTGTATACATGCAGTCCTAGACAGTCTTGTCCTACTGTATTTGTGCAGTCCTAGGCAGTCTTGTCCTACTGTATACATGCAGTCCTAGGCAGTCTTGTCCTACTGTATTTGTGCAGTCCTAGGCAGTCTTGTTCTACTGTATACATGCAGTCCTAGGCAGGCTTGACCTATTGTATACGTGCAATCCTTGCTCTTGACAGTCCTGTCCTACTGTATGCGTGCAGTCCTAGCAAGTCCTGTTTTACTGCATACGTGCAGTTCTAAACAGTCTTGTCCTATTATATACATGCAATCCTTGCCCTTGACAGTCCTGTCCTACTGTATACGTGCAGTCCTTGGCGGTCTCATTATGTTGTTGTTCCCAGACATTTGAACGTCACAATAACATCACTTTCAGGTAACTAGGGCATCTCGGCAGAGCAGATATTTGATAAAATGGCTTGTACTGAACCTGCTCCGCAGTAAAATTAGTTCTTCTACTATCATTTTCCTATGCAAATTACAAGGCTGTGTGCTGGATTTCGTACATTGCTCTTTGAGTTGGCAGGAATGCTGAAGTATATTCATTACAAGTGTCCACATTCTTTTGGCCAATTGAACGTTTTGTAGAGAAATCCTTATAATATTTATCCAGGAATATTTGAAGCATGAATGTCTCCAGGAATGTACGTACAACACCTTGGTTTCTAAGGCAAGCATTTTTCAGATTAATGTACTTTAGATCTGGGTCATCAGTACGAGAACTAAATAATGTCTTCCAAACAATGTCATGTTCTACATTATTGTAATGTCATTCTACTAGATCTATAGGGAATTCTTACCTGTATTATGTATCCTCATCATGTGGTTTAAGTAGTGATCATTGTATTGTGTCATTAAGCCGAACTGACATTGTAAGCTAAGCATATGTCTCTCAATAAACCCATCATGTGAGTTCTAGCATGAATTATACTGCAAGGAATGTGTTTAAAATGATCACTTCTGTTATATGGTATTAGTACCACTGGTAATTGGTACCACTGAACTTTAGCCTCACTAGCACAAAATAAAAAATGACTTAATATCATATTGATGATATTTTGTCCCATATTGAAATTGGAACTATGAGAAATATGTACAAAATATTGCTATATGTATCTCAGGAGATCGGTCATTTTTCCTTCTTCCTCCTCACAACTCTGTCATTTGGAGGTAATTGATTACCCGCAATAGAATTCGGGACGTTTACATTCTGCCTTTAGCTAAGCCCAGCCACTTGGTTCCTCCTGGAAGGGATCAGTAGGAAATTGAAAATTGAAGGAGTTATCCAGCCAAAAAAACGTTCTTGAAAGTCATTCATAACAAATAGGGATGAGCGAGTATACTCGCTAAAGCACTACTCGCTCGAGTAATGTGCCTTAGACGAGTATCTCCCCACTCGTCCCTGAAGATTCGGGGGCTGGCGTGGGGCGGGGAGCTGCGGGGGAGAGCGGGGAGGAACGGAGGGGAGATCTCTCTCTCCCTCTCTCCCACCCGCTCTCCCCTGCTCCCTGCTGCGACTCACCTGTCAGCCGCAGCGGCACCCGAATCTTCAGGGACGAGCAGGGAGATACTCGGCTAAGGCACATTACTCGAGCGAGTAGTGCTTTAGCGAGTATACTCGCTCATCCCTAATAACAAATCATCATCCAAGTGGTTCCAGGAACTTTAATAGGATCCAGTTCATTTAAATTAACAATGGGCGTTTTAGGGATGAGATGCCACTGATTTTCAGCATGAGCTATAAAAATATAACATTTGTTCAAAAATTGATTTACTCATTTAAGACTTTTGCAAATCATTGATTCATTGTTCATCTAAACGTATGGAATACAATAAATTATAAAGACTGATTATATAATGAAATATAAAGATTCTCATTTGTCTTTGTGTCTTTGTTATTGTTGCTCATGTTTTGAACATGTTAAAAATTAATCCTGGTCACAGTGTATGTGGTTCGAAAATTTGAAGACTTTAATGTAAAAGAATATCTGAATTTGTAGCTGACCAGTTAGATGGTAATTAGGGTTCAGCTGATGGCCTCACTGACTTTTATCATGTTGTCATTATGTGCTGTAACTTCTGTGACTAATTTGAAGATTGACCTGTTTCTAGTTTGATAAAAAATGGTTGCACTAAATATACAAATATTAAAAAAATAGACAATTAATCACCTATTAAAACCTGCAGTAGACCAACCTGTTTTCAGAAAACCTAAACGTAGAAATCATGTTGCAGTTCATCTTACTGACAGGTAGCGCAGCAAGTCCTTCTAGACTTTCCTATAACTAAATCCAATGTAGACTTTATTTCAAGAACTTTCAAAAATAACATATAACACAGAGTTCGTCTGCCATTCACTCTGCTCTAAGAATGAATGGACAGTGATTATAGTCGTGGCATGGGGTATATTAAGAGTGCTTTTGGACAGAACAATTGTCATTCCAAAAATCGTTGAAACGAGCAAAAGTGAATGCTAATCGTTCAGTCTAAATGCAAGCCAATGACTGAACGATGAACGAGAATTGTTTGTTTCTCACTCATCATCCATTTTAAGGCCTTGGTCACACGGGCGTTTTTCCCCACGATTTATGGATCACATGACAGATGCGCATCCGCAAATCGCGTGACCGGGGCTGAAAAATCGCCCCAAAAAATCTGTTCCTAGCCGCGTTTCATTAGAAACGGGCCGGAGCAGTGCAGCGCTGTCCAGCGCATTGAATTCAATGAGGCCGGCAATACAGCCGGCTCCATTGAAAGCAATGGGCTGCGGGCGATCTCACGATGAATTTTCGGGAAGGGCTTAAAAATATAAGCCCTTCCCTGAAATTCATCCAGAAATGTGTAAAAAGTAAAAAAAAATATATACTCACCTTGTCCCGGCAGACGGAGTTCAGCCTCGGCCGGCCGGCAGTTCTCCTGAACTGCTATGAGTAGTATTCAGCAGGCGGGGATTTAAAATCCCCGCCTGCTGAATGAGCTGCCTCTGATTGGTCACAGCCCTCACCAATCAGAGGCAGCTCTCACTTACCCATTCATGAATGGGTGAGTGAGTGCTGCCTCTGATTGGCTCAGCGCAGGGACCAATCAGGGGCAACTCTCAGCTGAATGTTCGGCTCCTGTCGGCTCCTGCAGACAAGAATTGGCTCATCTAAAAGGAGCCTAAGCCCAGTGGAGGCTAAAACATGCCAAAATTTGCATAAGAATAGAGCTGTCCAGCACAGGCTTGTGAGCGATGTCAGCATCTTTGCCACCCACTCCATTAGACTGTGCTAATGGTTAACAGATGTCAGCATATTGTTAAGGTACCGTTACACAGGACGACTATCTGCTGAAAATTCGCTCAAAACAGCGAATTCAAACAATAGTCTTTCAATGTAAACACGGCCACCAACAGGGTAACGAGCGATAAATTGCCATCTATTTTGTTTCAGCTTATAAAAAAATAGTCGCAGGTTGATCAAAACTCGTCTGGTGTAAAATCAGTCATTCGTACTTGAACAACTTGCAAAAGAATTTGCCTGGAGATCCCTCTATGAGCGACGTCAGTAGCAGCTAATTAACAATCATCGCTCTGTGTAAAAGGAAACTAATGACTGTAATTCATATGCTTCAATGACTTTTCGGAGCGACTGTCTGAATGATAGTTGCTTCAGACTATCACCGTAGCCTACATCGCCACTGGAGAGAAGCTGTAATTGTATAACAACAGGATTCTGGAGAATAAGAACGAAAGGCATGCATATAGAGAATATAGCTATTTAGCCCTGACGTGGCTGTCACATTTGGTTTAATGATATGAAAGATAAGCATAAACATGCATTTACACATATTATATAAAGAGCATACAATTTCCTTTGGAAAATTTAGTGAGGTTTCTGGATAGATATCACATGCAGTATAATAAATTGCCACCAACCTAATGCCCAGCATATAAATATATATATATATATATATATATATATATATTAGAGATGAGCGAACGTACTCGGATAAGCACTACTCGTCCGAGTAATGTGCTCTATCCGAGTACCTCCCCGCTCGTCCTGAAAGATTCGGGACGCGCTGCGGAGCGGGGAGCTGCAGGGGAGAGCGGGGAGGAACGGAGGGGAGATCTTTCTCACCTTCTCTCCCGCCCGCTCTTCCCTGCTCCCCGCTGCGACTCACCTGTCAGCAGCGGAGCGCCCCGAATCTTTCAGGACGAGCGGCGAGATACTCGGATAAAGCACATTACTCGGACGAGTAGTGCTTATCCGAGTACGTTCGCTCATCTCTAATATATATATATATATATATATATATATATATACACACACACACACACACCTTGGGTTGCAAGTGCTTAAGCCTGTGAGCTTCTTGACTTGCGAGCAGGCACTCTCCTGAATTTTTGCTCTGATTTAAGAGCAAAAACTCGGGTTACGAGCCTGCTTCCACATTGCAGCATTGCTTTCAATGAATAGCTGAGCACTGCCTGTGATTGGCTGAGCGCTCAGCCAATCAGATACAGCTCTTTCAGCAGGCAGGGATCATGAAAGAACATCAGAACAGTGCAGAGAGAACAAGCGGCTACACGCGGCTGAACCCCGGCAGCAGCGGAGAGGTGAGTATATATTTTTTTTATTTTTTACACATGCTAGGGATGATTTTCAGGGAAGGGCTTATATTTAAAGCCCTTTCCAAAAATCACTGCAGGGGTTGCTGGCAGTCCATTGCATTTATTGCGTCGTCACCGGGGGGACAACAGGTATTGTCAGCATGATGCAGGAAGCGTCCCTGAACCCTGGAGTGAACGAGCCAACAATGATTTTTATACCTACAAAAAATGAATGACAAATGAGAAGTGAATTATTATTGCAAAGCATTCGGTCGCTGCCTGTTTTTACACTGAATGACATTGACTTTCACTCGTTTGAATGATTTTTTGAATGAAAATCATTCCATCTAGAAGGGCCTTGATACAGACACATAGCTGTTTTTTAACGATGCCCACTATATAAAACTATTAAAAAATTATAATTTTTTAGAATTTTTTAAAAATACAAGTGTCCCTAACACATTAGCCCTATAACCCTAACATAATGCTGATAAATCTTCACTAAACTAGCCTAACTAACTATTCCTAGCTGCCCCCTAACTACCAATACCTGTACCCCAACCATTTTCTAAGCCACGCAAAAGTTTTTTAATGATTTTTTAAAATTTATATGAAACAAAAAAGCAGATAACACGGGGAAGGGTGTGTGTGTGTGGGGGGGGGGGGGGGAGTACTGGGGTGATGTCAGGGGTGTTTTTTTCAATCTTTGGGGCACTATGAGGCAGATCAGAGAAATAAAGGAACACCGGTCAGATCTCCTAACCCCTTGTTGACATACTAAGGAGAAAAGGTTGGGCCAACTCTGCCATTCCTGCTCCTAAGTCGTCAGATTCTGTGATCGCTTAGTCGCTCCGATTCACTTTGAGGTGTAGGGTATCCTGCCCGCCTGAATCGTATGTGGTGTCATTAATATGTTGTCACACGTTTTGTTTGGTCTGGGACCATTTGTATGCCTATGTGCAGGTGTAACACTAAGCAACCCACCTCCCCACGATATATGGTAGACTAGTAATTATTAGGAAATTATAGTACCAGTGTTTCTGGTGGCGCAATGTGCAACACAGCTCTGCTGCATGCCCATCACACACACACACAACTGTGGTACATGGGCGTGTGACAGACACACACAGCTGTGCTCCATGCCATGCGCCTGACAGACATGACATGCGCATAGTAAAAACACAGCTCTGCTACATTATATATGCGTGACAGACACAGCTGTGCCACAGTACATGCGCATGTTACAAACTCAGCTCTGCTACATGACATGCGCGTCACAGACACAGCTTTGGTACTTGACATGTGCCTGGCAGAGATGACATGCGCATAGTACAAACACAGCTCTGCTACATTATATGCGCGTGACAGACACAGCTGTGCCACAGTACATGCGCATGTTACAAACACAGCTCTACTACATTATATATGCGTGACAGACACAGCTGTGCCACAGTACATGCGCATGTTACAAACTCAGCTCTGCTACATGACATGCGCGTCACAGACACAGCTTTGGTACTTGACATGTGCCTGGCAGAGATGACATGCGCATAGTACAAACACAGCTCTGCTACATTATATGCGCGTGACAGACACAGCTGTGCCACAGTACATGCGCATGTTACAAACACAGCTCTACTACATGACATCCATCCATGCTGACTATACACATTACACGCACAGCACATTAGATGAACAGCCACTCACAGCTCTACTACATTTATGCTGACTGCACACATGACAAACACAACTCCTGGATACAGTGATCAGCCCCTGGTCATGTGATCCCTAACTCCACCTATACAGGTGATCACGTGACGGTGACGTCATCACAGGTCCTGGTAGTTTCTGTTGGCTTATTCAGTATACAGTACAGTTGTACCTCGGCTTGCGAGTGTCTCAGCTTGCGAGCTTCTTGACTTGCGAGCTTGCCCGCAAGTCAAGAAGCTCACAAGCTGAGGCTCGGGGAGATCTAATACTCACCTACCGCTGGCGTTCTGGTCCTCGTGATGGTCTGCGGCGCTGCTGCAGGCTGCTGCATCTTCCATGCCGACAGGGCATTTTTTCCTGGAAGCGGGGCTTAAATACCCTGCCTCCAGCAAGCTAATGTTCTGATTGGTTAATCCAGTGCCGTGTCAGCCAGTGAAAGCCGGTGCTGGGTTAACCAATCACAGCCATTCAATGACATCATGCATGAGTATTGATGTTTGTTTTTTTTTACATGTAGTGTAGTTAGTTTCCCCATTGAAATGAATTGAAACGCATTAATCCGGAACGTACTAATGGTGTTTCAATTCATTTTAAGAGGGAAAAGTGATTTGACATACAAGTGTTTTGGGTTAAGAGCTTCATCACGGAACAAATTACACTCGTATGCCAAGGCACTACTGTACTACCAAACTCCAGAATGACTTCTCCCACAGCAGTGATGTTACCACAGGTCCTTCAGCCCGCCAGATCTCTGTGGTGGCGGTAGGTCGGTGCCGGGGGGCTGATCTATGATGTTACCAGGGGTGGAGCTATGACGCTGCCACGGGCAGAGCATGAGAATCACTCACATACATACTGACGGACAAGTGGTCGTTTGTAATTTGATATGTGAATTGGTTATTTATTAGTATCTTGCACTTGTACAATGCTCCTCCATACAGCAATCTGCCTGTATGTATTTTAATGGGAAGTGGGCTTTATACCGAGCCTTGTGTACCCTTATATTAGTATAAAGGTAAAGACTAAAGTTCCCACTATACAAAGCCTAAATAATACTGCCACACCATTACCACTACTAAAAGATAGTGACAGGCTAATATTACCATATTGCTACTGAATAAAAACCACTATAGAAAGACAAATATTACCAATGCCAATATACGAAGCCCAAATAATACCACCACACTATGACCACTACATAGTAAATAAATATAACTTTTTATTGTATATAAACCACGTATATTGTATAAAAACCACTGTACAAAGACTAATATTACCGTTATACAGTGACCATATAGTGGTACCATCTCTACACAGGCACTCTGAAGACTGTATAAGTTATTGCAGTACCTTTATATCCAGTGATAACAGTCATTCCCTTTTGTCATCTTTTCTAACACAGAGCACCATGATGACTTCTTCCAAGCATGACTTGTGTCTGCAAAGTTTGCAACACATGCATCTATGGATCCTCAACGCTTTTCTAGCACCCTAAAAACCTATGCCAACCTCCACAAATTCTGTGCCAAATATTGCCATGTCTACCCTTATTACTGCACTTGCTGTATAACAAGGTGCCCCCAAATACTGTTCTTCAAAAATAAATGTCCCAACTATAATTTCCCCTAAATTCCCTTCCTGCACTATTGTACCGGGCTGGCAATAGTGCAGGAAGGAAGTTGACGCTGTGTTCATCAGGAATTAGGTGAGTATAATATTTAATATTTTTAGCCATATATTCCATGTAATTCCAGCGACAGAGAATAGTAGGGCGGGGGGGGGGGGGGGGGGTCTGTGTACGACTCAACCATAGTCATCAGCTGTGTTGGCATCCTGTGAATGCCAATACAGTTGAGTGTGGCAGTCACCTGGGGATTCGAGGGAACAAAGCGGATCTCCAGTCCTAGTGATGTCGCAGCTCTATTCTTTTCCAGGCATGAGCTACCTGGAGGTTTATAGTCTATGGGCAGTTAGGAACTGGTTAACGAAGACTAAGCTAGGATGGTAATCAGCACATGCAATAATGTATGTGAAGCCTATTTGTTTATCTCACCGTGTGCCTAAAAAAGTAGCATACTACATTGCCTAATTTGCATGACCTCACCTATTATTTACATTGCAAATCTAGTAATGGTATGAAGCATTGCAGTTCCGAACATTTACAGATGCCAACATTTTTCCAGAATGACCCCTGTTCACTAGAGCACATCTGAAGTATTGTACAGTATCTGCAGCATAGGGTACACTAGTAGTAATAATAGTGCCAGCAAATAATGCCCTTTAGTATGTCTGCAGCAGTAGTGCCAGTTTATAAATGCAAAAATACTATCAATATCTACAGTAGGAGTATGCCAGAGGTAATATCCACTAATGCAATGTTATAAGCAGGGGCTGGCAAACTTTTACTGGGGGGAAGGGGCAATCACACAGCACTGGCCCATGAGCAAAGGACTATCTTAGAGTTACGAACACATGGTGCGGATGGCTGCACAAAGCCAAGCCATGTCCACTTGTTGAAGCCAACAGCTACACAAATAATTGCCAATATTGTACAACTAATGGCCACTGTGACTCGGTGTAATTTAACCTATTTGTCTATTTGATATAAAGCAGAGCTGAACTAAGCTCAGCATGTACATACAGCACCAGTGCTACGCTCATAACAAATACAGCGCCAGAGCCTATGTTATAACATACATATGGTACCATAACCAAGCTCATTATATAGATATAGTACAAGAACCAAGGTAATGCCATAAATGCAGCACCCAAACCAAAAACTATATTGCTTCTCTACATGGCCAGTTTCAGGCAAGTGTATAATGGGTAGCTTCTTGCACTTATAATAGAGACAATTATCCCAGCCCAGCCTTGGGTCTACTGGCCCAAACTCACAGGATCATAGAGGCGCATTGTAATCAGAGTGCTTATACAAAGACCATATAAGTGATTACAGTACAGTTATAGTTACTGACTCACAGGTGACGTCCTCTATGGGGTTCACTTCTCTTGTTTTTTCCAGACTAACATAATGATTTCTTCCAGTCAAAACTTGTGTCTGTAAAGTTTGCAACACATACAGTGTATATTTGGGTACTCACTTTTCCAGCATCCCATTAACCCTTTCTCTACCAACAAAAACTCTGCTGCTAGCCTAGTTATGTGCTTGTTGTAGCCCTATCTGACCCGCCTCGGAAAACAGTAGTGCCACTTGTAGTCTCCCTAAAAAAACATACAGCTGGACTTTGTGATATACATTGAGGGCTCCTTCACACTGGCAATCGCAATATTGCCGCAAGAAAATTGCTGCAAAATTGGGACTTTTTTCCTGCGATTTTTGAATGTCAGTGCTGCTTTTTCTCACAAAAACATTGCTGTTACTGCAAATTTCTCTAGTGTTTTTTAGCGTGATTTTGCTGCAATTTTTTTAGCACGTAAGAAAATAGGATCGCATTGCACAAAAATCGCAAGTTTGTGCTTTGCGATGCGATAAAAAGGAGGCTCCATAGGGAAACATGGGAGATAAAAACACACATTGCAGAAAGATAGGACATGCCGCAATTCTTTTTCATTCCAACATTGCATGAGTAAAAACATCGCAAATGTGAAGGAAACCATTGAAAATCATTGGTTTCATAATTCTGCATTTTCACTCACTCTCGCATTGCATGAAAATCGTGTCATTTTATCGCCAGTGCGAAGGCGCCCTGAAATAAGTGAAACAATGCACGGTAAAAATAGTCACAGGGCAAAACAAAAAGAAAAGAAAGGTACAAAAAATGGAAATCTCCTAGTCCCTTGTTTTTGTCTTCCATGCATGCGGCACCAGTACAACCCGCTGGCTCTAGAACAGCAGTACCATTTGTCTTCAATCCTTCAAGACTCGTCCAATCCAGAAGATCTGTCCAACTCTCCAAGTTTTTGGTCTAAATGTTTCAAGCGTGACCCAGGAGGATGTGCAACGCAGTGTCTACATGCCAGTATGCATGGATCAATGAAAGTCCATTGACTGTCATTGAGGGTGGCTTCACACACCCGTATTCGCAACTGCGTTCGTTGCTACGGAGCGTAGTTGCGCATGAACAAGGTTTTTCTTTTTCCTTCTTAGACTTTTCAAACTCTGCCCTAGTGCATGCAGGTTTGAAAAAACAACAGAAAGATACATCCTTCCCACAAGTAGTTAATACGTAGTGGAAAAAGAAGACATTAATTGGGCTGCTTTTTTTATGTACACAAGAAACACAATAAATATGGATGCAACAAGGAAGTTAAAATGCAGTGAAAAACAGGGCGTTTTTCATGTACCCTAATTGCATACACCTATGTGACTGAGGCCTTAAGGCAACGTCACACAGGGATAAGCGCATATACACTTGCTATCACCAGGCGTATATGCGCTATGTAGAGCATTCGATCGCAGGCTATTGCGACCTGATCGGCACATTTTACGGTACATTTTTGTGCTGCAGGGATGCTCACATTTGCGTGGTCCCAGCAGTGCCATGTTTAGTAGGCGGGCCAGCTGAAACGGTAAGCGCGTCAGCTGACCTAGTAGTCTCAGGTGAAATCGTCTAGTGCCGCAGATTTGCACAGTTCCGTGATTTTGTGCAAAAAGTGGCCTTCTGTGCACAATTGCTCCTGAAAATAGAGCATGTTGCTTTTTTTTTGCCATGCTTGAAATGCACGGGTTAAAAAAAACACATTTGAAGGAACCCATTGAAGTCAGTGGGTTCTATTTGCGAATGCAATTGCGCTCTTGTGAGGCCGCCCTTGAGGTGCGTTAATGTGTGTAAAAAATCCACAAGAAACCTGCAACGTCTGGTAGGAGTTTTGCTGTGGATCCGCAGTTCTTCAAATTGTATTCAAGTGAAAAGGTGATATCTGCCACAGATCCACAACAAACCAGCTAACCAGCTACGTGCGAATGCATCTCAAGGCTAACTTCACATGGCCGAGCGCTATATGGGGCCATAACTCCCGCCCCCATATCGTGGTCCCCACCATGTGAAATCCCCAGGGATGTGAGGCATTTCATGGGAAAACAGCCTCGCATCACTTCATGGATGCAGGAATCGTCCGGCAGAGGATCGCAGAGTTCTCCCATTGCAATGTAAGAGCAAACAGAAAGATAAAACATGCCGCGATTTGTTTCTTATATTGCATTGCGGTGCCATGCGAGAAAACATTGCTTATGTGCATGAGCCCATTCAAAAGAATGCGGTTCATATTTGTTTGAGATTTGTGCATCTCAAAACGCAAAACTCTTACGTGATTTTGATGACCATGTGAAGCTGGCCGTGGTGGAAAATCTGTACCAACATGCGCATTAAAATCTGCACAATTTTGTGCTGATGTTGATGCAGACTTTTAAGCAGATCCGCAGCAGCCTTCACTCCTTCAACTGAAAGTGTGAAATCCTCTGACAAAACTTGCATCATCTAATGTGGATGTTGATGCCGATTTTGATAGAACTGTACCAAAATGTACCACAAGTGGATTAAAGTGGATTTTAATTTAGATTTTATATAACGGACTTGATAAAATAGTTCAAATAGTTAAAAGTGCTTGAATAAAATTCCACAGTGACGTCACTGTGAATGGGGCGCCGGCTGAGCTCGTGCGGTCAGTTTTTCATCTATTTCAAAGGGACTCATGGAAATAGCTGAGTGGCACCTGCTCGACTATCTGTGTTCTGCAGTCTGAGGTGAGCCTGATTAACACCTTTAGCTCTGCAAGAAACCTGTGTTTTCATTCACAGACACTTACAACATGAATTTCACCTCCACCAATTTATACTGTTCCTACTACCAAAATTAAAGTTACCGACTTGTTTTTAAATTGTCCATGTAGCCAAAACAGTAGAGCGCTGCGCCAGATATACTGCCAGTCTGGTGTACATATAATGCCATCACACTGTATGTGATTCATACATTTCTTTAGTACGATAGCTAATATGTGTGATAACATAATTACACAACTACTAGAACAGTCATTGCTCTTCTCTTTGTTGTGGCGGTTCTGGGATCTGTTCCTTTCTAGTAATCTGGTTTAGGTCTTGTATTTGTTTCTCTTCATCTTCTGGCTCTGGTGGGGGTGGGTTTAGGTCAGACTTGCTTAGTCTCATCTGTGGATAATTTAGGAGGACTATTTAACCTGGCCTTGCGCTTACCTCATTGCTATTTAATTCAGTCTCCCTCTGACTGTGGTGGAAGTTAGAGTTTGGTGCTGGATCTCCAGCTTTTCCTGATTCTTCACTAAGCGAAGTACTGAAGAAACTATTGTTAATAACTTGTTCTCTGTGTTTTTTTCCTCTCCCACATAGGATCTGTGAGTGGCCTAGGTCCGTGGTCAAGTTCACCCTTGTTAGGGTGGGTTATCTGCGTATAGGCAGGTCCCTTTCCTGGATAAAGGGTTTATAGGGACAGTGTTTCCCTGGTGTCTGTTTTTGTTATTGTCTACCACTGTTTTTTGTGCACTTGTGGCCAGTGTGTTCGCAGTCCGTGAGTCTTTCAGGTTCCCCCAGCCTCCTACACATCAGCCAATTCTCAATTCAGCCACTAGGTAGTGTGTTCTCCAGCAGGACGGAAGAAGAGGCATATTTGCCTCGAAACGCTGAGCGCTTTGTGCTGGATTTTATCTTATTTTAATAAACAAACAACAATTCTATTCAAATATGTGCACATTTTTCTAAAAAAGGTTGCGCTACTGTATCAGTTTTTTCCAATTTTTCCTAGTTTGGACGTGATACTCTTATGTTAAACAGGGATTGTAAACCTCCCCCCGTTTCATCTTTTCCGCATCCTATAGCTAAATTATTGTCGCTTTAAGATCTGCTGGTAGATTCCACTTTCAAGAAAAATGTAGTAGTTATGGTAGAGAGATATTGTAGAAAGGAATATACTGTATGTTTAGTGGCCCGGTGCATGCTTTTCTGGCCCCCTCCATAATGTCATACATGTCATGTCTTATGTAGGTGCGCTGTGTAAATCTGTCTAGTCATTCTGTTATAGGTACTGAACAACTGCAGCATGCGATTGGTTAAGTGCTTGCAAGAGTCTGCTGGTTGCCTGTGAATGTATCAATTTATGTCCTGTCATGTGGGATGAGTGAGGCTATAAATGTGAGTGTGTGAGAGCGGGAAAGAGTCGATTCTTTAAGTTCCATTTTTCAGAGGTCCATTTTCTTCTGCGTTCCTGATCAGGAGGGTACCTTTAACCCTCATGCAGTGAAGAATGGTAGAGGAGGAGAGGTTCCCTGAATTGACTGTTCTAGCATGGGAGAAGAGTGAGCCCCAAAGAGAGAGAGCATTGGTGAAACGTGAGTGTTACTCCTCAAGGCCCAGTTTAGAGATACTCTTTGTCAATTTTTTACACCCGAGCGTCCTGAAGCCTGGGACCGCCGAGTGGAGGTACTCTTTTCCAATTGTTCACGCCCAAGCGTTCTGATGTCTGGGACTGCCGAGTGGAGGTACTCTTCTCCCATTGTTCACGCCCAAGCGTCCTGAAGTCTTGGACCGCTGGGTGGAGGTACGCGTTTTCAGTTGTTCCCACACGGGCATCCTGAAGCCTGGGATTGCTGTGTGGAGGTACTCTTAATCAAGTCTGTCTAAATGCCTACACTTGGAATATTGTCTACTTTGCCTTGTACTATTAGAATTATCTTCAAGTAAAGTTCTGCCAGGCCCTGACCGTTCCCAGGGACCTGAGGTACGTTATATCTGTCTGCGGCTCCCTTATTCTCTGCCGAAGGTCCTTCCAGTGTGTAATGGAACAGTGGCATCACCCGTGACAATACCTATCCCTGTTCTACAGTTTATTGGGCATCCCTATCTTAGGGGTGTCTGGAAGTGGCCCACTGTTACCCTGGCCGAGGCTATGTGCGTCCCTCCGGGAAGGAGGTTGGTAAGTGCCGCCGTGACAAGCCAGCATCTTACCCTCCCTGCTCCTCAACTTATGCCCTGTGTCGGGGGTCACCCTACGGGACGCTGCATACGTACATGCGTCATGTACAATATTCACATCCAGTCCAGCTTAACCAGTTGCACATATGCATAATTAATGATGACATCAATTTATGAAGAACAAATAATAAAGTGAAATGTACCGCAACGAGGAACAGTAATAGAATCTGTGGTGAATAACGTCTCATTAAATGTTGTATAGAGAATTCAGTTTTGTTTCTGACTGTAGATAATCCGGTGTTCGTACGCCGTCAGACGAGTCTCATCGCATCACACCTACTATAGTAAGAGGAAGCATTTCTGCCCCATGTACTGAGTAGCGCAGCTGTTGACAAAGGCTTTTGCCGAAACGCGTTCAGCGTGCACTTGTGAGCTGTATGCTTTATTTTATTCAATAAAGAAGGAAATTTTTAACGGTAGCAGCTCCCCTCCATCTCTATTTTCTGCTCATATGAGTAGCGCAGCGCTTGTTTTTACCTAATTTATCTTAATGTAATTAATTGCCCTTTTATCTCCTCCATATACCAATCTTAGGCCTAATTCACATGGGTGATGCATTTCTACGCTATCCACATCATGGCCGAAAATCCCATCGAGTCCTGAGCTTAGTTACCTTTTTCGCGTCCATTCACACAGGCGTATCGTGTGGAAAAATATGCTGCAGCACAGAATTCCGTCGGTCAGCAGAAATCCTCAGAATGACTTCTAATAGCTTAAATAGTGGCAGCTGCCTTCTTTCCCGAGTGCCGGACGCAGGCAAACTGCCTCCCCCTCCCTTTTTTTTCCTGAGCTTCCAGAGTTTATTCATCAAAAGATAGGTCAAGACTAGAGATGAGCGAACGTACTCGTCCAAGCTTGATGCTTGCTCAAGTATTAGGGTACTCGAGATGCTCGTTACTCGAGACGAGCACCACGCGGTACTCGAGTCAATTCCATTTCCTTCCCAGCATGTTTTGCGCCATTTTCTGGCCAATAGACATGTAGGGAAGGCATTACAACTTCCTCCTGTGACGTTCCAGCCCTATCCCACCCTCCTGCAGTGAGTGGCTGGTGAGATCAAGTGACCACCGAGTATTTAAAGCAGTCCCGCCCGCTGCTCGCCTCAGACACACACTGGCAGAGATTAGGGAGGGTTCTGCTGGTGCTATAGTTAGAGTGTTGGCGTCTTCAAGAACCCCAACGGTCCTTCTTAGAGCTACATCTTACCATGTGCATTACTGTTGTGGCTGCTGGGAGCAGTTTTGCACAATTTTCTTTTTTTTCATCTTGGGCTGTGCAGACTATTGTGTTCTCAGTCTGCAGCCAATTATACAGAGTATAGGGGCAGTACTGGTGAGGCAGGGACAGTGGTAGTGTAGAATCCTGTCAACAAGTACCCCCAAAAAACTCCTCCTTAGGGCTACCTGTGACTGAGTGCATTACTGTTGTGGCTGCAGGGAGTTGTAGTGGCTCACTATTAGCCAGCTAGGCCTTTCTGCAGCCCAACGTATAATTTTTTCGGCCTACAGTGTGCGTTACATAACCGCTGTGATCCTCCAAGTGCAGGCCAATAATTGCCTAATTTTTTACACCGCTCTGTGCGTCCCATCAACTTCACGCACAGCGTACGGCCACAGCCGCTGATAGAGGGAAAGACATATACACGCTATCAAGGCTGTTTGCTTTTTCAAAAAAATTTGAAAAAAAGCTCCTTCTTAGGGCTACCTGTGACCGAGTGCATTTTACTGTGTGGCCGCTGGGAGTTGTAGTGGCTCACTATTAGCCAGCTAGGCTTTTTTGCAGCCTAGCATATAATTTTTTGCGGACTGCAGTGAGCGTAACATAACCGCTGTCAGCCTCCAACTGCACGCCACTAATTGCATAATTATTCAGACAGCTCTGTGTCTGCTCTATTGGTAATACACCATGCTGAGGGGTAGGGGTAGGCCTAGAGGCCGTGGACGCGGGCGAGGACGCGGAGGTCCAAGTGAGGGTGTGGGCACAGGCCGAGTTCCTGGTCCAGGTGAATCGCAGCCGGCTGATGCGGGATTAGGAGAGAGGCACGTTTCTGGCGTCCCCACATTCATCTCACAATTAATGGGTCCACGCGGTAGACCTTTATTACAAAATGAGCAGTGTGAGCAGGTCCTGTCGTGGATGGCAGAAAATGCATCCAGCAATGTATTGACCACCCAGCCTCCTACGCCGTCCACTGCTGCAACTCTGAATCCTCTCGCTGCTCCTCCTTTCTCCCAGCCTCCTCACTCCATTACAATGACACATTCTAAGGAGCAGACAGACTCCCAGGAACTGTTCTCGGGCCCCTTCCTTGATTGGGAAAAAAACACAGACTTGCCACAGCGGAGTTGTACCTGCCTGACACTTTAAAAAAACAAACAGAATGTCTAGGGCATTGCATGTGGGCCGCAGCCAACATGTATTTCCTCTCACGTAACCTCAGGTATGCGGGGCACTGCAATGGGATTTCTTTATGTACTGTTCGTGTGTTCCTGCTAGCCACCCATACTGCGGGTGCACACAGACTTGCCACAGCGGAGTTGTACCTGCCTGGCACTTTAAAAAAAACAAAACAGAATGTCTAGGGCATGGACTGTGGGCCGCAGCCAACATGTATTTCCTCTCACGTAACCTCAGCTATCCGGGGCACTGCAATGGGATTTCTTTATGTACCATCTGTGTGTTCCTGCTAGCCACCCATGCTGCGGGTGCACACAGACTTGCCCCAGCAGAGTTGTACCTGCCTGGCACTTAAAAAAAAACCCAGAATGTCTAGGGCATGGAGTGTGGGCCGCAGCCAACATGTATTTCCTCTCACGTAACCTCAGCTATCCGGGGCGCTGCAATGGGATTTCTTTATGTACCGTCTGTGGGTTCCTGCTAGCCACCCATGCTGTGGGTGCACACAGACTTGCCATAGCGGAGTTGTACCTGCCTGGCACTTTAAAAAAAAAACCAGAATGTCTAGGGCATGGTGTGTGGGACGCAGCCAACATGTATTCCCTCTCACATAACCTCAGCTATCCAGGGCACTGCAATGGGATTTTGTTCTGTACCGTCTGTGTGTTCCTGCTAGCCACCCAAGCTGCGGGTGCACACAGACTTGCCATAGCGGAGATGTACCTGTCTGTCCCCAAAACACTGACAGACTTGGGTAGGGTGCAGAGTGCAGATGGTTTATCCCTTGCGTTGTCGATGAGGTATCCGACACCCAAACAGAATGAGTAGTGTGTGAACACATGGAGTCCCCATTGCTATGGCACTCGCAGCACCTTGGGCCACACAAGGTGTTTGCTGGGACAGAGGCTGACCCAGGGCCTGCTCACATACTTCCCACATCGAGTATTGCGGCATTGTGGAGATGTGTAGAAGTGCTGGGCTGGCAGCAGACTCCCCTTTATGCCCACGTTTGCAGCTCCTGACGGAGGTGGCAAAGGATTGGAAGTGTGTGCCTGCGGTTCCTCCTCATGGCAGACACACTTATAAATAGACATGAGGGTGGTGTGGCTATGAGGCTAGCGTGTGGCATGACGGCAGCTGAAGGCTGCGCAGGGACACTTTTGTGTGCGCTGCAGACACTGTGTCGTGTGGTGGTGTTTGGCAGCATGTAACCCAGGAGAAGAGGCAGCGGTGTGTCCCACAGGCAGTGATTGTGCTTGGTTGGAGATAGTGTGGTGCTTAGCTAAGGTATGCCTTGCTAATGAGGGTTTGTCCGAAGTAAAAATTGTTGGGAGGGGGGGGGGTCCCACTCTTGCCGCTATTGTGGCTTAATAGTGAGACCTGGGAACCTAAGATGCAGCCCTGTATGTTGCCCCTCGCCTGCCCTATCCGTTTCTGTGTCGTTTCCATCACTTTCGTAGGTTTTGAAGATTTTCACAAATGAAGACCTTAGCGAGCATCGGTCATATACAAAAATGCTCGAGTCGCCCATTGACTTTAATGGGGTTCCTTACTCGAAACGAACCCTCGAGCATCGCGGAAAGCTCGACTCGAGCAACGAGCACCCGAGCATTTTGGTGCTCGCTCATCTCTAGTCAAGACCTATCTTTTGATGCAGCATGAAAAATTGTTTTCGGTCACCAATTTTACGTTTTGACAGTGTGAATTTTTTTTTTCACGTGCTAAAAAAACGTCTGTGTGAATCAGACCCAAGGCTACCTTCACATGGGTGAGCGAGATATTGGCCCGAGAAACCCAGCTTGAAATCACGCTTGTCAAAATGCATTTTACCCACGGATGCAAGGCATTTTTCATGCAAAAACACTTCGTGTCACTTCTCTGAAATTCTGATTTTCCGGCAACTTGTTTCATGCGTGTTGGAGGATCGGCAACTGTTTCCAATTGATTTCAATGGGAAGCATCACATCGCACTCGCGTGCACATCACACAGCATGCAATGTGTTTAACTGTCCCACTGAAAGCAATGGACGATGCATTACGAAAAACGTGAAAAATTAGGACATGCAGCGATTTTTTTTTATACCTCACAGCATTACTGTGAGTGAAAACTTTGCTCATATTCATGACTCCATTCAAAAGAATGTTTTTTATACCTCACAGCATTACTGTGAGTGAAAACTTTGCTCATATTCATGACTCCATTCAAAAGAATGGCGTTCATATTTGTGCGAGTTTTATGCATCTCGCAATGCAAAAAACTCGTGCGATATTTACGATCGTGTGCATGTAGCCTTAATCAGACCTCACTAACAACCATTGCTTTAGTTTGAGCCATCTGATCCTTGTAGAATAAGAACGTGAGAGGACGCACAGCAACACTTAGATTCCCATCAATAAATATATTTTATTCATTATCACATAGCAAGACAAACACAAAAATGTCAAAAACAATTAAAAAGTACCTCAATGACACCTTAAGTATGAACCTGGTGCTACAGAACACAGCAAGCTGTTAACCCTTTGAGTCACGCCAAATATAATAATTGTGACGCTATTGAAATAATTACGATAATTGTGAATAAATTAACTTCTAAACCAGAGATGACAAATAATACTAGTAGTTGTATAAGGCAAAAAGGACACAAAGTGATAAATACCACCCTAATGGATAAACAGTGATATAATAACTGTATGTTGGCAAGAAGGTGCAAACAAAACCACCTACAGTCACTACTGTAGTCCAACAGCGAGTAGCCCTAACCCTAGACCGACTAGACAACAAATATACTACATAGACTGAAAAAAGACACAACATCAGATATTACTGATAAAGGAGAAAACATTCTGAAAACCAGGGGAGCTTGGAGGAACGGCCAGCACATGCCCCAACCACAACATAAGTGTATCAACAAGTTGAGCAATGAGTTGTCTGGGCACGCTCTCAGCAGTCTAAGGGTTCAGTCAGACGGGCGTTTTTTCACGCGATTTGCGCATGCGCATGCGTCCGGCGATTTTATAGAACCATTGCTTTGCAATGGTATCGGACACATGAGCGCTTTTTATGCGCTCGTCCGATAAATTATAGAACAGAAATCGCAGATCGCACCTATCTGCGATCTGCTATTCCTGTTCTCTTCTCTATATGCGCTCAATGGGGCTGGCGGCAGCAGAGCCGACCCCATTGAGAACATATACTAGACAAATCATTCTCCTCTGCCACAGCTGTAACAGCTGTGGCAGAGAAGAATGATGTTTGCCCATTGAATTCAATGGAGCCGGCAATACAGCCGGCTCCATTGAAATCAATGGGCTGCTGGCGATCGCACGATGAATTTTCGGGAAGGGCTTAAAAATATAAGCCCTTCCCGGAAATTCATCCAGAAATGTGTAAAAATAAAAAAAAATATATACTCACCTGGTCCCGGCAGACGGAGTTCAGCCGCGTCGGACAGCAGTTCTCCTGAACTGCTCTGAGTAGTATTCAGCAGCCGGGGCTTTAAAATCCCCGCCTGCTGAATGAGTTGCCTCTGATTGGTCACAGCCTCACCAATCAGAGACAGCTCTCACTCACACCCATTCATGAATTCATGAATGGGTGAGTGAGTGCTGCCTCTGATTGGCTCAGCGCAGGGACCAATCAGGGGCAGCTCTCAGCTGAATGACATGCACTGAGCCAATCAGAGGCAGCACTCACTCACCCATTCATGAATGGGTGTGAGTGAGAGCTGCCTCTGATTGGTGAGGCTGTGACCAATCAGAGGCAGCTCATTCAGCAGGTGGGGATTTTAAAGCCCCGGCTGCTGAATACTACTCAGAGCAGTTCAGGAGAACTGCCGGCGGCCGCGGCTGAGCTCTGTTTGCCGGGACCAGGTGAGTATATATATATTTTTTTTTTTACACATTTGGATGAATTTCCGGGAAGGGCTTAAACATATAAAAAATTCATCGTGAGATCGCCTGCAGCCCATTGCTTTCAATGGAGCCGGCTGTATTGCCGGCTCCATTGAATTCAATGCGCTGGGCAGCGCTGCACTGCTCCGGCCCGTTGCTAATGAAACGCGGCTAGGAGCAGTTTTTTGGGGCGATTTTTCGGCCCCGGTCACGCGATTTGCGGATGCGCATCCGTCATGCGATCCGCAAATCGCGGGAAAAAACACCCATGTGACTAAGGCCTAACTGTGTAGATGTGTCCTCATGGACTATGCATGGTGTAAATAGAAAGGAAGGGCTCCATCACAAAACTTAAAATGGTCATCTATTTATTGTGCCCAACCTTGCCACCAAGAACACAACGACCTCGTGTTTCCTTCCATGTCTTTTCCATGACCATTTGGACAGTTCCCTACCCTGTTGCTAACTATGCAAAGCTTCTCACCATCAAGTAGGCCCCTGGGCTCCGCTGTCTCCAAGGAGAACCATAGCAGTCTGTCTCTACGGTACGTACACATAGGTGCTGTGAAGTCCTTGCACTATTACTAAGTTGAGAGAGAAATAATATTTTCCATGTGTTTGTTTGGTTCTGGTTACATCAGTTGGGTTATAAATTGTGCCCCATTGCCACAGCCTGAGGCAAATTAAAAGCTAATCCTAAGAAGAGTCTATAGAGTGACAGCAGATCAGTGAATTATAGTAGGCCGTGTCGCCAAATAGCGAAAACCACCTGTGGTTTAAACCCCAACCACCCACAGCAGTCAAAGGCTTAAAGATCTTGCCACTATTATCTGCAAGATTGTGTGGTCGGTGACTTGGCAGGTTGGTGGGGCGGTCAGCTAGAAGTTGTTTTTGCTGTGTAGAATTACAGCCTAAGCCCTCTTTCACATGGGTGTTGTGTTTTAACACTTCCTGCATCTCTGCCGAAAATTGCATGAATAAAGAATAGCCGTGACCAAGTCACAGCTATTATTCACGATTTTTTCCATTCACACGGTCGGCTGTGGCAGATTGCAGGGAAAATACGCCACAGACCCAAAATCCCTCGGTTGGCAGAATTGCTAATCACTTTTAAATGCCTCACTAGAGGAAACTCACCGCTGCTAAACTCGTTCCCCCTCACTTTTCTGATGGCTCCCATAGACTCCCATAGGAGTCTGTGGAGCCGCCAGCGTGTTTCGGTCAAACTTTTTTTAGCAGCATCAAATTTTGGTCGCTTAATTCAGTCACTTATGTGCTAGTTTTTTTGCTGTTGGACATTTTTGCGCAGTAAAAAATTGTTTCTCTGAATACGTTGAAAACCAATGCTTCAGATAGTTGCAATTTTTTTGCACAGCTCAATTAGCGGCGTAAAAACGCTCGTTTGCATAAGGCCTTAGCCCATATTTACACGTCTAATAGCAAAATGCGCCTGACTGTTTTGACACCGCACTTTTGCATGTATTACTCTTGTGCAAGAATCGCACAAAAATAGGACATGCTGCCATTTTTCCATCTCACAGCATCGCTTAGAGAGAAAAAAATCACCCATGTAAATAGACCCACTGCAAACAATGGGGTCTATTTTCGTGCTTCTTTTGTGTGTCTTACAATGCACAAAACTCGCACAAGTATATCGGTCGTGTAAATACGGCCTAAGGGCTCAGTCAGACGAGCCTTTTTTTCACTGAATTATAGGTCCGTGAAAACGAAACGCAAAGCGCACGTGTAAAAAAACACGTGACCGAAGTGGCAAACGCGTTTTTTATTCGCACTTGTTGTGCGGTCACACCATAGTAAAATATGCACATAAAAGTGCAGTACCACCGCTATCCGCTGCTGTCGCAGCAGGGGATTCCTTGGATGTGAAACCACTGGATGCTGTCACATCCAGGGGCTTCACCTTGTTGTCAATTGGGCCTGCGGCAGCACCGCAAGCTCCATTGAAATTGATGTCACAGCTGTGGCAGAGAACCGCAATGCTATCCCATTGCTTTTTTTGGGGGGGAGGGGCCTTGAAATATAAGCCCTACCCCAAAAATCATCCCTATCTGCAGAAAAGAGCAAAAATAATCATACTTTACCTAGAAGCGCTGTCCGTCGCTTCTCCCTGGTCCACGGTGGTCTTCTTCTGTATTTCTGGTGGCATGGGATTAAAAAAGCGCTGCCTCTGATTGGCTGCGCGCTGTGACTGGCTTATTTTTTTATATGTAATTTAATTTCTCCAAATCTTCCTACTTTTGTCAGAGGAAAGTTGAAGTGCCTCCATATACATTAGAGAGTCATCTGGTCCCACCATCACCAGTGGGTTCGGACTTTTAAACTTTAATGTTTATGGGGGTCTTGTGTATGACCTCAGCTGTGTTGGTCACTAAAGGCTTAAACAGAAGGGTGCATGTGCTAGTATGCTCGCACGCGAGTTTGGAAGAAAGAAGTGGTTAGATAGGTCCTGCCCTATCTTTTCTCAGGCGTAGCATTAACACTCGAGAATCCCGCTATTGAAAATTAAACCATTGAAATCATTGCTTTCGTTTATTCCTGTTTTGTGGCTGTCATTTAAGCCCTTATGTTGCCATCCTGCAAATGCCTTTGGGTAGAGATGCCCTGTAGAAGAGTGTGTAGTGAGAGTTGTAGACTGTCATTCCAACTTTTTTTTTGGCTTTTTGATACTTTGTTTCCAGCAATTGTGAAGTAAGGCAGCAAAATAATTTGATAGCATTGTAGTCAATCATCCTGTGTTCATACTGTGTGTTATTTCTACTAGTGCACAAATGTAACAGCCGCATGTGCAGAATTGTAATGAGAACGGCCTCAGGAGAGCGGGGTCTGTGACTTGAGGCCAAAGTAGAAGTTAAATGGATTTAATTCTAAGGAGAGTTGAAAAGACTTGTGTCTAAAACAACAGTATTGGCTTCAAGTGCCTTAGAGCAAAATGCAGACCTGACTATGTCTGAGGAATATCATCTTCGACATTTGTTCTGTAATATTTAATCGCTTTACATTGTTGTTTAGCAACTGCTGTATTAAACTCCATCAAATTTATCTTGGCCAAAAAGGTTGTGTCCAGCCATGCTGTAATAATAATAATATTCTTTATTTATATAGCCCAAACATATTTCGCTGCACTTACAAAAACGGGGATACAGAAAGACAAAAATACAAAAACCATGGTTACATAGTAATCAGTTGACGGAAACAGTAGGGGTGAGGGTCCTGCTCCATACTACAAGAAATGGAGTGATGCAGAAAATAAAAGGGGTGGAGATGTGCACGGTATGGTGAGGTGGAGAGTATGGGATGCTATACACAAACAATGGTCAGACATTAAGCTGTGTGGTGGCTGAATCGGTGTGACTGCCGGGGGAGGTTGATGGCGGCTAGCACGGTTGCAGTCACTAGGACAGGGAGCACGTTATCAGGCAGAGTACAGAGGGGTTTGGTTTAGGGTATGCGGTATGCCTCCCTAAAGAGGTGCGTTTTAAGAGCACACCTGAAATTTTGTGAATCAGGGATTGCATGGATAGTTTTGGGTAGCGCATTCCGTGGGACTGGTGCTGCTCTAGAGAAGTCTTGGAGGCGGGAATGAGAGGTTCGAAGTAAAGTATCACTCAGTCTGATTTCGTTAGCAGAGCGGAGGGCCTGGACTGGGTGGTGGATTGAGATGAGGGAGGCAATGTAAGGCGGCGCAGTGCTATGGAGAGCTTTATGGATGAGGGTAGTGAGTTTAAATTTAATTCTGTATTTGACGGGCAGCCAGTGCAGTGACTGGCACAGGGCAGAGGCACCTTATGTGTTTGAAAGTGGGATTGCGTATGACAATGCAGTCAATGCAATGTATTGTGTATGGACAGCGCTTCATACGATGCCTATACCAATGTATGGGGCTCATGCTGTGTGGTACGCAGAGAAATAGAGCACACTGTGATTCATCCCTCGTACGTATTGATACGTAGTCTATACGCCGGTGTGCAGGGATTAGTGAAAGTGTATTGACTTTTTCATTGACTCCATTAACCATGTATCACTCGTCCATCCAACGCCCGCATAATACACGGTGAAAACGTGGTTGTGGATATGAGCCCTCTATAGGCTATGCAATGGGTATGTAAAATGGGGATAGAAAAATGATAGAGACATTTATCTGTCTCCTATTTACATAGCATTTTCCCAGGTAGCATTGCATGGCCTATAAGACTCCCTATGCTAACTTGACAGTCTCCAAAAGGAGAAACTTTAGGCAGCCTGTCCACGGGCATTGCGAAATCCCAAGAGCTGGGAGACGGATCTCCGCGATGAGCCTATCTAACAGATAGGCTCATCGCAGAAATTCGCAGCATGCTGCAAATTGCTGGCCGTGAGCGGAGAATCGCTATGATTCTCCGCTCGTGGACAGGGGAGCAATGCTATGGAAAGCGTTCACTGCGTTCCCCACAGCCGGATAATCGCCGCGGGGAACGCAGCGAAAATTCGCCCGTGGTAAGGAGCCCTTATTCCCCTAGATCTTCAGCCAAACACTAGACATGGATACAAAAATAGGGCATACTTGATCATTTTGGAAGCTAGCTCGAACCCTTTCTCTCCATAGTGCTTGTTTTTGCTGTGTCAGATAGAGGTATTGCTGGCTACGAGACTTGTGTCTCCAAGCCCCCACCTATATGGTACAGATAGACAGATAGTTAATATTCATATCTAGGTGGCCTTTATGTGAAGTTTACATACATATAGACCTTTACTCTTTCATAAAAAAGTTTTTTAGTATTGTTAGTAATAAGCAGTCTTTTGTATATATTATATAACATAACTGCATATAAGGCCAGTCTCACAAAGGCGTTAGTAAAAACACTATGTCATTCACTGAATGGCTGTGAATGGTCCAATCACACCGCTTACTTGCTGGAGGCGGGGAATTCAAAGTCCCGTTTAACAAAGAGAGATGACAGTGGGGAGGACTACAGAACCTGCCGTACAGCTGGGGAGACCATCGCTGGGGACACAGACGCCGGCTACGAAGTGAGTATTACGTTTTGTTTTTTTTACCTAGTGTAGTTAAGGCTTATTTTTGAGGAGGGCTTATATTTCAAGTCGCTTCCTCCCCCCTTATTATCAGGGTAGATCCTATTTTCGGGGAAAACACAGTATAATACTTGTGTTAAACTCTTCTATAAAGAATTGTGAAGATCCTTGCTGCTTTATCTGCACCGTCCACCTTGATACTGGTGCAAGTAGCCTCCTGAATGGACTGCTGTGTTCATAGAGACCCAAGGAACTTCTCTGCCTAAGGCGTAATGCTGCCTTCATTATCCAATATTACAAAAAAGCTGCTGTATTGTTTAATTCTTGCATTAGATTTTCTAGGTTTTCCAGCTCTTCAGGAAATAAAGCCGTTTTCCTTAGAGATAACAGTGAGAAATATATTTCTTCAGTCACTCACTATTCATTTTAAATACATTCATTGGCAGTAACATCCCTCTCCTAGTAGGAATGTATGTGTGTGTGTGTGTATATATATATTTATATGCATATCTATCTATCTATCTATCTATCTATCTATATATATATATATATATATATATATATATACATATACTCCCTGTCAATAACATCTCTCCCCTAGAAGGTGTGTGTATGTATGTATGTATAATATATATATATATATATATATACACTCATGGCTCTAGTACCCTGTTGTACCGCCTCTAGCTTAGATACGAGATGTTATACGGGGGGGGGGGGGGGGGGTGAATGAAAGCTCTAGTACACTGTTATACCACCTCTAACATGAATGCAAGATGTGATATAGGCAGGCATAAAGGCTCTACTAACCTGTTGTACTGACTCCAGTTTAGATACAAGATGTGATACGGGCAGGCATGGAGGCTCTAGTACTCTGTTGTACCGCCTGCAGCTTGGATACAAGATGTGATACGGGTGAGGATGGAGGCTCTAGTACCCTGTTCACCTATAGTTTGAATACAAGATGTCATATGGGCAGGCATGGAGGCGCTAGTATCCTATTGGGCCACTCTAGCTTGGATATAAGATGTGATACGGGCAGGCATTGAGACATAGAGGTTTAGTATGGTATCCTGTGGAATATCGCTCCACATATGCGGTAATTGAGCTTGTAGATCATGCACACTCATAGGCTGTTGAAGCTAGTGTCCTAGATGGTCCCATACATGTTCTATTGCCAATAAATCTGGCAACCAGACAGGCCACTGAAGTGTGGTAATGTTGTGGAGGCTTCCTGTGACCCTCTTGTGTGTTCAGCCGAACATTTCCCTATTGGGAAATACCTCTTAGAAGCTGCCATGAGAGGGTCACATGTGGCTGCAGAATGTCCTGAACATATCACTGAGCTGTCATTGTCCCTCGTACCACTACTAGGAGTGACCGACTATTGAATGCGATGGCCCCCCCCAACAGACTATCACACCAACAGTGGGAGCAGTGGGCCACTCCAAAACAAAGGCATGATCAGATGATCCTCTCTGTTAGTAGTCTGGCAAGGGCATCCTGAGCCCAGTCTCCTTGTGTGAGTGCCCTCACGCATCCAGTGGTTCCAATTCCTCCTGACAGTCTGGTCGCAGGTAATTTGCTGATACTATTGTCATGAAATACCTTGAAACTGAAATGCACTCTGTCCAGTCCGCCTGGGAGCAGCAAAATAGGGTGAATCCTTAGGGCGATCATCCCCGTCATCCCGGAACACAAAAGTAAAATTTCCTCTCCGTAATCATGAAGGGCAATAAATGTTCTGGTATGGCCTGTCAGGCCTCCAAGTTATCCCTATGGATCAGGATCCATGGCCGGGTAATGTGACCACACAGTTCCTACATGCATGGTGAACAGCTTACGGATCCAGTCCCTTTTATTTGCAGGTGCAGAGACAAGTGCAGCATCATCCGAGGCCACAGCCACATCACCTCGTCATGTGGTGATTTTTGAGCACTCCAGCTCCTCAATTGTAGTGCATTGTGCTGGTGGAGATTCCTCAGGCAATGAACTGCTGGAATCCATCAGTGCTTGTACCTCCCTTTCATCCCAGAAGTACCACCTAGGTCAGGGTGGTAGATAGCAGTCGTGTCTGTGCTGCCTGGTCTCTCCCCACTCCTCTGAGCACACTCCTGGTGGACTCCTGCTACCACCACTAACTCCACCTCTGGGCAGCTCCAAACTTCCTTCCCCTCCAACTCCATGGTGGAGGAGTCCCCCCCTACTATTTTCTCACTAAAGGCGGGAACTTCTTGGCGGTAAAAATTGGTGGGCTCCTCCTGAGGGAAGGAAGGTGTAGTCTGGGCGCTATTTTGTATGTCCATATTGTCACCAAAACCTTCCACCAATGCATGAAAATCTAATAACTCCTTTTTATCCAGTAACACAAAACAGTCTTCCAGCCTGTAGGACATCCTTGCCACATACATTTGGTTCCCATAAAGTCTCAATTCAATTCTCATAATTTTTTTCTTTGCCATCCAAGACAAGTAAGAATATCACAGTGGAAAGTCCATTTTACTTTTCCATCAACACACAGCATGGAGTTATTTATCATCCTGTTCATGACGCCAAGCACCGGCCTGCACCGAGCGAGAATCAGGCCTTCAGCCGAGGAAACAGCAGGTACAAGATGTTAGCAGTTCACAATGGCTCTACCATCTCCTTTACCCAAAAACTGAACTATAGCCCAGCTTGATCACTAGCAAGGGAGATAAGATTTTAGGAGGCTCTGATAGCTTCAGTTCAGTCCTAGATTATTGTCGTGATGCCAGTGTCCCTAGATAAGTCATGCGTTACTCGCGATAAATAAATGATTTCACAGACAAAGAGTGCTTTTTCAAAACCTGGGACATGCGGTTTCCTTTTATTCACGTTCCAAGTTTGATTTTCCAACACAGGCAAATTACTTGTACTTCTTACCATGAAGATACAGACTTCGGAACAGTTCTGAGCTCTACCTTTCTAAACACATTTGACAATACAATGTTCTTTTCCCAAAACACACACATTCTCAGTCGCTGTTATCTGAAGGACACTTTCTTGTGTTACACGGTCTCTCAAAATCACACTCACTTTAGCTGTTAGCTGTAACAGGTTTCTGTCCCATTCAGATGCAATTCAGCGGGGGTGCGTGCGGCTCTTGCATTCCCAAACCAATTAAGCAGCATCTCCCGTGCATTCCTCCCTGGAGGAGACACGCCTTCTAGCAGCAGATACATAGCCGCAGCCTAGCACTGGCAGGAGCATCAGCTCATCTCTCCTGCGCGCACCTCCTTCACCGACCACACACCATACGTCTTCTTCGCTCTCGCAAACTCTTTCCCATTCTCCCAAACCATCAATCACAACACACTTATGGGAAATGGAGACAAAAAAACTTACTTAAAGACAAACAGACTTACAAATGATGGAGGGACCCTTCTCTGGGTCACTACATAAAAAGATGTTGGAATGTGGGCTAAAGATGGCACATATGTTTGAGCACAGTGCCCCTAAGTGGTCTGTGTTCAGCATTGATCAGACATATTATGAATGCTGTGGGCACATAATTTGAAATAAAGCGATGTTGGGAAAAGTATTGATCACCAGTGAACAGTTTCCACTAGGCTGATTCTAAAGGAAGAGCATGTTTTAGCTTTTTTATGTTATTGAGGGTGCATATTTTTCATACGAGTTACAGCAATGGTTTTTGATTCACCACAAGAGACTTTTACCAATACATTACTTTACTTATCTTCACAGCTAGCCTTATATAATTTTTAATGCAGACTGAATTTTGCTGGCTCTGAGCTCTAGTTTCTATGCGCTCCTTGCTCATTAAAGTCAATGAGGGAAATATATTAAGACTGGCAGTTCATACACTGGTCTTAAGGAGGTTTTCTGGTTGTAAACTATTGATGGCTTATTCACAGGATATATCATCAATAGTAGAATGGCTGCGGTCCGTTGCCTGAGATGCCTGCTGATCAGCTGTTCGCTGGGCTGGTGAAATCATATACAGAACTAAATTCTGCAAGAAACAGACAACTCCATTCTCACTGTAGAGGCCAGGCTTGGTACTGCAGGAAAACATTCAATGGAAATGAATAGGAACTTTGCTGGGAATGCCAGTCTGGTCACTACAGTAAAAATGATACAGTATGATTGTTGCAGAATTCAACTGATTGCACAAGCATTCCAGCCTGGCAAACAGCTGATCTGTTGAGGTCCCAGGCAACGGATCAAAGCCAGACCACTATTGATGACTTATCCTGAGGATAGGTTGGCAATAGTTTGAAAGTGGAATACCCCTTTAAGGCAAAGAATTCTTGAATAAAAGACACCAATTTATTATGAGGTACCAAGTTTTCCATCTGTGTACCAGAAAAGCAAATTTATGCCAGCTAAAGAGATTATGCCAGCTTCGTACAGAGATTCACCCCATGATCTATTTACAGTATACTATAGACTGTCACTGTAACAAGGGGACGCTCTAATAATTAAGTATAGACATATCAGGGGTCAATACAGAGATCTCTCCCATCATCTAGTATACCCAGGACTGTAACTAGGCGGCAATCATCTAGAGCAGTGGTCCCCAACCTTTTTGGCACCAGGGACCGGCTTCAAGCAAGACCATTTTTACAAGGCCCGGCAGGGTTGGGCGGGACATGGGCGGGGCTTTGGTTATAGGGGGCGGGGTTATGAAGGGGGTTGGAGTTTAGTGCATTCTTATTTAGTTATGACATTAGAATGTCCTGGCAGTACACACATAGGGTAGTGTATAATCCCCCCCCCCCCCCAGAACACACATAGGGCAGCATATAATTTATCTCCCCCCCCCCCAGTAATAGACAGCCCCCATCCCTCAGTAATAGACAGCCCCCACCTCTCAGTAATTAGCAGCCCCTCCCCCTGTAATAAGCAGGTCCCCCCCCCCCAGTAATAAGCAGGTCCCCTCCCAGTAATAAGCAGGTCCCCCCCCAGTAATAGGCAGCGCCCCACCCCCAGTAATAGGCAGCGCCCCCCCCAAGTAATAGGCAGCGCCCCCCCCCCCCCAAGTAATAGGCAGCCTCCCCAGTAATAGGCAGCCCCTTCCCCTGTAATAAGTAGTCCCCACCCCAGTAATAAGCAGCCCCCCCCAGTAAGCAATCCCCCCAGTAATACGCAGGTCCCCCCAGTAATAACCAGCCCCCACAGTAATAAGCAACCCCATTCCCCTGTAATAAGAACACCCCCCCCCAGTAATAAGCAGGTTCCCCCCAGTAATAAGCAGGCCCCCCCCCCAGTAATAGGCAGCCCCTTCCCCTGTAATAAGTAGCCCCCCCCCCAGTAATAAGCAGCCCCCCCAGTAAGCAACCCCTCCAGTAATAAGCAGGTCCCCCCCCCAGTAATAGGCAGCCCCCCCGTAATAGGCAGCCCCCCAGTAATAGGCAGCCCCTTCCCCTGTAATAAGTAGCCCCCCCCCAGGAATAACCAGCCCCCCCCCCCAGTAATAAGCAGGTCCCCTCCCAGTAATAAGCAGGTCCCCCCCCAGTAATAGGCAGCGCCCCACCCCCAGTAATAGGCAGCGCCCCCCCCAAGTAATAGGCAGCGCCCCCCCCCCAAGTAATAGGCAGCCTCCCCAGTAATAGGCAGCCCCTTCCCCTGTAATAAGTAGTCCCCACCCCAGTAATAAGCAGCCCCCCCCAGTAAGCAATCCCCCCAGTAATACGCAGGTCCCCCCCAGTAATAACCAGCCCCCACAGTAATAAGCAACCCCATTCCCCTGTAATAAGAACACCCCCCCCCCCAGTAATAAGCAGGTTCCCCCCAGTAATAAGCAGGCCCCCCCCCCAGTAATAGGCAGCCCCTTCCCCTGCAATAAGTAGCCCCCCCCCCCAGTAATAAGCAGCCCCCCCAGTAAGCAACCCCTCCAGTAATAAGCAGGTCCCCCCCCCAGTAATAGGCAGCCCCCCAGTAATAGGCAGCCCCCCCGTAATAGGCAGCCCCCCAGTAATAGGCAGCCCCTTCCCCTGTAATAAGTAGCCCCCCCCAGGAATAACCAGCCCCCCCCCCAGTAATAAGCAGCCCCTTCCCCTGTAATAAGTAGCCCTCCCCCCAGTAATAAGCACACCCCCTCCCCCCTCCCCAGTAAGCAACCCCCAGTAATAAGCAGGTCCCCCCTGTAATAAGCAGGTCCCCCAGTAGTAAGTACCCCCCCCCCCCAGTAATAGGCAGCCCCTTCCCCTGTAATAAGTAGCCCCCACCCCCCAGTAATAACCAGCCCCCCAGTAATAGGCAGCCCCTTCCCCTGTAATAAGTAGCCCCCAGTAATAACCAGCCCTCCCAGTAATTGGCAGCCCCTTCCCCTGTAATAAGTAGCCCCCCAACCCATAGACTTACCTCCTCCCTGCTGTCGCTCTCTGTCTGCTTGCCCTGACGTCAGCCCGGAACGCTTCCTCCCCGAGTCCTCTCCTGCGGAACTAATGAGCAGGGGACTCGGGGAAGAGTATCCTGGCTGCACAGACGTCAGTGTGCGCCGGGATCAGCGCGATTACCAGCGGGGAGCTGCGGCGCCCTCGCTGGTAATCGCTTCGGTGGTCAGCGGCGTCGGCACGCCGCGGGCCACATAGCACAAGGCAGCGGGCCGGATTCGGCCCGCGGGCCTTGTGTTTAGAGTAAAAGTTCCCGGCGGTGCCGCGGACCGGCGCTAAGCACCCAACGGCCCGGCCCCGGGCCGCGGCCCGGCGGTTGGGGACCCCTGATCTAGAGAAAAGAAGATTTATGCACTAACTTAGAAAGTGGTTCTTTACTGTAAAAGCAGTGAGACTGTGGAACACTCTGCCTGATGATGTGGTGATGGTGAATTTGCTAATAAGAGGGGCCTGGACACTTTCTTGAGCACATGTTCTAGTCACTAAATTACTTTAGAAGGGTTGTTGATCCCAAGATTTATTCTGACTGTTAGATGTGGAGATGGGAATGATTTTTTCCTTAACATGAGGAAAATTGGCTTCGACCTCATTGGGGTTTTGCCTTCACTTGGATCAAAATAGATAAAGGCTGAACTGGATGTCTTTTTTCAGCCTTGTAAATGATGTTACTGTTACTAACAGGCATAGAGTTGTGCCATAATTTACAGCGGTTTCTGGAGTGAGTTATAATATTCCACCAAACATATTCCGCAGTGCTTACAAAAACAGGAGGGTACAGAAATACAAAAACCACGATTACATAGTAATTAGTTGATGGAAACAATAGAGGTAAGGGTCCTGCTCCAAGGAGCTTACACACTGCAGATAATAGAGTGATACAGTAGGAAAGGGGCTGGAGATATGCACGGTATGGTGAAATGGAGAGTGTGGGATGCTATACACATAGACAATGGTCAGACATAAGCCGTGTGGTGGCTGAATCGGTGTGACTGCAGGGGGCGGTTGATGGCGGCTAGCAGGGCTTCACTAGGGCTCACTAGGACAGGGAGCACGTTATCAGGTAGAGTAAAGAGAGGTTTGGTTTAGGGGATATGGTATTCCTCCCTGAAGAGGTGCGTTTTTAGAGCACGCCTGAAATTTTGTGAATCAGGGATTGCGCGGATTGGGTAGCGCATTCCAGAGGACTGGTGCTTCTCTGGAGAAGTCCTGGAGGTGGGAATGAGAGGTTCGAATTAAAGTAGCACTTAGTCTGATTTCGTTAGCAAAGCGGAGGATCTGGGCTGGGTGGTGGATTGAGATGAGGGAGGCAATATAGGGGGGCGCTGCACTGTGGGCTTTGTGGATGAAGGTAGCGAGTTTAAATTGAATTCTGTATTTAACGGGCAGCCAGTGCAGTGACTGGCACAGGGCAGAGGCGTCCGAGTAGTGGCTGGACAGGAAGATGAGCCTGACCGCCGCATTCAGGACGGGTTGGAGGGGTAGAGTCTGGAGGAGGGAGGGCTGATCAGCAGCGAGTTGCAATAATCGAGGCGAGAGTGGATGAAGGCAACAGTGAGCAAGTTATAGTAAATTTGTAAGCTTGCAGGAAGTCCCAACATCCTCTTGCTATACCCTGCTCACTTTTCTCATCATTTTAGAAAACAGTTCTAAATAGTCTCGACACTTACTCATTCCAACAGTTATATATGTTTGCGCAAGGAAGTGTAGATGGACATTCATGGATCTAAGAGTTGTAAGTGTGATATACTCAGCATCGGCACAAATCGTGTGTAATTAATAACGTGCAAGGAACAGTAGTTAAATAGTCAACACATTGATACAACTAAATGGAACACAGGAAATTTGTAAATGTAAGGCTTTTCTCATGTTGCCCATAGAAGTCTGTAAAGAGTGAGGAGGAAGAGAGGGGCAGAAAGTTTCCCACAGACATAACTGCAGCTAATAGTGATTTAGTATTACACAGCTACTGAAATAACATATAAACTGCTCAGTACTGCTGCATTATGTCCTCCTTAGTGCTAATATTTCTGTGTGCACTACAGAGCAGAATTAGCAGTTTTTTCCGTGTGAAATGCATAGAAGATATCATAGCAGCTAGTTGACAACTAATAGTTAAGAGAAAGCTGAAAATTAGAGATGCAGTCTGCAGAAGAGAATGAGTATGAAAAATACAGTCATCTAATGCCTAGCTATAGTGTTACTCCTCATGTACACACACAGGGCAAAGTATTCAGTAAATTCACCTGAAAGTACAGGTGCAATTCAAAGGATTGGTTGAGGTGGATGGGGCCAGGGATGAAAGGTACAGATTGTGATGTCCAGTTCTGTTAGGCTAACTTCACATGGGCGAGGGTGATACTGGTTCATGAATGACGGCCCGATATCGCCCTTGCAATATCCCTGAGGATGCAGGGCGTTTTCATGTGAAAACAGCCTCGCATAACTTCAAGGATGCAGGGAACCTCCACCGCAGCTGATAGCTGAAATTTACAGAGGTTCTCCCATTGTTTTCAATGGGAAACATCGCATCGTGTGCAATTAGCACGTGGTGTGATGCTGCTGCCGGCCCTTTTGAAACTAATGGGCGCTGCGATGCAAGAACACATACCAAAATAGAACATGCTGGAATTTGATTCCCATATCGCATCGTGGTGCCATGCAGGAAAACATAGTTCATGCATTTGACCCCATTCAAAGCAATAGGGTTCATATTTGTGCATCTCGCACGATTTTCTCTGCCCTGTGAAGCCAGCCCTAATCGTCAAGGGGTATTTCTGATCTTGTAATTAATACATTGTGCAACTCAAGAAAAGTAAAAGATGCACATTTACAAATTTATCTTTTATCATAATGTAGTGTGAGACTTTACATCTTTACTTAAAGCAGTTTTTCAGTATCTAAAAAAAGACTTTATTGATCTAATTATGTTAGATTCAGCAAACCTTGTAATGAAATTGTTATTAAAAATGTGCACCGTTTTGCCAATCTGGACTATGATCCAATGTCAAAACCACTGTACTTCAGCTGACATTACATACAAAATATCGTGAGCACTTTTTGGCTTGCTGTATAAATATGTCACCAGCGTCTACGTATGTCACTATTGGTGGGATATCCTTGAATGGAGATGCGCTGATGTTCTTCACAGATATGTTTAATACCATGTCAGTTACAAAGTTGCTCAATGTAACATAATTAGAGAAACAAAGTCTGGTTTGGGGGCACTTGATAAAGACTCTCTGTGGGAGAGTTGAAACGTTGTGGGCAATGGCAATAAAGATTCCTGTGTTTTGACTTAACTCCTGGAGTGCTGCTCTTACTTATACTCTATGATTGGAAATACGGTCCAGGATCCAGGACCCTTGGGAGCGTGCACCACCTAGAGAGGACTATCTTCCCTGTATATACCCAGGTTAATACGTGTGCTGTGATCCCACTACAATCTGTGATGACTTTAATACCATGTCAGTTGCAAAGTTGCTCAATGTAACATAATTAGAGAAACAAAGTCTGGTTTGGGGGCTTGGACAAACCTCTTGTTAGCAATGAGGATACTAACTAAACCTTTAACACCACAGGGCGTACATTTAGGTCCTGATTGTGCAGGGTTTATATGGAGTCGATCCTGCTCCATGCAAGGTGGGTGCTGGCTAACTATGATATCAGACACCTGCCTGCAACAGACTCGATCAGTGCTAAAACTAATAGTTGCTGTTATCTCTCTGAATGCTGTGTCATTTTTGACAGTGGCATTTAAATGCCCTGAATGGCCTGCCCTGCGATGCGATGGCGGGGTTCTGTTCAGTTGCCAGGGCAGCCGGGACCTTTCTGAAGGCCCCCAGGGCTGCCATCCATAAATGCCTATGAAGGCGTGCCTGTGGCACACCTTCATAGACTGCCTGTCATAATTTGGTATAATATAATGCTGTGTTAGTACATAATATTGTATGAAGGATCAAACAATCGCAAGTTCAACTCCCATATGTAAAATTTAAAAAAAAAGAAAAAGTTTTTTTAACTACTGAATAAAACTAAAAGAAGTAAACATTTAAAAAAATGTATTTTCCTATACTAATAATGAAAAAAATAAATAAAAGCATATTTGGTATTGCCACATCTGCAAAAGTCTGCTCTATCAAAGTAATGTATTATTAATCCTGCGTGGTGAATGTCGTCAGAAAAATAGAAAAAAAACAGCAGAATTGCACATTTTTTGTCATGTGGTTTCCAAGAAAAAAATGTAATAAAAGCAATCAAAAAGTCACAAACTCCAAAACACAACTAGATCGATGGAAAAATAAAAGAGTTATGGCTGTCATAAGATGGCGGCAGAAAATAATTTAATTTTTTTCCAAAGATATTTAATTTTTTAAAAGTAGTACAGCAAAAAAAAAAATTTGAGATCATCATAATCGTACTGATCCATAAAATAAAGTTATCATGTTTTTTGTGCTGCAACGTGTACGCAGTAAAAAACAAGACCTTCCCAAAGATGGTGGTATTGGGTTGTATTACAAACCCTCATACAGCTATGTAAATGGAAAAATAAAAACAAGTTATGGTTTTTTTGAATGTGAGAAGGAAAAAACAAAAATAAAAAAGGGCCATGTCCTTAAGGTGTAAATTTTATATAACTGTATTTTATACTATGTAGAAAACCCTGTGAATAACGTGACAGACGCACCCTATACAGTTAAAGGGTCAATACACAAGTGCATCTCCCATTTCACATGCTGAATTGATGAGAAACTATACTGTCTGTAAGACGAGGTGGGAACATTTCCCCAAAGAATTGGATATATGCTTTTTTTAAGACAGAACAAGCCAAGTCAAAAAGTCAACATATTCCTTCTATTTTCATCCTGTTAGACATAAATGCTGGCTAGAGCGTAGGTAGCTGTCTGCTGCACCGAAGGAAAACTGGTACTTCTGTTATTATCATGAATGGTAATGGAAGATCGGACCCTTCTATCCGGCCAGCATTGTCCTTTACAGCAGGTTTATAAGTAGATCCATGTGAAACGGACGTGATAATAGTGTGAGCACAATAGGGGCCAACCATATTGTCTGCCACCAATTCTGTAATCTCCATAACATTGTGTTGGGATTGTTCTATAGTTCCACTAACTTGTGGGATTAGCAGATGTAACATAATTTATTGCATTCTAACATTCTTTTTTTAAATATGTTTTTCACAGATTCTAAACAAAATGGGGATGCCAACACAATAATGTCAGATGAGGATCATGAAGACCCCCCGCCATTCCAACAGCTGGAGGACAAGAGAATTATCCGTCGAGCTAGTGCCAAAGACAAAAGCAAGTCCGGGGCCTCATGTTTTCTGCTGAGCTCTGCAGATTATACTTGTGCTGCTGATGGAGGAATAAAGAAAGGCATACGAGATATAGATATAGAGATGGACTCACAGATTCTCCTAGGTCCCTCATAAAACAAATACCGCATAGTAATGTTGACCTGGATGTATAATAACTCTGAATTTCATAGTCTTCCCATAGAAAACTGCCGACAGCTACATAGGTGAAGTGTTACAGTTCGTCTCTGGTCACCTGTGTGGTAAAATGTTTCTTATTATTTGTATCTTTTATCTTTGTCTGAAGAAAAATCTAAATAAAGCTAATTCTGTGTAAGAAAATCAAATTATTGTTAGCAAGACTTTTATTTTATTGAATCTGATGTCAGTTATACAGATATGCTTTTTTTGGGCTACCATTTTATCTTATGTGGTGAGTCGGGAATGGTATTGTTTCTCCGTAGGGAGAGCACCTAGAAGATGTGTGAGGAGACTTATAAGGCCATCCATGCTCCTCTGGGAAATATGCAAATACAAAGATGGAATGATACCTCAACAGCTCCACCTATTGGAAGGCAGCATTCTTGCAAGTTAATGTTAGACCTTTTAACAAGCTTTGTAACAATAATTGGAAATGGATAGCCCTATAAATCTCCTCACACTTTCTGGTGCTTTCCCTAAATAGAAATTATACCCTTCTCGACCCACGTCTACAGGCCTCTCACTAGCCAAGCAAGAAACCTACTGCACACAGATGAGGAGATAATGATCCCCCAAAACAGCTGTCCATGGATGGTTCTCTCTTCCTTCTGGTTTTGATTCATAATTCCCAGTCATTGTTACAAGGCTTGTTAAAAGGTCTGACATTGACTTGCAGGACTGCTGCCTTCTAGAGGCATTGCTCCATCTTCCCATCTGTATCTTATGTCATGTCAGAGACGTACACCATGGGACTCTACTAAGTGCCATATTCATTCAGCTCTGAACTAAGAGATACTGGTACATTTGAGCTATATTGAAGGAAGAAAGTTTACGTTTCAGTTGCATATACAGTATATACTATAAAGATATGGCTATGCCCAAGCTAAAAGCCAAAAGAGCACAACATAAGCAAGACCACAGCAGGTGCCTTCGTTTTAGCAATCAGGTCCTATTTGATAAACATTTGTCATTGACCTCTTCTGTCATGACAGAATATAGAAAAAAAGTGTAGGTATACCACAAGTAGCACTAAATGCACATGCTCTCTAAAAGTGAACCTATCACAGAACCCTATCATTTTTATTTTAAGACTGAATAGCTGACCCCCAAAAATGACATTTTGACCAGTTGAGACCGATGGGAAAAAAAAGCCCCACACTGCTCCATGAATGTTCGACTTTTCTCAGGAAATTGGGAAGGCACTTCCAGATTGTGGATTCCTTGCATCCCCCATGTTGTTTTAGCATCCATCACTGCACCAAACAGTCTTAGAACATGAGATCTTGCAAGGTACTGTGAGATTTCACATTGTAGTCAGAATAATGCTATTTACTGCTTTAACCTCTCCCCTTTTTGTTTTTTTGCTTTCATCTGCCATTCCCACTTTCAAAAAAATCATAGTAACATAGTATATAAGGCCGAAAAAAGACATGTCAATCCAGTTTAGCCTATTAACCCCCAATGTTGATCCAGAGGAAGGCAAAAAGAAACATTTTTCCTCATTTAAGGGGAAAAATATCTTCCTGATTCCAATCTGGTAATCAGAATAATCTCCGGATCCCCAAGCCTAACTTTTTATTTTTTATTTTCTCCAAATATAGCTAGATCAGTGCTTGTTTATTTGTGTGACAAGTTTTTCTGATGGCTTTCACCATGCAAAATAAATTTAGTATTTTAATAAATTGAACTTTTACAAACACAGTGATATCAATTTTCTTCATGTCACAACTGGGAAAAGGTTCGGTTCAAACATTCAATATTTTGAAATTCACTAATAGGTAAAAATTTCATCAAACCAATTTTTCCCTTTTTAATCATTACCATAGGTTTGATTGCTTATATAGTGGTGCTTGAAAATTTGTGAATCCTTCAACATTTTCTATATTTTTAGTTATATTTGACCTAAAACTGTACTGAATTTTCACACAAATCCTCAAAGTAGTGAGTCAGAAATATTAGACTTGGTCATTTATTTATTGAGGAATATGATCCAATATCACATGTCTGAGTGGCAAAACTATGTGAACTTTTAGAATTAGCAGATAATTTGAAGGTGAAATTACAGTCAGGTGTTTTCAGTTACTGGGATGGCAATCAGGTGTGAGCGGGTGACCTGCTTTATTTAAAGAACAGGATGTATTAAAGTCTGATCTTTACAACACATTTGTGGAAGTCATGGCATGGACAAAGGAGATTTCTTAAGACCTCAGGAGAAGAGTCGTTGATGTTCATCAGGCTGGAAAAGTATACAAAACCATCTCTAGAGTTTTGACTCCACCAATCCCAATCCACAGTCAGACAGATTGTGTACAAATGGAGGATATTCAAGACCATTATTACCATCCCCAGGAGTGGTTGACCAACAAAGATCATGCCAAAAGCAAGGCGTATAATAGTCCGCGAGGTCACAAAGGAACCCAAGATAACATGTAAGCAATTAAAGGCTTTTCTCACAGCTAATACTAATCTTCATTTGTCCACCAGCAGGAGGACATTGAACAATAACAGTGTGCATGGCTGAAGGTGAAAGCCGCTGCTTTCAAAACAGAACTTTGCTGTTTGTCTGCAGTTTGCCTAAAATCACCTGGACAAATCAGAAAGCTATTGGAAAAATGTGTTGTGGATGGATGAGACCAAAATAGTTTTTTTGGCTTACATGAGAAGCATTCTGTTTAGGGGAAAGGAAAACACTGCATAAAACCTCCGCCATCTTCTGAGTGGTACTATCATAGTTTGGGGCTGTTTTACTGCATCTGGGCCAGGATGGCTTGTGATTATTAATGGAATAATGAATTCTAAATTATACCAGCAAATTCTAAAGAAAATGTCAGAATTTTCTGTCTGTGAGCAGAATCCCAAGAGAACGTAGGTCATGCAGCAAGACAACGGCCCAAAGCACACAAGGCGTTCTACAAAAGAATGGATAAAGAAGGATAAAGTTAACGTTTTGGAACTGCCAAGTAAAAGTCCTGACCTTAATCCTACAGAAATGTTGTGGAAGGACCTGAAGTGGCCGTTCAGGGAGGAAACCCACCAATATAATGAAGCTGATTTGTAAGCATGAATGGGTAAAATTTCTCCAAGGTGACATGCAGGACTCATCAACAGTTACTGAAAACGTTTAGATGCATTTATAGCTGCACATGGGAGTAACACCAGATATTGAATGCAGAGGTTTGCATACTTTGCCACTTACAAACATGTGATATTGGATCATTTTCCCTTTAGGACTTGTTTGAAAATCTGATGTAGAAAGGAGGGTGGTAGAAAAGGAGGAGGAGGTGAGACTACTCCAGTGAGGAAAAAACGAGATCTCTTTTTTTCTAATCTTAAGTTTTTTCAATAGATGGTTTTATCGTGTGTGGTAGAGATAGATGCGTGCAAACAGTTTCAGGTGTTGCCAAATTTTTCCACATTGAGATAAATTGGAACACCATTAATGCGTTCCTGACCTCCCTTAACTACACTACATATAAAAAAACAAATATCAATACTCACCTACTACTTCCGGTCTTCGCGCAGCGCAGGTCTCCGTAGCTGCTGCAGCCTGCCGTATCCTCCTTCATGCTGTCAGAGCATTTCTTCATGGAGGCGGGGCTTGAATACCCCACCTCCAGCAAGCTAATGCTCTGATTGGTTAATCTAGCACCACGTCCAATGAAAGCCATCACTGGTTTAATCAATCACAGCCATTCAATGACATCAATGATTGGTTAACCCAGTGCCAGCTTTCATTGGCTGAAGCGGCGCTGGATTAACCAATCAGAGCATTGCTTGCTGGAGGCGGGGTATTCAAGCCCCGCCTCCAGGAAGAAATGCTCAGTCGACGCGGAGGAGGACACGGCAGTCAGCAGCAGTGCCGCAGGCCGTCGCAAGGATCGGAACACCGGCGGTACGTGAGTATTAGACCCCCCCAGCATAAGCTTGCGAGCTTCTTGACCTGAGAGCAGGCTCGTAACCCGAGCTCTGCTCTTAAATCAGAGCAAAAATTCAGGAGAGAGCCTGCTCGCAAGTCAAGAAGCTCGCAAGCTGAGCATTCATAAGCCATGGTACCACTGTATATATATAAATATATACACACATATATACACATATGTGAGAATGCATGAAGTCACAGTTGGGAGATGTATACACAAAAAAATACATTATTTCTAGACTATTAATATGATCATTCATTTACTTACTTATATATTTCTTTATTTATTCTTTTACTTATATATATATATCCCTGGCTACCAATCTCTATTTGTACTTCATCATCCACCCCTTTGCTTTCTTCCTTTACGTACCCTTATATATATATATATATATATATATATATATATATATATATTCCATGTACCATTATTGGGATGTATATATTATGTAAGGTGTCTCCAACGGGACTGAAGAAGAGGCAAAGTGCCTCAAAATGCTTTTGGTGTTTCATGCTGGATTTATCTAAATAAGGCCCCCTGTCCACACCCACAGCGGAATATTGTTAGCGATATTCCGGCACGGGGGAGGAGGAGGGAGCGCTGACAGGTCTCCAGCAATCGCAGCATGAGCTGTGGTCTGTGTGGTCCAGAATGGAGGAAGCTGAAAGATATCCATCAGCTTGGCCTGGGCCTACGCTACCCAGGATGTGCCAATGCTGTTATCCGCGCTGAGAGAAAAAGAGAAGGAAACCAGAGGAGTGTGTGAGGACCGGTAGAGAGTAGGGGCTCCTCCACACCTGCATATTTCTTGCGCGTTTTTTTCACACGATTGTCAATAAGACTTTCTAATGTTAAAAACGCATTGCACAAAAATTGCAAAGCACCAACCGCCGATGCATTTTTAACAATAGAAAGTCCCATTGACAGTCGCGTGAAAAAATTGCAGCGATATCGCGTGAAAAAAACGTGCAAGAAAAAAGTGTGCAGGAGCCCTAAGAGAGAGAGAGAGGCCGGGAGCAGGATCTCACAGATAACTAGGCCTGTGGATTGTCTGGATTTACCCCAAGAGTCCTCCCTGTCACACCACCTTCTGAGAGTGTAAAAGTGTTCTTTTCTGGACTGTTATTGTTTTTGTTGGAACTTTGTTGGATTTAAGTAAATGGGAATTACCGACCGTTCACAGTTTGCTCAGAAAGTTATCCCTGTGCATGGACTACTTTATTTCCGTCTCAAGGTTTACCACAGAGGAAAGAACGGTGGCGTCACGAGTGACAAAGAACTGAAAGGTAACCGCTAGGGAGTAGATGGTAGAGCCACCGTGACAAAAACCTTTATCCACCCTCACCATCTCCTGGGCTCTCTCCTTGGATGCTGCACTTGCAGTGGGCAGACAAGCGCCTATAAAGCATATTGTGCAAACTCTGGCCACTCATCCAGCTTAGACACCCAGAAGTCAATGTGCCAATGCCATGTCTGAGTACATTTATGCAAGAGCCAACATACTCTTGGACCATCATGGATAAGTGCTACCTGTGACTGTGAATCCTACCCTATGCTGTTGCTGCAGACTGCAATGGGTTAAAAAAAACTATGCCACACCTCAGTTAGACTTTCCCTGCCACCGGTGTTGGTGCTGCTGCAGTGGTTTCTTGCTCGTCCTCCATGCCGCATAGCTGCAATCCATTGCGGATGCATCCCCATGGCATGGGGAAATGCTCTGCCCAAGCTGCTTAACAGTCTGTCCTAATCATGCTGCATTCTGCGGTCCATCTTCACTGCCGGAAAGAGATTTGTTGTTTTGGCCTTGTAGCGACCAATAATGATCTCGTTTTGATGTGGGATATGCTACGGTCCTTCTGCAAGCACTGCAGCATAAAAGTACTCATATGCCTCAAAGTGCCTAAGGGTGATGTTCGACATTCCTTGGGGTCAGGTCTAAGAGTGTCCCGCTTTTCAGGTAAAATAGCTGAGGTTAGTGATGGATGGAAAGAGCATTGCATACCCCTCTCCCTGCGGGGTCAAGTAATGGTAGACTGCCCAGACAGTTGACAGATTGATATGCCTTTCTCCAACTCCTTTGACGACAACACATCATTTTGCCTCAGGCACTGCAGTGTCTGTTCCAGTAGGCAGACAACAGGGATGGTCACACGGATCAGTGCATCATCACGACTGATCAATTTGGTCACTTCCTGAAAGCAGGTTAAAACGGCACATATGTCTTTGGCTTGATAGCATTCCACAGGCGCCAAGTGATCAGCCTCCATGAAGCTCCTGCTAATGGCATACACAATCTGGTACTCGGTGATCGCTCTCTGCTGCTGGATTAGCCTCTGCATGATATACAACGTTGAATTCCACCATGTATGCAAGTCACAGATGTGACGCTTGGGTGGTAGCCCGAACTGTCGCTGCACCTCCACCAGATGAGTGGCGACTGGGTGTGAATACTGAAAGTGCAAGCACATTTTCCTTGGCTTTTCCAGCAGTGGATGTAAACCTGGGTAATCGTTTAGGACAGTGATGGCGAACCTTTTAGAGACCGAGTGCCCAAACTGCAACCCAAAACCCATATATTTATGGCAAAGTGCCAACATGTCAGGGGGTGGGGCTTATCACTACGTATGATTTTACCCCCATTGTTCTAAAAAGGACAGGGCCACTTCAAAATAGACAGCGTGCAGATTTTGACTGGTTTTTGGATGCGGAAATGCTGCAGAATGTCCTCTAGAAATTTCAGTGGACAATTCTGCAGCATTTCCGCATCCAAAAGCAGTCAAAATCTGCACGCTGTCTATTTTGAAACAGCCCTGCCCATTTTTGCCACATGTAAACATACCCCAGCGATAATAGTGACCCCCCACAGCGGCTCCCAGTATATTAGCGACATCCCACAGTGACCCCTAGTATAATAGCAACATCCGACAGTGGCCCCCAGTATAATAGCCACATATTACAGCGGCCCCCAGTATAATAGAGACACCTCACAGTGACCCCCAGTAGTAATTCCGACACCCCACAGCAACCCCCAGTAGTAATACTGACACCCCATAGCGGGCCCCAGTAGTAATAGTGACACTCCACAGCAGGCCCCAGTAGTAATAGTGACATCCCACAGTGGCCCCCAGTGTCATAGTGACACCCCACAGCGGGCCCCAGGTGTAATAGAGACACCCCACAGAGGCCCCCAGTGTAATATTGACACCTCATAGCGTACCCCAGTGTAATAGTGACACCCCACAGCGGCCCCCAGAGTAATAGTGACACTCCATAGTGGCCCCCAGAGTAATCGTGATGCCCCACAGCGGCCCCCAGTAGTAATAGTGACCCCCCTACAGCGGCCCCCAGTAGTAATAGTGACACCCCACAGTGGCCCCCAGTGTAATAGTGACACGCCATAGCGGCCCCCAGTGTAATAATAACACACGACATTGGCCCCCAGTATAATAGTGACACACCACAGTGGGCCCCAGTAGTAATAGTGACACCTCACAGCATATCCCAGTAGTAATAGGGACATCCCACAGCGGCCCCCAGTGTAATAGTGACACCCCACAGCGGCCCCCAGTGTAATAGTGACACCCCACAGTGGACCCCAGAAAAATAGTGACACCCCATAGCAGCCCCCAGTAGTAATAGTGACACCCCACAGCAGGCCCCAGTAGTAATAGTGACACCCCACAGCGGCCCTCAGAAAAATAGTGACACCCCACAGTGGCCCCCAGTAGTAATAGTGACAACCCACAGCAGCCCCAGTATAATAGTGACACCCCACAGCGGCCCCCAGTGTAATAATGACAACCCACAGCGGCCCTCAGTGTAATAGTGACACCCCACAGTGGCCCGCAGAGTAATAGTGACACCCCACAGCGGCCCCCAGAATAGTAGTGACACCCTACAGCGGCCCCCAGTAGCAATAGTGACCCCCCCACAGCGGCTCCCAGTGTAATAGTGACACCTCACAGTATACCCCAGTGTAATAGTAACACCCCACAGCAGCCCCCAGTATCATAGTGACCACCCCCTGAGACCCACATACTTACCTCCTCCTTCTCGTGGAGGCTCCCCTCCTCCTCTGCTCAGCATTGCTGCTGGCGCTGATCCCGGTGCACACTTTGACATCAGTGTGCTGCCAGACGCCTTCTCCCCCTGCTCTCGTGGAACCTAAGAGGAGACGTCCGGGGAGGAGGGAGGAGGATCCCGGCTGCACACTGACGTCACAGTGTGCGCCGGGATCAGCGCTGCTAGCAGTGCAGCTGAGTGAATGCCGGCAGGGGAGCCGCGCTCCTGCCGGTATTCACAGGTGGTGAGTAGCCACTTGTGCCAATAAGGAGGGCCCTGCGTGTCGCCTCTGGCACGCGTGCCATAGGTTCACCACCACTGTTTTAGGAGGTGCTGTACTACCAGGTTCATCACATGAACCAGGCAAGATACATGTCTGCTATTGCCAATGCAAAGGGCTTCCAGCAGGTTGGCCCCTTTGTCACATACAACCTTGCCTGGCTTCAGATTGTGCGGGGTCACCCACATGTCAGCCTGGGCCTATAGAGTAGTCAACAGCTCTTCAGTCATGTGGCTGTGCCTCCCTAGACATGTGAGTTTTAGGACAGCATTTTGGCGATTACCATGTGCACCGCTATATTAGAGGTCAGATTTTGTCACATACGGATGTCTTTGCTGATTTGAAGGGTGTTGAAAGGTGGTATGAAGAGGTGGTGGAAGAAAAGGAGGAGGAGCGGGGTGAGTAGGGGACAGACAAGGATGAATGACTCTTGGGGATACCGTGAACTACCACTTTCAGATTCATGCCGCACCTTCAGTTCATTGACCCAGTGTGCTGTTAAGGATATGTAACTCCCCTGGCCATGCTTGCTGGACCACATGTCCATGGTCAGGTGTACTTTGCCACTGATAGCATTGTTCAACGCCAGCGACATGTTTTCACTTACATGGTGGTGCAGGGATGGTTTTTGGGGCAATTAAATGGTGGTTGGGCATCTGATACTGTGGATTAGCATGGAGCATCATGTTGTGGAAAACATCTGTGTCCACTAGCCTGAAGGTCAGCATTTCCAGTGCAAGCAGCTGTGTAAGGCTTGCGTTCAGGCTCTGTGCTCAGGGATGGTTGAGGTGGTATATTTTTATGCTTCCATAGCTAGGGGATGGAAGGCTGGCTGCTGACCTGGTACATGATGGGGTAGATGTCAGTGACGGTGAAGGTGGTGGTGATGGTGGTAACTCAACTTCTGCTCTCTGATTCCCATTCCTGGCTCTGAGGCATGCAGCTAGATTATCAATTGCGCGGGAGAGGCCTGAAGTAGTCATGCTACTACCTTTACAGAAAACTGCCTCTCTGTGCTCGGAGGCCACTGCATGAACAGGGAGGGAAATGGTAGAAGAGGCAGCTACAGCAGCGGAAGAGGGAGCAGTATGAGGCTGACTCTTTGCCCCCTGGCCAGGTGGGCTCTCCAAGGCAGTGGATGGTGGGAGTTCATGTGACTGTATATACATGTAGTGTTGAGGTCGTTTATATTCTTGCTGCATTTTAAACGTTTACCACAAATCTTACAGATGACCACTCTTCTGTCAGCACCTGCAGTTTCAAAGAATGCCCACATGATTTGTGAACAGACCTAGCTGTGGACCTTGTGTTGCTGCTGCTGCTACTGGTGGTAACTGAGGGTGGTGACACTGCCCTTTTGTTTTTCTGTGACACCCTACTCGCTGCTTTGCCAGGGTGCTTCTCCACCTCATCCTCCTCCCAATGCAAGCTGCTATCAATACTCTCCCTGTCTTCCATGTTGGGTCACGACTAGGGATGAGCGAGTATACTCGCTAAGGCACTACTCGCTCGAGTAATGTGCCTTAGCCGAGTATCTCCCCGCTCGTCCCGAAAGATTCGGGGGCCGGCGCGGGGAGCTGCGGGGGAGAGCACGGAGGAACGGAGGGGAGATCTCTCTCTCACTCTCTCCCGCCCGCTCTCCCCTGCTCCCCGCCGCAATTCACCTGTCAGCTGCGGCGGCCCCTGAATCTTTAGGGACGAGCAGGGAGATACTCGGCTAAGGCACATTACTCGAGCGAGTAGTGCCTTAGTGAGTATACTCGCTCATCCCTAGTCAAGACCTGATCATCCTCCAACTCCCCTTCCTCATTCTTCTCCTCCTGAACGAACTCCGTCACAGTGAGCACTGGAGGCTGGTACCTCCATTTCCACATCCCCCCCACATGTACACATTCCTTGTGGAGGGCTGACCGTACGCACTGACCCACCATCATCTTCCTCTTCGGAGGAAAAAATAGTTGGGTATCAATGCATTTAATGTCTTGGTCTTCTCCCTCTAGTTGTTTGGACTGCCCAATTGACATCCATGACACTAAATGATCAAACAGATCCTCAGACGGCAGTGGAAATGAATGTACTGCTTCCCTCCTGACAGCGGCAGCAACCGACAAGTAATTAAAATGGGGAAAGATCAAAGTTCATGACGCCAGCCTGAATCCAGGTTGAAACCTGTTCCAGGCGAAATAATAAGCAAAATGGTTAAATTAAAGGGGTTGTCCCGCGAAACAAAGTTGGGGTATACACTTCTGTATGGCCATATTAATGCACTTTGTAATGTACATTGTGCATTAAATATGAGCCATACAGAAGTTATTCACTTACCTGTTCCGTTGCTAGCGTCCTCGTCTCCATGGTGCCGTCTAATTTTCAGCGTCTAATCGCCGATTAGACGCGCTTGCGCAGTCCGGTCTTCTCCCTTCTGAATGGGGCCGCTCGTGCCAGAGAGCTGCTCCTCGTAGCTCCGCCCCGTCACGTGTGCCGATTCCAGCCAATCAGGAGGCTGGAATCGGCAATGGACCGCACAGAAGACCTGCGGTCCACCGAGGGTGAAGATCCTGGCGGCCATCTTCGCAAGGTAAGTAAGAAGTCACCGGAGCGCGGGGATTCGGGTAAGTACTATCCGTTTTTTTTTAAACACCTGCATCAGGTTTGTCTCGCGTCGAACGGGGGGGCTATTGAAAAAAAAAAAAAAACGTTTCGGCGCGGGACAACCCCTTTAAAAGAAAATGGGGGAGCTAGTCCTTTTTCCCTTATTTTGTACTCACACTTCTGTTTCTCACCGCACTGTAACTGGCTTTAGCTCTGTCTTTACATCTGCTTTGTTTACTTGCTTGTTCTCAACTCTCATCCTACCACTTCCTCTATTCACTAGCTTTTATGTTCTCACTAAATTCTCTTGATCAATCCTTGAGGAGGGGTTATTCTTCAATCTCAAAACAGCTATCTCTAGTTAGACAGTCTTCAGCATATACTGGGCTTTTAAATGTCTTTGTTTCTATGTGCAATCGTTGTATGATTCAATGAAAGTTATATTTTAAAGAGATCCAATTCCCAGTTAATGCTTATGGCAAGAGCGTTTTTGATTATAATAGGACTGGATTGGATTCTGAGCCAATTTTTCCTTTTTTTGTCTTTTTACACATTTAATAAAAACATGAGGGAAATCTGGAGACCAACAGACCTGACACCACCTAATTTCTTCTTGTGTGGCCATGTATACATTAGTCCATGAACAATTGGCGCTTTCAAAGTTGTGATATGGCAGGAGGTTGCTGCCATTACCGATTCACATTAGAAGTCGCCAACATGTAGACTTGCATACAAAAGTGCTTGGATGCTGGGGGAAGCCATTTTTAGTATATGCACAGAGCAGACTTTGTTTTGCAACAAACAGGGTAAATACATGTCAATTTTCATAGGGAACTATACAAAAATGAAAAAGCTACTGAGGAATGTTTGAGTTTCCTAGCGAGAGAATCACCCCGTATTTTTCCTCATTGCTGGATACATAAGTCCTTAGATTTCCCATGTTTGTTTTTGGGTCAGAAAAACTGCAGTTTTCTCAAAAAACAGTGTGTGTGAAACCATAGTTAGGAATCCTTTAGACATAATCTTTATTTCTGGTGTTTTTTTTTCTGATTAAAAGATCCTTCACAGAAATCGTATGTGAATTTTCTGATGGTGCCTGTGTTTTTAGTGGCATGTTTATGGTGGGGGTTTTTTGTCACATTTTTATTCTTATAAAAAAAACCATTCCACTGTTTTGCCCTCTTCTCAACTCTGCAAGAGGAATGTAGAGCAGCCGTTAATGAAGAGTCATCCAGGAGCTGAAAGAGCCGGCCCTCTTTGGTGATCTGAGCCAAATGATCCAACTCACCAGAAGGACTGGACTTCCTATCACTACACTAGATGGAGCTCTAGGAAAGCTTTAAAACTGTATATGACTATGCAAGGAAAAATCATGAATATGTTGGAATTCTAAAGAAATAATCCACAAGATTATTTAGAAGATTTGCAAGGCTTTAAACATCTTAATTCAGAATGTGTTGTCCACTGGTGAAGTCCACGCAGGTTCCAAAAATCTGACTCTTTTCAGACCACCATGTGGACACTCTCCCATACACTTCTATGCACAGCAGTCTGAAAACAGTCAGTTTCAGATCAGAACTACTCAATCAACAATTCCCTGACAAAAGTCAGAGAAAATCAACATGTCACAGTTTGTGAGGTAGATGGTTCACTATGACCTGATTAAGACAGGTCTCACAGGTTTGATGACCAGCCTTAGAACTAAGGAGGTTGGAAATGTGCATTCAGAGCCACAATCTGTGACCTTGGCATCACTGCTGAAGAGCTAGATCTGCTTATCGGGTGGCTTAACCCACAGTCTACAAGATGTGTCAAGAGACCCCAAACTGTCCACCTTAGTAATCCTTAGTAAATGAAGGGTAAGTGGATAAAAGAATGCAAAAATTGGATCACTGAGCAATAGAAGAACATCACATAGTCAGGTGAATCTAGACTGTGCCATGCGGATGATAGGGCTAGAATTTGGTGTAAGCAGTAACATCAGCACCTCCATGAAATTTGGAGCACCTGCAAAAAGCTATCCTGCCCACATGGACTAATATTCCTGCAGAATGACACCTAGTGCAATCTATGCCACGTCAAACTGCTGTTGTTCTAAAGCCCAAAGGGGTCCAACATGCTACAATGTGTCTTTCATAAAGTGGCCATCTAGTGTATTCTGCATGTATTAACACGCAGTTATATACCGTGTTTCCCCGAAAATAAGACACTGTCTTATGTTAATTTTTGCCCCAAAAGTGGCACAGTGTCTTATTTTCGGGGGGCTGCCTTATACTAACCTAGTCTGTGGTGTCCCAATGCCTTGCGATGGTCTCCTGTGGTGCTGTGGCCAACTGCAGTGTCCTCTCCGTCTGCCATCTCAGCTTCTTTCTATTGACGGGGCTTTGAATACCCCATCTCCAGCAAATCGAGTGCTGGGATTGGCTAATCGAGCGCCAACAGCCAATCACAGCTGGTGCTCAATGAGCCAATCACAACCATTCAGTGATGTAATTTGCTTTGCTAGAGGCAGGGTAAAGGAGCTGAAATGGCAGATGGGGAGGACACTGCAGTTTGCCGCAGCGCCACTAGAGACCATCGGGATGCCGCGGACCAGATGAGTATTGATTTTTTTAATGCAGGTTAGCTAGGTCTTATTTTCGGGGAAGGTCTTATATGTCAAGCCTCGCCTGAAAACTGGGGTCGGTCTTATTATCAGGGTAGGTCCTATTTTCAGGGAAACACGGTAGTTACTAAATTTGAAAGATCCAAATTAAACTTATCTCAAATCTTGCTTTTTGTCCAGTTACATTTTTACTTCTCATGCGAAAAACATTTGTGCTAATAAGATCAGATAGATGAATTCATTGGATCAAATTACTGTATATTCATACTTTCTTTTTAGCTATTAGAACTATTTATATAACCAGTAATAAGTATGATGGACACTACATAGCTTGCAGAAGCAACAATAAACTTTTGTTATGCACTTTTTTCACACACAAGGAACTGAAAGCACAGCTTTGAAATTCTTGCTGCATTGTGGAGCAGGGGAGTCACAGTGGCTGCTGTCTTGGCCCTTATCTCGAACAAGCACAATTTTATAAGAAGCCAATCAGTCTTTCGGTATATTTTTAGAATGTGGAAGGAAACCCACACAAACATGGGCAGAATGTACAAATGCCATTCAGATGTGGTCAATGGTGAAATTTATATTCACAACCACAAGTGCTGCATACAGTGACGATTACGATATAGGTAGTTTGGGTGGCTGCATTCGGCTCGAGATTCTCAGGGGAGCACATGGCCACTCAAACCTCCTTACAAGAGAATCTGTCACTAATCAGTGGATCCTTTACAGCCATGTCCCTGCTGACTCTATGGCATATATTCTTTTGCTCCTACAACTTTCCTCCTTCTCCTATAAGATGCAGGCCTCAGTGCTAGTACAGTATTCAGGCAATTGAACGCTCTCCTCCACTCACAGTCAACTAAACTTGATGTAATCCACATCTTATAGGCAGTCACTGCAGCGTCCGAGCGGAGGCGCACCAATGTGGGGAGATCACGGGTAAACAAGATGGATGTCATGGGTGGCTCTTAGATCTCTCCCTGCAATGGCAGCAGAGGTCTAGCTCAGTCGTGCACAGTGGCAAAAGGGTTACTACAGTTAGCAATTATCAAAGGTGGTTTGTCACATGATGCCAGTACCTCTTCCTTTATGGACTCAAAGGGTTAATGGAAAAATAATTGACACGAGTCCTGGTATCTTTGATTTGCAAACTGGAGGTACTGAGTTTACTTCAGCTTTTGATAATATTCAGAACCAACAAGTACAGTTGATCAGTAATGGCAGAAGTAATGCTTTGCATAGACAATAATGTTGCTCCAAGTTCCAGTTTAGTACAATACAATTTAAATTTCAATGCCCTCTCTCTCTCTAAGAATTCCCACAGTCCTAGTTATCTGAAGGTGATACCTTGAAGATTACTATGCAGTTTGTGAAGTTACTTTAGAAGTGGGCCTTTTTTCCTTTTCCTGATTTTACTTTTAGCAGAGGCTCTTGCAACTCACTGTTGTGTAGATAGGTCCCAATCTTTCTCCTCCCCACTGTGCTTGATTTGGAAGCTTGTAAATGTCTGCTTCCGGCTCCGGACAATGGTAAACCTCTCCTCCTCCTCTAACAACCTCCTCACTACATCCGCTAACTCCTCCTTCACTTTCTCTCTTTTCTCTTGCACTTTTTCCAAACTCCTCCCAACATCCTGTCTCACCTTGCTCACTTTCCCGCTCTTGACTCTGACCCTTCTCCCTCTACAAATCAGGGATAGAATGACAAGCAGCCAATTAGCAGCCAGCTGTTGCCAAGTAGTTAGCTTAAGCTCGTGAAGAAGAGGGGAAAGACAGGGTCTTTCAGACATATGACATCCTCTATGTCACAGTATAAGCACCTAGCCAGCTGTTACAGGACTTGTGACTGTGTGGCTACCCTGGAGGACCCCCCCCCCCCCGGGCCACTGCATCAGTGCGGAAGAAGGGAGAAGATGTAGGAACAGAAAAAAATATGACATAGAGTTAGTGGGGATGCAGCTGCCACTATAGCTGCTCCCGCAGATCAGTAATAGGCACTCTTTATGAAGTTTTAACACCAGCATTGACTGAATGTCACTGAAACGTGGCTGGCATGTCTCCAGCAGGCCATACTTCTGTTAGCAGGTGAACGGACTGACTGGAAGAAGACTTTCTTGGCAGGGAGCCAGCAAAGTCAATGTACCAAGCAGTGGCAGCAGTGTTCCCGGCAGCGCTCTCAGCGGCAGTAGCGTTCCAAACGTGCTTCACTGACATATTGTAAGTATGTAAAAGTGTGCCTGTGTATGTTTGCACAGTATATGAAATGTATGTATTTAAAAGCACGTGTTTATGTATGATGTGACAGGCAGGTAAGCTTGGTTGTGGAGGGGAGGTATATTTCCCTTACGTTTCTGAAATAGGTGGAGTAACTGGGAGAGTATTACCTGCTGGGTATTTAAAGCACAGAGAGAACAATGTTGCTCTGCCTGAGGACACAGAAAGCTGGTCTATATGAGTGTCAGTGTAAATATTTGCTAGTTGGTATGTTTTCAGGTGGCCAAATTAACTGTTAATGTTCGAGCTTGAAGAAGCTTACAAATCACACACACTTGGAATGTGAAAGGGAGGCATTTCTTCTTTATTAACACGGCATCTCAATTTATAGTGTAAAGTAAAACAGAACATATTCTTGGGAAACTGGTGCTGATTACTTCACGTTCGTCAGTCTGGTTTTCTTGTCTCAAGTTGCTTAACAATCAAGATTGTCCAGTATATCTGCAAAGTTCTCGTAAAGGAAAATGACAAAAATAAGACATAGCAGACAGAAGCATATAAGATGGATGCAAGACACAAAATGGATACATATTTCTTCTCTCACACGAGTCACTCAAAAGGTCTATCAGTACAGTTGCTAAAGCCTGTTGTTTTTTGGCAGAGGAAATCTCTCTGGCTGGTAGAGAGGGTTCTACTCTTGCCGAACAGGCAAGGTATTTCTCTTGCTAATGGCAACTAAAGTTACAGGGGAAGTCAGTGAGTTTTTGATTTTTAATTCTGCCAGTATTCATCGCCTGGTGCTGAAGAACACCCATGCTACATTTCACTCAAAAGGACCAGAATTGTGGACTTGTATACAACACAAACAGATTTTTTTGTTTTCTGTATAAGATAATGTACTCCCTACTATACATTAAAAATGTTAGAAATGTCTTCGGAGCTTTGCAAATTGTATAAGTGCATTCAGTATGCATATTTTAGATTGTATATGTTCAAAAAACTCCTGGGTGACTTTTGGTATGGTTATAGTATAGACTATTCCATACATGGGTCAGATAAAAACCCAAACAAATATGCTACAGCTCTAGCTTGGACATTTGGTTTGTACTGCTTAGCTATACTATTCAGAAATCTGTGAGAATGTTACAGAATACACGTGTAGTTTTTGTCTTAATATACAGTAGTACATAGAAGTAAAATCTGCATTATACTAGGGATGCAAGTTCCTGTTTCCTGTGATTGTTTCAGTTTCATATTTAATGCATGTAACTTTATGGACTGATAGAGAAAGTTAGGCCAAATGATGATAATTAGTGATGAAGCTTTTTAATATTCAGAGAAAAAATATTTACTAAGTGCTATTAGAGAACACTTACGGAACATTCAGGTTAATGGTCTATGGGGTATTTATCTGGTGCTAAATTATGCCTAATGGAATAACAGTACTAAGAAAATATGGGCTGAATTCCTAATGCAAAAGAAGAATGCAAAGTACTAAACAGAAAAGCCCAACACGGAATACAGTACAAAGTAAGTATACATGTTTAAAATGTAGTATATGCATTTAAATATCATCGAATTGCAAGAAAAAGTAAGTGAACCCTTTGGACTTCTGTAATGATTACTAAAGGTCCCCTCTTACATGTCCCAATTATCGGGCACGAATGTTACTCCAAACGTTACTTCCCCGACAATCTTGTTATGTAAAGGGGCCAACAATCAGTCATCTAACCAGCAAATACTTCTTCTTTGGCTGATCATTGATTTTCAGCAAACATAAAATGCTCACTAATCGGCTGAACATCTCACCGTGTGAATAGAGAGATGCACAGCCAGCTTATGAAAAAGAACGATCACACTTACAATCAATCATCCACATAGCAGCAATTCTCAGACTGTGTAAAGCAAAAGCAAGCAAGCTCCAATTGACATCCTTGTCAATAGGCATTCATTTACATGGGATCAAAAATTGGCCTATATAAAGGACCTTTATTTATAATTACAGTCAAACAGAAAGTAACAAAACTAATAACACACAAACAGTTCTACTGTTCATGTCTTTTATTGAACACATTGAGTAAACTTCCAAAGTGCAGAGAGAGAAAGTAGGTGAACCTTTGTGTTATAACTTCTTTAAGAGCAAATTGCCTAAAGATATTTGAACTAAGGTGATGAGATTGGAAGTGTAGGTTTCACAGGTGCTCTGCCAATTAAATAAAATCACACAGAGCCTGGATACTGACAAATTCATTCTTCTAAAGAAAGATCAGTGAGCAATGCCTTTATACAGACAACTTTAAGAAGATACAGAGACAGATGAAGCTGGAAAAAAATACCAAAGCATTGCTAAAGAGCTCAGCGTACATCAGTCTATGCTTCGACAAAATTGTCTACAAATGGAAAATTTCAGGACTGTTGCTGCTCTTTCTAGGAGTGGATGTCCTATTAAAGGGGTTTTCCCATCTTGTAAAACAATGCACTCACCCATTAGATGTTTATTTCCAAAATGCTTCATTCTCCAGACACTGATTCCTCTGATTGTTTACCGCTTGTTGCGAGGGAAACAGACCATCTCTTCTATGGGAAGAAATAGCAGAGGAGGCCGGTGCTTGCCCACTTCTTTTATCTAATTTAGATGGACAGGTTTTCAGGAGCACAGGCACACTAGCCTTTGGCCCACCCACCAACTACTATTGTGCTCTGCTATTTTTTTCCATAAAAGAAGTGTTTTGTTTCCCAGAGGGCAGAGAAATCAATGGCTGCAATATCTGGAGAATGGAGCATTTTGGAAATAAACATCTTATGGGTAAGTCCTTTGTTTTGCGATTTCTAACACATTGAAATAGGATTCCCTAGATGGAAATACCTCTTTAGGATCTCTCCAGGACCACAATGGTCAATCCTGAAAGAGATGAGAAAGATCCTAAGGCTAACTTCAAATGGGCGAGGGCAATATTGGGCCGTGAATTGTTGTTTTAGTCAGAAATCAGTACAAATTCCTTGCATCCAGGAAATAGAGAATTTCCTGCCATAGGGCAAGACGTCAGTGAGACTATCATATTGGAAGTAGGACCAGCTAATTAAAGTAGGCTCCCAGTACAGCCTATATGTGCATGAGGTAAAGGGACTCAGCTGTGAAGGGGTAAATAAGTTAATTTCAGTTGTTTATGATCCTGAGGTAGTTAAATTGCTAAGAACATAGCTGAGGGCAGAGTTGCTGGTCATTTTGATACCCCCCTTTTTTCAATTTGAGGTTGTCCCCTTTAAGGGTAATGCCACAGACAGAGTCTATCTCCTCCTGGTTATTTATCATCTATCTTACCCCAAGCAGTTTTCTCTGAATGCTGAGGGGCTCCTGAGCTGCTGGCATTAAGATATGCATCATGTGACTACATTGGCTTTGATATGGCACTTCAGTCATGTGATGCAGTATTCGGATAACTTCTTATTGGTTGGGGTTTTAATTCTTTGGGTTTCCGGTTTGGCGTTACCAATGGGATCTAAGGCATCCTACTATTATTTAGAACTATCCTCATTTTTAGAGTAGGTGAGAGGAAGGAATTTCCTGATGCTGGTGTAATACACTACATAGATGATTCTGTTTATGGGGCATCAGGGTAATGAGGGTATGCACAAGTTTTAGAGGGCATGTAGTCAGGATGGAGGATTTTGGGGTGCCACTGGCGAACGGAAAAAATGGTATGGCCCTGTACTCGGTTGGAATTTTTAGGTATTCAATTGATAGCATTGCGATGGTTTTCCGAATTGCCAATGTCAAAGGTGTATAGTTTATGGGTTTAATTAGTCAGACATTACATAAAAAGGCAGATTACATGGAGGGAGTTGCAGCGGTTAGCAGGTCGGTCCTGTTTGGCTTCACGGGTGATTATTATTGGTCGCAGTTATTCCCGCAGGTTATGTGTGGTGATGTGCGGTTGGAAGTCCCATACATCGCATGCGTGAATGTCAAGGGAGCTAAAGCAGGATTTAGTGGTATGGTTGGTATCTGTGACTTTAATGGTCAATCAGCTTGGTAATGGGAGTTTGTGGAAGCAGATGAGTTATCATGAGGTGCTGACATCAGTGGATAATGGTTATGGAGTGATTGTTGGTCAGAGCTGGTCGGCAGGAGTTAGTTCGTGTGCTAATCAGATTATGTCTAACATATAACATCTTATTGAGGGTTAGAGATTGTCAGTGTGAGATTAATGCGGCTGTTATATCAATCTTGTTTGCGGATGCAGCAATTCAGGGAAGAAGAGTCCAACATTTAGGATGCAGCGCTCATATAGCTCAGTTTGGAAGGTATTGTCGGGTATTGCTTTCTTTCAAAGATGGTATAACCTCGTACCTATTAATTCTGTTTTTCAGGTAGAGCGATTGATCAGGGGCTGTAAGGCAGTAGTGTATGCCCCTGATCAACGCTCTGCTATCACAGTTAGCTTACTAGGGAAGTTGGTAAAAGTATTGCCTTAGGTGTGTAGATCAGCGTATGAGGTACAGCTGTTTAGATGTGACTTAGGCCGCCTGCACACGAGCGGAAATCCTGCCGCGGGATTTCCCGCGGGATTTCCGCCGCTGAAAGTCTGCATAGGAGTGCATTAAAATACGCACTCCTATGCAGACGGCCGCGGTTTGGCCGCGCGAAATCTCGCGCGGCAAACAAACCGCGGCATGTCCTAATTTTCTGCGGGGCACGCACTCACCCGGCCGCCGGCTCCGGTCTGCGCATGCGCCGGCTGCGCAGCAGCCGGCACATGAAAGAGCCGGGGCCGCCAGGCGCGGGTGAGTACGCGCTCGTCCCTGCAGGCGCTCGGGTCGGATCGCGCGGCGAGAATTCTCGCTGCCGGATCCGACCCGCTCGTCTGCAGGCGGCCTTAAGGATGTGTCAAACCATGGGAGCGTTATAATCATTAAAGACAGAATGGGTAAAGGGGTGCGGATTCGCTTGTTTGCATTTTCATGAGAATATATGCTTGCTTAGGAATTTGCAGACGTTTATGTGTCTATGCTCGCAAGCACCAGGTTCTTTGTTGATCCATGTACCCTGTTTCCCTGGAGATAAAACCTACCCCAGAAATAAACCCTAGCAAGATTTTTCAGTATTTTTCAGGATGCTTGAACTTTAAGCCCTATTCCAAAATTAAGCCCTATTTGCAGTTAATTAAAGAAAAAAGTCAATGTAAATAGTGTCCAGGCAGCTATACATGGCAAAAGTAAGATCTTATGGAGCAAAGATTAGCTGAAGACCCTGTCTTGTTTTCGGGGAGACAGGGATGATGGACAGTCATTATCTTGCTTTTAATGTATAATAGTGCTTAAAACTGTTTACAGGTGTGGTTTTATTGAAGAACTAGCTTACCCATCGCGCGTTGCTGCGAAGACAGACAGACATACATACATTCGTTTTTATACAGTATATCTAGACAACAACCAATCACAGCACAGCTTTCATGTTACCTCAGTGGTATAAGAAGTAGCAACCAATCACAGCACAGCTTTCATGTTTCCTCAGTAGTATAATATATAGCAACCAATCACAGCACAACTTTCATGTTACCTCAGTAGTATAAGAAGTAGCAACCAATCACAGCACAGCTTTCATGTTGCCTCAGCAGTATAATATATAGCAACCAATCACAGCACAACTTTCATGTTACCTCAGCAGTATAAGAAATAGTAACCAATCACAGCACAGCTTTCATTTTACCTCAGCAGTATAATATATAGCAACCAATCACAGCACAGCTTTCATATAACCTCAGTAGTATAAGAAGTAGCAACCAATCACAGCACAGCTTTCATGTTGCCTCAGCAGTATAATACATAGCAACCAATCACAGCACAACTTTCATGTTACCTCAGTAGTATAGGAAATAGTAACCAATCACAGCATAGCTTTCATTTTACCTCAGCATTCTCAATATCCAGCAATAGTCTTGCGAAATGTTCGACGGATGCATCATTTTGTAGTTGAACACACTTGCTCGTAATGCCTTTTGCTTTCGTGCTTGAGATGGAAATCAAACGATCTTTGTCTGGGGGGCATAACTGTCGGCTAAGCTCGCACGCGCGCAACCTATCGTAACATAACATAGTAACATAGTATGTAAGGCTGAATGAAGACAATGTCCATTTAGTCCAGCCTGTCTATCCTCCTGTGTTGATCCAGAGGAAGGCAAAAAAAACCCCAAGGGCAGAAGCCAATTTAGTCTTTTTGGGGAAAAAATTCCTTCCCGACTCCCTAATGGCAATCAGACTGTTCCGTGGATCAACCCCTAATAGTTCCTACTTGCCTGTATACCCGGATTGACAATTAACCTAAGACTTGTATCCTATAATGTCCTTCCTCTCCAGAAAGACATCAAGTCCCCTTTTAAACTCCTCTATGGATTTTGCCATCACCACTTCCTCCGGCAGAGAGTTCCACAGTCTAACTGCTCTTACAGTAAAGAATCCCCTTCTATGTTGGTGATGAAACCTACTTTCCTCTAATCATAGCGGATGTCCTCTTGTTACCGTCGCGGTCCTGGGTGTAAACAGATCTTGGGAGAGATCCTTGTATTGTCCCCTCATGTACTTATACATGGTTATTTGGTCGCCCCTTAGCCGTCTTTTTTCTAGAGTAAATAATCCCAATTTGGATAGCCTTTCTGGGTATTCCAGTCCCTTCATTCCATGTATTAGTTTAGTTGCCCTTCTTTGAATCCCCTCAAGCACTGTGACATCTTTCCTGAGCACCGGTGACCAGAACTGTGCGCAGTATTCCATGTGGGGCCTGACTAGTGCCTTATATAGTAGGATAATGTTCTCGTCCTTCGCCCCTATACCTCTTTTAATGCACCCCAAGACTTTATTTGCCTTTGCAGCAGTTGACTGGCATTGATTACTCCAGTTTAGTCTACTATCCACTAATACCCCCAGATCCTTTTCCATATCACTTTTCCCTAGTGGTACCCCATTAAGTGAATATTGGTGACATCCGTTTCTCCTGCCCATGTGCATAGTCTTACATTTTTCAACATTGAACTTCATTTGCCATTTTTCTGCCCAAGCCCCCAGCTTATCCAGGTCCGTTTGTAGCCGCACATTGTCCTCCGTTGCATTAATTATATTGTATAATTTTGTGTCATCTGCAAATATTGATATCGTAGGATAGTTGTACTCTTCCCAGGAGTGTACTCAACAACTTCCCAAAGTTTCATGGCGATTGGATGAATGGTGTAGTAATGCATAAAGGACAGACAGACAGACATTCATTTTTATATATATAGATGACATCAGGAAGTGAGAGAATTAGATTCCGTACATAAAATTTGGACGCTAATTCTTTTGTGCTTAGAATTGAATAATCGAGTTGGGACCCATTAGCTTTTCCTATTTATGACATAACCAATGCTCGTGCCAAATTTCACGTTTTTATGACATTGGGAAGTGAGAGAATTAGATTCCGTACGTAAAATTTGGACGCTAATTTTTTTGCGCTTAGAATTGAATAATCGAATTGGGACCCATTAACTTTTCCTATTTATGACATAATCAATGCTCGTGCCAAATTTCAAGTTTCTATTACATTGGGAAGTGAGAGAATTACATTCCGTACATAAAATTTGGACGCTAATTTTTTTGCACTTAGAATTGAATAATCAAGTTGGGACCCATTAGCTTTTCCTATTTATGACAAAATGAATGCTCGTGCCAAATTTCATGTTTCAACGACATTGGGAAGTGAGAGAATTAGTGGCAATGATGGAAATCGAATGATCAACGCTCAAACGTGTGCCATTTATCATAGGATAGATGTACTATGCCAGTAATCTTCCCTGGAGTGTACTCAACAACTTCCCAAAGTTTCATGGCGATCGGATGAATGGTGTAGTAGTGCATAAAGGACAAACAGACAGACATACATTCATTTTTATATATATAGAAAAGTAGACAGATTGGGATCATCTCGGTTTAGGTTGTACATACTCCTGAATAAGATGGTGTACTAATTCTTTTTTCATTTTAGGAATTAAGAAAAGTATTGTGTGGATTGTTGGACCCTCCTTCGTGTACTGGGCTTGGAGAACGGCAGCAGATCGCTGTTATTCCGAAAATTTGGGATTGTACAGATCACAGTTTGAAATTTTTGGTGTGGTAATAGATGTATGAGGTGTAGTGGATTAATGGCTGAACTGATCTATAAAGAGTCACATGGGCTTAGAGAGTCATGTGGGCCCAGTCCAGATGTTTTGATTTTACACTTAGGGGTTAATGACATAGAAGAGAACACATTGATATGTCATGGGACATTGAAAGGGAGAAGTGGAACATTAGAACAAGGTTCCAGATACAGTGACAGTTTTTTCAGATATTGTTCCTCGATTATTATGGTCATTGCCGAGGTCTGTATATAGCGAGAGAATTCGGAGAAGGGTTAACCTGGTGGTAGAAAGCTCATGTCAGGAGTGGATGTTTTTCTTTTTAGATATGCTGATTTGGAAGGTTTGGTTCCAGGATTCTATAGGAATGATCTAGTATACTTGTCAGAGATTGAGTTGGATATTTTTAATATGGATTTGTGTAGATGATTGAGGAGGCTGCGGGTGTTGGGGGTGCCATGTCATTAGTGGATGCCATGGCCTGGTGGGGGATTGTTGCCCGCATTAGGCGGGCGGGCAGGTAAACTTGGGGAGAGTTTGGTGGTGGTAAACTCGTTCATGTAAGACAGAGTTTACATGAACTGTTATGGTTATTGATTGGTTAATAAACTTGGGTCTGTAAAACAGAGTTTACAGGAAGTGTTATGGTTATTATTGGTTACATTTCTCCCCAAATGTTTGTAACCCCGTTAATAAACACCACGGCCTTCTTTATCCAATATTGGTGTCTGTGTCGGTTATTTATAAGAGTTTGGTAAGGTTTTAATAAAGCGTAAGATCCCATGTAAGGCTTGAGGGACAGTTAGGAGGGAAAGCCTCATGGGATCTGGGAGCTTTATGTACATGATAGATGGATTATATGTCACTCTCTATGGAGGAGGTTTTCTGGTTAACCAAGATATGTTACAAAGGTCATTACTGGGTCAGATGAGATGGAAGAGAGTGAGTTCTGCCCAGTGATGGACTGGTTGGCAGCAGCAAATGATTGGCTGAAGAAAAATGGCGGGAAATGCCTGTGGTTGTCAGGCAGAATCTGGTGGCCTGACAGTGGCTGGTGATTGGCCGAGAGGAGCAGCAGTGAGATATGGAGGTGCAGGGATGTGGGCCATCATCATCTGGAAAGGAAGCAGCATCCCGCTCTCCCTCCCTTAGGTTTGTCGCGGTGTAGTTAATGGGGGATTGTCGCCGCATTAGGCGGGTGGGCAGGTAAACTTGGGAAGAGTTTGGTGGTGGTAAACTCGTGTCTGTAAGACAGAGTTTACATGAACTGTTAGGCTGGGTTCACACAGGGCGGATTTGCCGCGGCTTTGCCGTGCGGCATTTGGCCGCGGTAAATCTGCCCGCGGCCGCTAATCTCGGGATTAGCCAGCCATGTGGACGAGATTTCTCAGAAACCTCGTCCACACGGGATGGCCAATCCGCTGCTGTAAATCCGACTGAAACCGGAAGATGCAGCATGTCTATTTACTTTTTTTTTTTTGTTTATTTTTGTCGCGGCCGCGCTCTCCTCTATGGGAGCGCCATCCGCAACGGTAAAGCAAGTGGCCAGGCCGCTTCAAAGCCGCCGTGTCTGCGGCGGTTCTCCCGGCGGAAATCTCGCGGTTTTTGCTGCGGCCAAAACGTGAGATTTCCGACGGGAATCCGCCCTGTGTGAACCCAGCCTAATGGTTATTGATTGGTTAATAAACTTGTGTCTGTAAAACAGAGTTTACAGCAAGTGTTATGGTTATTATTGGTTATATTTCTCCCCAAATGTTTGTAACCCCGTTAATAAACACCGCGGCCTTCTTTATCCAATATTGGTGTCTGTGTCGGTCATTTATAAGAGTTTGGTGAGGTTTTAATAAAGTGTAAGATCCCATGGGCTTCATATTTGTGCAAGATTTGTGCATTTCGCAACACACAAATCTCTTGCAATTTTCTCGGCCGTGTGAAGCCGGACTAAGGCCTCTTTCATATGAGCGTCAGAGTAAGGCCTCATGTCCACGGGGAAAATCAAATCTGCTCCGGATTTGTAACGCGGATTTGGGCCGCGGATGCAGTGCGGATGAGCTTAAAATAGTATTTTATTGCATGCGGATGACACGCGGATGCGTTTTTTTTCACGCGTGTATGCACGCGGATGGCATTTTTGCATCTGCGCGTGAAAAAAAATGCAAGGCCACTGAAAAAGAAGCCAAACTTGTAATCCGCATGCAGATTTCACGCACCCAAATAAATGGCATTTAACACCCGCAGCGGATTTCCCGCACCCCATAGAGATCAATGGGGCCATCCGGAGCGTGATCCGCACCTAAATGGAGCATGTCCATTTTTTTTCATGCTCCATGATTTTTCTAATTCACATTTATTGACCATCCGCGGGTATTTAGCTACCCGCGGGTGGTCAATGCATTCCTATGGGGCGCGGATCCGCGCGCGGGTGATCCGCTGCGGATTTTAATTATTATTTTCCCCGTGGACATGAGGCCTAAGTGTGTTAAAAAAAATTGCACCTAAAAGAACCTATGGTTTCCTATGGGTTCTTTCAGACAAATGATTTTTTGACGTGCCTTGAAAAAAAAAACGCAGGTCAAAAGGTATCCTATCTTTTGATACCTGCGACTCTATGGACTCCTATGGGAGACTATGCAAGAAGGCCAGCAAAGGAAGGGGGAAAGAGCTTAAAACTGTGGGGATTAAGAGAATCCCTGCGCAGATGAAGGGTGTCCCCACGGGGATGAAGAAAGTCCCCCGCCACGAGGTTTGAAGGGTATCCCCCTCATGGCTTTTTTTCATTCATGCGTTTTAACACAATTTTTTAGTGCGTCTATCAGACGCTAAAATGACATTCGTGTGAAAGAGGCCTATGGGTAATGAAAAACTCTACAAACAGCAAAAAGCTCTGTTCATGTGTCTACTATTAGAAAATCAATGAACAGGAATGGTGTTCATGAAAGAACACCACAAAGGAAGCTGCTGCTGTTCAAGAAAACAGTGACCCATCTTAAGTTTCCAGGACACCACATGGATGTCCCAGAAAATGTTTTATGAACAGATGAGACAACAAAAACATCACAAATATACAACGCTATGTTTGGCAGTGAAAAGAGCACAGCGAAACGTTATCCCACATGTGAAGCATGGTGGAGGGAGCATCATGGTTTGGGCTGCTTTGCTGCCTTAGGGCTCAGTCACACGGGTGTTTTAACATGCGATTATTCGCGCTTTAAAAATGATTGCGCTATATAGAACCAATGCTTTCCAATGGTAGCGGTCACATCTGCGAATTTTACATGCGCATGAAATTCGCACGGACAAAAGATAGAACATATGGGTGGCAATGGATGTGGTCACACTTTTTTTACGCACACAGTATGTTCTTTTTTACGCATGTGAAAATGCCCGTGTGATTGAGCCCTTAGGAATTGGACGAGTTCCTTTCCATTCATTGTGTGAACACAATGGTGTATCAAACATTTTACAGGAGAATGTAAGGCCAGGAGCCCATGACCTCAAACTGAAGTAACGTTGAGTGTTGCAACAAGACCATGACCCAAAGAACACAAGCTAATCAATTAAAGAATGATTGACAAAGAAGAGCATTTGTATTTTAGACTAGCCAAATCAGAGTCCTGATCTTAAAGGAGATGTCTCGAGGCAGGAGTGGATTTTTTTTATTGCCCAGTCCCCCTAATTAAGCATACATTACTAAGCCCCCCTGTAAATGACTTTTCTAGCTGGTTTCTACTTACAGTTCCAGCGTTTCAGCAACTTATAAAAATTTTCCCAAGATGGCCGCCGGCTCTTTTCCCGTCGCTTGCTGTAGCCCGACGTGCGCGCTCCCGAGACGCTACCAGCTGTGTCTCCCTGACAACCAGACGCCCCGCAGCCCCCGACCGGACCCCTGGAGTGAACACGGCCGACCAGTCACCCACCGCCAGGCAGCAGGTAACCGGCGCAGCCCCCCCCCCCCGGCACAGCGGCAGCCCCCCCATCGCAGTGACAGCCCCCCCATCGCAGCGACAGCCCCCCCATCGCAGCGGCAACCCCCCCATCACAGCGGCAGCCCCCCCCCCGGCGCAGCGACAGCCCCCCCATCGCAGCGACAGCCCCCCCCCGGCGCAGCCCGCCCCCGGCGCAGCGGCAGCCCCCCCGGCCCATCACTTACCAGGACGGCGGGACAGCTGGACGGCGGGACAGCTGGGCGGCTTCTCGGGACAGCTCGGCAGCTCTGCACCTTCCTCTAACAGAGGATGGTACAGAATGGCCGCTCCAGCGCGCTCCCGAGCAGTGACAGCTCGTCTGCGCATGCGCAGAAGAGCTGTAGTGGGGAGCACACTGAAGCGGCTCGTGCTGAAAGGAGAATGGACTGCGCAAGCGCGTCTAAAAAAGCAAGCTGTCAGCGAATTTAGACGGAACCATGGAGACGAGGACGCTAGCAACGGAGCAGGTAAGTGAATAACTTCTGTATGGCTCATATTTAAAGGGGTTGTCCCGCGGCAGCAAGTGGGTCTACACACTTCTGTATGGCCATATTAATGCACTTTGTAATATACATTGTGCATTAATTATGAGCCATACAGAAGTTATAAAAAGTTTTATACTTACCTGCTCCGTTGCTGGCGTCCTCGTCTCCATGGTTTCGGACTAATTTTCGGCCTCTGATGGCCAAATTAGCCGCGCTTGCGCAGTCCGGGTCTTCTGCTTTCTTCAATGGAGCCTCTCGTGCAGGATGCCGGCTCCGTGTAGCTCCGCCCCGTCATGTGCCGATTCCAGCCAATCAGGAGGCTGGAATCGGTAATGGACCGCACAGAAGAGCTGCGGTCCACGGAGGAAGAGGATCCCGGCGGCCATCTTCACCGGTAAGTATAGAAGTCACCGGAGCGCGGGGATTCAGGTAAGCGCTCCGGTAAGCTTTCTTTAGGTCCCTGCATCGGGGTTGTCTCGCGCCGAACGGGGGGGGGTTGAAAAAAAAAAAAACCGTTTTGGCGCGGGACAACCCCTTTAATGCACGATGTATATTACAAAGTGCATTAATATGGCCATACAGAAGTGTATAACCCCACTTGATTTCGCGAGACAACCCCTTTAAAGGGGTTTACTAGAATCATAAATTATTCTCTATCTATAGGAGATAACTTGCTGAAAGGTCTCACCATTGAGATCCCCACTGATCCCGGGAATGAGGGTTCTATGTATCTCCTCCTCACTGCTGGCTTACTGCTTCACCCCCAACAGTGTGGAGACTAATGGAGCACTGACCATGCATGATTTTTAATGGGACTGCCAGAGATATCACAGCCGTGCAAAGTCAGCAAGCGCTCCATTCATTCTGATGTCACTGTGGGTGGTGAAGCAACCCCACAGTGACAGGCAAAAGGGACTATGGGATCCCCATTCTTGGAATCGGTGGAGTCTCAGTAGTAAGACCCCCATCAATCAGCAAGTTATCCCTTTTCCTGTACATAGGGGATAACTTGTGATTCTGGTACAACCGTTTAAGTATTTTGAAATGCTCTGGCATGATCAGAAGAGGGTTTTATAAAGAAGGCATACCAAAAATATTAACTTTTTCGTGATGAAGTCTGTTTGCACCTTAATGACCAACAAATTTTTCATTTTTTTCATCATCACATTCCAGGAGCCATAACTTTTGAATTTCTCCATTGACATAGCCGTATGAGGCCATATTTATTGCGGGACAAATTGTTTTAATTACATTATTTTGGGGTATATAGAATGTTTTGTTGAACTTTTATTACATTTTTTAGGGTGATTGGGGAAAAAAGATTCTGCCATTCATTTTTTGGATTTTACTTTTACCGCGTTCAGTGTGCAACATAACACAATAACATTATTCTCCGGTCGGCACGATTCTGGCAACACCAAGTTTATACAGTTCTTTTATGTTTTGCTATTTCTGTGCACAAAAAAAACCCCATTTTTAAAAAAAGATTTGGCTTTGTGTCGTCGCATTCTAAGAGCTGTAACATTTCTATTTCTTTTATTTTTCCATTGACAGAGCTCTGTGGGGTTTTGGGTTTTTTTGCGTCTTCAGTTATTCAATTTTTGTTAAAGCATAACATTTTGTTTGCTATTTACTCAATTTTTTTTCTAGAGGCAAGATTAACAAAATCCGTAATTCTGGCATATTTTTATCTTTATTTTTAATGGTATTCACCATGCAGTATAAATAATATTTTAATTAATTTGGCAGGCCAGAATAATTGTGTCCATACCAAATTTAGTTATTTAGTTATTTTGTGTGTGACCTTTTTCACGCTATAAAGAAAAAAATATGTTTTTTATCACTGCATTCAAAGATCCCTAACCTTTTTCTTTTTTTGCAGGATGAGTTGTACTTTTTAATAGTACCATTTGTTGATCCATGTGACATTTTGATCACTTTCTATTTTGCCTTTTAGATAGGTAAAATTATTTTTGCTCTGTTTTTTGTGTTTTTGTTCCATGATGTGCACTGTGCGAGTTCAATAATGTACTAACTTTTTTTCTGTGTCATTATGAATGCAGCACTACCATGTATGCTTTATTTATTTTTTACTTTTTTGACATAGTAAGGCCTTGGTTAGGCAAACTGTTTTTTTGCGCGCCTATGTGTGCAAAAAAAAAAGAGCTACACAGATGTGCAAAATGAGCATGACCGAAGCTCGGTGCTGTATTTTACATGTCTGTGGAGCAGCTCTGCTTGTAGAAGTGCAGCTTCTTCTCAAAGTAGCCTCTTCACTGAAGACCGTGTTCAGTGATGAGGGGACTGCAGCGGGGACGAAAGAAAGAGGACCACGATACTTTCCCATTGCTTTCAATGGGGTCTGCGCTGCTGTCACCTCATTGAAAGCAATGGGATGAAGGCAACCCCTACATCGATGATTTTCAAGGGGGAGGGGGGCTTGAAATATAAGCCCTTCCTTGAAAATCATCCCTAGCTGTTAAAAAGAGCAAAATGTAACTCACCTATAAAAGCTCTTCTCCCCGTCCTCAGCAGTCTTCTTCTGCATTCTGGTGGCTGGGCACGCATGTCCTACCTTTTGCAGGTGCGAGCATTTTGCACCTCTAAAACACGGACATGTGAACACTACATAGGAAACCAATGGTTCTTATAAATGCAATTTTTTTTTGCGTACATAGTCCTGTGCCAGGCGTATGGGCAGTTGTTAAGGGGTTAAAGAACTGAAACACATTTGCAGGGAGTGTTCTAAAATTTGTGAAATGGGTAGAGAATCGGACCTTTAGTTTGTGTTTGCCTATATATTTTGGACAATAGTAAGTCCACATTTTATTAGTAACATAGTATGCTAGGCTAAGAAAAGACAAATGTCCTTCTAGTTCAGCTTGTTACCACCCCACCTTGTTGATCCAGAGGAAGGCAAACCCCCCCCCCCCCCTGAGGCAGAAGCCAATTTACCCCATTTTGAGGGGAAAAAATTAATTCCTAACTCCATAATAGCAGTCAGAATAATCCCTGAATCGACATTTGAAAAGTTCCTACCTGACTCCAAGACCGGCAGTCAGAAGATACCGGTCTCAACAACCCTTCTGGTTATTTAATGTCTAAAAAGACGTCTAGTCCCCTCCCCTGTAGTAACCAAAGGGTTCATTTACTTTTTTTGCAACCACAAAATTATATATATCATATTTATATGTCAAAGTCAAGAAAATACAGTACGATATACAGTACAATTTGCAATATGATACAGAGATGACATTTAACTACAGTAAAAAAAACTTTAAGAGCATCCAAGAAAGCCTGTCATCTTAAACCCTTCACACCATCTGAGGGCTCTTGCCTTTTTCTTTTCTTTTTCTTGTGTGTTTAAATGTGAACAGAATTTACATGGAGTGTTCTTTAGAGCCATGCGCACACTCCATGCATGATGGGTGCCACATTTAATAGCTGGGCAGACAAGGGGTGCTCTTTGGATATCTGCTTCAGTATACTGCGGATCCACATGCGGCTTTACCAACACGGATTTGGGGTGGAATCCATGTCAAGAAGTCATACAGAATTCAAATCTGCTTGCAGAAAAAAGTTTGCGCCTTACAGTGTGGATCCCTATTAGGTAATAGGATGTGAATCTACACAGATTCCACGTTTAATCTGCAGAAAAAGGCCGTTTGAACACGTCCTTATAAAACACAATAGGTCAAAATAATGTTGAGTACATTTTAAGACATTCTAATTTTTAGTTTCTCTTCCTCATTTCTACCTTTGTGTGATTTTATGTGTTATTGGTGGAACGTGAATTTGTGTTATACAATAATCTGAAATGCTGCCTAGCACAATGCCCCACGGCTGTAGGAACTCTGAATACATCACTAATGGAAATACATTAGCGTGTGATACATTGAAAGCTCAAGTGTTTCCGTCATTGTTTACAGTATACTACGCCTCCCTTTGTCTTACATCATTAGGCTGGATTGGGTTTGAGGATGCAGATTAGTCAGAGACAAGGAAATTGTATGTTACAGTACAGAAATCAATAAGTACACAGCATACAGGTAAGAGATTTACGAACAGTAGGCGTCCTTGCTACTACTAGGCTTCCACATTGATTAACATTAGAGGATGGTTTGGGGGAAGGATTTAAAGGGAAATATCAGTTTTTGCAAACTAAGGTTATTTAATTTACAGGTTTACTATAAAAAACAGACACTTTTAACACTATATAAAACCCAAACTGTTAAACAGGTAAACACGCAAAATGCATTGTAGCATGAAGTTGTTTGTTACTGTAGTTTTTCATGATGTCAGCATCACATGAGTACACAAGGAGCAAGAAATGTCAAAACACTGGTTGTTTATGCAAAGGGAAACGTTCTGAAAGACCATTTAAAGAAGAAGAAGTGGATTGTGTTTGTGAAAAGGCTCATACATACAGCGGGTCCAAAAAATCTTGAGACCCTTTTCGCTTTTTTACATTTTGTTATATTGTGGCCTTGCACAAATTAAAAAAAAACCCATCATTCTACACTCAGTACACCGATAATGACAAAATGACAACAGTATGTTAGAAGTGTTTGTAATTTTTTTTAAATGAAAAAATTAAATTTTGCATTGGCATAAGTATTCACACCCTTTGGTATGACACTGGAAATTTAGCTCTGAGGCCTCCCATTTCTCTTGGTCATCTTTGAGATGTTTCTACACCTTGATTGGAGTCACCTGTGATAAATTAAATTGATTGGACATACTTTTAAGAGACACCCCCTGTCTATATAGGGTCTCACAGCTCACAATGCATATCAGAGCTAAAAGCATGCCTTGACAAGGAAAGAATAGCCGGCAGAGCTCAGAAACAGGATTGTGTAGAGGGACAAATCTAAAGAAGGCTACAAACGTCTGCTGCACTGAAAGTTCCCAAGAACACAGTGGCCTCCATAATTCTTACATAGAAGAAGTTTGGAATAACCAGGACTCTCCCTAGAGCTGCCGGCCCACTAAACTAAGTCATTGTGGGAGAAGGGCCTTGGTAAGACAGATCTACTGAACTCTAAAGATCCTGTATGCACTTAAAAGTTAAAAAAAAAGAGGCCTCCGTATTTGAACCCCAACGTGATCATTCTCCGCCGACCTTCCCCGGATTTTGCTCATGCCAGAAAATGACGGACACATGCGCAGGAGCTGGGGAGCGCCCGGGAAATTTAAAATCTCATTGCCAAGAGCCAGGAGCAGTGAACGAAGACCTTGTTGAGCGGTCTACAGTCGTGATAAAAAAGCAGCGATCTCCGTCTGGTCTCGTTTCTGTCCCCTACACTTGACCAAAACCCCCCTCACAAAAGTATCAAATGACCTGATGATGGTAAAGTCGAGAGGCGACTACTTCCTCCTAACCCTTCTTGACCTCTCCACTGCATTTGACACCGTTGACCATGACCTCCTTCTCACTATGTTTCACTCTATTGGCCTAAAGGACACTGCTCTATCCTGGTTCTCCTATCTCTCTGACCGCTCTTTCCACGTCTCCTTTGTTGACTGTATCTCCTCTCCCCTTCCTCTCGCTGTTCGGGCCCCCTAGGGATCAGTCCTTGGTCCCCTTCTCCATCTACACAGCCCCAATTGAACAACCTATCCACAAATTCAGCTTCCAATATTATTTCTACGCTGCTGCCACCCAGCTATACACGTCTTCCCCTGACATCTCAGCACCATTGCTCCAAAATATCATCGCCTGTCTGTCTGCTGTCTCTAAAAAGAAGTAGCCGGCAGCATAAACAGGTACTTTATTGCCCCATCACTATAACAGCGATGTTTCGGCCATATTGGCCTTCTTCAAGCTCTTGTCTGCTGTCTCTACACCATGTCCTCGCTCTTTCTCAAATTTAACCTCTCAAAAACTGACCTCTACATCTTTCCGCCCTCAACCAGGCAACCTCCCCCCAACATCTCCATATCAGTATTAGCACCACCATAACCCCCAGACAGCGCGCCCACTGCCTTGGGGTTACACTAGACTCTGACCTCACCTTTACTTACTCCACATATCCAATCTCTGGCCCGAACATGCTCCCTTCCCCTTAGAAATATTGCTAAAATCCAGCCGTTCCTCACCATGGACACGGTAAAGACACCACCCTCGTCCACTCCCGACTCGATTACTGAAGCTCGCTGTTCATTGGCCTTCACCGCACCAGACTCTTCCCTCTCCAATCCAAATTAAGCTAATTTTTCTATCCAGCTGCTTCTCAGACACCCCTGCACTATGCCAGTCATTGCATTAGCTGCCTATCCACTGCAGAACTAAATTTAAACTCCTCACCCACAAAGCTCTCCATGGCGCCGCACCACCGTACATCGCTACCCTCCTGTCCGCACACCACCCAGCCTGCACACTCCGATCCACTAACACACTCAAACTAAACACCCCTCTAATATGAACCTCACATGCTCGCCTCCAGGACTTCAGCAGAGCAGCACCCATCCTCTGGAATGCTCTACCCCAAGGTATGTGGACAATCCCAGATGCATGAAATTTCAGATGCGCCTTAAAAATGCACCTCTTCAGACTCTCCGGACTTAGTTCCACTGCCCCTCCCTATGGTTCCCCCCCCTCCTTCCACCCTGCCTATCGCTTACGACCTCTACCCCTGCACCTCCTGAACATCCCCACCCCGTTTACTTCCTAATAACTGATTGTACAAATAGAGATTATTATTATTAACTTAAAGGGGTTGTCTCGCGGCAGCAAGTGGGGTTATACACTTCTGTATGGCCATATTAATGCACTTTGTAATGTACATCGTGCATTAAATATGAGCATACAGAAGTTATTCACTTACCTGCTCCGTTGCTAGCGTTCCCGTCGCCATGGATCCGTCTAATTTCGCTGTCTTCTGGCGTTTTTAGACGCGCTTGCGCTGTTTGGTCTTCTGCCTGGTGAATGGGGCCGCTCGAGCCGGAGAGCTGGTCACCGCGTCGTCATCGTAGCTCCGCCTCCGTCACGTGGTGCCGATCAGCCAATGAGGTGGCTGTATCGGCAGTGGAACGCGGAAGACAGAAGAAGAAACTCCACGGTGCACCATGGGAAGACCCGCGGTGCACCGTGGGAGAAGACCAGCGGCGCCATCTTTAAAAGAAGAAATGAAGAAGCTGCAGAACGCTGATGCAGGTAAGTGTAATGTGCTTTTTAAAAACTAACACATGCTTTCTTTTTCACAGGGCATAATGCAGGGGTCCATTTAAAAAAAAAAAAATCGCTTTCGCCGCGAGACAACCCCTTTAAGCTGGTCTCACACGACCGGACAGAAATTACGGATTCCGCATGATCTGCAGTAATACGCGGATCAATCAAAAGCATTGATTTCACATTAGCGGGTCGAAATTACGTAATCCACTCACAGAAAACAGAATGCAGCATGTTCTATTTTAACGTGGATATCTGCAACATTGTGCTTTATGGTCACGCATATACTCGCAGCCCATATACAACTATATTGTGGGTACCCACTTTATCGCTAAGTAACGGCGCGGAAAAAAAAAAAAAAAACGAAAGGGGATGTACTGCGCTTGACCGCCTGAGTGAGTACGCAGTTATGCGCAGTACACTATGTGGCATACGCAGGGCCACAGCTGAGCTCACAGCTGGGATTTGCTGCAGGCCTCTGCAAGCGGATTTCACAAACGGCCATGTGAGCCCGACATTCTTAGGAAAAATACCTGTAATACATAATTTACAAGAAGTACCCGGGAATGCTAGGCCTTCCTGCAGTTCCAGGAGCTGCGTGTTGAGCGTCTTCTATGTGAGACAGCCGCACCTCAGCAAGCTTATGAAGCCTCACAGAGCACCACTTTTTACACCCCATCACTGCCACTGAGGTCAAGAAATACCCCCCCAAAAAGTGTCAGGTTTGCAGCAAGCATGGAAGGAGGAGGGATACCCGATTTTATTGCTCCATGTGCCCATCCCATCCAGGCCTCCATAATTACCTCTATTTTCAGACATACCACACAGTTTACATTATGACTTTTATCTAAGATTTAGGGAATTCTAAAAAGGAATTTTAGGGAGTCATTTTTTTTTGTACAGGTGTGCAATGAGGCCTGAAATTTATTCAGTTGTACCCTATTCTAAAACACAGTCAAGCAAAGTGTCTGTTCTGAAAGCCACTGCCTGCTCCTTTCAGTTAGGGCCCAGTTGTGCATAAAGACGGAAGATTAGGGCCACAATGGGTATGTTTCTGAACACGGGAAAAACAGGGGCATTTATTTTGGGGTGCAAATCTTCATTTTCATGTGCACGTTCATTTAAAAAAATGGTCTTTAAAATGACATATCTGCAAAAATATCAAATTTAATTTTTTCACCTCTAAATTGCATTAATCCTGAAAAGAAACTGTGGGGTCAAAATACTCATGACACCCGTAGGTGAATATATTAAGGGGTGTAGCTTTTAAAAGAAGGTCATTTGTGGGGGTATCTATTATTCTGACACATATGAGCCTTTACAACCTTGGCTTGTTGTAGGAAAACAAAATTTTAACAACTAATGTTAAATGGTTAAAAAAACTAAAGTTGTTCAAATGTGCATCCAGTAAAGTAAACAGATGGAAATATATATCTTAGCAAATGTTTGTAGTGTTTTTGCACATATTTAAAATTTGCAGTTAAAAATGTGAAAAAATAATTTTACATTTTTCCCCCCCAATTTTGGTTCTTTTAATAAATATACACAAATTCTACTGGTCTATATTTACCACCTAAATGAAGTACAATATGTGGCGAAAAACAATGTCAGAATCACCTGGACATGCAAAACCTTTATGAAGTTATTCTCTGCTAAAGTGACACATATCAGATTTCTAAAATTTGGTCTGTTCATTAAGGCGCAAACAGGCTTGGTCACTAAGGGGTTAATCTGTTTAACATGGCTCTGCATTTCTTCCTGGGTTAGGCTGGTGACATGTAGTAGAGAGTTTACTTTCATTGTAATGATGAACAATTTACAACAGGAAAACAAGCTTACAGATCAGTACCTAGTCACTAGTGGTGTGAAACCAGGTTGTGTAATGGCTCCTACTGTATTTGCTGTTTATTTTGCTGCTGTGGTGAACATTGCCCCAAAAAATGTTGTAAACAAATGATGATTAGTGTGAGATTTGATAGGAATGTCTTGTCTTGCTTTAAAACTAAACGCAAGGTGGAACAATGGTACTTGAAGTATTATATGCCGACGACGTTCCCCTCATGGCTGACAGCAGGGAAAACCTGTGGTTATATTTGAGCCATTTAGATGATTTGTGCCGCAAATTTGGCCTTGTTATAAATGCACTAAAAACCAAAGTTTTTCTAGGCTTTTCACATGACACTTGGGAGGAGCTTGCTCAGCAAAGACCAGGATGGCGAAATACTGTCAAAACTGGCACTAATGCCTTTGAAAAACTTGACGTCAAAAAACTTGCTCAAAGCCCTCCTATAATTACACCTAGTGTAACTACTATACCGTGCCACCTGTGACTGGATGCTTAAGACCAAATTCAGTGTTACATCAAACATTCAAATGCACGGCAGAAGCTAGTGTGTCACTGTCAACTGACATGTCGTGGAGGACATCGTTATCATCACTTAAATACCTTAAAACTCGGGGGTGTATGCCTTGGGAACCTGGTAATTTGTCTGTTTTAATCTTTTTGAGGCGGCTCTGCATTTCCTCCTGGGTTAGACTGGTTCAATTTAGTGGAGAGCTTACTTTATCAGGCCTTAGTCACACGGGCCTTTTTTCCCGCGATTTGCGGATCGCATGACGGATGCGCATCCGCAAATCGCGTGACCGGGGCCGAAAAATCGCCCGAAAATACTGCTCCTAGCCGCGTTTCAATAGAAACGGGCCGGAGCTGTCCAGCGCATTGAATTCAAAGGAGCCGGCAATACAGCGTTGAGCCAGTCAGAGGAAGCACTCACTCACCCATTCATGAATGGGTGTGAGTGAGAGCTGCCTCTGATTGGTCAGGCTGTGACCAATCAGAGGCAGCTCATTCAGCAGGCGGGGATTTTAAATCCCCAGTTGCTGAATACTAGAGAGAGCAGTTCAGGAGAACTGCCCCCGGCAGCGGCTGAACTCCGTCTGCCGGGACAAGGTGAGTATATATATTTTTTTTATTTTTACACATTTCTGGATGAATTGCAGGGAAGGGCTTATATATTTAAGCCCTTCCGGACAATTCATCCCGCGATCGCCGGCAGCCCATTGCTTTCAATGGAGCCGGCTGTATTGCCGGCTCCATTGAATTCAATGGGCAGACATCGTTCTTGTCTTCTACAGCTGTTACAGCTGTGGCAGAGAAGTATGATTTGTCTACTATATGTTCTCAATGGGGTCGGCGCTGCTGCCGCCGGCCCCATTGAGCGCATATAGAGAAGAGAACAGGAATCGCAGATCGCAGATAGTTGCGATCTGCGATTTCTGTTCTATAATTTATCGGTCGAGCACATAAAAAGCGCTCATGTGTCTGATACCATTGCAAAGCAATGGTTTTATAAAATCGCCGGACGCATGCGCATGCGCAAATCGCGTGAAAAACCGCCCGTCTGACTAAGCCCTCACTCTACATCTCATCTAAGATTTTATTTTCCTCTGTGAGGCCTCAATTATCTTTGGAAGAAACCTGCCCAATACCATCCCTACAGTGAAGCCTGGGGGTGGCAGCATCATGCTAAGAGACAGGGAGAACGGTCAGATCTATTGGAAAGCTGAATGGAGCAAAGCACAGAGATATTGTTAATGAAAACCTGATCCAGGGTACAGGGAACCTCAGGCTGGAAAGAAGGTTCATCTTTCAACAAGACAATGAGCCCAAACACACGGCGATGAGAACACAGGAGGGGCTTAACCCCTTAATGACATGGCCTATTTTGGCGTTGAGGACCAAGCGATTTTTTGGTATTTTTCCATCTCCATTTTTCAAAAGCCATAACTTTTTTATTTTTCTGTGGACGCGGCCGTATAAGGGCTTGTTTTTTGCGTGGCGATCTGTAGTTTTTATCGGTGCCACTTTTGGGTATATAGACAATATCGTAAAATTTTTTTTTTTTTTTTTAATGATAACAGGGAGAAAAAACGCATCAATTCTGCCATAGATTTTTATTTTTTTTTTACAGCGTTAATCATGCAGCATAAATGACACACTAAATTTTTTCTGCGGGTCGGTATGGTAACAACGATACCAAAATTGTTATATTTTTTTTAGGTTTTTACACTTTTTTGCAATAAAACCCCCTTTTTTTTGGAAATCTTTTTTTTATTCTCTATAGCTGCATTCAAAGTCCTGTAACTTTTTTATTTTTCTATGTACGGAGCTCTTTAAGGGCTTATTTTTTGCGAGACGAGCTGTAGTTTTTATTGGTACCATTTTGGGAAATGTGCGGCTTTTTTGATCACTTTTATTGCATTTTTTGTGAGGCAAAATGCTAAAAATTAGCATTTTGCCTCTGTTTTTTAGCGTTTTTTTTTACGCTTTTTGTCGTACAAAATAAAAAGCATGTTCAACTTTTTGTACACGTCGTTACGGACGCGTCAATATCCAATATGTGGGGTTTTAGTTTTTTTTCCCTTTTTTTATGCTAATATTAGAAAAAGCATAAAAAAGGTTTTTTTTTACATTTTTTTTTTACATTTTTCTTTTTTTTACACTTTTCTTTTCTTTTTTTTATACTATTTGAGTCCCTCTGAGGGACTTACATCACTGTGCCTATGATCGCTGTCATAAGGCATGGCAGAGCTACTGCTCTGCCATGCCTTATCGCTTGTACAGCGAGTATAGGCACAGGCAATACAGGACGCCAGTGTCTGGCGTCCTGTTGCCATGGTGACAGGCCGGGCTCTCGCGATCACAGCGCGAGAGCCGGCCGGAGACACATAGGTATCGCGATCCCTCTGTGAACTCTTTCCCTGCCGCGATCTACTTAGATCGCGGCAGGGAAGGGGTTAACAGCGGCGGGCGCATCTCCGATGTCCCCCCGCTGTTGGAGCGGGACGCCGGCTGTGACTGACAGCCGGCTCCCACTGCGGGATAGCGCGGGATCTTATGTGATCCCGTGCTATCTCCAGGACGTACCGGTACGTCCTTTTGCGGGAAGTACCAGGCTCCTGGGACGTAACGGTACGTCCTGGAGCGGGAAGGGGTTAAAGGGGTTGTCCTGTGAAAGCAAGTGGGGTTATACACTTCTGTATGTCCATATTAATGCACTTTGTAATATACATCGTGCATAAAATATGAGCCATACAGAAGTTGTACACTTACCCCCTCCGGTGCTGGCGTCCTCGTCTCCATGGCGCCGACTAACGCTGTCTTCTCTTTCCATTAGACGTGCTTGCGCTGTGCGGTCTTCTGCTCTGTTCAATGAAGCCGCTCCGGCGGGCTGTTCTGCGCATGCGTTGACCAGCTCTCCGGCGCGAGCACACCGGAGAAGCCCCATTGAACAGAACAGAAGACCGCACAGAGCAAGCGCGTCTAATGGAAGGAGAAGGCAGCGTTAGTCGGCGCCATGGAGACGGGGACGCCAGCACCGGAGGAGGTAAGTGTATAACTTCTGTATGGCTCATATTTAATGCACGATGTATATTACAAAGTGCATGAATATGGCCATACAGAAGTGTATAACCCCACTTGCTTTCACGGGACAACCTCTTTAAGGACAAGTCTGTGGATGTCCTTGAGTGGCCCTAACAGAGCCTTGACTTGAACCCAATCGAACATCTCTGAAGAGACCTGAAAATGGCTGTCCACAGACGGCCCCCATACAAACTGACAGAGTTTGACAGAATCCACAGAGAAGAATGGCAGAAAATCCGCAAATCCAGATGTGCAATCCTTGTGGCATCATATCCAACAAGACTGGAGACTGCAATTGCTGCCAAAGACGCTTCAACCAAGTACTGAGTACAGGGTGTGAATACTTACGTAAATGGACAATGTTAGCTTTTCATTTAAAGAAAATCACAAAGATTTCTAACATTCTGTTGTCACTTTGTCATTATGGGGTATTGAGTGCAGAATGAGGGAGAAAAATGTGATTCTTTTTAACTCCTTACAGACGTGGCCCTTTTTTTTTTTTTTTACCATTTTTGCCCCCCCCCCCCCCCCGAACTCTTTTATTTAACTATTGACGTAGCTGTCTGAGGGCTTGCTGTTTTTTGCAGGATGAGTTGTATTTTTCAGTGGTGCTGTTTAATGTACCATATAATGTACTGAAAGACCTTTTAAAAAATTCTAAGTGGAGTGAAATAAAAAAAAAAAAATTCTGACAATTGTGGGTGCATTTTGTTTCTATGGCGTACACACTGCAACAAAAGTGCCAGGATACCTTTATTCTATGGGTCAGTATGATACCCAATTTATATTGTTTTGTTTTGTTTTTTGCTGTACTACCTTAATTTTTTTCCAAAGATACTTAATTTTCAAAAACCATTTTAGTGTACATACAACTTTTTGATCACTTTTTATTAAATTTTTTCTTGGAGACAGACGGACCAAAAATCCTGATGCAATTTTGTTTTGTGCCAATGTTCACTGTGCAGAATAAATAATGTGTTACTTTGATAGCTTTTAAGGATGCAGTGATACTAAATATTTTTTTGTTTTGTTTTATTATTTAGATTAGTTGTAACTGCTCTGATAAGTGACGTGGCTTATTGGAGTTATAAGATATACCGTATATACCGGCGTATAAGGCGACGGGGCGTATAAGACGACCCCCCAACTGTCACCTTATACGCCGGTATTCAGTGGAGAAAAAAAAAAAAATTTTATTACTCACCTCCCACGGCGTTCTGTCGCGCTCCGGCAGGATGTCGCTCGCTCCGGCAGGCTGTCGCTCGCTCCTCGTCCCCGGCGCAGCATAGCTTTCTGAATGTGGGGCTTGAAATCCCCGCTTCCAGAAAGCTAATACACACGCCGGCAGCCATGACATCATTGAATGGCTGTGATTGGCTAAAGCACACGTGGCTTCAGCCAATCACACTATTCAATGACATCATTGAATGGGTGTGATTGCTAACACGTGCGCCTTCAGCCAATCACAGCCATTCAATGATGTCATTGAATAGTGTGATTGGCTGAAGCCACGTGTGCTTTAGCCAATCACAGCCATTCAATGCTGTCATGGCTGCCGGCGTGTGTATTAGCTTTCTGGAAGCGGGGATTTCAAGCCCCGCATTCAGAAAGCTATGCTGCGGCGGGGACGAGGAGCGAGCGACAGCCTGCCGGAGCGAGCGACATCCTGCCGGAGCGCGACAGAACGCCGTGGGAGGTGAGTAATAAAATTTTTTTTTTTTACACTTTTTTTTTTTTTGTATTACCGGCGCATAAGACGACCCCCGACTGCAGAGCAGATTTTTCGGGGTTCAAAAGTCGTCTTATACGCCGGTATATACGGGTAACACAGTTATATCTTAGTCATACAAACTTAAACTTATACTAAAAATCCATGTATATATTTTGGCTAAATCACTAATACTTTGGTTTCTATGAAACCCTGAAAGTGTCTATTTTTATTTTATAGTAACCCTGAAAAATCTTTCCAGTCATTGTATAAGTCTAGAAGATGAAAACTTTTAGGGCTCGGTCAGAGATGCGTAGTTTACACGCTACTATAGGAACCAATAATTTCCTATGAAAGCAGTCACATGGACCATTTTTAGAAATGCAGAATCTGCGCTTCTAAAAAAGAACAGACAGCGGATGCCGACTCGCCTCTCAGTTCCATGGTGCACAGCAGTGCAGGGTGCTTTTCATAGGCTCCTATGAGAGCCGTGGGAGCACGCAGCCCCCACCATGGATCATGTGACTGGCTGCTTCATGGAGCTAGAAGCAGCCTGGTAATGTGATCTTTTTCTGGATGACAGCAACGTGGTTTACACCTTGCTTAGCAGTGTGTAAACCACACTCGTCTGACCGAGCCCTTAAAAGGAAAATTCACCCAAAGTATATGTTTTGACACACCATAAAGATTTTTCTTTATCTCATATCATGGTGTCTGCATGCTGATTTCAAAAACTATTGGGCACCAAAAACCCTTTAGCGGTACTCAGAAGTTTTGATGACATGGACTGTATTAGTGTAGCTTTACACAAAATAACTATTGTTCAATTAATCGGTCAATATTAGCAGTCACCAAAAAAGAGACAAGCAATAATTCGTTCATTAGTCGCTAGTCATTTGATTTCAGCTCACCTACAGATAGTTGCTGGTTGATTAATTATTGTCTGGTGTAAACAGGCACTTATTGGTTTTTCAATAACTAGTCAATAAACTTTGCAGGGAGGTGTGCACTTTAGCGACCATGAACAACGATGACTGTATGTAACAGCACAAGAACGACTGCGGTGACTATTTTCAGCGACTATTCGAACAATAGTTGTCCCGTGTAAACCCACTCTTAGGGCTCATTCACATGAGGGAATTTGCACAAAAAATCTCAACTATTAGAACCAATGCTTTCCTACAGAAATGTTTAGATGAAGGAATTGTAGCCACACAAAAAACTTGCACCTAAAAAGATAGGACATCAGTGCCTGAAATTCTCTGCTGTGCAAAAATATAGGTTCTAGTCTATCTTTGGTTCACAAAGTGCGAAACCTCCATAGACTCCTATGGGAAACTATTCAAGCCGGCTGGTAAAGGGAGATGAAGGGATTCCCTAGCAGTGCGGCTGGAGGGGAATCCCTTCATCTCCCCTGCAGCGGAACCCCTCCAGCTGTGCTGCTAGGGAATGCATCCATCTCCCCTGCAGGGGAACCCCTTCAGCCATGCTGAGATGAAGGGAGTCCCCGGGTAAGATATAGACCCCACAGCGAGATAAAGGGAAGCCCTCAGGGAGTCCCCTCATCTCTCTCTACAGCAGTGCATATTTTCCGGTTCGGCGTGGAAAGATCACGGCTGAAGCTTGGGATTTCTCCATGTAAAAATCGTCCATTTAGATGATTTTTCCGCAGCTAGCGTTGCGATTTTTCTGCGTGAATTCCACGTTTTTATAATATGCCAGACAATTGATTCTGAATAAATTTCTTATTTACATTTTATTTATAAAAATTGAATTACTTGTGACGTTTACAGATAAAAAAAATGTTGTTCACAGAATTAGCGCACAGTAAAGAATCAGACTTTAAAGTAGGGCAATTACTTCAAATTCACTATACAATATCTAGTAATTAAGATCTACATTCAGTTCTTAAAAAACAAATGTAGTGTTTTTGTGCTAATAGAAAGTAAAAAGTTAAAACTGAGGTAGTCTGGAAATAGATAAGAGAAAAATGAATTCTATTAACTGAAAAAAAAACATTTCTATAGGTGTTTAAATGTCACAAATTATTTTGTCACCGTGTAGTGATTTATGATTCTCCTTCAGTCAGTCTAGTTAGTTTTACTCAGTGCCTCCAGTAGCTTAAGGGGTTATGTGATAGATGCTTACAGGACATCTCCTGCTTTTGGCTGATTCTCTTCAGCCGTGGTAACAAAAAGAAACTAGGTCAGATATAAAGCCGGGGGAAATGGCAGACAAAAATACTAGTAAGAGACAATCTGAGATAGTGTTTTACTTGTCCTAAATCAGGAAATTGCAATAAAAATATCTGAAAATATTATAGTGGGGTTGTCCCTTAAAGACAATAGGGAACATGCACATTATAGAATGGGTCCCTCACTTGTGACCCCTCTCTATCATTCATAAGTTCATAACAGAAAGCCTATACAAAGAGTTCACTTTGTTCACCTTCTCCATACGGTCAGATCCACCATGACAACTTCTTCCAGCCACAATTTGACACAGACATTTTGGCTCCTTGCTTTTCCAGCACCGTCCCTAAATCTCTCCATCCATAATTCCACCTGCAATGCTCCAAACAGTAATAGTATGTGCAATTCTGTGTCTCCCGTAGACCCCACACAGTAATAATGCCACCTTATGTCCATAATTTTTAAGAATGCCTCTTTTTGCCACTAAATCTTTAATAATACCACCTTATGCCCCTCCAATTATTAGCCCTTTAATGACGCAGGGAGTATATTTTAAGTCCTGTACTTCAGGGTTTTATGGAAAGGGATAGGGAGCCAATCCCACTCCATATAATGTGGGTTTTGGCTGTTTCTAACAGCTGACACTTGCCGGCAACAGCCGCGATCAGCACTAACATTGATCATGACTGTTAAGGGCTCAGTCAGACGAGCGTGGTTTACACACTGCTATAGAAATGCCATAGTTACCATGGCAGCCTGGGGCCTTCTGGAGGTCCCCGGCACTGCCATGGCTGATTGCCTATCAAGCCATGCCTGTGGCGTTACTTGATAGAATGGTGGTAAAATGTAATACTTTGGATTGCCAGTTCAAGTTCACCATGGGGACTAAAAATCACTACAAAAAAGTTTTATGAATTATTAGAAAAAATAAAAGGTATTGAAAGTTTAAAAAAAAAATTCCTATAGGCCGCCTGCACACGGCCGGGTCGGATCCCGCAGCGGGATGCGACCCGTGTCCTGGTATTGAGCTTATACACACCCGTCCGGCGTCTTCTCTTTCTGCACTGTGATGTGATGGCTCGCGCAGTGGCACATGCGCAGTGCAGAGCCGCACCTGCCGCAATTTGTTTAGCACGTGAGCTTTCACACAGTCAAATCGCATTAAATTGCTGTTAAATTATTTAATGCAATCTTATCCCAACTTGCACGGGTTGGAAATTCTGCAGGAAATCCCACCGCGGAATTTCCGCCCATGGGCAGGAGGCCATATTTTTAATTAAAAAAATCAAAACAGAAAAAAACATATTTGGTATCACTGCGTCTGCAAAGTAATGTATTGTTTACCCCACACGGTAAAAAAAAAACCACAACGTGTGAATGCTTTTTTTGCTCATCCCTTCTCCAAAAAAATGTAGTAAAAAACAATCAAAAAATTGTATGCACTTTAAAATGGTATCAATAGGAACTACAGGATGTCGCACAAATTATATTGACGTAAAAATAAAAATGTTATGGCTGTCAGAAAATAATTGTGTTTTTCGAAAGATATATTTATTTTTTAAAATTAGTACAGCAAACAAAAAAACTATATAAATTTGGTATCATCATTATTGAACTGACCCATATAATAAGGTTATCATGTGGGTAGGCCATAAAAACAAGATGGTGGTGGAATTTTTTTTTTTTCTCTTAACTACACTTAGAATTTTTTAAAAGTTTTTCAGTACATTAAATAGTACCACTGAAAAATACAACGTGCCCCACAAAAAACAAGCCCTCATACAGCTTTGTTGATGGATAAATAAAATACTTATGATTTTTTGAAAGTGGGGATTAAAAGACAAAGTGAAAAAATGGCCACATCCTTAAGGGGTTAATAACTGCTCCTTATCTTTAATCCTCCCAATCTTTAATAATGTTCCCTCAAGCCACCCAATTTTTAATAATGCCACCTTATGCCCCCAATCCATTATGGCACATGTGTCAAACACAAGGCCCGCGGGCTGAATCCGGCCCACTGCCTCGTGTTATGTGGCCCGCTGCGTGCCGACGCCGCTCACCACTGCAGCGATTACCAGCTGGGGTGCGGCAGCTCCCCGCTGGTAATCGCGCTATTACCGCTGTTCCTGGCTCACACTGACATCAGTGTGCAGCCAGGATCCTCCTCCCCGAGTGCCCTGCTCTTCAGTTCCGCAGGAGAGGACTCCGGGAGGAAGCATGCCGAGCGCACACACTGTTGTCAGAGTGTAGCCGGGATCAGCGCGAGCAGAAGGAGAGCGGCGCTGACTGCAGGGAGCAGGTACGTATAAGGGTTGGGGGAGGGTTAATGTTACTGCTGGGGGTGGGGGATAATATTGGTGCTGGAAGGGGTTAATATTATTACTGCTGCTGGGGGGGATGGGGTTAATATTACTGCTGCTGGGGGGGGTTAATTAATATTACTGCTGCTGGGGGGGGGGTTAATTAATATTACTGCTGCTGGGGGTGGGGGTTTAATTAATATTACTGCTGCTGGGGGGAGGGTTTAATTAATATTACTACTGCTGAGGGGGGTTAATTAATATAACTGCTGCTGTGGGGGTTAGGGGGGTTAATTATTACTGCTGCTGGGAGGGGGGGGGGGTTTAGATAATATTACTGCTGCTGGGGGGGGGGTTAATTAATATTACTGCTGCTGGGGGGGGGTAATTAATATTACTGCTGCTTGGGGGAGATAATTAATATCACTGCTGCTGGGAGGGGTTAATAATTATCACTGCTGCTCTGGGGGGGTTAGATAATATTACTGCTGCTGGGGGGGGTTAATTATTATCACTGCTGCTAGGGGGGTTAATATTACTGCTGCTGGGGGGGTTACTATTACTGCTGCTGGGGGGGGTCAATATTACTGCTGCTGGGGAGGGTTAATATTACTGCTGCTGGGGGGTTAATATTACTGCTGCTGGGGGGGGGTTAATATTACTGCTGGGGATGATGTTGCTGAGGGGTTATTACTAGTGAGGGGGTATATATTACTGTGGGGGTTACTATTACTACTGGAGCCACTGTGGAGCTCAGTATTACTACTGGGGCCACTGTGGGGCTCGCTATTACTACTGGGGCTACTGTGGGGCTCGCTATTACTAATGGGGCCACTGTGGGGGTCAATATTGTTACTGGGGCCACTATGAGAGTCACTATGACTACTGCGACCACTATAGGGGTCACTATTAGGGCTCGTTCACATGGGCGTAATTGTATTTTGGTCACACAAATACGCTGCGTATTTGCGAAATCGAAAATCGCTTATGCCTGCATATTTGGGCACGCAAAAAACACAGATGTGCCCACTGAAATGGTGCACAATGTATAGTGAATACATCGGTTTCCTGCGCATTCACCACATATTTGCGTGGCCCATTCACTTCAATCGCCTATTGCGGTGCGTAGGACACAACAAAATAGGTCATGCTATGTGACAATATACATCATGTGAATGAACTCATTGACATCAATGGCTTCTATTCACTGCATATTATGTACGCAAATACGCTTGTGTGAACAGGCCCTTACTATACTGTCTTACAATCGGCCCTTTGAAGGTCACCATAAGCCTGATGTGGCCCCCGGTAAAAATGAGTTTGACACCCGTGCATTATGGTGTAAAATAAAAACAATAGTATGCTCACTTTTGTTGCTCTCCCACTGCTCCATTTTGCAGCTCTTCGCCTTGCCTCCCGACAGCCAGTCACATCATACATACTAGAACATTTAATATTCAGTATTTCCTCCAGTAAGATAATGGCAAAGTTTCCAGTATCTTACAGCTGTTTCTATGTATTGCTCAGTTATCCCTACTGGTGACCTTGTCTGAAATACTGTCCATGAGAACAAGGAGGCATTAGGACTCAGACAAGAAACCAAACAAGCATGCTGAATAATGAACCAAGGCCTTGGTAGTTACAAACAAGGAATAAGCAGACAAAACCAGATGTTAGGAAAAAGACTGAACTATACAACCAAATAATCAACAAAATAGTAACTTTTTTTATTCCAATATTTTTATTGAAATGAGAAGTATATTAAAACTCTTTGCACTTACAACCAGATTAAATGTAATAAACAATTTCAATAAAACGTATACAGATAAATTGCAGTATTCAAGTGAAACGTTAACCAAGTAAACAGGTATTGTCAGGAAGGAAAAGGAGGGTCGTCTGAGATCACCGAATTCGAAAATTAAGTTTTGTTAGATGGACCAAAACCTTTTTTATCCCCTTGACCAATAACTGCTAAGCAATCACTGTATAATAAGATTATGTTGGAAGACTGAGTGGGACACTTGCTAAACATTGGTGTTATTCTCCCAGCTGAAACTAGCACTTTTAGGAAAGGGTTAAATTTGGGTGCTGAACTCCTTTGCAAGATGTGCAGTATGGTGCAGGCTCTCTTGGGAAGGGGGGGGGGGGGGGGACACTAACTTCTGACTGGGCAGGCACTTCTTAAACTCACAGTTGAAGTGTCCGGTATCTTTGCAGCTTACACGAGGGTCTTTTCCGGGTCAGGTGTATCCTGACAGGGTGGAAATAGACTTCTCTCCCTCTCTGCACTCTTTCCTCAATCAGATCTTTGCTTCTACTCTCACAGCACTTCCTTCTTTTATCACTTCTCTCCACCACCTCCTCACTTCCCTTCCCCTGCGTACTGCATGTGCTCAGCTCCCTCCTCCTACTCCGTCTTCTCCAATCACAGTTCTTACACACAGTTCTAACAGTTGTAAATCTGACTCACATGGCCAGTTTTCCCAGTCACATCAATTCTACCATAAGGTGAGGCTGACCAACCCAAAAATTGCTAGGCAGATTTAATTTAACCCCATCGCCAGGAAGAATAGGGTTTTCCCCCTAAAGGAGTGCCTCCCATGTCCTCATAAGGGCGCATAACAAGGTCCCTAGGACCTATTAACCTTAAGAATGCCCTGTAGGACCCTCTGGGTCACTACACTGCCCCCTGTGGTGTGCCACTTGTAAAGGTGACTCTACCAATTACGCCCTCTGTAATACCCCACTTGTAAAGGTGACTCCTCCAATACTGCCCCCCATAATACCCCACTTGTAATAGTGACTCCACCAAAACTGTGTTGTGTAATACCCCACTTATAATGGTGACTCCACCAATACTGCCCTCTGTAATATCCCACTTGTAAAGGTGACTCCTCCAATACTTTCCCACTATAATACCCCACTTGTAACAGTGACTCCTCCAATACTACACCCTATAATACCCCACTTGTACCGTGACTCCTCCAGTACTTCCTCCTGTGATACCCCACTAGTAAGGGTGACCTGTCCAATACTGCCCCCTGTGGTTCCCCACCAGTAACAGTGACCCCTCCAGTACTTTCTCCTGTGTTACCGCACTAGTAACTCCTCCAATATTGCCCCTGTGGCACTCCACTAGTAACCCCTACAATACTGCCTTCTGTGGTACCCCACTAGTAACAGAGGCCCCACCAATACTGCCCCCTGTGGTACCCCACTAGTAACAGTGACCCCTCCAATACTGCCCCCTGTGGTACCCCACTAACTGTGACCCTTCGAATACCAACCCCTGTGGCACCCCACTAGTAATGGTGACCCAATCAGAGTATGTTCCATTAATAACCCCCCTTCTGTCACTAAGCTAGTTACTTACCCACTTACACACATTCTCACCCAGACCAAGCATTCTCATTTTATATACCAACCTTTTATGCGGCACAGTATCAAACACTGCAAAAGTCCAGATACACAAGATCCAATGACTCTCTCCACTCCAGTCTATAACTTACCTCCTCGTAGAAGCTGATCAGGTTGGTTGGTCGAGAGTGATTCCTCATAAACACATGCTGATAGGGAGTTATACAGCTAATTTCCTTGAGGTAAGGCTGCATTCAGACGAACATATATTGGCTCGGTTTTCACACCAAGCTGATATACATTGTCCTCATGTGCAGGGGGGGGGGGAGGATGGAAGAGCCAGGAGCAGGAACTGAGCTCCTGCCCCCTCTCTGCCTCCTCTCCGCCCCTCTGCACTATTTGCAATGAAAGGAGGCCAGACAGGGGCGGGGCTAAGTTTTGAGAATTAGCCCCACCCCCATTCCGCCTCTCCCCATTGCAAACAGTGCACAGGGGCAGAGAGGAGGCAGAGAGGGGGCGGGAGTTCAGTTCCTGCTCCTGGCTCTTCCATCCTCCCCCCCTGTACACGAGGACAATGTATATCGGCTCGGCGTGAAAACCGAGCCGATATACGTTCGTCTGAATGCAGCCGTAGGGTTGTAGTTTTGACTACCATTTACTGTTACTAATTGGTCATTTATCTGCTGTTATCTACACAATGCTTGTTGTGATTGTTTCCTGATGTATACTGCAAAGAGGAAGTCATTTTCCATTATCTGTCCATTTGTGGCAAATGAGGTTGATAATTACATAGTTTAGTTATCTAGAGAACTAAATAGTTTACTTCATTGTAAATTGTTGAATGTTATATTTGTAGAGTGCTAAACTGTTCTCACAGCAGGAATTCTTTTCCAATCCGATGATTCCAAAATTTATCATTAGTAAAACATTCAACAATAAGCAGCTTGAGCGCTGACATGCTCTGCAGACCCACTCCAAGAGATTAATCAATGCAATTACACCAGCTTCTAGACTAATTTAATTAATTAAACCTGGCATTTTATATGATTGCTATATAATGAAGCCAATGTTACTTTTCTGGGCAAAAATGACAATTTAATGGGTCTAAACAAGTTTCATGGTCTTCCAGTTGTAAGGAAGTGCAGCAGCCCCATCTGATGAGAGTGTGAAGGGACATTTTATTGCCATGTTTGTATTGCTTATGCTTTTTTTACAGGAGTTGGAGGAAGAGTGATTTTAAATTCTACATTGCTCCAAAATGCATATGCTGTACAAGAGGGTCCTGTTCTTTACTAATGTTAAAGGAAATTATCACCAGGTTTATGCTGCCCAAACCACGGGCAGCATAAACTTGGGGCAGGTAGGTACACCATACCTATGTATGTCATTAATACTGGAGGAAGAAGGGGCCTTGGTGCTGTTAGGTTGTGCGGCTGGGACCTTTGGTTCTACAGGTTTCCATGAGCACAGCTTCACAGGTGAGAGATAATTGAGCTGGCTGGGTGGTATTTTCCAGCCAGCCAATCCCCCTGGTACCAGCTTCTTTTGTCAGAAAATGTTGGTCATTTTATCCTGTTTATGCATTCTGTATTAATCCCACTCTGTGTTTGGTGTTGTGCATGTCTAGTCTGTAGTGTCTCTCACTTTCCCTGAGGACAGTCTGGACACCCATATTCCCTGTCTGCATCATATTCAGACCCCCTTTCCCCTTCTCTTCTTCCAGACGTCTGATGTCTTATGTGTGTGTCAAGTAGGTGATGCCTGACACGGTTTCCTGTATGTTAATATGGGGTGTGACTCTCTCCCCTTGGTGTGAAGACACTTGTGCTAGCTATGGTTTATCTGTATGCATGTGAGCTCTGAGTGGGGTTTCTGTTTTGGGTTTCTCTGTCACCCTAGGCTTCTGTGTTTATGCATGATGTGTGGTGCATGTCTGTGGAAACGGCCAGACGTGTGTGAACAGTGTTGTGTTCATTGGGTCTGTGCAGGTGCCGGTGCATGAACAGTCCTGTTCTATCTTGCATGCAAGTCCCTGGGGTGTTGGTGCGAGTGTCTGTGTAGGTTTCTAGACACCAGGTGTGAACAGTCCTGTTCTGTGAGTTGGTGTGAGCTGCATCCAGTCCTGCTGTAGATCGTTTACCATGCGGGGATGGGTAGGTCCTTAGGTTCCAGTGTGGGGTTGTTCTCATCGGGACAATCGCCCTGCTTGCAGGCAAGTTTTCACGTGGTGGTTGTTTCCTTAGAGTAGAGATATGTTATGTCTGCCCGTGAGAACAGGTGTGTTCAGTATACATTTTGTGTGTGCTTATGGAGTTTCTGTGTATGGCTGCTTGCGTCCGTGCTGAGGCTTGATGCCCTGGTGTTGCATGGACATATCAGGTGTGCTGGACAGGAGCCCAGAGATGAGAATATTTTCTTTATTAAGCAACCTTTTTCAGCGCTATTCTGGCGCCTTCATTTGGCTCACTTGATCTTGATTTTCAGCAGGAATACAGATTATGAAAGCAGGGCCTCACGATCCTTCTGACTTTTTGACTTGTAAGCAGGAGGTGTCAGAAAAGTTGCCATAGGGATAATTGGCTTGTGGCGGCCAAGCGTTCATAGAGATGTCACTTTTTGATACTTCGATGTCGCTCTTCCTTTCATCGTGAAAGCCTTGGATTGTTCACCCACTAATAGGGAACGTGACTTGGGTTTAGACCATCGTCAGACTGGTTAGTTTTACCCTACTGATGATGCCATAATTGCAATAGTAATCCTGCTCAATATGAGAGAAAATACAAAAGTAAGAGTGAGCCAGATAAAGGTGTCTGTATGGCACTGAAGCGCATTGCTTAACCCCTCAGTGACGTAGCCTGTTTGGACCTTAATGACCAAAAAATTTTTCAGTTTTTTTCATAACTTTTTAATTTCTCTGTTGACATAGCCGTATGAGGGCTTGTTTTTTGCGGAAGATGTTGTATTTTTTCATGGCATCATTTTTGGGTACATATAATGTATTTCAGAATGAGCTTAAAGTGAGAATGGCTGATGAAAACCACGATATAGTCGGAATAATGAAAACATGGCTTGATGATAAGTGCGATTGGGCGTTGCATTTACAGGCTTACAATCTCTTCAGAAGAGACCGTGGTGAACAGAAAGGGGGAGGAGTGTGTCTGTATGTTAAATCGTACTTAATGCCGATGCTATGGGAGGATACAGGGGCAGGAGATGAACACATGGAATCTCTGTGGGTAGAAATACAGGGAGAAAAAAAATAATAAAATACTGATCGGGATTTTCTATAGGCCACCAAAAGCAACAGAAGAAACTGAAATCTTATCATTAAGGCAGATAGAAGAGGTGTCGAACTGCAACAAAGTAATTATTATGGGGGACTTTTATTATCCGGATGTAACATTGGAAAAAGAAACCTGTAAATCTTACAAGGGTATTAAGTTCTTGAGAATAATTAAAGATAACTACCTTACCCAACTGGTACAGGAGCCAACTAGAGGGAAGGCCACTCTGGACTTAGTACTAACTAACAAACCGGACCGAATAGTGGGGGTGCAGGTTGAGGGGCACTTGGGTAACAGTGACCACAGTATAATAAATTTCCAGCTGTCATTCAATAAGAAACCTTATCAGGGAGCGACAAATAAACTAAACTTTAGCAAAGCAAAATTTGATCAGCTCAGAGCTACTATCGGTAACATTTTTTTTTTTTTTTTTAAATCAAATTTTTATTGAGATTTTATTTAAACATAACAAGAAAGACGTAGACGGATTGTATACAACGTCTGCTACAATTTGCATCCTTGAAAAGTCCGATCTGGAGCCAAAGGGTCATCGAGGCTGTACATCAAATGTAGGGAGTGTTCTATAGGTGCAATGCTGAGGAGGCTTCTTCTTTCGGACCGATGAGGAAACTTGTCTCTTCGTTTTGATGCAAGCAGTGAAAAACAGTCTATTGTCTATAGGTGAGGACGCGGCGTGAGGTTTTCTGCGGCAGACCAGTATGCCATAACTGCGTGACCGCGGCGAACTCAAAAAAAAAGCTGAGTGGGGGGGGGGTAATAGGGGAAAGGCGACAGACAAAGGGGGGGTGGGGTTGACGGTTGGAGGGGAGGGGTTCTTGTGGGGTTAGAATATAGCTGTTGCCAAGCTCCGGTCAGGAGCTGGTTAATCTGCGTGTGTAATTAACCTTTTTCCTAGGGGTGCGGTAAGTTGACTGTCGTGCGTACCACTCCAAATAGGAGGGGGAGGGTGAAGGGGAGACAGACCTAGCTTTAAGTGGGAGAGGCGACGGGAGTCTCCAGTAGCTGGGGGAGAGGGTATCAGTCTATTCTGGTGTGATGTAGGCAGGGGGGTGCCGCCCCCCCACGAGAGGCCTCAACTCCAATATCAACGCACCCATCATGTGGTCCTCAGCTGTCTCCAGGGGCCCCAGGTGTTCCAGAACTTATCATAAGAACCGGTGGCCCAGCTGGAGAGTTCCTCAAGGTTAGCAATGGAGTCCACCCTTTCCATCCACTGATTTAGAGAAGGGGGTATCTTTTGCAACCACAGTAATGGGATTAATGCTTTAGCAGCATCTAGCAGGAAGGCTATGAGTGGGTTCCTCTTAGGATGGAATTCTTTAGACGGTTTCCAGAGGAACAACATCTCCGGGGAGATATGTAATCCCGGAACAAATATTTGTAGGATCGCCTCCACCTCTGTCCAGAAGGGGGTCAGGACCGGGCAGCTCCACCAAATGTGGGAATACGAGCCAACGTCGCACTCACATCTCCAGCATTTTCCATGTGGGGTTAAGTTGTAGGCGACCAACCGCTGGGGGGTTCTGTACCACCTTACCAACAACTTGTAGTGGCTTTCTTGGGCTATTATGCAGGGCGAAATGCCGTAAGAGGTTTTCAGAATTGTTTTAATATCGGACTGTGAGAGGGAAATGCCCAGCTCTTTCTCCCATGAAAGGAGGAAAATGGGTTTGGTGAGTGAGGGTTTAGTGATTATTTGTTTGCGTATATATGAAATTTTCCTGGATTTGGGATTATTATCTGTCAGGATTTTTTCAAAGTTTGTAAGTGGTCTAGTTGAGTTAAATTTTTTAAGGAAGCACGCTAAGGTTCTTTTGATATAGATCTGTTGCAGGAATGAGAAATTATGTCCAGGGAGGAGGTCATCTAAAATTTCATCTGTGTTTTTGTGCGCTAAAGTTTGTTGAGCACCTATCCTGACTTCCTTAAATTTCTCCCACACTGAGTGGGAGGCCGGATCGTCTGGGATGTTAAGAAGGTTAGGGATGGCTCTGATGGGGATGCATGGGGATGGAGTTGGTGCTAAGGAATCTTTTAGCTTAGACCAAATCTCACAGGGGCCTCTAATGAGAGGGTTAAAGCTCCTAGATCTGCTTCTAATGTTCGAGGGGCACCACAGATCTTTCATGCAGGATCTCCCCTCCGAGGCTTCCACTAGTGTTGATAGTATTTTATCTTTTGTTGGGGCCAACAGATCCATCCAGTATCCCAATTGGGAAGCTTCGTAGAAGTCCGCTACGTTGGGGAGATCAATACCACCTTCTGTCCTTCTTTTAATCATGAGGCTGTATGCCAATCTGGGCCTTTTATTCCTCCACACAAATCCAGAGAAAATTGATCTCAGAGTTTTAAAGAAACTCCTTGGGACATGGATTGGGATCATTCTAATTTTGTAAAGAATTATTGGGAGGATATAGGTCTTTAAAATATTTTTCCTCCCAAACCAAGATATTAGAGGGATATCATAGTTCCTTAGGAGATTTTTAATGTGGCCAATAAGTGGGGGGAAATTCGCTTGGTAGAGGTCCTCTATTCTTTTAGTCAATTTTATACTCAGAAAATCCATTGAGTTCTCAGCCCAGTTAAAAGGAGATTTTTCTTTTAAAGCTCTATAACGCGCCTCCAAAATTGAGATATTTAAGACAGTGGACTTAGTAAAATTAATTTTGAAGTTAGACAATGCCCCAAAATTGATGAGCGCGGTTTCAAGTTTGGCTAGTCCATTCTCTGGGTTAGTAATTAGAAATACTATATCATCGGCGAAGGCCGCGGAAGATAGGGAGTGTTTCCCCCAGTCTAAGCCATGGATTTCTGGGTCTAGTCTGATCGACTGAAGAAAAGGTTCTAGAGCCAACACGAAAAGGGAAGGGGATAGGGGGCAACCCTGACGGGTGGCGTTTTTAATATCAAAGGCAGGTGATAGAATCTCATTAATTTTTAATCTGGCGGACGGGGAGGCATATAGGGAGAAGATGGCAGCTACAAAAGACCGGGGAATGTTGAAGTGGAGTAGGGTTTTTTTCATGTAGCCCCAGTCTACCCGGTCGAAAGCCTTTTCGGCATCAGTTCCGACCAGGAGAAGGGGCTTTTTGAATTTATGGGCGTAGCGGATTGCATGGAGGATTCTCCTGCTATTGTCTCTGCCCTCCCTCCCACTCACAAACCCCGTCTGCTCTTCATTAATCAGGGATGGCAGGAAGCTTTCAAGCCTTTTGGCTAAGAGCTTGGCCCACAGTTTTAAATCGAAATTTAGGAGAGAGATTGGGCGATAGCTGCCACAAGATTCAGGGTTTTTATTATCCTTATGTAGTAAGGTAATGTGGGCTTCCAGGGATTGTTTGGGGAGTGGGGCCCCCTGTAGGAGAGCATTGAAGAGGTCGGTGAGTCTGGGCACAAGAGTTTCCTTGAAAGAGTTATAGTACAGGAGGCTTAGGCCATCCGGGCCTGGGCTTTTGCCTTTTGGACAGGATTTTAATAAAAGCTCGACTTCCTCCCGAGCTACAGGGACCATCAGGGATTCTGCTTGTTCTTTATCTAGTTTAGGAAGATGGGCATGAAGTAGGAAAGTATCGGTCTTTTTTTCTATTTCTTCTTCTTCTTCGGGGGAGGGGGATTTTTGTTGTCTAATGTTATAGAGGTCCGAATAGTATTGATGGAAGGCTTTTGCGATTTCCTCTGAGGATGTGGCCTGTGATCCATTAGGGGTTTTAATTGAATGGATGAAATTTTTGGCGCGTGCTTTTTTAATCAAGGAAGACATAAATTTACTGCCTCTATTACCTTGTGCATAGACCACATGCTTTAGGTAGAGATGTTTTTTGTTGTAGCATGAATCTAAACGTTGTTTGAGATCCCTTCTCAGGGCCTCCAATTCCTCCAACGCTACTTTAGATTGGGATAGTTTTGTCAATTGTTCTAGTTTTGCTATTTTGTTTAATCTATCATCTATATCTTTTTGGAGGAGTTTCTTAGTCCTAGTCCCTAGGGCTATCAGCAATCCACGCATGAACGCCTTGTGGGCTTCCCAGACCACTGGGACCTCCACATCTCCTCCTGAATTGATAGAAAAATATTCCTCCAGTGAGGCCGACAGCCGGTCTTTCTCTTCTGAGGAGTCCAGCAGGGAGGCGTTAAGCCTCCATCTCCACTCTTTGGGTTTGGGTTGGAGGAGGTGAAGGTCCACGTGGACCGGGGCATGGTCCGAGACCGTAGTTACATCAATTTTAGCTTTCACTATGTAAGCTAAAAGGTCCGAACTAAGGAATATGTAGTCCAATCTTTGGTGGGATTTATGAACCTTTGAGAAGTAGGTATAATCTTTTACTGAGGGGTTTAGAAGGCGCCATGTGTCCATCAAGTTTAAATCTTGCAGGCAGCGAAGGAGCCTTCTGATTTTTATTTGTGAAATGTGGGAGCGCCTGGTGGAGGAGTCGCTTAGCGGGTGCAGAGTTATATTTAGATCTCCTCCCAGGATTAAATGGCCCTCTGTAAAGTGTTTCAAGATCGTCAGATTTTTAATCAACCAAGGGACTTGGTCCGAGTTGGGGGCATAGAGGTTAGCTATAGTAGTTTTCGTATTATTGCATGTCCCCTTCAGAAATAGGACCCTTCCCTCTCCGTCCTCAAAAGTATTCTGACATTTAAAGTTTAATGCTTTGTGGATGTAAATCGAGACCCCCTTCGAGGCAGAGGCGGGGTGGGCGCAGTGGAAGGCTTGATCAAAGTATCTGCCTGGTAGGGATAGGCATTTACCTTTTTTAAAATGGGTTTCCTGCAGAAGAAGGACACTCGTGCCATACCTCTTTGCTAGAAGAGCGACGTTGTGTCTTTTTGAGGGTGAGTTGAGGCCTCTCACGTTAAAGGACGTGACCCGCATACCTCCCATCCAAAGACTTTAGTCGAAGGGGCTGAACCAGGCGTCCAAGGCTCCGACCTCTGCTGTGAATGAAGAATACATGCGGTGAGTTTTTGCTAAGAGTGTTCTCCCACAAGGGAGATGGAAGGGGTTGGGGGGAGGGGGAGGGGGTGGGACAAGAACATGTAAGGGAAGAAAGGTAAGGGTAAGGTTCAGAAGAGCTTAATTCACTATCCAAGTCAAGTGAAATTAAAGTATTAACAGTTGATGAGCAAAAAGAAAAAGAGAAAAGAGGAAAGAAAGGCAGAGCAGATCGGTCTCGTTGCTTGGTTGAGACCAACCTTTATTTAAGGGCAAAGAGATGAAATGACTGCTGGATTACCAGCAGTCGGTTTAATGGGATTTGCTAACGGCCTAACCTGACCGGCACAAAGGGGACCAATTTAAATGGGTAAAGAACTATAGACCCATGTTGGCACTGGGAGCAATAATAGCTCTTGGGGGGGTAATTCCCAGTCGCCTTCTACTAAAGAGGGGAAACATTCTCCTCAGAAACGGGGTGAAAACATGCACAACATAGGTATAACGCTAGCAAGTCATAGATTATGTGTAGGACATAGGAGCAGCATACTCAACTTAATGTTGAAAAAAGCTTCACTGCGACCCCTGTCTCCATCTCCACAATACTGCTCTGTAGGAACGTGGTTGTGGAGTTCGGCACAGGAGGGGTACAATCAAAGCGGATTTCATCAACGTTTGGCAGGTGAGGAGGTGTCCTCCAGGGTAGTGACTTCCTTCAGGTCTCAGAACCTGCGACCTCCTCTCGGGGTTTCTTTCTTTTTCCCCTGGGCGATTTTGAGCTTCCTGCCAGCTGCCATCTTTCCGAGGGATCTAACTTCGTGAACTTAGGCAGGTCAGGAAGCGGCTGCCAGCAGGGGAGCACGATTGGGTCAATGTCCAAAAACTGCCAGCAATCCTCCAGGTCGTCAGGAGATCGAATATTAAATCTGCGGCCCTTATGAGTAATGCCCAGCCCAAAAGGAAAAAGCCAAGCGTAGCGAATGTTTTTTTCCCTCAGAGCGTCCAGTAAGGGTCGCAGCAAGCGACGTTTCGCCAGCGTGGAAGGCGCTAAATCTTGGAAGATTTGAAGAGCTGTACCTCCGTACTTGATGTCGCTGTGGTTCCTAGCGGCTCTAAGGATCGCGGCTGCGTCAGGAAAAGCGAACATCTTGCAGATGACGTCCCTTGGAGGATCGGACGCTGAAGGAGGCGGTCGCAGGGCTCTGTGGATCCTCTCGATTGCAATGGATGATACTCTTTCTGCGCCTAGGAGCGAGACGAAAATGTCTTTCGCTACTTTTTCGAGCACTTCTGACGCCCAGGATTCGGGAAGGCCCTTTATTCGCACGTTATTTTGCCTACTCCTGTTCTCTATATCCTCTTGCATTAGGATAGTTTTGTTGATCTGTGCGTGTTGTTCTCTTAGGGTGCATTCCATTTCGCTGGCGTGTGAAGAGATGGAAGCTGTGGAGGTTTCAAGATCCTCTGTTCTTCTTCCTAGCTGCTTCATCTCCTCTTTTATTTCGGAGAGTTCAAGGAGTATGGGACGCATGGTCCGAGTCAGAAGGTCTTTCATAAATCCTTTGGAAATACGTTCGTTCTCTTCTTCCTCGGAGGAGACCTCATCTTCTTTGTCCCTTCCCCCTGCTCCGTTTGGCTCGTGGGCAGGCGCCATCTTGGATGCCTCGAGCGGAGGGCGAGCGCTCTTTTCTTTCAAGTAGCGCTGCATGTCTGCTTGCCCTTTACTCTTTCTTGGAGTCTCTTGAGGGTCACTGCTCCTGTCTCTGCCCGTCTTCCCCATTTTGAAGCTGTCAGATAGCTGCAGAAGGTCCCGGTATGTACCGCTATCACGGAGCTCCTCTCTCAGGACTCCATGCTGCTCAGCGGTTAGGCTCCGCCCCCTACTATCGGTAACATTAATTGGGATAATGTCCTCAAAAATAACAGTACAGAGGACAAATGGGAAAAGTTTAAAAGGATCCTAATCAACTCATGTGAGCAGTTCAAACCCTTTAAAAAAAAAAAGAACCACAAGTAGAAGGAAACCAATGTGGCTCGACAAGACTGTAAGGGGGGCAATAAACAAAAAAAAAAAAAGTGCTTAAACTACTAAAACAAGAAGGCAGTGAAGAAGCGCTAAAATCATACAGGGAAAAAAAATTAAATATGTAAAGGAAAGTCAAGATTGCTAAGGAGGAGGCAGAAAGACTGATTGCCAAAGAGAGCAAAAACAATCCCAAACTATTCTTCAATTATTAACAGCAAACAGATTTGCACTGAGAGCACCACCCTTTAACAAATAATGCAGGAGAAATCATAGAAGACGATGGGAGGAAGGCAAATCTATTAAATGGGTTCTTTTCAAGTGTATTAAAGAACGAAAATGAAATGTTACATGAGATGCAGGGGAATAAAATGAACCCCCCCCGGCTACCGGGGTTATACCATTGGATTGGCGCATTGCCATCATGCTTCCAATTTACAAAAATGGGTCAAAGAGAGAGCCTGGTAACTACAAGCCGGTAAGTCTCACTTCAATAACTGGAAAAATATTCAAGGGGTTTATGAGAGATGCCATCCTAGAATACCTCAAGGAGAACAACGTAATAACTCTTCACCAGCATGGGTTCATGAGGCGTCGATCATGTCAAATCAATCTGATCAGCTTCTACAATGAAGTAAGTTCTAGGCTGGACCTGGGAGAGTCTATTGATCTTGTATATCTGGATTTCTCTAAAGCATTTGACACCGTGCCGCATAATAGGCTGATATATAAAATGACGCAGCTTGGATTGGGCGAAAACGTGTGTATCTGGGTAAAGAACTGTCTCAGAGATAGAAAGCAGAGGATGGTTCGTAATCAGATTGGGCCACCGTCGCTAGTGGAGTTCCACAGGGCTCAGTGCTAGGCCCTATTTGGTTCAATATATTTATCAATGACCTGATAGAGGGACTGCACAGTAAAATATCAATATTTACAGATGATACAAAACTATATAAGGCAATTAATACAACAGAGGACAATGTGCGGCTGCAAAAGGTCTTACACAAGCTGGGGGCTTGGGCAGAAAAATGGCAAATGAAATTCAATGTGGATAAATGTAAGGTTATGCACATAGACAGGAGAAATGGATGTTACCAATATACACTAAATGGGGTACAGCTAGGGAAAAGTGAGATGGAAAACGACCTGGGGGTACTAGTGGACTGTAGATTTAACTGGAGCAACCAATGCCAGTCAGCTGATGCAAAAGCTAAAAAAGTCCTGGGGTGCATTAAAAGAGGTATAGTGGCAAAGGATGAGAACATCATTCTTCCACTATATAAGGCACTTGTCAGGCCTCACATGGAATACTGTGTACAGTTCTGGACACCGGTGCTCAGGTAGGATTTTGCAGTGCTTGAGGGGGTTCAAAGAAGAGCAACTAACTAATAAATGGAACGAGAGGACTGGAATTCCCAGAGAGGCTATCCAAATTAGGATTATTCACCCTGGAAAAAAGACGGCTAAGGGGCGATCAAATAACTATGTATAAATACATGAGGAGACAATACAAGGATCTCTCCCTTGATCTGTTTATACCCAGGACTGTGAAGGTAACGAGAGGGCATCCACTACATCTAGCAGAAAGCAGGTTTCATCACCAACACAGAAGGGGGTTCTTTACTGTAAGAGCAGTGAGACTGTGGAACTCTCTGCCTGAGAACGTGGTGATGGCAAAATCCATAGAGGAGTTTAAGAGGGGACTAGATGCCTTTCTAGAGCGGAAGGATATTACAGGATATAGACATAAGGGGATCAGCGGGTTTTTTGTTTCGGGTCTTACAGTCAGGTAGGAACTATCAAAGGTTGATCCAGGGATTATTCTGACTGCAATTATCGAGTCAGGAAGGAATTCTCCCCCAAGTGGGCTAATTGGCTCTGCCTCTTGGGGTTTTTGCCTTCCTCTGGATCAACTAGAGGGTAGATACAGGCTGAACTAGATGGACATTGTCTTCATTAAGCCTAACATACTATGTTACTATTAGAGATGAGCGAACGTACTTGGTAAGGGCGATTTCGCAATCGAGCACCGCGATTTTTGAGTACTTCACTACTCGGGTGAAAAGTACTCGGGGTCGCGGGGGGCGGGGGGAGGCGCGGCGGAGCGGGGGGTAGCAGCGGGGAACAGGGGGGAGCCCTCTCTCTCTCCCTCTCCCCCCCCACTCCCCGCTGCAACCCCCCGCTCACCCACAGCGCACCCAATACCTTTCACCCGAGTAGTGAAGTACTCGAAAATCGCGGTGCTCGATTGCGAAATCGCCCTTACTGAGTACGTTCGCTCATCTCTAGTTTCTATGTTTTTTAACTGTTTTTAGGGGGTTTGGGGAAAACAAGGAATTCTGCTATTTGTTTTTAAGATTATTACATCTTTACAGTATTTAGTGCATAAAATAAATATCGTGATAATATTATTCTCTGGCTCAGCACGATTTTGGTGGCACCAAGTTTATGCAGTTTTTTTGTTTTACTTTTTTGTACACAAAAAAGCATTTTTGTTTTAAAGATTTGCTTTTGTGTTGTTGCATTCCAAGAGCCATAGCATTATTATTTTTCCATCGATGAAGCTCTATTGGGTCTTGGTGTTTGTGGGATGAACTCTAGTCTTCATTTATCCAATTTTTTGGGGAACATATAACATTTTTATTATGCTTTATTTAATTTTCTTTCTAGAGGCAAGATGAATAAAATCTGCAATTCTGGCATGTTTTGTATTTTTAACATCAACTGTGCAGTGAAATAATGTGTTATATTAATTCTGTATGCCAGTATGATTGTGTCAATAGCAAATTTATATAGGTTTTTCTTTTTTTTGCAACTTTTTTTACACTCTTTTTTTCAAAGTATTTTTTTGTTTATCACTGCATTCAAAGACCCCAAACATTTTTCTTTTTTGGTCAATAGTGCTGCGAAAGGGGGTTGTTTAATGGTACCATTTGTTGATCCATGTGACGCTTTGATCACTTTCTATTCTGTTTTTTTGTAAGCCGATATAGGCAAATTTTGTTATTTTCATAATTTTTTTTGTATTGTTTTTTTTCATGACATGCACTATGTTGGCTTAAATAATATACTAACTTTTTACTCTGGGTCATTATGAACGCAGCGATATCACATGTGTGATTTTTTTTTACATAGCAATGTTGCAGACAGAGACCAGCCTGTAACATTAAAAATCCCCCAAATTTCACTGTAGTGCAGCAAAGTGAGAGAGGCACAGTAACCACCATGATGCTAAACTTCCACCCTGGCACAGTTGAATCTTTCCATTTCTGCCGGCAGAGGATATAGTCGATTTGGTTGCGATGCTGCTCATTTGGGGATGCGCATGTTTCAGCTGAGTAAAGAAGGTGTTGGTGATTCTTAAAGGGGTGGTCTCGCGAAACAAAGTGGGGTTATACACTTCCGTATGGCCATATTAATGCACTTTGTAATGTACATCGTGCATTAAATATGAGCCATACAGAAGTTATTCACTTACCTGCTCCGTTGCTAGCGTCCTCGTCTCCATGGTTCCGTCTAAATTCGCCGGCAGCTTGCTTTTTTAGACGCGCTTGCGCAGTCCGGTCTTCTCCATTCAGCACGAGCCGCTTCAGTGTGCTCCCCGCTACAGCTCTTCTGCGCATGCGCAGACGAGCTGTCACTGCTCGGGAGCGCGCTGGAGCGGCCATTCTGTACCTTCCTCTGTTAGAGGAAGGTGCAGAGCTGCCGAGCTGTCCGGAGAAGCCGCCCAGCTGTCCCACCGTCCAGCTGTCCCGGTAACTGATGGGTCGGGGGGGCTGCCGCTGCGCCGGGCTGCGCCGGGCTGCGCCGGGGGGGGGCTGTCGCTGCGCCGGGGGGGCTGTCGCTGCGCCGGGGGAACTAGCGCTGGGCCGGGGGGGGCTGTCGCTAGGCCGGGGGGGCTGCCGCTGCGCCGGGGGAACTAGCGCTGGGCCGGGGGGGGGCTGTCGCTAGGCCGGGGGGGCTGCCGCTGCGCCGGGGGAACTAGCGCTGGGCCGGAGGGGGCTGTCGCTAGGCCGGGGGGGCTGCCGCTGCGCCGGGGGAACTAGCGCTGGGCCGGGGGGGGGCTGTCGCTAGGCCGGGGGGGCTGCCGCTGCGCCGGGGGAACTAGCGCTGGGCCGGGGGGGGCTGTCGCTAGGCCGGGGGGGCTGCCGCTGCGCCGGGGGAACTAGCGCTGGGCCGGGGGGGGGCTGTCGCTAGGCCGGGGGGGGTGCCGCTGTGATGGGGGGGGGGCTGCGCCGGTTACCTGCTGCCTGGCGGTGGGTGACAGGTCGGCCATGTTCATTCCTGGGGTCCGGTCGGCGGCTGCGGGGCGTCTGGTTGCCATGGAGACACAGCTGGTAGCGTCTCGGGAGCGCGCACGTCGGGCTACAGCAAGCGATGCGAAAAGAGCTGGCGGCCATCTTGGGAAAAAGTTTTATAAGTTGCTGAAACGCTGGAACGGTAAGTAGAAACCAGCTAGGAAAGTAATTTACAGGGGTAATTAGTAATGTATGTTTAATTAGGGGGACTGGGCAAAAAAAAAATTCACTGCTTCCTCGAGACATCTCCTTTAACCTGTTCCCCTGGCAGAACTGCACAAGTCGGTCTCCAGCGTCACGTGCTTGACGACAACTCCTTCATCCTCCCCTTCTCCAACTTTAGCGTTGAAATCACCCATGATGTAGATAATGTTCTTTCTTGGGGTTCTTTCAACTACTTTGGTCCTGAGCATAGAAGTCCTCAATGTCCTGCTCTGATGCATCTGCTGTTGGTGCATAGACTTGTACAATGGTCACATTCAGAGGTTTTCCTCTGATGTGGGTGCACAACACCTTATCATTGATGTATTTGGGGGTCTCTATGCGCCTTGCAATTTTTTTTCTTTGCCTTTCCGTCTCATATTCCAAGTAATAAATGGTGTAGTCATCTAAGCTGAAGTCCAGTGCAGTTTGCTGGCTCTCATTAGATCCACACTCATTCTTTCCATTTCTCTTTTAATGATATCCAGCTTTCTAATGCTCATCCCTCTCATGTTTCAATGGTATACCATTCTTTGCAGCTCAGGTGACCCTTTTCACCATGGACTATATCAGCAATTGGACTCCTTTGTGGGGGTTTTTCTGCTTGCGTAATCCCCGTTGTCTTGACTTCTTCAGGTTCTCTTCCGCTCTTCCCGATAGTATTACTGATTCTGTTCAGCCCGCAGATCCCACTGTCAAGCACCATATTTGAAGCATGTTGATTCTGATGCATAGAGTTTCATGGTGAAGGTTTAACAGGGTAGATCACCAGGCCTTTCCCCAACCTATAGCAGATAGCCACACAACCGCTAATGTTTGTATATCGAATATAGAGATGACTGGCAGCATAAGCGGATGTAGTAGAAAATACTTTACATGTTTGTATATCGTTGGCACCCTCCTGGCACTTTAAGACGACTATGAAAAGGGAGTAGTTCCTTTATATAGCTTTTTTCATTTCACGCATTGCATATTATTCATCTGCTAAAGCAAAATGCATGGTAGGAATAGGTTTAGAAAGCAAATGGTTTTTGATCCCCAAGTGCAACAGTGACTCAATACAAGGAAGCTAATGGATAGCATTTGGTAAACCAAACCAAAACATTTATATTGTACTAATGGTTTTGAACTAAGTGATACAATTTATACATTTTAATAATTAATACTTAACCTGATATATCCTAACTAAAGAAGTAATGCAGCCAGTGGGTTGATGAACCACAGAGTAAATGATACACAATGAATAAATAAAAATCTAAACCATCATACAATCTGAGAATAAAAATGTATTAAGAAGAATTACATTAAATAAAGTAAGGTTGACCACACACCCCATGTATATTTGTGAGAAGTTGAAGCAAGCACTTTGTCAGCCGTAGCACTTGGATTGCCATTTGTAATTTACCTTCTCTTCCTTTTGGTAAAATTTGATTCCACAGACCATAGATTGTCTTAAAACATACTCAGACACTGACAATGCCAAGATCGGACCTTAAAGGAGAGGTGTCCAACCTTTTGGCATCTCTGGGCCACATTGGAAGAAGAGGAGTTGTCTTGGGACGCACACTGAATAATAAGCAAAATGTCCCCACATAATAATTGTAATCCAAAGTCCGACACACAACCTCAATCATCCTCTATAGTCCGCCAAATAACTTCCATCATTCTCCACAGTCCACCAAACAATCATCCTTCACAGTCCGCCAAACATCCTTCATCATCCTCAACAGTCCTCCATAAAACCACCATGATCCTCCACAACCTGCCAAACAACCTGCATCATCCTCCACTGTGCCTCGAAACAGACCTCATTCTTAAAGTATGTGTGTGTATATATATGCATGCATGCCTCTTCAGATCTATTTAATTATGCCTGAGGAAGGACCCTGAGAGGTTCGAAAGCTTGCAATAAGATCATGTATTTTTGTTAGCCATCAAAAACCATCATATCTACAAGATTACTTGCTTTCTCTTGCTGGGAACAATCACAGTCTAGACACAGAAACCTGTCCGGGCTCACATGCAATACTCAGCCATTCAATGAATGACAGGCGAGAGCTGCCTGTGATTGGCTGAATGCCTCAGCTAATCAGAAGCAGCTCTTTCAGCAGGCGGGGGACAGTGCAGAGCCGGGGACAGCAGAGACAGGATGTGACTGAGCCTCGGTAGCTGAGGAAAGGTGAGTATGATTTTTGAAAATTTTTACACCAGTTTGGATTGTTTTTCAGGGAAGGGTTTATATTTAAAGCCCTTCCCTAAAAAACAATTAAGGGGTGTCGGCAGCTGGATCCTCTACTGCAGCTGTAATCTGTCACGCGGCCGCTGTGGGATGTCACCAATACTACAGGGGTCACTGTGGAATGTCACCATTACTACAGGGGGCCGCTGTGGGATGTCATTATTAACGCTGGGGCCGCTCTGTGGGGTGTCACAATTAATGCTGGGGCCACTCTGTGGCGTGTAAATATTACTACTGCTGGCCACTGTGAGTTGTCACTATTACCACTGGGGCCGCTCTGGGGGACGTCACTATTAATGCTGGGGCCGCTCGGGGGGATGTTACATGCTCCTGCGTGTAAATTGTATGCAATGCGAGCGTCTGCAGACTGCAGCGTGTTCTCGCGAGTAGATAATGTTTAGTGTGATTCACACTAAACATCATCCACTCACGAGAACACGCTGGTCTGGATCCCACGCATGCGCACAGCCGCTGGACAAGATCCAGGAGTGTCAGGATGTGCTGCTGGGATCTGTTGTACTATGTACTCCTAGCAGCACAGCTACAGGTGGTTGAGCGTTAATTGAGCTGGCTGGGTGTGGTACTTCCTGCTAGCCAATTTCCTGGATCTGTGCTCACATATTAACCCAGCTCTTGGTCAGTCTAGCTGGGTCCCAAGGTGAGTAGTCATGTTACTTCTGTGTTCTGTAACTTATCAGTCATGTTCAGCTTGTCCCCATTCTGATCTGTGTTTGCAAGTAGGTCTGTTGTGTCTCTCTGCTTCCAGTGTGTCAGTTGGTGGATCCCTGACACAGTCCCTATGTCAGCTCTGTGGCTGACTATCTATCCCTCCTGGTATGAGGACACATAAACTTGCTGTGAGTTTCATCTGTGTTCATGTGAGCTCCGTGCTGGTAGAGTCCGTGCCGTTGTAAGCTTGCTGTGTCATCTGTGACCTGCTGGTTCATGTCCGTTTGTATGTTTATTTTATGTCAGTTTTCTGTCAGCTTGCTGTGTGCCCTGTGCTCTGTTCTGTCCTGTTGCAAGCTTGCTGTGTGATCTTTGTCTTGCTGGTTCATGTCCATTTGTAGGTTTAAATTCTGTCAGCTTGGTGTTAGCTTGCTATATGACCTGCAATCTGTGTCCTGTCCTGTTGCAGTTTGCTGTGTGAACTCTGTCCGGTTCTGCTGGACTCCTGGTTAGTGTAGGGCCTAGCAGTATAACCAGGAGCCATGAAGTGGCCTGCTAGCTTCCACGTTTTGTACAAAATGTCAACTAATACCTGGTATTTAAATTCAGTCTATCATCTGTTACTAGTGGTTACATTTTGTATGCTGTGTATTCTGGCTCTGTGTGTCCTGTTGTTCTGTCCCTGTCATATGGCATGTGTAAGTCTCCTGTTCTGTGGCGTGGCTCCTAGGATCAGCTAGCCGCCCTCTTATTGGGGCGATGTCCCTGCTTAGGTAGGGCCACTGTCATCCTCCTGTGTAGAACAGGGTAAGTTTGCCTGGAACCCGTGTGAATCCCGAGTGAAACTGTGTTCCGTCCCCCTTTTATGTTACGATCATGTGGGCAAAACTAAGCATGGGGCCCACACGATTGTGACCAATAAGGGGGACAGAACACGGTTTCACTTGGGATTCACACTGCATGGCAGCGGCAGCTCCCCTTCATGGTCCACATTGCAACAAGCAGCAGAGCCTTTACCAGGAGATGCCCAGTGTTCTCATAGCCCCTACAAAGAAAGCAGCTCAACCCAGCAACAGAGCCCTGGAGAAAATGCGGAGGATAGCCAGGGACTATTATCGAGACATGCTAATGAAAAGCTGCATACATCCCCAGAGGGTAGTAGTAGTTCCTCACTAGGACAAGGCAGGAGATATACTGCAGCAGTTGCTACAAGCACGGCTGATTCCCTATTTTCTTGTGATATGCCTGCTGATGAAGAGCGGGACTGGAAGGAGCATTTAAGATCTCTCCCAACAAAAAGGGATTTCCAGCGATTGGAAGAGTTGCATAAGAAAACATTGTCCCTTTTACAACAGGAGCTTAAAGGGGTTGTCCCGCGCCGAAACGTTTTTTGTTTTTTTTTTTTAACCCCCCCCCCGTTCGGCGCGAGACAACCCCGATGCAGGGACCTAAAGAAAGCTTACCGGAGCGCTTACCTTAATCCCCGCGCTCCGGTGACTTCTATACTTACCGGTGAAGATGGCCGCCGGGATCCTCTTCCTCCGTGGACCGCAGCTCTTCTGTGCGGTCCATTGCCGATTCCAGCCTCCTGATTGGCTGGAATCGGCACGTGACGGGGCGGAGCTACACGGAGCTACACGGAGCCCCATAGAGAACAGGAGAAGACCCGGACTGCGCAAGCGCGGCTAATTTGGCCATCGGAGGCCGAAAATTAGTCGGCACCATGGAGACGAGGACGCCAGCAACGGAGCAGGTAAGTATAAAACTTTTTATAACTTCTGTATGGCTCATAATTAATGCACAATGTATATTACAAAGTGCATTATTATGGCCATACAGAAGTGTATAGACCCACTTGCTGCCGCGGGACAACCCCTTTAAGCATGTGGGTAACCGCTAGAGCTCAGTAGAGGAGTCTCAGAATAAAGTTTTCTCAACTCTTGATACCCAAAGCCAACTTATAAATGCGCAGGCTTTGCAATTCGCGGACATTCTGTTGCATCTTGACAACCTCAAAAATCGCCACAGGCGCAAGAATATCCACCTGCAGGGCTTGTCAGAAGAAGTATCCCTTGCCCAGTTAGAAGATTGGGCCTGCAATTTCTTTAGCTCCTTGCTGCAACGCAATCCTGAGCAACCAGTCGAGATAGAGTGCATACACAGAGCTCTCGGTTCCAAACCAGGCGATCCAAGCAGGTCCCGCGATATGCTCTGTCGCATTCATTTCTACATGGACAAGGAGGCTATTCTTAAATGTGCCAGAGATATAAAGGACACATTAACACATAAAGGAGTCCCTATTGCAATTTTCCCGGACTTGGCTAGGCACATTCTGTAATTACGCAGGGCGGTGAGACCAATTCTGGACACTCTCAGGGCCAATAACATCCTTTATAGGTGGGGTGCAATTCACTGCATCAAAGAATGGTAGATCGGCGACGTTTAGATCTTCTGCAGACCTACATGGAATCTTGGGTACATTGTAATTGCCCACGTTGGCGATACCGGATTGGCCACACATCCGTGCTTTACCTGCTGGCACACCTAGGGAGACTTGGCAGGACGCTAGAGTTCGTCACCCCAGAGGCAAAGTTACACGGGCAGAGCATCGGGATGATCAACATGTGCCAGGCTGGCCTAAACTGCTCATCGCTCTCTGTCAGTGTACTACGAGTGTGCAAGATATTATATGACACGTTGTTTTGCATGTTACTGTATGGTTCTGATACCCAAGTTTAATCTGTCTCGTCTTCCACCGCTGGGACTTAGTGGTGTTACTCTGTCCTATAATTACCCATTTTTTTATGCAGCTGTTAGTTCTGGTTGTAGAATTGAACTTATAGCGTACAGGTTGGAGCGTCGGGGGCAACTGCTCCGGCAGCCTCAATTCTCCTCCCTACTGGGTTGACGCCACTTTTGTGCCGTCTGTAGCTGACCTAGGTCAGTATCCCACCGTGTTTGATTGGGTTCTGCAGCCCAATCGACAGAATGAATTTATTTTGTCACCCGAAATCTAGCCCACCACTCTCATCCCAGCTTCCCCTCTTTTCCCTTTTCCTCTTTTTTTTCTCTCTCTCTCTCTAACGTCTCATACCCCAGTGCTTTGGTGATAATCCTCGATTCGACTAAATTAGTCCAATGACCAGTTTCTCTTTTTGCTCCTATAATGCCAGAGGCTTGAATAGCCCTGTTAAGAGGGGTCAGATTCTGTCCCATCTGCACAAAAAGAGAGTTCTGCTTTTGCAAGGCCATATCTCAAATGCATCAGAAAATATTATTCCAGCTGGTATCATAGTGTGCATCCTGAAAAGTGGACTTGTGGTGTATCCATGGCAATTCACAAGAGTCTTCTGCACAAACTTCTTGCCTCCAGTATGGATGCTAAGGGCAGATATATATTTCTGAAACTAGAACTGGGTGACCGTTTAATAACAGAGGCTAACATTTATTCTTCCAATACAGAGCAGGCCTCCTTCGGATACCGCATACGGAGAAGTGGCGCAGTTCACTTGAGGCTCCAACATTGTTATTGGAGGGGATTTCAACCTTAGCCTAGATCCTGGTCTTCCTCGGGTAAGAACAGCTCCTCGCTGGTAGCCTTATGTAGATTGTGGAGACGTTTGACAGAGCTGCGACTTGTTGACTTCTGAAGGATACTTCATCCAGGGGTCAGGGACTACAGCCATCACTCTGCCACCCGTAATACCGTGTTTCCCCGAAAATAAGGCACCCCTGAAAATAAGACACATTAAGAAATTCGCAGAAATCGCTAATATAAGACACACCCCGATAATAAGGCATACTAAAGTGTGCAGGCAAGTCGAGAGGCCTGTCCCCTGCTGCCATCCCCGTTGTCTCCTACCTCCTGCTGTGCTGTACGATTGTGCTGCTGTTGTAAGCTCCTCTTGCTGGCTGGAAAACTCAATAGTATCATCCTGTTGCTGCTGCACTCGTCTGCTGTGATGAGCTCCCTCTGGTGGTCGGAAGCTGCAATACCATCCCTGCTTACAAGTGGCACAGGAACTTCTCTCTGCAGGTACGTTACTTTTTTTTATGGCTCTGTGTGTGAGTCAGGCAACCATATGTGTGATTCTTAAGGCTGGGTTCTCACAGGGTGTATTTCCAGCCTAAGGGTGCCTACCCACTGGAGTTTTTTTTTCCCCTGCGAAATTCGCAGCATTTTTTTTTCTAAAGAGGTCTATGGGACTTGTAATGTTAAAATCGCGATCGCACAAAATCGCAATTTACCGCGATTTCGGTAAATTGGTGATTGGTTTGTGGTGACAACTACGGTACTGTGCTGTATACAGGGTAATAAATGTTCATTTTTTTTGGTAAACAATAAATGTGAATTCTTCTTCATTGAAAAATAAGACACCCCCTGAAAATAAGACGTAGCGCATATTTGGGAGCAAAAATTAATATAAGACGCGTCTTATTTTCGGGGAAACAGGGTAGTTATGGGAGGTTGGACTACATTTTCATTTCACATGCCCTGTTGGACTTGGCCCTAGAAGCTTGATGGGTAACTTTACTTGGTTGGACCACGCGCCTGTTTATGGGGCTATCCTGGGACAGGACACTACAAAGGAGTTGAATTCATGGAGACTAAACGACAACCTCTTGGGGGATGATGGCTGTTGCCTTAAAGAGATCAGACAGTCTATAGAGACTTTTATTGAAACCCACAAATTGGACACGACATCCCCAACCACACAGTGTGACCAAGCAGAGCAAGCTAATAAATCCAAGTCCTCTCCATCTTTAAATCTCCACTCTATGCCAGCAGATATGGCGATTATAGACAGGGCCCATTATGCACGAGGGACAGAATAAGGGGAGGGTTTTATGAATATGGAAATAAATGTAGTTCTTGGTTAGCGAGAGCATTGAACCTGTGGGAAAGTTAGTCCAATGTATTCGCACTGAACTAGACGGACAAGGGGAAAGTACATGCAACAAACGACATCCTTGAGTGTTTTCGACAATATTATGGCAAAGTATACAACATCAATAGCACCACAGAGATATCGGCAGGGGACAAGGCAACAGAAATTGATAAATATTTAGATAGTTATGCCCCGAAACCCATCCCCATGCAAGTTCTGAGATTTTAGAACAGGATCTTACTAGACAAAAGATACTGGAGGAGATTGGGAACCTGGAAATAGGAAAGAGCCCAGGCCCTGACAGTTTCACCCCCAGGTTCTACAAAACCTACTGGGACTTTATTGCCCCTATACTGAGTAGGGCCTTTAACGCGGTGTCAGAGAGCTGCCCTTTTCTGCATAAGGCTCTACAGGCCATGTTTACAGTACTGCGAAAACCAGGCAGAAACCCTATGTCTTGCAGGAATCACTGCCCAATCTCCTTGTTGAAAATTTTCGCAAGCTCTATAGCCACACGGTTGCGATCCCTTTTCCCTGAGCTTATTCATAGGTGGGATTTGTCCTGGGTCGAGAGGCTAGGGACAACACCATTAGGACAATTTCATTGATAGGAAGAGCACGGGCAGTGAACAGCCTACTATGCCTTCTCTCGGTCGACGCTGAAAAGGCGTTCGACTGAGTTAGTTAGCCATTTCTAGAGGCTACACTGAAAAAAATAGGATTGGGTAGTATATTAATAAGTTTGATCATGGCCCTGTATGATAACCCTGCAGCACAGGTTCGGATAAATGGGAAACTTTCAAAACCAATCAACATAAGAAACGGTACAAGACAGGGATGCCCACTATCCCCAACCTTGTACGTTCTGGTTATGGAGTCAATAGCCAATGCCATTAGGGCGAATGAAGATGTGCAAAGGTACAGAGCCGCTCAAACTGAACACAAGGTGGCCTCATTTGCAGATGATCTTCTGGTCTATATGGTCTATATTACTAATCCTAGACAGGCCCTGCCCGCTATCCTACAAGAATTTGATAGATACAGCAAGGTGAGCAATTTTAAAATTAACTTGCGTAAGTCAGAAATTCTGAATGTCACACTTTCAAAATCAGAAATCCTACAACTCAAGCCACTGTTTATAAGAGCAGTTATAACTATGCTGATTGGTACTATAATAATTTACAGAAACTTTCTAGTAGAAACTTTAGCTTTATTCTATATTTTTGTATGTCATTTTATATAAATACTTTAAATTCTGGTACAGATTTTAAGATACTTGTACTGCAGGTTACGATCTGCGTATATCACAGAAATGTATATTCTTAGAGGAGTGTCAATTTCACTGTATGTATCGCAAAATATTAAAACATTTTGACCTAGAAAGAGTAGTACAGCAAAAAAAATAAAAAACTATATCAATTTGGTATCGTAGTAATCGTACTGACCCATAGAATAAAGTTAGCAGGTCATTTTTGTTGCAGTTTGTGCACCATAGAAACAAGACACACCCAAAGAATTTAGTTTTTTTTCCATTTTACTCCACTTAGAATTTTACCGTCCCTGCTGTACAAGTGGTCCAGAAACTGCTGTGGGTGATCGTTACAGTCTCCAGACAGTGTGTGGGAGCCAGGTACTTTACAGCCCTTATTTTTTGTGGCCCTGTGTGTGAGTCAGGCAAGCAGTGTGTCACTTTGATTCTTTAGGGGGTGATCATTACAGTCACCAGACAGTGTGTACATGGAAATAATAGTAGTAACAAGAAATTTTTGATAGGATTCACAGGTTGTCTGGTTATGCTGGTTTGTGATGACAACTACTGTACAGTATATAAATGTTCATTTTTTTTTGTTCAACAATAAATGTGAATTCTTCTTCATGGAAAAATAAGACTTCCCTCAAAAATAAGACCTAGCACATCTTTGGGCACAAAAATGAATATAAGACACTGTCTTATTTTCAGGAAAACAGGCTACATTAATGGATAAATAAAGAGGTTACGATTTTATAAAAGGATGGGGAATGAAAATGGAAAAGAAAAAGGGCTGCATCCTTAAGGGGTTAGAGTTTTCCATCATGCACCCCTCCCTTCTTTCCACCAGGTTATACAAATTAAATTCTTCATGTCTTTCCTGATGAGTTTTGTTCTTGAGACCTTCCACCATGTTGTAGTCTGTCTCTTGACTTGTTCTGTTTTAGCAATGTCTTCCTGTTGGTGATGTTTCCAGAAAAGCACAGTATTCAAGATGTGGTCTCACCAGGACTCTATACAGCAGGATCACAATCTCCTCCTTTCTACTGGTTATACCTCTAGTTATGCACTTCAGTTTGCTCAGACAGCTAAATTGATAGCACTTACAAAAGCTCACCAGTTAGCAAAAGAAAAAACTATTAACATTTACACTCAATGTATGCTTTTGCAGTGGTACATGATTTTGGCACACAGTTTTATTTCCTCACTGCAAATGGATTCCCCATTAGTCATGAAAAAGAGATTGCACTGCTATTAGATGCTGTACAATTATGTTGCAATTATCAGATATCAAGCCCATACCATTGGACATGATCCAGTGATAAAAGGGAATCACAGGGCTAATGCTCCAGCTAAAGAAGTAGCAAGTTCAAATTTGATGATACATTTAATGCAGGTTATATGTGATACCATTACACTGCAAGACTTTAAAGAGCTAAAAGAGTTGCAAAACCATTTTGCTCCACAGGAAAAGACTCAAATTGAAGGATAAAGGATGTACCCAAACTTCTGAAGGCATCTGATGTGTTATTGGAGGTAGGCTAATAGCCCCCAAATCATCGCTGTCAGCACTAGCATATGGAAGTAAGACCCTCAGTGGTATAACAATAGGGTTCACAGGGGTCACATTTGCAATTAAGCCCATAAACTAGGGGGAGCCCAAGGCCCACCTCACCACTAAAATCACTGGCTTTGCTTTAGAAATATTGCAGGTTTTTCATCCTCTTTTACAACTTATGACGAAGGGCAAATTCCCACGGACGGAATTCTGCTGTGTGAGACGCGGCGGAAATCCACGGCGTTACGCTGCAGCTATTTGGTTCTATTGAACCTAATATCTTAATGTTCATGCTGCGGAATTCCACGCGCCCGAAGCTTCCCATAGCATTGCTATGGAAAGCTCCGGCACCTGCCCACGAGCGGAGAATCGCATGCTGCGAATTGCCCCAATTCTCCGCGGTCAGCCTATCTATTAGATAGGGCTGACCGTCGGAGATTCGGCAGCGGCTCCTGCTCCCAGGCGGCTCCCGCAGCAGAGCTTCGACGCGGGATACTGCATCGCCCGTGGACAGCCGGCCTTACAGGCTGTTTTCACATATTGAGGAAGAACACATTGTACTTCCAGACAACTGGTATTATGCATGTCACTTATGATGGGGCTGGAATCTGCACTCTAGTAAAATGATCAATTATTACTTGGACTCTAAATCATAATGATAGTGATGTAAATCATGTACCAAAACATTGAATGCAAAAGTAGCTAGTACAAGGAAAACCATTGGTACGCCACCCAATGGGTACGCCTCAAGATTATCAAATGAAGACTAAGTAAGGCTGCCTGTCCATGGGTAATGATCCGCGGGCGATAAATCGCCTGCAGGTTGAAGTAGAAATCAGCAGCACACATAACAGCAATAGCTGATGGAGCAATGCAAAGAGTCAGTGCACGCCTCTCCTGATGCTGGACTCTAAGCATCAAAACCAGGGCAATTTCAAAATAGAAAAGGACAAGGCAGTACTTAGGAATCAATCCTCTTACCCGTAGTTAATAAAAAAGGATCTTTTATTGCAGTCCAAACTTACATGCGACGTTTCGACCATTAAACATCCATGGTCTTTCTCAAGCATATGATAAATCGCCTGCAGATCATGCGCTGTAAAGCTTTCCATGGGGTTGCTATGGAAAGCGTAGCGCTGGCGTCCACAAGCGGAGAATCATAGCGATTCTCCGCTCGTGGGATTTAAATCGCGGAATGCTAAATTGCCACAATTTTCTGCTGTGAGCCTATCTATGAGAGGCTTACCTCGGAAGCTCCCTCCTCCTCCCCTGCATTGGAATGTCGCTAGCGATATTCCGCCTCGACCGTGGACAGGGGGCCTAACTCGAGTGTTGAGCTTGCTAAAGGCACCCAAAATAGAGGCTGCAACCAGCATCCTATCAACTCTATTCCACCTTCCAATAGGAAAAGATATTTATTTTTTATTGACTACATAATTTGAGTGAAGAGTCATGCAGTGGGTGTGGACAAACCATACAACTGACGGCTTTGACTTTAAGCTACTTCTGAGGGCAGCACCTAGGGTTCCTCAGGTTTTCACCTTTTAGACCCTCCAATTGCGACCTGTTCTTAGCTGCCGGGGTTTCCAGGCCAAGAGTAGTCTCACTGCAGTAGCAGCTGACATGGACTAATCAAAGACAGGCAAAAACATAGATGATATCATAGGCTGGGGTCAGGACAGGTTGAGTTTTGTATAAATGGAGAGACAAGCAGAGAGTCAGGGCAGGCAACAATCAGACAAATCATAGTTGAGGTTCAAGCCAAGGTCAGGACAGATGAAGATAGGAAAGCTGAGTAAATCAGTCATTAGTCAAACCAAGAGTCAAATCACTAACTAAAGCACCTTTGCAGACTTAAATTAAACCTATTGCTCAGGCACCATCCACTGGGGAAAGGAAACCTTAAACAGCCATGGTAATGTCTGGAGAAGGAAAGCTGTGTGCATGTGCTGGTTCTTTAAGGGGCAGGTTGGGTGCGTGCACTCTATATGTGGCACTGATAGTGGGGAAGATTGTGCTGCTTCTGCTGCACAGAGGACGCAGGAGATGCCACTGGTCATGCACAACTGAAGGAAGGAAGTAAGAGAGATCGTCAGCCGGCAGCCATAACATAATGGTAATTATCAGATAGATGAATGACAGGGAACACATAAAATAAATATGCTTTTAATATAACAGGATGGAGATTGATAATAGCAATACCACTTGTTTTTCTAAACACGTTTTACCACTTTCTCCTTTTCCTTATTGTTTTTGCGCAAGTTACCAGGAATAGATAAGAGTGTCTCAACTTATCTTTAACAGAATCTTGCAAAACAGAAAATATCTTATTATAGGCATAGACAGGCTGCTTTTGTAGATATCACCAAAAGAAAATACATGTATTGACATATGATTGAAAGGTGATTGGATAAGTTTAAAGCTGATGGTGTTGTATGTTATTAGTTGATTATTATAAACCAACCCTTACCTCATATAAGCAAGATGTACCTGCTATTGAACTAATAAGAGATCGCTCTGTTCTATACTGACTCAGAACTCTGTAGCTGTATTGAATTGTTCTTCAATAATAAGAAGTTGATTCATCTGAAAAACTTGCTAAGAAATTGAGAAAGTTGGTTAAAGGTAGGATGGGTTTGGAGCTGTGATGAATTGACATGGAATGGCCTTACCATTGCCGCCACACTTTGATGGAGACTGCAGGTCCTCTGAGGATTTTTGAATCAATGCCAGTTTCATTTGAGCTATCTCATTTTGGAATAAAGTACTTTCCTAAACAAATGCTAAGGTATTTCACTGAATGTATACTACTTTCATAATTCTTTTTTTTACTCCTGTTCCCAAAGCAATCCCAAAACGAAACGCAGACCAATTTACCTGTATTTTATACTTTATCCACTTAGATGTTCAAGGTCAAAGTTCACATCACGTGACCCCAAAATTAAGAAGGCAATATTCTATTATAAAAAAATAAAATCATGAAAACAAACCAAAACGAAATGTTAGTTTTTACTAGTGCTGCTTGTCATGATCGGTTTGTGTGGTAAAATCACCCAATTTTTTTGTGAAAATTACAGAAAAATCTAATTTCCCATAATATCTGCTACAGCATGCAGCCAATCAGCAGCCATGGTACCTTAATGAAGTCACCAAATGTGTCCTCCATCTAGCATATTGGCAGCAGTTTCATTGGACGTCTGTATCACATGACCTAGCCATATATAACATGGGCACCATTTTAGATCAGAGCACAGGACAGGGAAGCTGCATTCTACCTATATGCCTATACAAAATGTGGTCTGCACTTAGGTATTGTGCATAGGATATATTGATGCTGGTAGGAAAAACTGTATAACAGCAAAGAAGATAAAATGGGTTGTAGTAGAGGGACAAGAAAAAGCTACATGAACGTTATATGCCTATAAAAATGTGGTCTGTACTTAGGGGCAGATAGTCTGCAGAGCGTGTATTTCTGTTGCTGTCAGCATATATAGCAGCAGAGTAGACAGACAAACTATGCTTTGGCGTGATGGATATTGCAGTTCTCTGTATATGGTCTCTGAACCTGTTTAAAGTTATGAGTCGAGCCAATACAACTTATTTGTGTGTGTCAGCATCCTCAGATGTTGTTCAAAGTCATGAGTCCAGGCCACTACAAAACATTACATAGCTACCTATTGGTGAGAGGAAGGAAATGATGGCGCACAAAACAGGGACAATTCACAATACATATTCTCTGGCCTTCTGCTCTCGTATATCGTGTTGCCCTGGAATTGTGATTTAGTTAGTTAGTGGTAATTTTCTGTGAATATAAAACATAAAGAAACCATAAAAAACAGGGAAACAGCAAATACACATAGTTTGTGTCAGCGTCCTCAGTCATTATTCAAGGTTGCAAGTCCAGCCACTACAAACAACATACCTCCCAACTTTTCAGGGAAGAAAAGAAGGACAGGTAAGGTGATGCATGCAGTGCAGTGTGCCATGGCACATATTCTAAGCCCCAACCCTAACCAGTCCCCACCCCTGGACACACCTAGTCCCCATTTTTGGCCACATAAAATATATCAGGAGGATGTGCTTTTAGTGGTGGGTTTCAAAATTTTAACACGTTCCCTATCTACGTGATTAAATTACGCATGTGAATCATGGATGTAGTATGCCACAGAAAATTATCCCTAAAGTAATAGTTCAATAAAACAATTACAATACAGCAAATATATAGTATTGTAATCATTAATTGTAGAACAGTTCATTACATAAATACAGCACCACAACCAACATCATAACATAAGTTCTACACCAGCCTAGTACATAAATACAGCACCAGAATCAAGATTAATAAAGTAATGTATTGTAAAGTCAAGCTAACCGCTGTTATTTAAGTTTGTACTTCATAATACAACCTGTCAGATCACAAACAAAAATGCTACTACCCCACATTACTCTACAGACCATACAGTGACTAAAGGACTTATCAGACGCAGGATAACAATGACATTGTGACTCACACGTCACGTCATCTCTAATTAGCACTCTGGTTTTCTTTTTTATCCAGTCCAAATTGACATGACAGCTTTTGTCGGACACAACATGTCTCTTCAGAGGTTGCCACAAAGATGTCTTTGGCTCTGTGCCTCTTCATATCCATAATTCGTAGTGCCACACATGGTCCCCCGTAAATACTAAATAACAGTGCAAACTACATCGCCACCTGAGTAATGAATAACAAGCTTCACTGTCCCCTTGTAATAATGATCCACACTGTTTCCCTGTAGTAATATATAGCCACAATGTCCCCCTGTGGTAATATATAGCCATAATGACCCCTGTAGTAATATAGAGCCATACTGTCCCCCTGTAGTAATATCTAACAATACTGCCCTTTGCAGTAATATATAGGCATACTGCCCACCTAAAGTAACATATAGCCATACAGTCCCCCTGTAGCCATAATGGCCAAGGTCTGCTCACAGGACTTGTACAGCCTGGGCATTCTTTGAAACCGCAGGTGATTCTAAAAGGGTAGTCATCTGTAAGATCTGTGGTAAGCATTTAAAATGTAGCAATAATGCAAACAACCTAAACACAACATGCATGAACTCCCACCATCCAGTACCTAGGAGATCCCACCTGGGCCACAAGGCAAGAGTCAGACTCATCCTGTTCCCTCTCCCACTGCTGTAGCTGTCTCTTCCTCCATCTCTCTCCTGGTCATGCAGTGGCCTCTGAGCACAGAAAGGCAGTTTTGTTGAGGGCAGTTTATGACTGGGTTGCAAGCTTTAGAGCCCAGAGTGGGAACCATATTGACCACCTTCACCAACATTGACATCTACCCCATATTCCAAGATGTCCCAGGTCAGCAGCCAGCCCTCCATTCCCCAGCTATGGGAAAGTAAACAATAATACCACTCCAACCATCCAAGAGCATAGAGCCTAAACATACGCTTTGCACAGCTGCTTGTAATCTTGCTGCCCTTCAGGATAGTGGACACAGATGCCTGCAATGTGATGCTCCATGCTAACCCACAATACCAGATGCTCAGACGCTATTTCTTTGCCCAAAATGCCATCCCTGACATGCACTGCGATGGAAGTGATAAGGTGTCCTTTGCGTTGAAGAATGCTGTTAGTGGCAGGGTACACCTGGACACGGACATGTGGTCAAGCAAGCATGAGCAGGGGCATTACATATTCTTAACAGCACATTGGGTCAATGTCCTGGAGGTGGAGTATGAAGTCAAAAGAGACGGCCCATGTTTCATGCTACCACCAAGACTTGTGAGACATTCATACATGTCTGTCGCCATCCTCCTTCTTATTCCTCCCAAACATAGGCGTACCATCAGGGGGTCGCTGGGGTCGCAGTGGCTACCCGGCCCCTGCACTCAGGGGGCCCCGAGGCCGCCCTCCGCCATACAGATATGCACATTTAGTGCATTACCTGTTGGCCGCTCTGCCTGCAGCACTGCAGCCATCACAGAGCAGGCAGTGCGGCCAGCCTGAGAAGAACTAGAGAAGAGCAGCGGGGGAGTAGGAGGGAGGCAGTCACATGGGCTGGCAGGGCACAATGATGATGTCATCAAGTGCTGCCCCTTCCTCCTGCTGAATGGCGTTCACTGCATCTGCCTGTGATGCTGCTACCAAGGGAGAACTGGTCTGGGCCCCAGGGTATGTGTATATGTGTGTCTGTATATGTGTATAGTGTGTATATCATAGGCGTACCAGTAGGGGGTGCCGGGGTCGCAACAGCGACCCGGCCCCTGCGCTTGAGGGGGCCCAGAGGCCGCCCTCCAGCATATACAGGTCACTTTCACTTTGCACTGTCGGTGGCCGCTTGCTAAGTTAGTGCGGTCCGGCTGACAGCATAAGCCAGAGAGGAGAGTGGGAGAAGGGAGGGGGAAGGACTTGGAGAGAGGACAGGGGAAGAGGAGGAGGTTGGGGAAAGGAGCAGAGAGGTCACAGACACAGACTTACCGGCACACTGGCACAGCACAGTAAGCCATCGAGTAGAGCAGGGATGATGTCATCTCCGTGCTGCTTCCCTCCTGCTGACACTATGTACACCTGCTCTCCTCAGCAGAGAAGTAGTCCGGGCACCAGGGTATGTATCTGTTTGTCTGTATGTCTTTCTATGTGTCTGTCTATCTATCTTGCCTAGTCTCATATCTATCTATCTATCTCATATCTATCTATTTATCTCCTATCTCCTCTCTATCTCTCTATCTCTCTTAGGCCGCATGCCCACTTGCACGCACGGATTTCACTGCTGAATCCCGCAGCGAAATCCGTACATGCCCACGGACATGGAAAAGGAAAATACATTATACTCACCTCTCCGGACGCTGCGGGGCTCCCCTCTGTGCTGGCCGGATTTTCTTTCTTCCGGTCAGTGGACGTGCTCGACACGCCGGCAGCGTGCCGCGTGCACGCGCACCAATATTTTTAAAAATCTCCTGTTCTCTCGCGTATCGCGGCACAGCACTAACACAGCTGCGGCTGTGCCGCAGATACGAACGGCTTCCATAGGCTTCAATGGAAGCCGCGGGAGCCGTCCGTGTGGCAGATCCACAGGAAAATGGAGCATGCTGCGATTTCTTCCTGTGCGTGTGACCCGCACTCCGGGAAGGAATCCCATCTGCATGCTTTTAGCTGCCCTACCGATGCCAATGCATCCTTATGGGCAGCAAGATGCACGGATCTCTCGTGCAGGGGCCACGTGCAGATTTTATAAATAAAATCCGCACGTGGACATTGGCCCTCAGGCATAGATACGGGGCGAGGGGGGGAAAGGGCCTGGGGGGCCCGAGCTGAACTTTTGCACCCTGGTCCCTGGGCCTTTAGGTACGCTGGTGTATATATAGTGTGTATGTGTATATACTGTGTATATAGTGTGTGTATATATTATGTATATAGTGTGTGTATATACTGTGTATATATTGTGTATGTGTATATAGTGTGTGTATAGTGTGTGTGTGCATATATATTTTTCTCCTATCTATCTATCTATCTATCTATCTATCTATCTATCTATCCATCCATCGCTGGTATAAGTTATACATCTCCCTGGATTTACTGTATATATTTATTTTCACTCTTTACACACAATTTAAAAACGCATCAGAAAAACATGCGGTTATTAATTGTGTTTGCAGCTTCTTAATAACGTTGGTGGTCTTTAACCCCTTCCCTCCCCATGAAAAAATGGTACGTCATTTGAGTGGGGTACTTCCCGAAAAATGACGTACCCTTACGTCATAGGGATAGCGCGAGATAGAGCTGGCTGCGACAGCGGGGGGCATCAGAGTTGCACCCACCCGCCGTTAACCCCTTCCCTGCCGCGGTCTAAGTAGATTGCGGCAGGGAAAGGGTTCACAGAGGGAGCACGCTCCCTCTGTGACTCCAGCCGGCTCTCGCGATGACATCGCGAGAGCCCGGCTGGTTGCTATGGCAACAGGACGCCAGATACCAGCGTCCTGCATTGCCATAGCCTAAGATCGCTGTAATAAGCGATAAGGTATGGCAGGAGAGAAGTCCTGCCATGCCTTATCGTAGCGATCTGCAGTGCTGTGGTGAAAGTCCCTCAGAAGTACATAGATGGTGTAAAAAAAAAGAGAAAAATAAAGATTAGAGATGAGCGAGCACCAAAATGCTCGGGTGCTCGTTGCTCGAGGCGAACTTTCCACGATGCTCGAGGGTTCGTTTCGAGTAACGAACCCCATTGAAGTCAATGGGCGACTCGAGGATTTTTGTATATCGCCGATGCTCGCTAAGGTTTTCATTTGTGAAAATCTGGGAAATTCAAGAAAGTGATGGGAACAACACAGAAACAGATAGGGCAGGCGAGGGGCTACATGTTGGGCTGCATCTCAAGTTCCCAGGTCCCACTATTAAGCCACAATAGCAGCAAGAGTGCCCCCCCTCCCATCAATTTTTACTTCTGAAAAACCCTCATTAGCAAGGCATACCATAGCTAAGCACCACACTACCTCCAACAAAGCACAATCACTGCCTGCATGACACTCCGCTGCCACTTCTCCTGGGTTACATGCTGCCCAACCCCCCCGCACGACCCAGTGTCCACAGCGCACACCAAAGTGTCCCTGCGCAGCCTTCAGCTGCCCTCATGCCACACGCTGGCCTCATAGCCACACCACCCTCATGTCTATTTATAAGTGCATCTGCCATGAGGAGGAACTGGAGGCACACACTGCAGAGGGTTGGCAGGGCCAGGCAGCAACCCTCTTTAAAAGGGGCGATAGCCCACAATGCTGTACATTAGCAATGAGAACTCCAATCCTGTGCCACCTCCGTCAGGAGCTGCAAACGTGGGCATAGCAATGGGGAATGCATGTGCCACACAGTATTCATTCTGTCAAGGTGTCGCATAGCTCAATCGACACTGCAAGGGGAAAGCCGTCTGCGCTCTGCCCCCTACCCAAGTCAGTCAGTGTCTTTGTGCCAGACAGGTCAAACACCACGATGGGAGCTAAGTTTGCACCAACAGCATAGTTGGGTCCTAGGAAACCCAAGACATGAACAAAAAATTGATCTGAGTGGCCAAACATGGCAGACTTGCACCGCACCCACGACATAGGCCTCGGCCCACAGCTTCAGCAATCCTAGGCAGGAAGCTGACTTTCACTGCACCCAGGACATAGGCCTCTGCACAAACCCTCAGCAATCACGGGCCTACAGCGGACTCCAATGCTAGCGTAGCTGTGCACGTCTCATTAGCGCTGTATTGCTCCTGTAGTTTGTCCCAATGCAGTGCCACGGATAGTAGAGCTAACGTCAGATTAAATACAGGTGGGCTTCGGCCCACACTGCATGCCCCAGTCAGACTGGGGTTTTTTATAAGTAGACACAGGCAGGTACAACTCCCTAATGTGAAGTCCGTGTGGACCCACAGCATGGGTGGCTCCCTGGAACCCACCGGCGGTACATAAACAAATCCCATTGCAGTGCCCAGAACAGCTGAGGTAACGTCAGATTAAATGCAGGTGGGCTTTGGCCCACACTGCGTGCCCCAGTCAGACTGGGGTTCTTTATAAGTAGACACATGCAGGTACAACTCCGTGTGGACCGACAGCATAGGTGGGTCCCAGGAAGCCACCGGCGGTACATAAATAAATCCCATTGCATTGCCCAGCACAGCTGAGGTAACGTCAGATTAAATGCAGGTGGGCTTCGGCCCACACTGCATGCCCCAGTCTGACCGGGGTTATTAATACATAGACACTGGCAGGTACAAATCCCTAACGTTTATAAGCTATTGTTTCTCTGTTACCAGCCTTCAGGCTGAAGCATATTAAACATATATTGTTCGGTTACACATAACGTAATTATAAGTATCTAACAAATGAAATATATATTACTGTATACTAACTTCACATAATCTTTCAGTTCCCTAACTATGAACATGGGAATGCAATCTCGTTTCTCAAGAATGTGAAGTTTTGCTGTGTGACGTAAGTGGTGGTCAAGACAACGGGGCGCTGTTGTACCAGGAGCTCGTCCAGGTGCTGATTCTGTATCCCCCCCCCTTTGCTGCCCCCCTTAGCTACGACTGCCACTTACTTTCTGTACTTGTAACTGGTTTAAGAGATAAGATGAGCCAATAGGTGTTAGAGAACAATAAGACTGCCTATCTAGTATATAAGAATCTGTTGTGATGTCACAAGGCAGTCTGGATTTGAGAACCCTTGTGTCTCCTAGACTCATTCATGTCGACATTGAATAAATCTTCATTTCCTATGTCCCTGGTATCGTGTTGGATTTCGGCTTCTATAACATTTGGGGGCTCATGTCCGGGATCTGATGCAGATTGCATTTTTGCATCCGCTCTTGTCTGCAGGTAAGGACAAAGAGGCTACGGAGACTGGACCATGGGGCCCCGCCCAGTAACTTTCTCTGGGTAAAATGGAACACTCTCCTAGCCTGCTGCGTCTATACTTTCAGACCAAGCAGCTGGAACCCTAAAGGGACTATGGAACTGAATTGTACACGGGGAAGTTCTGAAATCAGCTGAAAAGGTAAGACCCGGGTCCTGAGATATATTCTGAAGTTGTGAAGTAGTATGCTTTGTGATTGTGATATGATATGCCCTGTCAAGTAGTGTTAGCGATTTGGTCTAAGACAATCGCAGGTAAACCGCCTATTCCGTAGGAATAGAAGAGAATGCTGATCACATTCTTGACAAAGCCCCAGTAACTCTATCGGATTTTGGGAGTGAAGACGCTTTGTCGTTAAACGTTGCGTGGTTATAAACAGTCCAGCGAAAAAAAAACTGTGTGAAACTCGGGTATTGTTTTCAGTGCATAGAGAAAACAGTACCAACCAAGTATGGGCAGTGCGATCTTACAGTCACCACTTGAATGCATGCTAAAAACTTCAGTAAATGGTCTTGTAAAGTTACTAATGTGAAATTGGACAATATGGCGTCTCCTTCTTATGTCAGCCTCTATGGTCAGAGGTAGAACAAAGAAGGGGGTGTGGTTAGCTTGTGGGCTGGGACTTGTAGTTCTATGAATAAATGCCACAAGTGTGAGATCATTGAGCTCCGTATATAGGTGCCTCTAATAAAAGGCAGCTTATAACCTGACACCTTGGTATGTGATTTAGTCAGGTTTGGTACCGTGTTATCTAGTAGAGAAAACAGTGATCTCTTCTGGAGGTCATCGTAGCACGGTTCACAGATATTTGCTAACGAACCTTGCTAGTCTTAAGTAAATAAGCTTGGTAGATGGGATCTACCAAGGATTTGAACGCTATCTCAAGTGTTACCTTTGAAATGTATGTTGCAGAATTTCAGTAAATGGTATCATACAGTTAGTGATGGAAAACTGACTGTTGTTTAGACAAGATGGCGATTTTTAGAAGTGCTTTGTGTGAAAGACAAAGGTCAGCCCTTCTTCACCATCTAAGGTCTCCACCCTGGATGCGTCATGGAGGGTGTTTCCTCCCTATTGCCTATTGCATAGATGGCCGTGTTGTTAATATGGCCAGTAGAAGTCTGCATACCTTAATACGTGTTTAGTGTGCAGGACCACCCCTTACCATCGCCCAGTCAGGCCACACCCCCGGTGGCCATTTCAATGCCAGCTATGGCCCAGCAGCTATTTTAGAACCTGCTGTAAGAATACCTTAGACAGCCGCCCAAGTGCCATCTTAACTCCACAACAGACACGGGCTTCTCACCTCTCATCAATGTACCTTTTACCTGGCATTGCAATGGTAGTTTAAGGACTGGTGCGTTCTCCGAATTGCATAGGAATAGTCAAACCCCACTGGCTATCTGCCTGCAGCCTGCATTAGCACCCACCTTATGCTGGTCTACCCGATATTGTATTAAAAAAATGCCTGCACATATAGTTGTTAAATGAAAAAAAAAAAAGGGGATTTTATCCTCTCATTCATACAGTTTTTGTCTCCCTATGCAAGTTTATGCAGAATCTGAGAAAAAATAAAACTTTCAGAGAGAGAAAAAAGGATTATTACGCACACCTCTGATAAAGCTGCAGTTTCACTTTTCCCCGTCATCCCCCTCCCCGTCTTTCAGTTAAGACAGTCCAGTGGGAAAAAGGGAGGGGGGAATGTGTGTTGAACTTCTAATGTAAGAATTCCCGTAGCGGTACATTGCTTGCTTTATTGGAATAGAAACTGATAATGAAATGAATTACTGTCTTTATTGTAAGTTTATGCAAAAAGCAATGTTAATTAAAAATCTGGAGAAAGGAGATTGTCAGGTTTTGGTGAGTTTTCTGACAGAGTATAATCCAATATGATATAGCAAATGCATAGTATTCTGATGTCGACCTGAACTGGGATGCTAATTAGAAGAAAGTTACAGTGCACAATGGCTGGAGGACAAAAGACTGTTAAACAATGAAAAAGATGGTGGATGGGTTGCAGAAATCCAATCGAAACAGCTCCACCACCGAACAACACCCAGAACAACCCACCTCCTTCATACGTACAGAAGGGGGGTCCCAACACCGCCCCTTTGCTGGAGACCAATGCGGAATGTGCAGGAAGCATGGTCACTGGAATAGAGACTGCCCCCTCACTTCCTCTGCTCATACAGGAAGAGAAGGAGGAAGGGGCAAGGCCCAAAATGGCCACTACCAGAGACGAGCACATGGCAGAGCCATTCAGGCCCGCCCACAACCTCCATCTTGTTTTGCTCCTATTGTTCTGCGGTATGAAGATAATGCTGAATGAGGATGACCAGGTTCCTACCTGCTGGGCTCCCAGGAACCTATGGTCAGAATAAATGAATGGGGTCATTTTGTGAACTTTGTGATTGATACCGGAGCTAAACATTCAGTTATAACCTAACAACTAGCACCTCTTTAACACAGAATAGCCCAGATTGTGGGAGCTACTGGACAAGGCAGGAAGCATCACTTTATTGTACCACAGCAATGCACCTTGGAAGACAAAGAATTCCTTCATCAATTCCTGTATCCACCGGACTGTGTAATACCAAAATTGGGACAGGATATGATGAGAAAACTACAGGCCCAAGTGTCCTTTGAACCGGAAGGACAGATGCCTTTACAACTTGGGAAAGATGTTTCAACTCCTGCCCACATCTTCTCACTCACAGTGCCTCAGGAGGAATGGAAATTGTTTGCTGTCATTCATGAGCCAGAACACTCAAGAACCACACCAAACCTAGTAATGAAGCTGCTAGGAGTATGGGCTGAAGACAGTCCACCAGGACTAGTTCAGAAGTGTATGACAGCTTGTGACTGCTACTTCTACAGTGTCTCTGTTGCTACTGATTTGCAGTCTGCTGTAGCTATTTGCAACTTGTGTACCTTCCAGGTTCTCTGTTACATAGTCTCTACCTTGAACCAAGCCATGCTCTGAGGAGTGAGTATCCGGTCTCTGGGTCAGCTGTCAGTGTCACTGAGTGGTTTTCCTGCCCAGAAAGATGGCACTTTGGTTCTACACTCGAATATGTAACAAGAATATACCTCCAGTCGCAGTACAGCTGGAGCCAGGGGCACAACCGGTGTCCATCAATCAACACCGCCTACCATCTACTGCCTGCCAAGGCATCACACTGCATCTGGAAAAGTTTCTGAAGTACGGTATCCTGAGGAGATGCCAATACCCAGGAACACCCCTCTCCGGCCTGTAAAAAAAAACCTGGAATAACAAGAGTATCACCCAGTCCTGGATCTCAGAGCAGTGAATCAAGCTGTGGTTATTTTGCATCAGACAGTGCCTGACCCGTACACTTTCCTTGGACTAATACCTGGGGAAGCAACTCGCTTTACTGTGCTGAATTTGAAAGACGCTTTCTGCACCATCAGACTAATAGAGGACAGTCAGCTTATCTTTGCCTTCCAATGGGAAGACCCAAGAACTGGAGAAACGTGCCACTTGCCCCAAGGGCTCAAGAACTTGCCCGCACTCTTCAGAGAATCTCTTACTACTGACCTAAGGAAACTCTCTCTCTCTTCCCAGCCAGGCACTGTATTACTACAGCATATGGATGACCTCCTCATAACCGAATCTACCTCTGTGTGAAGTCTGCAGAACACTAAGACAGTGCTTTGTCTTCTATAAGAAGCTGGATACAAAGTCTCAAGAAAAGAAGCCACAGATCTGCCAAGCAACTGTCAAATACCTGGGATTTCATATCTCACAAGAAAAAGGTACAACTGGAAGCTGAAAGGAAGTAGGTCGTCTGCAATATCTTTGTACCAACAACCAGAAGAAAAAGTCAGAGAATCCCTTGGAGCTGCCGAATTCTGCAGAATATGGATGTCCGGTTTTGCTAAAATGGCCAAACCCCTCTATGAAGTCACAAAGGGAGGTGAAGATGCCCTCTACCAGTGGAAGCAGAAACATACAAGGGCCTATGACAACATCAGGCAAGCTCTTCTAAAAGCACCCGCACTGGCCTTGCCTAATCTGGAGAAACCACTTATTCTGTATGTTCATAAGAAGAAGAAACTGGTGATCGGCGTTCTCACCCAGATGATGGGATCATGGCATTAGCCTGTTGCCCGTCTCTCCAAGCAACTTGATATTGCAGCCATGGAATGAGAAGACTGGCAGCAACAGTGGCCTTGGTTACGGAAGCTGACAAGCTAACCCTGGGTCAAGATCTTACAGTACGAGTGCCATCTTCTGTTCTAACTTTGATGGATGCCACAGGTCACCACTAGCAGACAAATGCTTGCATGACCAAGTTCCAAGGCCTACTATGTGAAAACCCAAGACTGACGTTGGAAGTGTGTGCTATTCTAAATCCAGCAACTCTGTTGCTGAGCAGAACTGGAAGCCCTGACTATAACTGTTGTGAGGTGATGGATGAAGTCTTTAGCAGCTATCCTGATCTACGAGAAACACCTCTCGAAGCTTCTGATGTTGAATAGTACACAGATAGTAGCAGCCTCATGAATGAAGGCATATGCTATGTTGAATATGCAGTGGTCACCCTACAGACTACTACAAAAGCAGAACCACTGCCCAAAGGAACTTCAGCTAAAAGGCAGAACCTAATGCACTTATTAAAAGCCCCACAGCTGGCAGCTGGGGTGAAAGTCAATATCTTCACTGACTCAAAGTAGGCCTTCCTCACACTCTATGTTCATGGGGCCCTGACAGAAGAGTCTGGTCCCTTCAGCGGATCAAGAAGTGAAGCACTCTCCTCTCATTCCGGAACTGTCAGAAGAGGTATGGGTCAGTCACTGTGAAGGAAAACAGAAGGGAGACTCACTCGTTGCACAGAGAAACAGAAAGGCAGAAGCTGATGCCAAGCGAGCTGTCACTCTCCTGAAACGCCAAAAGTTCTGTCAAACTACAAGCCTTTTTCTTGTTTCCACTCAGCAACTGGAACCCTTGCTACAATCAAAGCGAACAGGAATGGCTGAAGACAGAAGATGGGAAATACACACCTGAAGGCTGGTTCATTCTCTCGGATGGAAGAAGTGTGGTCCCAACAGCACTAGCAATGGAGATCGTCAAGAAAGTGCAAGAGGACACGCTATGGATCCACCAATATGGAAGAGCTAATTCAAGACGTGCTGTACATCCTAAGACTTACCAGGCGAGCAGCAGAAAATGTGTCTTATACCCTGAAAATAGTCCCAGACAAGGACCTCTGAAGACTCCAGGGATACAATCTTATAGAGCTGCTCTCTTCCAAGATGTACTAGTGGACTTTACTCGAATGCCTGCAGCTGATGGATGGAAGTATCTCCTGGTCTTTGTCTGCACTAACACGGAGTGGGTGGAGGCCTACCCCACTAGGACTGAGAAAAATCAACTTAAGTGGCCAGAACACTACCGAGAGACATAATTCAAAGACACGGCCTACCGGTACGGAAAATGGACCAGCATTTGCTGCGGAGAATAAGCAAGTTAGCCAACTGCTTCAAGATCAGATGGAAATTGCACATTGCCTACAGACCTTAGTGCTCAGGGAAGGCTGAGCGCATGAACTGGACTTTAAAACTTGCCTAAGAGACGCTCTGTCAGGAGACTCACCTAATATGGCCACAAGTCTTACCCACTGCTCTGCTCAGAAACAGATCCTCCCCCACTGAAATAACTGTTAGTTTCCCTCTTAAGATGATGTAGGGGAGGCCTAGCCAAGTAGTGTTGGGGATTAGAGCAGACAAATTACTAGCAAATGCTTGCCCTGGGTAAGACCATGGCAACCATTACCAAAAAATCAGGAGAAAGGTTACCTACTTGTTTGAATATTGCTGTGCAAAGGTTACCTATTTGTCTGGATACTGCTGTGTACTTCTTTTTTCTTCCAGGAAAAAAGTCTGGGTGACAGATTGGCACCAGAGGCCTCGCAAACCTTGGTGGAAGGGTCCATACACCATTATCCCGTCTACCCCGACTGTTGTTAAACTTGCTGAGATGGGACCTTGAATCCACCAGACCAGAGTCAATGTGGCCTACACTGACCGTGCCTGCTTATCACACCTGACAGATCCCCGAAGCTCATCTAAAAAAACCTCTAGAAGTGCCTTAGACCAGACAAGTACCTTGCCCCCTCCTGGTAGCCCAGGAAGCACCAGAGACAGTGTTTCCTTCACAGAGACAGTGTTTCCTTCACAGAGACAGTGTTTCCTTCACAGAGACAGTGTTTCCTTCACAGAGACAGTGTTTCCTTCACAGAGACATTGTTTTTCCCTCAAACACCTAGGAGAGGGATTAACTACAGCTGCAAGACAACAAGAAGACTGAAGAACCTACTAAAGACTGTTGGGGGGGAATTACACTATACAGGAAATTTAGACTTGTGCCAATAATTGTAATAAATGTATACAAGAAGTTAGAATGGGTACACACATCACAAGAACATTAGTGTACCATACTTACTACATGGGTAAGGGGAGACAATTAGGGGGTTACAAATACAATAAGACCACCTACTACAAGTGTGAACAAGTATACTCTCCCACTGGAACATGGATAGACACTGATGTAGCATGGGATACACAGGCTATACTAAAGTCTATAGGGGTTTAAACCGCTAAATAAGGATGATAAGCTATAAGTGCATAATAGCTATCAAAGGGGGGAATGTGGTACGAGGACTTATAAGCTATTGTTTCTCTGTTACCAGCCTTCAGGCTGAAGCATATTAAACATATATTGTTCGGTTACACATAACGTAATTATAAGTATCTAACAAATGAAATATATATTACTGTATACTAACTTCACAAAATCTTTCAGTTCCCTAACTATGAACATGGGAATGCAATCTCGTTTCTCAAGAATGTGAAGTTTTGCTGTGTGACGTAAGTGGTGGTCAAGACAACGGGGCGCTGTTGTACCAGGAGCTCGTCCAGGTGCTGATTCTGTATCCCCCCCCCTTTGCTGCCCCCCTTAGCTACGACTGCCACTTACTTTCTGTACTTGTAACTGGTTTAAGAGATAAGATGAGCCAATAGGTGTTAGAGAACAATAAGACTGCCTATCTAGTATATAAGAATCTGTTGTGATGTCACAAGGCAGTCTGGATTTGAGAACCCTTGTGTCTCCTAGACTCATTCATGTCGACATTGAATAAATCTTCATTTCCTATGTCCCTGGTATCGTGTTGGATTTCGGCTTCTATAACAGTGAAGTCCCTGTGGACCCACAGCATGGTTGGCTCCCTGGAACCCATCGGCGGTACATAAATGTATCCCATTGCAGTGCCCTGATCAGCAGAGCTAACATCACATACAATACAGGTGGGCTTCGGCCCACAGTGCATGCCCCAGTCAGACTGGTAATATGTACCTTAACAGTAACCGTGTTGGTGAGAAATGGCCTCGCCGCCATCATGTCTTTGGGAAGCCTCCGTTTCCACACCACAGTGACATAGCATTAGCAGCGGTATAGTCAGAGCCCAGAATTAGTAACATTTCAGCGGTAGCATTAGGGACAGGCCCCAGTAACATATCACTAGCAGCAGTATAGGGGGAGCACAGTCTTAGTTCCATTTCAGTAGTAGTAGCAGTCAAAACAGGCGCCAGTAACAATTCCGAAGCAGGAGTATAGGGGGAGCACAGTCTTAGTTCCATTTCAGTAGTAGTGGCAGTCAAGACAGGCCACAGTAACATTCCCGTTGCAGAAGTTTAGGGAGATAACAGTCTCTTTCACATTTCAGTAGTTGCAGTATAGACAAGGCCCCAGTTACATTTATGTAGCAAAAGTGTAGGCCAACCCCACACACCTTGCTGTAGCATGAGTGCAGACGAAGCCCATAAAAATTACTAGGATTACACTGTAGGCGAGTGCCCAAAAAAATTGGTGTACCAACAGTACTAATGTACCTCAGAAAAATTGCCCATGCCCAACCAAGAGGGCAGGTGAAACCCATTAATCGCTTTGGTTACTGTGGCTTAATTTGTAACTAGGCCTGGAGGCAGCCCAGTTAAAATAAAAATTGGTTCAGGTGCAACGCTTTAATGAGAATTGAAACTTATAAACATTGTTTACAAAAGTAATATGACTGAGCCTTGTGGGCCTAAGAAAAATTGCCCGTTCGGCGTGATTACGTGAAGTTTCAGGAGGAGGAGCAGGAGGAGGAGGATGAATATAATACACAGATTGATAAAGCTAAAAGGTCCCTGTTTTTTATGGTGATAGAGAACGATGCTTCCATCCGCGGGTGCAGCCTACGTATTGTTTAGGTACCGCTGCTGTCCGCTGGTGGAGAAGAGAAGTCTGGGGAAATCCAGGCTTTGTTCATCTTTATGAGTGTAAGCCTGTCGGCACTGTCAGTTGACAGGCGGGTACGCTTATCCGTGATGATTCCCCCAGCCGCACTAAACACCCTCTCTGACAAGACGCTAGCCGCAGGGTGAGCAAACACCTCTAGGGCATACAGCGCAAGTTCAGGCCACGTGTCCAGCTTCGACACCCAGTAGTTGTAGGGAGCAGAGGCGTCACGGAGGATGGTCGTGCGATCGGCTACGTACTCCCTCACCATCCTTTTACAGTGCTCCCGCCGACTCAGTCTTGACTGGCGAGCGGTGACACAGTCTTGCTGGGGAGCCATAAAGCTGGCAAAGGCCTTGGAGAGTGTTCCCCTGCCTGCGCTGTACATGCTGGCTGATCTCCGCGCCTCCCCTGCTACCTGGCCCTCGGAACTGCGCCTTCTGCCACTAGCGCTGTCGGATGGGAATTTTACCATCAGTTTGTCCACCAGGGTCCTGTGGTATAGCATCACTCTCGAACCCCTTTCCTCTTCGGGTATGAGAGTGGAAAGGTTTTCCTTATACCGTCGGTTGAGCAGTGTGTACACCCAATCCGTAGTGGCCAGAATGCATGTAACGCGAGGGTCACGAGAAAGGCATCCTAACATGAAGTCCGCCATGCATGCCAGGGTACCTGTACGCAACACATGGCTGTCCTCACTAGGAAGATCACTTTCAGGATCCTCCTCCTCCTCCTCCTCAGGCCATACACGGTGAAAGGATGACAGGCAAGTAGCATGGGTACCCTCAGCAGTGGGCCAAGCTGTCTCTTCCCCCTCCTCCTCATGCTCCTCCCCCTCCTCCTCTTCCTCCAAAATGCGCTGAGATATAGACATAAGGGTGCTCTGACTATCCAGCGACATACTGTCTTCCCCCGCCTCCGTTTCCGAGCGCAAAACGTCTGCCTTTATGCTTTGCAGGGAACTTCTCAAGAGGTATAGCAGAGGAATGGTGACGCTAATGATTGCAGCATCGCCGCTCACCATCTGGGTAGACTCCTCAAAGTTTCCAAGGACCTGGCAGATGTCTGCCAACCAGGCCCACTCTTCTGTAAAGAATTGAGGAGGCTGACTCCCACTACGCCGCCCATGTTGGAGTTGGTATTCCACTATAGCTCTACGCTGCTCATAGAGCCTGGCCAACATGTGGAGCGTAGAGTTCCACCGTGTGGGCACGTCGCACAGCAGTCGGTGCACTGGCAGATGAAACCGATGTTGCAGGGTGCGCAGGGTGGCAGCGTCCGTGTGGGACTTGCAAAAATGTGCGCAGAGCCGGCGCACCTTTCCGAGCAGGTCTGACAAGCGTGGGTAGCTTTTCAGAAAGCGCTGAACCACCAAATTAAAGACGTGGGCCAGGCATGGCACGTGCGTGAGGCTGCCGAGCTGCAGAGCTGCCACCAGGTTACGGCCGTTGTCACACACGACCATGCCCGGTTGGAGGCTCAGCGGCGCAAGCCAGCGGTCGGTCTGCTGTATCAGATCCTGCAGCAGTTCGTGGGCCATGTGCCTCTTCTCTCCTAAGCTGAGTAGTTTCAGCACGGCCTGCTGACGCTTGCCCACCGCTGTGCTGCCACGCCGCGCGACACCGACTGCTGCCGACGTGCTGCTGACACATCTTGATTGCGAGACAGAGGTTGCGGAGGAGGAGGAGGAGGGTGGTTTAGTGGAGGAAGCATACACCGCTGCAGATACCACCACCGAGCTGGGGCCCGCAATTCTGGGGGTGGGTAGGACGTGAGCGGTCCCAGGCTCTGACTCTGTCCCAGCCTCCACTAAATTCACCCAATGTGCCGTCAGGGAGATATAGTGGCCCTGCCCGCCTGTGCTTGTCCATGTGTCTGTTGTTAAGTGGACCTTGGCAGTAACCGCGTTGGTGAGGGCGCGTACAATGTTGTGGGAGACGTGGTCGTGCAGGGCTGGGACAGCACATCGGGAAAAGTAGTGGCGACTGGGAACTGAGTAGCGCGGGGCCGCCGCCGCCATCATACTTTTGAAAGCCTCCGTTTCCACAACCCTATACGGCAGCATCTCCAGGCTGATAAATTTGGCTATGTGCACGTTTAACGCTTGAGCGTGCGGGTGCGTGGCGGCGTACTTGCGCTTGCGCTCCAACACTTACACTAGCGATGGGTGGACGGTGCGCTGACAGACATTGGTGGATGGGGCTCAGGACAGCGGAGGTGAGGGTGTGGGTGCAGGCCAGGAGACGGTAGTGCCTGTGCCCTGAGAGGGGGGTTGGATCTCAGTGGCAGGTTGGGGCACAGGGGGAGAGGCAGCGGTGCAAACCGGAGGCGGTGAACGGCCTTCGTCCCACCTTGTGGGGTGCTTGGCCATCATATGTCTGCGCATGCTGGTGGTGGTGAGGCTGGTGGTGGTGGCTCCCTGGGTGATCTTGGCGCGACACAGGTTGCACACCACTGTTCGTCGGTCGTCTGCACTCTCAGTGAAAAACTGCCACACCTTTGAGCACCTCGGCCTCTGCAGGGTGGCATGGCGCGAGGGGGCACTTTGGGAAACAGTTGGTGGATTATTCGGTCTGGCCCTGCCTCTACCCCTGGACACCGCACTGCCTCTTGCAACCTGCCCTGCTGCTGCCCTTGCCTCCCCCTCTGAAGACCTGTCCTCAGTAGGCGTAGCAAACCAGGTGGGGTCAGTCACCTCATCGTCCTGCTGCTCTTCCTCCAAATCCTCTGTGCGCTCCTCCCTCGGACTTACTGCCCTTACTACTACCTCACTGATAGACAACTGTGTCTCATCGTCATCGTCCTCCTCACCCACTGAAAGCTCTTGAGACAGTTGCCGGAAGTCCCCAGCCTCATCCCCCGGACCCCGGGAACTTTCAAAAGGTTGGGCATCGGTCACGACAAACTCCTCCAGTGGGAGAGGATTCGGAACCCTTGCTGCCCATTCTGGGCAGGGGCCCGAGAACAGTTCCTGGGAGTCTGCCTGCTCCTCAGAATGTGTCATTGTAATGGAGTGAGGAGGCTGGGAGGAAGGAGGAGCAGCAGCCAGAGGATTCAGAGTTGCAGCAGTGGACGGCGCAGAACTCTGGGTGTTCGATAGATTGCTGGATGCACTTTCTGCCATCCACGACAGGACCTGCTCAGACTGCTCATTTTCTAATAAAGGTCTACCGCGTGGACCCATTAATTGTGAGATGAATGTGGGGACGCCAGAAACGTGCCTCTCTCCTAATCCCGCAGCAGTCGGCTGCGATACACCTGGATCAGGAGCTCGGCCTGTGCCCACACCCTGACTTGGGCCTCCGCATCCTCGCCCGCGTCCACGTCCTCTAGGCCTACCCCTACCCCTCAGCATGGTGTATTACCAGTAGTGCAGAAACAGAACGCTGTAATTAAATGTGCCGCTTATTGGCCTGTGGTTGGAGGCTGACCGCTTACGGAACGCACAGCAGAGCCAGGAAATAATTTTGCGCAAGCCTGCTGTAACACTTAGCTAGCTGCGTATGAATTAGGACAACTACCTTTGTTGTATACACTGTATATGTCTTCTCTCTCTGCGTCACCACTACTGGCCCTGGAGTATGTAAAATAACTGCAGACTGTTGCACTGTGGACTGGAATACAGCGGTGATGTAACAGCCAACACAGAGCCAGGAAATAATTTTGCACAAGCCTGCTGTAACACTTAGCTGTCTGCGTATGAATTAGGACAACGACCCCCAGCACAGACCCAGTACACTGAGGACAGTCACAGGCAGCCCAAATAGATTTTTTTCCCCAAATGTTTTTGGAAAGGCCCACTGCCTATATTCAATAAATATGTCTTCTGTCCCTGCCTCACCACCACTACTGGCCCTGGACTATGTATAATTACTGCAGGGTGCAATGCTCTGCACGGCCGATATACAAAAAAAAGCACTGCAAAAAGCAGCCTCCACACTACTGCACACGGTTAGATGTGGCCCTAAGAAGGACCGTTGGGGCTCTTGAAGCCTAAAATACTCCTAGCACTCTCCCTATAGCAAATCCAGCAAGACAGCACTTTCCCTGAACTATGTCAAAACGCATCTGTGGCGAGCCGCGGGAGGGGCCGATTTTTATACTCGGGTGACACCTGATCTCGCCAGCCACTCACTGCAGGGGGGTGGTATAGGGCTTGAACGTCGCAGGGGGAAGTTGTAATGCCTTCCCTGTCTTTCTATTGGCCAGAAAAGCGCGCTAACGTCTCAGAGATGAAAGTGAAAGTAACTCGAACATCGCGTGGTACTCGTCTCGAGTAACGAGCATCTCGAACACGCTAATACTCGAACGAGTATCAAGCTCGGACGAGTACGTTCGCTCATCTCTAGCAGCCACTCAACTCAACCCAAGGTGGGGATGACTGCTAACCATCCTAATCTGCACAATATGAACTGATATCAAGAATGACAGCCATAGATAAGTGCGCCACACAATACAGGAGTACAACCCATATTGACAAAGCAGTGGATTGTCCTGTATTAACAGAGTGTGCCACACAAGCATGCCATCCTGGGCTCCTCCAGCATCTATAGCAAACCACATGCAAAAAAAGCAAAAAACACACACACTAATAAATTGTTAGTATTTTGGCCAAAAGACAAAAGCTAATGTACCACGGCACAGCCACCATGCGTCCGCCAGTACCTACCCTATCTCACAATTAACTACATAAAATCATAGAGGTGAGAAAAAATGTACAAAGACAACTCACAGAAAAAGAAGCCAGATACAAGATATATATGCTTCAGGGAAGGCTCAATCGCCACGAACCCTAATAGCATGTGGCAAGTCAGATTGCAATATAGAGGAGCAAAAGTGTTCATGTGCAGACTAATGAGCAGCCACTGAACTCCGTCCAAGGTGGGGGAGGGATGACTGCTGACAAACCTATTCTGCACAATATGAACTGATACCAAGAATGACAGCCGTAGATAAGTGCGCCACACCATACAGGAGTATTACCCTCACTAACAAAGCAGTGGATTGCCCTGTATTAATGTCTGTGAATGGATTTATTTTACACTCACAGAAATGCTGACACCACATGGACTAACGATGGGATGGGAACACAGCAGGAATTTTTTTATTTACACTGACGGATACGCTGACACTATACTGACTGACCATGGGATGGATGACTACGGGACAGGGAGACAGGATACAGCAGGAAATTTATTTTGTGTTTCTTTTTTAACACTGGCAGGATTTTTCACTTCAATGGCCTATTGCAGTGCGTAACACATAACAAAATAGGTCATGCTGCGTATTCTGTCAGGAGAATGCACATGTGAATGAACCCATTGTAATCAATAGATTCTATTCCCTGCTTATGACGTGCGCAAAAATTGCAAGCATAATATGCTGAGCAAATACGCTCACGTGAACGAGCCTTTACTATGCAATTACAATCAACCCTTTGAAGGTAACCATACGACTGATGTGGCCCTCGGTGAAGGAGTTTGACACCCCTGATCTACATATTGCCAACAGCATTACCAATTGCCACATGTTCCTGCTCCAATGCTCTCTGGGTATTATTGACGATCTTCAGTTTCTCTTATATGTAAATCAGAAAGTAAAAGCTGCAACAAAACTGATGTAAACACAAAATAACAATCAATGGGAAATGTAGGGGTTAAAAACTAGTTTTCTCTTCATACAGTGCAACATCTGGAGGCGGCAGGAAAAATTCACTAAATACAACATAGATAAATTAAGCTGTAATTTATCTAAGTGTATGAATATACGGTACTAGCTGATATACCCAGCTTTGCCTGAGTTAATTTGGTACAGGTGTTTATCTATTATTTGCACGGAAAATTTTATGAAGTCGTGGTCACTTCAGAGGAACCGAGGAATAAAACATGTGTACACATAAAGGAGCATAAGATTCTCCTCAGGCTGCATGTACCGATGTTCCTCTGCTGAAAGTGCCACTCCTCCCATTCTCCTCGCTTTTTACCCTTAAAGGTAACGCCCCTTTTTATTCAAATTTAACCCCATACTGGAGGTTGCAGCCAATTCTTAGCCTTAAAGGCATCCTCCATTCCTGCAGTTCATGGCTTCCTTATGTAATTTATAGCCTTTCAGTATATGCACACAGAGGTGAGTTTGATTCTCCTCAGTATATGCACGCAGAGATTAGTTATATTCTCCTTAGTATATACACATAGAGGAGCATCCTCAGTATATGCACATTGAGATGCGTTAGATTATCCTAAGTATATACACACAGTGTTGAGGTAGATTCTCCTCATTATACAAATCATTTTCCTAGGCTTTATGGTTTCTGAGAAAAGAACTATCTCTTGTTTCACGGGTTTTCACAGTTTTTCATGCTAAGAATGGAATATTGAAGTGCAACCTTTTTACTTTTCCTATTAGGATGTAAAGAATAGTCATGGCAAATTTCATGTTTGTGCAGTTCAAATGTGTGTTATTTACATTACATGGGGGGTCACTTACTTTTGCACTTAAAATTGAATAATCAAGTTCACACCCCTTTACTCTTTCTATTTAGGACCTAAAGAATGGTCATGTCAAATTTTAAGTTTGTACCACACCAAGCAGTTAATACATTACATATGGGTTCAATTACTTTTGCACTTAACATTGAACAATCAAGTTGCGACCCCTGTACTTTTCCTATGTAGGACCTAAAGAATGGTCAGCCAAATTTCACGCTTGTTCGGCCCGTGAAGTTACATAACATAGGGGGTCATTTACTTTTGCACTTAGAAGTGTTGTTCTATAAACTGGTAAGAGTAATACTGTTGTACTATGTGTATATATATATATATATATATATATATATATATATATATATATATATATATATATATATATATATATATATATATATATATATATACACATATATATATATATTGTAAGACAGTGACTGACAAAGTGCTGGAGGGTGGATACGTGCCACCGAGCGGCCTGGGCTCGGTGGAGGAAGCCAGCATTTCTGTGTCAGTAACGCTATGTTGCTGACACGTTGTAGTTTGTAAGTGGCTCCAAGCTGCATAGTCCGGGCCGGCTTTCCGGGAGTGGTCAAAGTGAAGGGTGGGATGGCCACTCCCACGTACCAGGTGGGACTGGTACCAGGCCTTATAAAGCCTGGGCCTGCAGGTCAGAGCGAGAGAGCATCTGGCTGAGAGAGCCAGGAAGAGCGCATCTGGCTGAGAGCCAGAGAGAGAGAGAGGGCTCTGTGGAGCAAGGAGCCCGGCTAGCCCAGCGTGTGGGCTGTGAGAGAGCCAAAAGGCGAGGTTGACAGGGTGACGCCCCTAACCTCAACACCCAGGAGGGTGTGGTGGTGAGACCTCCACAGGTCTGAGGACCGGACTGGCTGTGTGCAGCAAGCAAGAAGTATTCTGACAGTGAGTAGTCAGGAACAAGCAGATGTATAGTGAGTGCTCAGACGAGCAGGTGTTTATTTCCTTTTTGGTTTTGTTTCTGCGGCAATAAACCCAGGCAAAGCCTGGACTAAAGCACGTTGTTGCCCGGTGTCACTGTCTCTGGCCACGGATGCCCACGCTGCTACTGCCCCTAAACGCTAATCCCTCACATATGGTGGAGGATGCGGGCATGTGGTCTTAAAGAGACATACACCAGTTAATGGACATTCTGCTGCAGCAACTGGAGAACCGTTGCTAAGGCAACCGCCCAAAGAGAGATTGTCTGAGCGTGCCATAACCCCATGTCCCGGGTGGACGCTGCAACAGCGCAGCAACCAGATACAGCCAGTATGGAGGAATGGCTGAAGCAATGGATGCCAGAGATAGTGCTGCAACAGGAGACCATAGCTCAGCAGCAGAAAGCACAACAGGAGGCCATGGCTCAGCAGCTTAAAGCCCATGGAGAGGCTATGCGGGTGCAGCAGGAGGAAAGGCAACGCCTAATAAAGCAGTTGGCTACACTGACAGAGTCACGCAAGACTACAGGGAATGAGCCCCTTATACGACAAACTGAAACGGATCACACGGCTGTGTTGGGAGAACAAGCCCTTAAGTATGAAAAGTTGAAAACACAGTTTGAGAAAGAAACTAGCCTTCAAGAGGTGGAGCAGCTGAAAACAAAAAGTGCAGCTCTCTTAAAGGAGAAGGAGCATTTTGAGAGGTTGGCTAAGGAGGAAGCTGATCGCCGAGTGTTGCTGCAACAGATGAATGTTCAGTATGAACAGCACTTAAAAGAGATGAGAAGTAAGAAAGAAAAGTTAAAGGGATATCTTTCATCAGCCCATGAAGAGATACAAGACCTCAGAGATGTAGCCAGAGATGAGGCTGAACGCAGAGTATGTCTGGAGGCACAAGCTGCGCAGTATGAACAGGACTATAAGAAACTGCAAATGAAAACCCAAGAGTTGAAAAGGCAGCTAGCAAAGAAAAATGGTGACTGGGAGTGCCAAGTAAGTCAGCTCAAGGAAGAGCTGGAAATACAGAAAGCTGCGTACAGTAAGACCCCCGAGCCTGGAGCTTTGACCCTGGAGGGCCAAGAAGAAAAGACTTTGAGTGTGGGACCAAGGCCCAACACCCAGGCCTTGTCAAGGACGCATTTCAGGACAGCTAAGTGTCCGAACCCACGGGCTCGAACCGAGGGGGAGGGTATGTAAGACAGTGACTGACAAAGTACTGGAGGGTGGATACGTGCCACCGAGCGGCCTGGGCTCGGTGGAAGAAGCCAGCATTTCTGTGTCAGTAACGCTATGTTGCTGACACGTTGTAGTTTGTAAGTGGCTCCAAGCCGCATAGTCCGGGCCGGCTTTCCGGGAGTGGTCAAAGTGAAGGGTGGGATGGCCACTCCCACGTACCAGGTGGGGCTGGTACCAGGCCTTATAAAGCCTGGGCCTGCAGGTCAGAGCGAGAGAGCATCTGGCTGAGAGAGCCAGGAAGAGCGCATCTGGCTGAGAGCCAGAGAGAGAGAGGGCTCTGTGGAGCAAGGAGCCCAGCTAGCCCAGCGTGTGGGCTGTGAGAGAGCCAAAAGGCGAGGTTGACAGGGTGACGCCCCTAACCTCAACACCCAGGAGGGTGTGGTGAGACCTCCACAGGTCTGAGAAGCGGACTGGCTGTGTGCAGCAAGCAAGAAGTATTCTGACAGTGAGTAGTCAGGAACAAGCAGATGTATAGTGAGTGCTCAGACGAGGAGGTGTTTATTTCCGTTTTGGTTTTGTTTCTGCGGCAATAAACCCAGGCAAAGCCTGGACTAAAGCACGTTGTTGCCCGGTGTCACTGTCTCTGGCCGCGGATGCCCACGCTGCTACTGCCCCTAAACGCTAATCCCTCACAATATATATATATAATGTGTATATATATGTATATGGTCTGAGCATATTATTTGAAAGTGTACTTATAAGAGAGGTGTATTATATGGGCATGTCTTGTATGTAGAGTGTATACTGTAGACGTGGTACATAATATAGGGGGTACTGCGGTGATAGATGACTGATGTCCGGCTGTAGGGAGTTGTTATACAAATGCTGATAGATAATGCTTATTGCAGATGTTGTGACAGAACTGCAGGATAACGATGTAACCTAAATGGGTTTTGATTATTTTGATTATTACCGTGTAATTCGGTGTTTGTAGCAGTTTCTGTTATGGCCCCATCACCTATCCCTACCAAAGAGGGCGCTGTTGACCCTGATGGCTGAACTAAAGCTTGCACGCACAATTCCTCCCTCCCACAAACATATGGAAAGTCCGGGCAGGAGGAGCTACATCCCTAATTTATTGATTAAGCTGTTCAGGGTATATTATATCCTTATTTATATATACTGTCTGACATATTCCACAGCCTTTTATATATCTGAGGGGTGAGTGCAGACTGCTGATGGCACAAACAGACCGAAGGACAGAGATAGATAGATAGATAGATAGATAGATAGATAGATAGATAGATAGATAGATAGATAGATAGATAGATAGATAGATAGATAGATAGATAGATAGATGAATAAGGCCTAATGTCCACAGGCAGGACAGCCATCTGTGCGTGACCCGCAGCAAAATGGAGCATGCTGCCATTTGTTTTCCGGACCAAATTCAGCTGCGGGCACCCATGATTGTAAGCATAAGGGCTCATGCCCATGGACAAATCGGGATGTGCCCGTGGTTTTATGCCACGGGAATCCCGTGGGGATAAACAAAAAAGTCCCCGCTAGCAATCATGAAAAAAAGTGCTTTTTACCACGTTTTTCCGCGGTCTCTATTAATGCTATATTAATGGAGACCTCCCGCCGCGGAAAAACGCAGTAAAATAGAGCATGCAGTCATTTTTTTCCTGCGGCAGAATTCCACATGTGCGGACTAAGCTATTAGGTTCCATAGAACCTAATAGCTGCGTTATTCCGCCGCGGATTTATGCCATGGGGAACACGGCATAAATCCGTCGGTGGGCATTAGCCCTAAGTGTGTAGAAGACAAACAATGTGGCTGTTCTTTTTTTAAAATGTTGTAGTAAATTATTTACTATTATTTACAACATATTCATGTCGTCTATCGGGAGACATGTACAACTGTAGCGACATTCACTTGATATTTAACGCATTGCCATAACTAACTCCAATGGACAACGATGCTGTAAATTGCGTTCCCACAATGCATCAGTCGTATGAATGATCGCTACATCTATACCTATTTCCTGCTTTGTTGGTATAGACGGTGCAGGAGGGCATGGGCTTTATGGCAGATACAATGATGGGAGCCAATAGTTAATGTCCCAAGACTATTCCAGTCTCCAGGAGGGGATGGAGTACAGGTCGTCCCTCGGAGATCGGGGAATGACAGGGGAAGATGAGAAGCAATGCTTCCACTGCCAAGTATGGTGTCTCACCGATCTGCTGGCCTATGGAGTATCTATGGGTCCATAGGCCATACTGGCTACAAATGCTGTAGGGGTCTCATGTGCGGGTCTGCAGGGTGATTATCCAGAAATATTATTATTACATAAGTTTAATAATTATTAATAAATACGGTTGACTAGGAATAAATATAGATCGATAGAAGTATGGAGTCATTAATATGGAGATTTTTGGGTCATTATGATTAAACATTGAAACATTTTGGTGACTGAATTATGGAGATTTTTGGTGACTGGATATATATAGAGTTATGTTGGTGATTTTGAATAAATGTAGGTATTTAGGTGATTATATATAAATATAGAGATATTTGGGTGACTATAAATAAATGATGCCGTGTTAATGATTTTTCTATTGTATTTAAATAAACGTTTATTGACATTTTCTTCCTTATTTCTTTTTTCTGTTTAGAAGGAATGCCGTGAGCTCCAGGTAAGCTATGAAGTTCATTATAGGGGTCAGTTACTACACAGGGAGGGACGGGACAAATACACATAATGTAACCCCAGTGTATTGAGACTGCATGGTTAGTTAGACCGGACATAGAAGCTATGATGGGTTTGTCCTAATGATAATCCCTTTTACGTCCCCTGTAAGTATTACGGATGGCACGCTGTGCAGAAGAGACAACAGAGGATGCATCGGCCAGAAGAGGAAGAGAGATCTCGGCCCGTGTGAGGATGACCCCCAGAAGAGGATGAGGGATGACCGGGCCCAACTACAGGAGGAAAGGGAAGCCTTCTTCCGTGTCCTCGGTAAGACTCCATCCGGTGTTTCTAGTGTTGCAGCACGTATACAGTATCCTACAGAAATCTATTAGACTCCATTATGTATCAGTATCAGTGGGATCAGACTGGCTGAACCAGGTGCAGCATGAGCCCAGGACAGGTATGCAAGGTTCCCGCATATAATGTTATTCCAAAGCACTGCAGCGTTTCAGGATAACACACTTCGAACTTTGCTTGCTTGACTCGGGGGCAGAGCTCTCAAGTCAATGAGGCGGGCCATGCAGAGAGAGGACCTGTCAGTCAGCATACTACGAGCGAGGAGAGCCTGGCATTGTCCGCCTCACAGACTTGAGAGCTCTGTTCCTGAATCAAACAAGTAAACTTCAAAGTGTGTTGTCCTGAAACGCCACAATGTATCAGCATAACATTACATGCGGGCACCCTACATACCTGTCCTGGGCTCATGCTGCACTTGGTTTGCCCAGCATTATCCCGCTGGAAGGTTTTGTTTAATATATCACAATTTTTGTTTTTTAAAGTGTGCTCTCCCCAAAAATGTTTCTAAGTAGGTTGTACCTGGGATCTCCCCATTCTTCTACAGTGTACTCTGCTAGTAACACTTTACATCCTTTTCATTGATTCTAACCTATTTATCTACAAACTCTCATGGACAATCAGGCTGTCTGTACATGAATGGACTTGCGTTGCAGAATCCACAGTTGGCATCGGCACCGCGGTTCCAAAGCAAATATTGTTCATAGCATACTATGGAAAATCGCTTCTTCCTGCACACTCATGGAAACAAATTGCAATTTCCACAAGCGGAGGAAAAAACGCAGCATGCTCTATTTTTTTGTGATGTCCACACTGACAGCTTCCATTGAAGTCAATAGAAGCCATCCGACCCGCGGCCCATCCGTAATTGACATTGCGAATAGGTCGTGCATACTCCCTGTCATCGCCTAATGAAAGCGCAGGAAAAACAAAAATTTAAAAAAGAAAAAATCTGTACTGCACATGTCCAACGGCGAATTGGCTGTGGGCTCCCACAAGTAGAATGCGACCAGGGCATTTGAAGGCTGCCTAAGTGATATATTATCCTTTTGTCTGGGTAATACGGTCACCACATGTGACATCAATGGTTTTCAGGAGACTCCTGCAGAAGTACAGAACTGATCGCTCTTTTGCTTATTTCACTCTTATGTCCTAAAGCTTTTATTACTTAATTGTAGTCACTAAACAAATTGATAAAACTGATACATTAATTGCCGAAATATGCATATTTCTCCTCTTTTTTCAGAGCTTGACTACTTCAAGAAGTTTCTGACCAGAGACAGCTGCATGAGGATATCTGACAAGGTAAGATAATATTGTGTAAAGAAACAGAAAATCTGGCAAATTAGAGAATATCCATCATATTTAAAGCGGCGACAACTTCTGCTTATAGTTAAATGCAGACAATAATTATAAACATTTTTGTATTTACACTTTTTAAAAAATGTTTCCATCCCCAGATATTCCAGAATTAATGATAGAACAGCGCCACCTACTGTTTCCATTCTGTATCCATCTCAGTAAATGTTCCAAGGTGGTCAGACCTGCTCAGTCTTGCTCCCCTCTCAGCTCCGCTGGGTATGTGGAGGGATTCCTGGTGTGGTGAGCAGCTGCCTCTGAAGTTGTTGTATCTTCTCAGATGTCAGACGAGATGATGAGTAATGCTAACTTCACACGGGCGAGTGTGATATGGCGCAGCTGTGACAACCGCCGCGGAGGATCACAGAGTTTCTCCCATTGAAAACAATTGGGCTGTGATGCAAGAACACGCACAAAGATAGAACATACTGTGATTTGTTTCCTGCTATGCCGGAAAACATCACTCATGTGTATGACTCCATTCAAAAAAATGGACGCATACATGTTCTGCCCCAGCAGGTGGCGCTATTCTAACATTAGTCCTGGAATATCTGGGGATAGAAACATTTTTAGTAAGTGTAAATGCAAAATGTTCTTAATGGGCGGGATTTAAAGGAGATGTCCCGCGCCGAAACGGGTTTTTTTTTTTTTAAACCCCCCCCCCGTTCGGCGCGAGACAACCCCGATGCAGGGGTTAAAAAAACCACCCGCACAGCGCTTACCTGAATCCCGGCGGTCCGGTGACTTCAATACTTACCGCTGAAGATGGCCGCCGGGATCCTCTATCTTCGTGGACCGCAGCTCTTCTGTGCGGTCCACTGCCGATTCCAGCCTCCTGATTGGCTGGAATCGGCACGTGACGGGGCGGAGCTACACGGAGCTACACGGAGCCCCATAGAGAACAGCAGAAGACCCGGACTGCGCAAGCGCGGCTAATTTGGCCATCGGAGGCCAAAAATTAGTCGGCACCATGGAGACCAGGACGCTAGCAACGGAGCAGGTAAGTAAAAAACTTTTTATAACTTCTGTATGGCTCATAATTAATGCACAATGTATATTACAAAGTGCATTATTATGGCCATACAGAAGTGTATAACCCCACTTGCTGCCTCGGGACATCTCCTTTAACTATAAACATAAAGGGACTTCTGTTGATGTAATCGGCCTGGTGGCGCTCTGCGCTCTGTAACTCAGTGACATTATAGTCAGTATTAGATGTAACAGTGACAGTTAACCATACAGTGTAGTTATATTCTTTACTGTATGGTATTCATAGAAGTATATTGATCACTAATATAATGATTTACAAGTAAATCTACTCCCAGCCTCTCACTGTCCTTCTCCTCCCTCCAGTACCTGCTGGCGATGGTCCTCGTCTACTTCCGGAGAGTCGGACTGCGAACAGAGGAATATCGAATAAACTTCTTTCGAGCGCTGTGAGCTGCTTTTATTAGAACAGATCTGCTTAGGATTTTAATTACGGAATCTGCGATCGTTACCTGCATGGACGAACTGCAGTATTCTGCACCTATTGAAAAAAATAGAACATTTGCATGTCTGCTCACATGAGCAGACAGCGATTGCGATTTCCGTGAGTGGATTTAAAATTGTGGCATCCTCTATTTTTCAATGGGATCTGCATGGACAGCTTCCATTAAAGTCAATGGCAGCTGTCCAGCCCACGGCCCATCCGCAATGTCAATTGTGGATAGGCCGTGGATACCTGCATCATCACTTAGCGACAGTACAGGAAAAACAAAGATTTAAAAAAAACAAAAAACTGTACTGTGCATGACTGACGGCGAGTGTCCACAGTCATCTGCAAGACAAGGGAAAGCAGGTATGCAGGGTCGCCGGCTGTGGTCAGAGATGGATTCCTCTGTGGGCTCTTGCATGTGGAATCTGACCGGGTCATGTGCAGCCGGCCTTAGGCAAGTAATCCGCTCTACACTGACTTATTCTGTTCTGACTTATTCATCATCCGGTTTAATCTTTCCTGGCAGCTTCCTAGCCAACCAGATGGAGGAGGACATTCACTTCTGTGAAGAGATCTACGCCTGGGCCCTCGGAGATGGCTGGAGGAAGAGGAAGGACCTATTTCTTGAACAACGGAACCAGCTATTCCGCCGCATGGGATTTAATGCGTTTATGGACCGGAGCACCTGTGACCTGGTAAGAATAATACAAAACACTCCAGTCTTGCATGAAGAGTCTGTGGGGATAATACTAATCATACACTGTTTAATCCTAGGTCATGGCAGAAGATCCGTCACATTGGGCATGGACAAGACAACGGCAGGTCCAACACAGCTGGGCTATTCCCATGTTCAGGAGGCATTACCAGGAGTTCACCATCCACGGCCCATGGGGCAATCCACCTCCACCCTGCGCCCTTTGTGAGAACATCCATAGGTTTCCATTGATGTGGAGAGTCCAACAGGCAGAAGAGGAACCAGACGCGGATCCCAACAGCAGCAGCGACAGATAAGGACTGAAGACGTCACATATCCTTTTTATGGTCACACATTGTACAGCCAAAAACACATTCAATAAACATGATTACATACCCGCACATGGTAGGTAGTCATATGCAGTCACAGTAGGTAGTCACACGTAGTCACAGTAGGTAGTTACATACAATCACAGTAGGTAGTCACACGTAGTCACAGTAGGTAGTTACATGCAATCACAGTAGGTAGTCACACACCTTCACCTTGCACACATTTTATAGTGTTACCTCCCTTAGTATGCCTGGTGGAAGGGCAGTACAGCAGCCATGGTTTCCCTACAGGTTTCCTCCACAGGGGTTTTTCCTGTCCTGCATGTTGCTGTTTGCTCTTTGTGAGTGATGGGAGGTAACAACCAAAACACATGGAATACACAAATAATAAATATTACATTTTTTAATTTATTCTACTTGGTCTGAGTAATTTTTTTCTACATATGTCTGTCTAAGTAAAATGTATATTAAAGGGAATCTGTCAGCTCCTATGAGCCCCATAAACTAAACCTCTGGGCTCATGAGAGTTGAAATGCTAAATCAGGAGATGAGAATATCATACTTCTCAGTGTACTGCCGCTGTCCACTGTCAAAGCCACTCTTGTTGAGAATTTTGAGCCCGTACCATCAATATGTCATAAACATGTAGCACTTTATCTTAAAGCCCCCCCCCCCCCACCAATGACGTAATTGGGGAAGAGGTTGAAAAAAAATACTAAACTTCCAAGAAACTCAGAAATTGCAAACAATATATATGGAACTGTTGCAATAGCAAAGACTGGCAGACCTTTTTTCAAGACTACATAGTCAAGAATGATCACAGCGCATGGACCATGCATGATATTGTGTTACTTTTCATGGTTTAAGACCATTCTTAAAAAAATCCGGTCTGTTTCTCCTAAAATAGTAATATTTATTATTTGATGTATTCCCACCAACATCTGATATCCTTGAAAGTATAACCTAAAAATCACATTGCTGTTATGTTTCTTTAATTTTTATAAAACATGCAAGTACAGCAGCATTTCTCAGAAAATAAAATGTTTTATAATCCTACAAGCCCCATGGGTGCATGGAGAAGAGGGAAATAGACAAGGGTCCTAAAAATACAAATATGCAAACAACTTCCACTATTATCAGGGTCTCTAGCCACCTAACTTAGGCCTCCCTCACACAGGCATTTTTGTACAGCGTTTAGCGATGCTTTTTCAGCAGAGCGCTAAATGCTGTACAAGGCTCCCATTCATTTCAATGGGGCTGCTCACACAGGGCTGAAAACACAAGCGTTTTTAACTCTGCGCTTTGACAGCATTGCATGCTCTATTTTTGGACGTTTTCAGCCCTGTGTTGCCCATTGAAATGACTGGGCAGCAGTTTCCACGCTGCCGAAAACGTGGCACAACTTTGTACCGCGCTTTTGGCAGCAAAAATCTGAAGCATTGGATTCCAATGTATTTGTTCAGATGGCTGATTTTTAGTCAAAACATCACGGCCAAACACGCAGGAGGATATTTTGATGCAGCCGGAAAAGATTGGTTTTTTCAGCTGACTATTTAAATATTAGAAGCCATGCTGAACATTTATGCTGGCCGAAGCAATTCCAGGCTGCGGTGTGAATGAACGAAAAATCGTGAATTTTAGCCATTACTTGGTCGCGGCTTTTTCTCGCTCATCGCCCGTGTGATTGAGGCCAACTGAAAAGTTTTTTTAGTGATTTTTCTTGTCGCGTTGATCCCTATTCTCATTATGAAACCTCAGATTGTTTGCAGTGGTCCAAAGTGTGTAAATGTAATGCAAGTTCTCTCTGCAATTGGCCTTTGCATATCCTATGCAGTTGCCAAGAATGATGTGCACCAAATGTACTAAAAAGCTTATGTATTTCTGGCCACTTCATGTGCCAGACTACAATCTACATCAGCTGTGAGCTGGCTTAGATTTCTTCCATAAATTATAGTAAATCTGACTAGCTGACTTTGAGGTCACACTCCCTTTTTCCTAAGCCTCATGCATTTTTTGAAAAGTGGCAAATGAGGTGCAAAAGGCCTGAAAGTTGCATTTTTTTGCATAACTGGGACTTGTGCAAACATTTGCAACCTTTTTACACCAGAATTATGGTATTTAGGAATTGCTGCAGAAGCTGCATCCTGGATCTCTGTGTCTTCCAGCAGGACAGCAGCACAGGAGCCATATGTTCTCTGGGCACAGGACAGGATGTGGCAGTCTTCCAGCCCTGCAGTCTGTCTCTCTGCAGCCTCCTTCCTCCTCCTCTCCGTTCCGACAACGGAGCTGCTGTCAGCGCAGGAGGAGGGGAGGCTCTGAGGCACGACCATATGCAGCAATTGTGACTGACTCGGCAACCCCTAGCGGTACGGCAGTGCTCTCAGGCAATCAATTACATTGCCTTACGCAATTCTGCTCACATTAGCGTGTTGGAATTGCGTAATATACGAGTGCAAAAAAAAGACATAGCATGTTCTATTTTGCCATGTATATACACAATGTAGAGACCAAACCCGGTGTACTGAGCATGATCGCATGTATGGTCATTCGCAGTACAATTTAGCCACCATACGCCACTGTACGCAGAGCCACAGCCGCTCCACAGCTGTAAAAGGCTGCGGGAGCCCGGCAGTGTTTTACGCTTATGGCCGTGTGCACCTGGCCTTATGCTGACTGGTTTAGCTTTGTAAATCTAACTTTTCGAAGATTGCAACATATGGCAGAGAGGAGTCCTGTAAAGCTCATTGATATTCATATATTAATCGTCCCCTTGTCCTACTCTTCCCTCCAGACACCGATTGACAGGTCTTTTCTTATGCAAATGCAGTGAACACTCCCAAGCACTGTAGTGAAACTGAAGGCACACAGTTTACTTGCAGCTTGGAAAACAGGTCACAGCAATCCAACACAGCCAACTATAAGAATGTAAAAATTGTGAGAAAGTTTCCATCCATAAGGTGGTGCTGTTGAGGTAGTATTTCTATCTTCTTATGTGTGCATTAGTGATAAGAGACATCATAAAACTGTCACATTCCTCAGCTCCGTGGACTAATTTAGTGTTTGTCTCTCTCAGACTGTCTTGTGTTTTTTTAAATATCAAATTTCTATCTGTGAACATTTATTTAGATCAAGAGGAGTGTCCCCCCCCCTGCATCTGTATGTTATAATTATGTGCCATCCAAACTAGTTTCATTCATTAGCCTGACGAAGGGGGCAAGATATCTCTGAAAGCTTGCTGTAACATCATGTATTTTTGTTAGCCATTAAAAGGTATTATATCTACAAGATTGCTTGGTTTTTCTTACTGAGCACAATCACACCTCATCCAACTGTATATGAACACTCCTGAATTCTCGATGGTTAACAGAAACAAGGTAGCCAGGCTAACTTATCTGGCAGCTAGACTTAGGAGGTTATTAGTGAAAGAATGGAGGGAACAATGCATGCTCTCCTGTAGACACTTGGCCCCTGACTCAACAGGCACAATTTAGGCCTCTCTCACACAGGCGTTTGGAGAAATTCAGCATTTTTCAATGCTGTATTTACTGTGGTTTCAGCAGCTGTGTCATACATTTTTGACATTGTTTTCCATCGCGTAGTCACGTAGCTCTGCCTTCTGGCTGCAAGCCCAGTGTGCTGCCTCTCTACCAGCGCCATTACCAGCTCAGGAGAGTTGCTACATAGCAGGCCATTTCATTCTGCTTCGACACCTGGGGCTCTGCAGTCTCCATGTGCAGCCTAGGTGTAGCCACGGCAGCACCATCCTCCACACTTCCAGCCAAGCGCGTTAGGGCTCACTACAGTGAATGGTCCTCCGGTGGGCTACCTTCATCCTCCAAGTCTGGAGCTACACTCTGGAAGCTAGATGGAGAACCGCAGATTAGGAATCACCCAATGCCGCGGGAGTCCCCACCTAAGCTCTTGACAGCAGTGTTGTAATAGTGCCTTGGAGTGAAGTTTAGTGGATTGAGGGCCTCTTTTTAGAGCAGGAGCTTTGAATCAAGTAGCCTCACTCCACCATAGCCAGGCCATGCCCCCTACAGTAAGGAAAAATATAAAGTTTTAAATTAATTTAGCATATTAGCAGTAATAGTAATTCAGATTCCCACTGTGCAGGTTGTCTCCTTTTTCTTTTGTATTCTGTAATATGTGGCATATATTGCAGAACTCCAGACAGAACAAAAAAAAGTTATTCTCATATTCTAATTTTACAGTAACTTGTAGTCAGCAGTAAGCCTGGGACTAATAGATAGCTTGATGTAATATCTGTCTAACAGATCCTCTTGGACAGCTCAGAACGTGTAAAGATATATTCGCATGGGGTGGAATAGGGTTGGAAAGAACCAAGAGAGATTATAATTGCCAGCTACTTTGACTTTTGGATTGCCAAATGGGGAAGCAATGAACCCTCATTCTGCAGATAACTGGAAGACCCAGAAGTGGAACACTCATCTATCAAACATATAATTTCTACATATACTGTTAATATACTATAAAAGTACTTGTTATATTTTATTTATTAAAAGGCTATAAAAAAAACAAAAAACATTAATGCCTCAGATACCACTTTATGTTTTATTGTGGCCCTTGGAACTGATGCGATTTGTCAATGTAGCCCTCAAAACAGAAAAGGCTGTACACCCCTACTTTGCCACCACTATTTAGCCCATACTAAAAATGGACTAAAAGTTGTGTGCAACTTGCATCAAAATGGTGATTACAATTCAACATCAATCATTCTCTGTAAGAAAAGGCAGCATTATTGGAGATATTGTGATAGTTTCTAGGTTTAGTCTTACTTTCTACCATATAGGGCAGCGATGGCGAACATTTTAGAGACCGAGTGCCCAAACTACAACCCAAAACCCACTTATTTATCGCAAAGTGCCAACATGTTAGGGGGTGGGGCTTATCACGACGTATGATTTTACCCCTGCCGTTCTAAAAGGGACAGGGTCGCTTCACAATAGACAGCGTGCAGATTTTGACTGCTTTTGGGATGCAGAAATACTGCAGAATGTCCTCAGCAGAAATTTCTGTGGTAAATTCTGCAGCATTTCTGCATCCAAAAAGCAGTCAAAATCTGCATGCTGTCTATTTTGAAGCAGCCTTGCATATTGTAAATATACCCCAGCGGTAATAGTGAACCACCCCAGTGGCTCCAGCGATAATAGTAACACCCCCCCTCCACAGGGGCCACTGCGATAATAGTGACCCCCCCCCATAGCGGCCCCTGTGGTAATACTGCTCCCCCTCTCCCGCACAGCGGCCGCTGCGGTAATATTGACTCCCCCCCTACAGCGGTCCTTGCGGTAATAGTGAACCCCCAACAGTGGCCCCTGCGGTAATAGTGACCTCTCCCACAGCGGCCCCTGCAGTAATAGTGACCCCCCACAGCGGCCCCTGCGGTAATAGTGACCCCCCCCACAGTGGCCCCTGCGGTAATAGTGACCCCCCCACAGCAGCCCAAGCAGTAATAGTGACCCCCCACAGCAGCCCCAGTGATTATAGTGACCCCCTCACAGCAGCCCCAGCGATAATAGTGACCCCCCCACCGCAGCCATAGCGATAATGGTGACGCCCCCCACAGCAGGCCCAGCAATAATAGTGACACCCTCCAGCAGCAATAGTAACCCCCCTAGCAGTAATAGTGACCCCCCCCACAACAGCCCCCAGTATAAAAGTGACCCCCTACAGTGGCCCCCAGTATAACAGTGATGCCCCACAGCGGCCCCCCATATAATAGTGATGCCCCACAGTGGCCCCGCCTACAATAGTGATGCCCCACAGTAGTAGGAGACATCAGGGGAGGGGAAGGAGGATCCCAGCTGCACACTGACGTCAGTGTGCCCCGGGATCAGTGCTGCTAGCAGCGCAGTGAGTGAGCGGCCGACGGTGACCTCACCTATAAGAAGCGGAAAAAACAACACTATTGGTTGTCTGAGCAAACCCTCAGAATAGCTGATAAAAGAAGAGAAGCAAAGGTGGCCTGCAACAAAGACGAAGTTCGGCAACTAAATGCCGATTTTCAGTGAGCAGCAGGAAAAGACAAGGAAATGGACTGGAATGAGCATTGCAAACAACTCGAAGCAGAAGCCATGAAAGGCCATATGCGAAGCCTATTCTCACAGGTCAAGATGCCCCAAAAACTGTTCATGGTATGCAATGGCATAATCAAAAGCAAACATGAGAAGGAACTGAATGACCAACAGAGTATCAAGGATAGGTGGAGGGAATGCTCAGAGGAACTAAATGCCTGTAATTACATACCTGGACCATTGCATGAGGTGGAGCCTGTGCACATGGAGCCCTCCATTGTGGAGTCATAAGTGGTTATGGCAATGAAACAACTAGCCAAAAATAAAGCACCAGACAAACATAACATACCTACTATGCAAGAGCTATTGCTGCCAGTACCAATGAAAACCATCACAGCACTGTGCCAGGCAGAATGGACATCCACGCAATGCCCACAGGACTGGAAAAGATCTGTCTTCATCCCTCTACCAAAGAAAGGGACTCCCAGAATTACTCCAGCTACCGAACAAAAGATCCTTCTCAAAATTATACAGGTAAGACTGAGATCAGTAGTTGAAGCGGCAATCCCTGATGCGCAGGCAGGATTCCGGCGAGAACGCGGCACCCGCCACCATATTGCAAACCTTCGATGGACCATTGAAAAAGCTAGAGAATACCAAAATAATATGTACATGCGCTTCATCGACTACATCAAGGCCTTTGACTACGTCGACCATGACAAGCTATGGCAGACCCTACAAGAGCTGGGCATATCAGCACATCTAGTCAAGCTAATAAAATCACTTTATACCAGTCAAGAAGCCACTATGAGAACACAGTATGGGGATACAGATTGGTTTGGGATCGGCAAAGGCGTCCGACAGGACTGCATCCTCCCACCCTTCTTGTTTAATCCATATGCGGAAGTGATCATGCATAAAATGGACCTAGACAAAAAGGAAATCGGAGTGAAAATAGTTGGAAGAAACATCAACAATCTCTGTTATGCGGATGACGCAACTCTGCTTGCAGAAACAGAAGCAGTTACATAGTAACATAGTAACATAGTATGTAAGGCCGAATGAAGACATTGTCCATCTAGTCCAGCCTGTCTATCCTACTGTGTTGATCCAGGGGAAGGCAAAAAACCCCAAGGCCAGAAGCCAATTAGCCCTTTTGGGGGAAAAATTCCTTCCCGACTCCCTAATGGCAATCAGACTGTTCCCTGGATCAACCCCTAATAGTTCCTACCTGCCTATATACCAGGATTGACACTTAACCTAATATTTATATCCTGTAATATACTTCTTCTCCAGAAAGACATCAAGTCCCCTTTTAAACTCCTCTATCGATTTTGCCATCACCACTTCCTCCGGTAGAGAGTTCCACAGTCTAACTGCTCTTACAGTAAAGAACCCCTTTCTATGTTGGTGATGAAACCTACTTTCCTCTAATCGTAGCGGATGTCCTCTTGTTACCTTTGTGGTCCTGGGTGTAAACAGATCACGGGAGAGATCCATGTGTTGTCCCCTCATGTACTTATACATGGTTATTTGGTCGCCTCTTAACCTTCTTTTTTCTAGAGTAAATAGTCCCAATTTGGATAGCCTCTCTGGGTATTCCAGTCCCGTCATTCCATGTATTAGTTTAGTTGCCCTTCTTTGAACCCCTTCAAGCACTGTGACATCTTTCCTGAGCACTGGTGTCCAGAATTGTACGCAGTATTCCATGTGAGGCCTGACAAGTGCCTTATATAGTGGAAGGATAATGTTCTCGTCCTTCGCCCCTATACCTCTTTTAATGCACCCCAAGACTTTATTTGCCTTTGCAGCAGCTGACTGGCATTGGTTACTCCAGTTTAGTCTATTATCCACTAATACCCCTAGATCCTTTTCCATATCACTTTTCCCCAGCGGTACCCCATTAAGTGAATATTTGTGACATCCGTTCCTCCTGCCCATGTGCATAGTCTTACATTTTTCAACTTTGAACTTCATTTGCCATTTTTCTGCCCAAGCCCCCATCTTATCCAGGTCCGTTTGTAGCCGCACATTGTCCTCCGTTGCATTAATTATATTGTATAATTTTGTGTAATCTGCAAATATTGATATTTTGCTGTGCAGCCCCTCTATCAGGTCATTAATAAATATGTTGAACAGAGTGGGGCCTAATAGTGAACCCTGTGGCACCCCGCTAGCGACTGTGGTCCAATCAGAGTACGAACCATTTATTACCACCCTCTGCTTTCTATCGTTGAGCCAATGTTTTACCCACTTACACACGTTTTCGCCCAGTCCGAGCTGCCTCATTTTGTATATTAGCCTATTATGTGGCACGGTGTCAAAGGCTTTAGAGAAGTCCAGATATACAAGATCAATAGATTCTCCCTGGTCCAGCTTAGAGCTTACTTCATCGTAGAAACTGATCAGATTTGTCTGACATGAGCGACCCTTCATGAATCCATGCTGGTGAGGAGTTATTCCCTTAATCTCCTTGAGGTACTCATCGATGGCGTCTCTCAGAATCCCCTCGAAAATTTTTCCCGTTACTGAAGTGAGACTTACTGGCCTGTAGTTACCAGGCTCACTTTTGCTCCCTATTTTGTAAATTGGAACCACGTTGGCAATGCGCCAGTCCAATGGTACTACTCCGGTCTTGATAGTGTCTAGAAATATTAGGTATAGCGGCCTAGCTATCTCGTCACTTAGTTCCTTTAGTATCCTTGGGTGTAATCCATCTGGGCCCGGTGATTTATCAATTTTAGTTTTCTTTAGACGCTTCCGCACCTCCTCCTGCGTTAGGTATGAGATATTTTGTGAGGGGTTCGTTTTATTCCCCTGCATCTCGTGTGGCATTTCCTTTTCTTTGGTGAACACACTTGAGAAGAAGCTGTTTAGTAGATTTGCTTTCCCTTCGTCATCATCAATGATTTCTCCTGCATTGTTTTTTAAAGGGCCAGCGCTCTCCCTGCAAATCCTTTTGCTGTTTATGTAGTTGAAAAATAGCTTCGGGTTGTTTAAAACTGAAAGTGAAAAAATGGGTCCCTACCTGAATTTAAAGAGAACAAATAATAACAACTTCAAAAAATGGCCAATTTCAAATCAAAATTGACAACGAGATCATAGAATGCTTGCGAGACTTCACCTTCCTTGGCTCAAAAAATTGACCGGGCTGGGGAATCTATGTGTAGTAGCCCAGAACACCATCCTGGTCCCCTCCATAAATGTCATATATGTTTTGTCTCATGTGGATACACTGTGCAAAGCTGTCATGCCATTTTCTGTATGTGTGTTGCAAACCTGCAGTATCTGATGCGTTAACTGTAATAAAATCATTGCCTGTCAGCTCTGTCTGCTGAATGTAACTATTCTATTGTGTCATATGGCACAAGTGAGGATATATATGTGAATGTTTGAGAGTTGGAAGATGTCCTCCTTCTTGCCTGCTACAGAGTGCTAACACAGAGCTGCATGGAAGCACCTTAAGCTTTCATGTAGGTGAAGATGGAGGAAGAAGAGCGACATCCCGTAGCGCTTGGAGAGAGAATGTGAGAGGAGTGAGTCGCGGCAACACAGAGAGCGCACTACCCCAGTTTCTAAAACAGATCCCCGATCACACCACAGGCTTTTCCTGTGCAACCGTCCATCATTAGGATCACCGCACAGAGGTACTCTAGTGAGACACCCACGCATCTGCTGTGCGGGGTGCATATGGGCTAAGCCTTCCTGAATAATTGTCTTTGCCAGAGTGTATGCAGAGTGACTCCTACCCCCCTTCTTCCTCTGGAGTGCTCCCAATCCAGGACCAGTGACATACAGATAACGTGTACTGTAGGGCCGTATTCATCATGTGTATCCTCCCTACCTCTGAGCTTGAGCCTGTAACTACTGAAAGTGAATTGTACCTGTATTACCTGTTATACAAAGTTTATTGCAAGTAAAAGTTATACCGGGCCCTAACCATTCCTAGGGACCCGAGGTACTATACACAAGTCTCCATGTTTATTACTCCGCCGCATAGAATAACAGTGTGTGGGAACAGTGGCGTCACGAGTGATACATACTACTACTCCCCCCATCCCTTTTATTGGCACTCCCTGCCAAAGGAGTGTCGAAGCTGGCCTGCAATCCTGCTCTGGCCTTGGCTATGTGTCATCCCTCAGGGACCAGAGCCTGGTAAGTGCTCCCGTGACAAGACAGCACTTATCCCTCCCAGCTCTTCACGTTAGACAGGTGCCCAGGGTCACCCCTCTGGGGTGTTGCATATGCCAGAGATAAAACGTAGAATAGCATGGGGGAGAAACGCGATGCTAAACATGTACCAAATCTGGGTAGGGATATCGGCATAGCAACTAAACATAGGATAGTGCAAACCATCGTTTTCCCCAGAGCCATGTATGGATGTAAAAGCTGGCTGCGAAAAAAGCTGATAGAAGGAGGATTGATGCGTTGGAGCTGTGGTGCTGGCGAAACCTGCTGTGTATGCCCTAAACGGCAGAAGTAACAAACAGAGAAGTACTGAATCATATAAGACCAGATATATCACTGGAGGGCAAGATAACCGGACTTATGTATTTTGGCCATGTAATGCGAGCAGAGTCACTAGAAAAATCTATAATGCTTAGACAGATCAGTGGTAAAAGAAGACCCGGCTGCCAAAGAACACGATGGCAGATACTGGCACGAATATCACACAACTGAAAGAAGCAGTGCAAAACAAAAAACATGGAGGAATCTCATCTTTAGGATCACCGAGGGTCGTGAACGTATAAACAGCTAACAACAACAACTAAAATACATGAAATTGGTTTGGGTGAGATATAGTGCTTTGGCAATGACCTTATGATTATGCAGACCGAAAACATCGAAAATCAAGATTTCTTTGAAAGTTCACATAAGTTTAAGTTATTCCATCACCATCATAGAGCTAAATTTCTTATACATTTTGCAGTTTTAGGTCACAATTCCTTCCATGAATCATTAGCCCAGTAATTGAGTCCTAAGGCTGGGTACAGCCTAGTCCTCATAGGAATCACACGAAAGCCTCTTTCCTACGATCGTATGCATTTTTATGCTCGCCCGTACGTGTGTAAAATTGCATGAATGAAGAATTGCCGCAATCAAGTACCAACTTTAATTAGCATATTTTCGTCCATTAACGGGGGCAGCTGCTGCGTAATGGCAAGAAAATACGCTGCAGTGCGAAAATCCATCCATTGGCAGAAATCCTTAGAATGACTGCTAAATCCCTGGAATGACATACGGTCTGGTGCCATAAATTTGGCAAACCACCATGTTTTCCTTTGCTGGTAGCACCCAACGCCAATCAAAACACCATTCACACTGCAGTGTTTTCCCCCACAGGCGCAGTTCTGGAACAGGGGGGGGGGGTAGCGGGGCCACCGCCGCTGCAATTGCTATCACCCGAACCCCCTCCATGGATTGTGGGCGCCACAGTTTTTGGCATCACAAACAGGACGAGCCTTGTGCCTAACAGCCAAAAACTGTACAGAATACGGTTTACTGGACCTTCAAACAAGGTTTACAAGCCCTCTGAGCCCCCCTAAAGCTACAACAAGATCGCACCAACCCTCTGAGCCTTATAGAGGAAAGAACAAGATAGCAGACTCTCTGAGCCTAGAAAAAGGGAAGGACAAGGTCTACAGATCCTATGAGCCTAAGTAAAAGGGACAAGATCCTTATCCTGGAGAGAAAAAATGTGTTTTTGTGCTTTAATAAGTGACTTCAAATCGGTGTCAGCTCATAAAGAGTTAATCGGCCACCTTGAAAAGGGAAAGTCAAATGTCAGTTTACTTAAGAAAGCAATAAAAGACCAATATAATCACTACAAAGGCAAAAAGTGTATATGCTATTTTACACTGTGAGAAAGAAATCTATTAAACTGTATTGTCGTGCCAGAGATGTCCAAAAGCTGAGAAAGTTTAAATGCGCTACAGCCTTTCGAAATGGCACCATAGTGCAGGCGATTTATTGCTCTGTCATCTCTGTGAAATCAGCTGAGCTGAAAAAGCCCACCAAGACTAGAGTCAAAGAAGGGGGAAGCAATCTCCCACTGTGGAAAGCACAGCAAATGAAGCCTCGCCCCAGGGCAGATCTTATCTCTGCTGGTGCCAAACTCCCACCGAGCAAGCTCAGACATGTCCTGGAGACTGAAGAGAGCAGATCATCATCACTACTCACCCTCCTGAGAGACGAGGCCTGGATTCACCCGATTGCTTGCTGCAAAATGGCGATGCGAGGAACCCTCAAATGGAGCCCAGGATGTCCGACGATGAGCTGGAGATGTTCGTGCTGCTGCTGGAGGGTGAGGGCTCAAACCCAGCCCCTCCTACTCTCCAGTCGGTAGCTTTCTCCACTGAGCTATCCAGCCCTTGGGCAGTTCCCTTTCTGAAACTTAGCCTTGTTACTGTGCCCCTGATCCAGTCCCAATTTTGGCTCCACGCTAACTGTTAATTGGACTTCCTGTAAAAGCCTGGCCCTTCCTACAGTACCTTGCGTTTTTATTGTGTTCCAAGCCTTGATCAAGCTCTGCTTCTGCCTGCTCCTCTGCTATTGAACTGAGATCTCCCGCTGCTGACCTCTGGTTTCCTTTCCAACTATTCTACCCGCCTTCTCCATCTGTACTGCGAACTTAGACCTCCCGTTGGTGACCCCTAGCTTCCCTTCTGACTACGCTACCTGCCGTCTCCCTCTGTACTGTGAACTGAGGCCTCCCATTGCTGACCTCCGGTTTCTCTTCTGACTACGCTACCCGCCTTCTTTCTTTGTACTGCGAACTGAGACCTCCCATTGCTGCCCACTATCTTCCCTTCTGACTACGCTACCCGTCTTCTCCATGTGTACTGTAAACTGAGACCTGCCGTTGCTGCCCACTGTCTTTCCTTCTGACTACGCTATCTGCCGTCTCCCTCTGTAGTGTGAACTGAGGCCTCCCATTGCTGACTTCCGGTTTCTCTTCTGACTACGCTACCCGCCTTCTTTCTTTGTACTGCAAACTGAGACCTCCTATTGCTGCCCGCTGTCTTCCCTTCTGACTACGCTACCCGCCTTCTCCATGTGTACTGTAAACTGAGACCTCCCGTTGCTTACCACTGGCTTCTCTTTTGACTATGCTACCAGCCTTATCCATCTGTACCGCGAAATGAGACCTCCGATTGCTGACCACTGGCTTCTCTTCCGACTACGCTAACATCCTTCTCATTCTGCACTGCAAACTAAGACCTCCCATTGCTGACTCCAGGCTCCTCCCTGACAACTCTGCAGACCTGAGGCTCCACCCTAATGCCTGAAACTGCAACAGGGGCAGTGCATGATGTATACTGCATGAACACTTCCCAGTAGTACACGGTGTGTGGGTCATTAGAACTTGATTTCCTCTATTATATTAGCAATATGACTGTCAACATGTAGCAATGATAGCAGTCTGATAGTCTGAAGGTGTCAAAACTGCTTACAGATTCCCCTTAAATGTATTGACAGCAACAGGAAATGCTTTGCCAGGGATGTTTCTTCAGTCTCTGTGGGCTTCGTTACTGTTGGGGAAAAGGAAAGAAAAGAGTCCATTTAACATTCACTATCACTTATGTTACCTAGAGACAGCTCAGGAAGGGCAATCCCTTTGGGTAGATGAGAGTAAACATCTGGATCTGCATCTTCCTGTTAGCTACAACACTTACACATAGCCGCTGCAGTAACATAATCTGAAGCTTATTTGTAGGTTAGCAAACAAAGTGAGCATATGTTTTAGGAAATTATTTTCCTCTCTGTCATCCAATATTGACAATGCATGTGGCTTTGCTAAGAATCTGTGTAATGAAGGCAGTCTGCAGACGCTGGAGAGTGAATCAGTATTCCTAAACCACATCTTATTTTGCCAGCACTTTCCATTCAGTGTTTCAGAAGCCGTAGTTACCATGGAGACTCTGCTGCGGGGTACAAATGCCTCCGTCAGATCAAGCCGCTTTTTACAGGTAAGATATGATGAAGGCCCAATTGGAACTAAGTGGATGTCATGGAGTTCAGGAATACAAGCAAATATTTGGAAGCCTCTTATCCTCGTCTACATAATACAAAGACATCAACAAAACTTTTTGGCAACTATAATAAAGGTAAATGTATGGAAAGATGTGTAATAGAGATAGAAATGGAGATCAGAACTGGAATTCATCATTAAAAGCAGCAATACTGCTGAAAAGGGAGAGCCGAGCTTTCTGTTTTGTACCGTATTGAGGATGGTGAAGAAAGCCTGGTTTTCTAATCAGCTTCTGTATCTCTAATGTCATATACTTTGTAGCAAGGTAATACACAGAATGGCCTGCAGAGGGCATGATGTGTGCTAATCAGCTGTGTTGGTGTGTCTGGAGTACTTAAAACCTCCAGAGACATTGATTTCCCTGCTGAAAGTAAGAGTGAGAGGCTGCTACAGGAGCTGCAAAGCCTAAGGTTCAGCGTAGACCAAACTGTGTCTGTCACGAGTCTGACAGGGAAGGACGCCCCCTAGATGCTCTTGCAGGGTAAAACAACAAGGACACAGCGGGTTGTGAACCCAGAGTCATGAGTCTGACAGGGAAGGATGCCCCTAGACGCCCCTGATGGGTAAAGTGACAAGGACATTGCGGGTTGTGAACCCTGAAGTTGTTATGTGTTCCAGTGCATATGCAGTGTGTTAACACTGTGACAAGTTTGCTGTGTGCAATAACAAAGGCTGGAAGCCAGAGTTTGAAGTAATCCAGCTGTACAGCATCCATCTGCGAGTGGTGCTAACCATCTTAGGACCCGAGGATGGCGATCTCCGTGAGCAAATAATCCCCAGGTTACCACAATTTACATAAATCAAAGGTAAAAAAGAAACATCACAGAGATTTGCACTCATTGGAACGATTATTATTCCGTGTAAAAGGGCCTTTACAGAATGTAGAGCATCGAATCGAGGGTTCAGGAAAATGTAGGTTCTCACAAAGTGTTTACATTACATCATGAATAGCCTGTTTCTTGGTTTCAACTTGCATTTATGGTACATAAATCCCACACCCCGTCCGTTTGCTGTGCGGTGTGGGACTCCACACATTACATGCCCAAATCTCATTTGAGAATCAGACATGAATAGGGCATGCAGTGATTTTTCCAACTCAGACTGTCAGTTCAAGTGATATATCATTCATGTGAAGAACTCATTCAAATGACTGGCTCTTCTCCCATGCAAATTCGGTCCATCTAGAACACAGACAGAACTTGCGCTGAAATCTTGCCCGTGTGAATACACCCTTACTCATGTAAACATAAAGTCCTGGTGGTGTTGAGGTGAAGAAACAGACTAAGGGCCCTTTCACACAGGCACATATACACGGCGTTTTCACGCCCGGCCGTATATGCACTACCGATGTGAAGCATTGGTTTCCAATGCAGCCATTCACATGGGCGAATATACAGCGCATAAAAATGTGGAACCGTGAACAATGTAACATATACGTGCCGACGCATCTTCTTTGAGCAAAAAGATAGTTCCGGAACTTTCTTTTGCCCAACGTACACCAGCGCGTCCCATAGACTCCTATGGAAACAGGGGGAAAAAGGGAGGGGGGAGGCATTTTTGCAGCATTTCAAACTGAAAAAAGCTTACAGGTGCCTCTACGTAGGCATTACAAGTCAATTCAGAGGCTTTAAGCTGAGCAAGGGTTTTCCAGGTTGCGACATATTATTTTGCTAAAAACCAAGCTCATGGTCATGTAAATGGGTGAGAAAACGCAAATTACCCTGGCGGAAAAAAGTCCTTTCGCATGATTTTACGGCACCCTGCGAGAAAACGTAAAAACGCCTACGTCCGTGTAAAAGAGCCCTAAGGGGCTAGAGGATTCAGGATACTATTCTTTTAACTCCTTTTATTGAAGAATAATAAATTGCACTAATACAAACAATTGCACTTAAAATATTCACCAATGAGTGTATAATATAACAAATAATATATTCCATTAATTTAGAGAGAATGGTTTGTGTAGATACCAATATATCTTAGATGGATAGGAAAAGTAGAGAAATAGAGGGTGGAGCACCAGGGTCTGTAGAACGGATTTATCAGATGACGGTAGGGTTGTAAAATCTGCATATTAATATTTTAGAATTAGCAATACAATTCCATATGGGTCAGGTTGTTTTTTCTGACTATATTGTTGTGTTTCTAGTTGATCTAGTAAGTGATAGGAGAGAATTTTGTGCGATTATCATTGTTGAGGGATGATACCAAATATCCCATTTCTTGTAGAATTTTCCAAGACATTTTCTGTTTTTAAAAATATTTTTTCCATACATAAGAGATGATGGTGCTAACCATGTCATACCACTGAGCAATAGTTGGGGGTCTTCTATCCATCCATTCAATCACAATTGTTTTACGGGCTATAAAAAGAATTCTTTATACCATCTCTTCGTTTGTAAGAGATGGTATAAAGGCTTTCCACTTATCTTCTATCCTCATGTGTAAAGTTGAGAATTTACATCTAATTAAGTGTATAAATGTAAGGTTAATCCTTTATGTCCCTGAGTACGTAATATGCATATTAAGGGATAAAAGGAAATGGAAAGATAAGGTTCAGGGTATTGCATACATGATGCAGTTGTAGAAATGTATGTCTGACTAGGGTATATTATATATCTGTTGCATTTGCTAGAAGGTTATAAAAGGTCCCTTGTATGAATAAATGTGACAGTGACATTACCCCATGTTCAATCCAGTCCTCAGAGTCAGGAAAATTATAAAGGTGAGAAGTCCTGCACTGACTGCTATTACTAGCATGCTATTTTATATGGGGATAGTTTGCTTCGTATAGAGATCAATGTTATTTCTGGAATTAGGGATCATAGCGTGTTTGCCACTTACAGCTGTAAGGTCTTGACGTATTTGCTAAAAACATTTATGCTTCGAATCACTTCTAAAGCAGAATCAGAAGCGATACACGTCTGCATTTGCACCGTCACTGCAGCATTACACTATGTAAAACACTGAATGTGCTGCAACTTGATGGAAATTACACTGTAACAACTGGCAGCTTAGTGACAGCTGGTGATGAAATCTATTAACTGTCTCCTGAGGCCTCTATCCAAACTAGAAATTATCTTGTCAGAGACTGAAAGAAATCACTAGTTTTTGCAGCTTTGTCTCCAGCATTTAAGCTGCTTTTAATAGAAATTATCCAGACATGGAAAGACCCAAAAGAGCCATTTTTATTAAGCAGATATTGTGCTGTGTTTTATGAGGTCTGTCTTGCTGGATAAAAAGATTGTGTAATCTGGTTTGGCATATAGTATTTTCACTTGCACTGGGATGTGCTTTGGATATACTTATATGCCATATGTGTTCTTTAACTCCCCTTTACCATAATGCAGTATCAATAGTCATTATGGCAGCCTGTCACCAGGACCAGATATAGAACCTGCGACTAGATCCAGTAAATGGCCCATGCAAAAACAAAGTGTAGCACTCCTTTGGGGTAATAATGATAATATAATCTTTATTTATATAACGCCAACATATTCCGCAGTGCTTACAAAGACAAAAGTACAGATACAGAAAGACAAAAGTACAGAAATACAAAAACCACGGTTACACGTAGTAATCAATTGAAGGAACAGTAGAGGTGAGGAGCTCCAACGAACTTACATACTACAGATCATGGGGTGATACAGAAGGTAAAGGGGCTGGAGATGTGCACGGTATGGTGAGGTGGAGAGTGAGGGATGCTGTACACATAGACAATCCTCAGACATTAAGCTGTGTGGTGGCGGAATCAGTGTGACTGCCAGGGGAGGTTGAAGGCGGCTAGCAGGGGTTGCAGTCACTAGGACAGGAAGTACTTTTTAGGCGGAGCACAGAGGGGTTTGGTTTAGGAGATGTGGTATGCCTCTCTGAAGATGTGCATTTTTAGGGAACGCCTGAAGTTTTGTGAGTCATGGATTGCCCAGATAGGAGGCGGGAATGAGAGGTTCTAATTAAAGGGGCACTCAGTCTGATTTTGTTAGCGGAGTGGAGGGATCGGGCTGGGTGGTGGATTGCGATGAGGGAGGCAATCTAGGTTGACATGGTGTTGTGGAGGGCTAATGTTTACACATAGCAGAAATGCTGTGCAAAAAATTCCACCGCATTTCTGCTATGTGTGAATAAACCCTAAGGCCTATTGTCCACAGGCATAATTGAATTGCGGAATCCGCCACCCACGCGGATGATCCGCAGTTCAATATGCCTATAGACTGTCATTGGGCAAAGAAGGGTCACAGCTGGGAGGAGCTGGGGCACAGCTATTATGGTTCCGAATGGACCAGTGGCAGCATTGTAGAGAAAGCCACCATGTGTAAGTCCTTTTTGCATGGAGTGCATGATTGCATGTCTGAGGGTGCATGTATGATTGTGTGTGCATGATTTCATGTCTGAAGGCGCATGATTAGGGTGCCTGATTGCGCGTGCAGGATTGCATGTCTGAGGGTGCCTGATTTTCAAGCCTTCTCTTTCCATCGCAAAGTGGTGATGGATACAGCTAGTATCATAACCTTTAAGTGACATACTTTATATTGTAATATCAACAAAGAAAAGTTTTGAAAAGTTTACCCAAAATTAAAAGGTAGAAAAAAAATATGTGGAAATAAAACGTTCAAATAGTACCCTGCGTCCTTTGTCTTTTTAAGCGCCCTGTTTCCCTATACATAAGACCCCTTCCACATTTGTCTACAAAAAAATGTAACTTAGGTCTTACGTTAGGGAAACGTCTATATTATGCATCTACCGTTCTCGATCACCGTCTTTTGTGCTGTTTGTCTAGGCTCCTCACCCTTGCCGCATAACCTAAAGGCGTAGTTTTGGAAACCTTACAGAACAGCGTTACGGACTATGACCGAGCATGGTTCTGTAATCTATATTAACTTGAATGTGCGAAGTTATATTGGGGTACAGCTACAAATTGAAGTCCCCAAGCTAACTTCACCAGTGAGTAATGATACACAACAAACTTAAAAACATAGGCGCTTGAAATAAGACCAGAAACCTTTTTAAAGAAAAACGTTTTATTGAAACCCAAGTTTGTTTTTTTAAACAAACACCTTTTACCACAATGAGGTATTAGTTCATAATATGGCCAAATATAGCACCTATTTATTTTTCACGTAGGCTATGTTTGGCCATATTACTTAAGCTCGCAACCCACGTCACAGGTCCTCATTAGCTTGCGACTCTCTAACTAACAGGAAAAATAAAATAAAAAACAAAACCACTTAGCTAAAAAAATAATTTGGAAGCTGGGGAAAAAAAATCAAAACGCGGTTTAGAGTAGCCCGTGCTTCAGGCCCCATGGATAGAGGCCAGCTGCCACGAAACTGCTCCCTGGAAGTATTCCGCGAAGTGGTCTCTAACCTGAAGTCCTGAAGCAGCAGGCCTAATGGCTTGGTTTAGACCAGCACCAAGAACTGGTGGAGCTGAAGGCGCTTGATCATCCATAAGAGTCCAACCCGCATCATTGATGCAACAAAAATTGTGCAGGACCACAGCAGTGTTAACTACCGTGCACGCGTTTTCAGGCTTCATCTGAATGGTCTCGAGCAAAACTCTCCATTTGCTGGAGAGAATGCCAAAGGCGCATTCGACAAACCCCTGAGCACGCGTGAGTCTGTAATTAAAGACCCTGTTTCTGGTGTCCAACCCTCTGATGGAAATGGGCGCAGAATGTGGGTTGACAGGCCAAAACCCTCAGCCGTGACAATTACCTTTGGACCTGAAGAAACAGGTAAAAACTGTGGCCCTGGCAGGGCTAGCCGGTTGGCAAGAAGCCGCTGGCCCATTCTGGAAGCCCTGAAGATGCGAGCATCAGCAGAGCTTTCATAGGCCCCGATATCCACCAGTACAAATTGGTAGTCGCTGTCGGCTACAGCCAACAGGACTACCGAACACTACTGTTTGTAATTAAAATATTAGGACCCTGAGCACAGCGGCTTGTTTATCCGGATGTGTTTGCCATCCAGGGCCCCGATGCAGTTTGGAGACTGTGCAACATTATGAAAACGGGCAGCAATATGTTGCCAGTGCTGCTCAGTTGGTGGGGCAACATACTGCCTTTCAGCTGCTCCCAAATTACGCTGCATGTCTTCCTCATGATCCTTGCCACTGTGCAGTGGCTCAACAAGAATTCCAAATGTAGCGAGGCAAATGTATTGCCGGTGGCCAGGAATCTGTAAGAAGGAGAAAAAAAATGTGTAAGTTATGCTAAAAACTACACGTACAACACAAATTCATGCAGCTAAGCATGCATTGCGCACGCACAATCATGCAGCCATGCATATGCATTCAGACATGCACCCTCAGACATGCAATCCTGCACACACAATCAGACATGCACCCTCAGACATCCAGACGCATTCAGACATGCACCCTCAGACATGCAGACATGCACACACAAATTTATAAACTTACTGGAGGGTGACAAGCAGACGCTCCTCGGGGGTGATGCTGGCCCGCATGTTTGTCGGCAATGCAAACATGAAATGATACTCTAAAGAAAATCATTTCTTTCATATCAGAATGTTAGTATCTTTGCATCTACATATTATTTTACATATTCATTCATCGTGGGCTGCATTCCCACGAACGTATATCGGCTCGGTTTCCACGCCGAGCCGATATACGTCGTCCTCATCTGCAGGGGGGGGGAGGATGGAAGAGCCAGGAGCAGGAACTGAGCTCCTGCCCCCTCTCTGCCTCCTCTCCGCCCCTCTGCACTATTTGCAATGAAACGAGGCAGGAAGGGGGCGGGGCTAAGTTCCGAGAATTAGTCCCGCACCCGTTCCGCCTCTGCCCATTGCAAATAGTACAGAGGGGCGGAGAGGAGGCAGAAAGGGGGCGGGAGCTCAGTTCTTGCTCCTGGCTCTTCCATCCTCCCCTCCTGCAGATGAGGACGACGTATATCGGCTCGGCGTGAAAACCGAGCCGATATACGTTCGTGGGAATGCATCCTTATGTAGTAACAGTGTGTGAGGTTGAAAAAAGACATATATCCATCCAGTTCAGTCTATTACCCTCAGTGTTGAAGGCAAAAAAAACCAATGAGGTAGAAGCCAATTTTCCTTATTATGGGGAACAAATTCCTTCCTGACTCCAATTTGGCAATCAAAATAATCCCCGACCCTTCTGAGTAATGAAGTAATATGTTTGCCTTTAACCCCTTAATGACGCGGCCCTTTTTCTTTTTCCATTTTCGTTTTTTCCTCCCCCCTTTAAAAAACTCGTAACTCCTTTATTTATCCATCTACGTCGCTGTATGAGGGCTTGTTTTTTGCGGGACGAGTTGTATTTTTCAATGGTGCTATTTAAAGTACCATATAATGTACTGAAAAACGTAAAAAAAATTCTAAGTGGAGTAAAATGAAAAGAAAACGACATTTCGCCATTTTTAGTGCGTCTTGTTTCTACGGCGCACAAACGGCAACAAAAACGACATGATAACTTTATTCTATGGGTCAGTACGATTGCTACGATACCAAACTTGTACAGTTTATTTTTACTATAATCCTTTTTTTTTTTCAAAGACATTTAATTTTTTCAATTATTTTTTGCCATCATTTTGTGCGTGTAATAACTTTTTTATTTTTCTGTCAACATAGTTTAGCAAGGGCTCATTTTTTGCGGGATATTCTGTAGTTTCCGATAGTACCAATTTGGAATGCATACGACTTTTTGATCGCTTTTTATTGCGTTTTTTCTGGGAGACAGGGTAACTAAAAAAGTGCATTTCTGGCTTTCTTTACTTTTTTTTCGGACGACGTTCACTGTGCGGGGAAAATAACGGACTACTTTGATAGTTCGGACTTTTACGGACGCGGTGATACCAAATATGTATTTTTAATTTATTACTTAGATTTTTTAATAATAGATATGGCAAAAGGGGGGTGATTTACACTTTTACAACTTTTTTTTTTTTCAATTAAAAAAACTTTATTGATGAGTTTTTTTACATTACTTTGAAGTCCCCCTGGGGGACTTTAAGATGCAATGCTTTGATCGCTCCTGCAGTATGACATAATGCTATAGCATTATGTCATACTGCTTTTTGACAGGCAGTCTATCAAGCCACCCCACGGGGATGGTTTGATAGGCAGTCTGTTAAGGCAGCCTTGGGGCCTTTCATTAGGCCCCCGGCTGCCATGACACCTGCACGGCTCCACCGATCTCACCGCTGGGGGGGGCATTCGGGGGATTTAAATGCCGCTGTCAGAATTTGTGAGGGTATATATATATATTGCCATATGTTCTTTATACTTTTATACCTATATGCAAGTTTTATTCAATTCCAAATGAGAAAAAACTTTAATACTTCGCCTTACATCAGATATGCCAAGGCTTTGCAAGAGATGTCCTAGAAATTCAGAGAAAACCACCGAACCAGACGCAAGGACGCATGTACTTGGCTGTTTTCCCAGAAGCCCATATCAAGATGTTCAAATGTACATGACTGTTATATGATTTTCACTGTCTCAGTCCGCAAATCCGGACTGCCCATATATGGTTATGAGCCCATCACCCCCTAGTGGTGAGGGGGGCAGAATGTATAAGATCTCATGTAATCTGTAATAAAGTGCGCAGTTTTTTCTCCCGTGTGAGGAGCTAGACCAGACTCCTGTGTGTGGTGTCTCTTCTTACGGCCGGCAACGGGGCAAGTGGGGTGGGGCGGATTGGTGCTGCACTTAGAATTTTAACCCTCATAAATGGCGCAACCAACTGGGGCGGTAAAATCGGAGCTTACAGCGCAATTCACCCGGATCCACGTCACAGAGAAACCGTCCTACTGCAAACCGAGCCTGATCAACTCACTTAGAACTCCAGGTAAGACAAACATATATTTATGTTGTGTTTTACACTGCGAAGTCTTGCAGCAGGACTGACTATCTGTGGTTTGTGACCGGACGGGTTGGGTTAAGAGTTCTACACGGTAACTCGTGTGGGCTCCGGGTTTGCCGTCATGGACCACTGACCGTGATATGCGCACCAATGGCTCACCCAGAAATTAGTCTGTAGTTTATTTGTACTTTGAAGTCCATGGTGTTTTAACGATAGTGAAGGTTGTTTGTTGTATTTAGTCTCACAAGAAAAGGGACCCTCGGTTGTTTGTCCAGTATTTAAGGGGCTAACAATTTGAAAATTAAGAGAGACGCATGCTGAGAGGGATGCATTTTTTGAGAAGTCTCATAGAAATAGGGACTCTCGGTTGTTTTGCCTTATATATGGGGCTAACGATTTGATTTCAGAGAGATGCATTTTTATGGGGCTGGTTCCATAAGAAGAAGAGACCTTCGGTTGCCTTGCCAGTATATAAGGGGCTGACAATTTGAAAATTAAGAGGGATGCATTCTATGGAGCGTGTTATTTTTTGTTGTTTTTGTTGTAATATGCGTAAGACCTTATTAAAGAAGATAGAGCCCCTCAAGGGCTGCCGCCGTGTGGATGAATCTGTAAAATGTAAGAAAACTCTAATGAAAATGTGTGACACCGACCCGCATGGCAAATTACAAAATGGTGTCTGGGAGGAGGTCTTTAGGACCGAGAGGTGCCTTGGAAGACCAAGGTTTGCTAGAAGCAGAGAGAGAGACAGTCAGAGTAAGTTACGTATATACACATTATTTGTTTAAGAAAGTGTCCGTAAGTGAAATGTTGAAAAGTACAGTAAGTGATCAAGAGGGCGTCAGGAGAGTGTCTATTGAAGGTTATATTGGCAGTTAGGTAGGGGAGAGAAGTACAATGCACGTGATTTGTTGGCAAAGAAGGAAGGAAATGTGTATAATACAAGATAGATAATAGATAATATGTATAATCCATACTAGGTGGGTATATGTGTGTGTATATATATATACTGTATGTGCAAATAGTTAACAGCTTGCTCTTAGGGGAGAAGAGGTTGTTGACATATAGCTGCGACTCTGTGTAGCCTTCCAAGGTCAGGAAGATAACAGCGAGAGAGAAAATACAAATAACATCCTTGGTTAATATCTTGGCTTGCTTGCAATGAATTGAAATGAATTTAATTAGTTATACTGTCTTAGTAGGCAGGGAAATATAGTAATTTCTAATGTATATTCTTACTTATACAGGGGTTGAAAATGAATGTTGCAAGGTCCCAGCATATGTGTTAATTATGATTTCAAAATGTTTTTTCAATAGTTTAAGCTAAAACTTATTTCAGTATGTGTTTCATAGTCGCGGAGAGATAAGAGGTTTGTTTTAAAAAAGGGTGGGGGCTTTCAGAACTCACTCCAAATTCAGGGTCACAGATTCTAAATACTTCAGCGTTTAATACAGCATATAATAGCTTCAGTAGATAAGAAATATAGAATATTTCAGTCACTCAGCAAACTTTTTCACATAATTTGTCATAAATAGCGCTCATTCACAATCTCATCTCAATAGAATTATGTACTTTATAAAATAATAGCACTCACCTCGATGTTTTTCAACTGATGTATGTTTGTCAAACTTTTTTTGTCCGTGCATCTGCATGTACTGGTACACCTTTAAAGGGGGGCGACGGAGCAGACTTGAGCGCATGGATGGATGTGAGTTAGTGACCCGTGTTTGAGCTGTGGTGGAATGTGTGATGTGGATAATTGACTGGGGATAGAAGTCCTCCCCCCATGCATGGGATTTTGCTTGGTTGAGATGTGGACGTGTGGACGGTTAAGCTGAAATTAAGTTGAGAAGACGGACGCAATGTGCCAATATCGAAGGGGTGGAGCTAGATGATGTAATAGTACGTAATAATGTTTCATCCCTCCTCTTGCACGAGGGAGGGGGGGAGAATTTTGAGCAGCTAGTTTTTTTTTCCTGTTTTTTTTTTTTTTCTCCTGTCTGAGATTTGATAAGAAATTGCAGGCAGGAACAGACTAATAATGAATTCACTTAAAGGGATATCACATTTCAAATATTAGTAGATGTTTTGTAGGTTATTCTTCCCCGATGTAACTCATGTTTCTGTTATAGGTGCTAACTTCTTACAGGCCTTATCTGCTTCCATCAAATCTTTTTACAATGTTGTAATAACTTAAACCCGGCTACTATTGTTCCAATTGCGTACCCTGGTTTAAAGGGGGGGGAGGAGAAGGCATAGGTGATCTAGGTATTGCAAGTCAGCCATTTTAGGTATGGCAAGTCAGCCATTTTAGGTATTGCAAATCAGCCATTTTAAAATTTTTTGCAAGTCATTTTTAAATTTTTAAATTTTTTGCAACAAGATTCTGATCTTTTTCAAATAGAATACCAGCCTGATTGTCCAGCATTGATGCAACAAGAAAATTTAAGTTTTAAAAAAGTTACTGAAAGCCCTTGTTAATAATGCATATTTTGAGTTGTTTTTTATAGATGGTACCCAGGGTGATTGACGACTCCACACTGGATATACGGTGGTTACACAACAAGATGTCCTAAAAAGCAGAATGTCTCCGCATGTCGCAGTACAAGAAGCGGAATTAAAAGCACTCACGGAGGCGTGTAGAGTGGAGGAAGGTAAGACGGCAAACATTTACACTGACTCCCGGTATGCATTTGGCATAGCTCATGATTACGGCCCAACATGGAAGGCCAGACAGTTTTTTACCTCAGCAGGACAGCCAATTAAGAATGATGCAATGGTGCAGATTCTCATGGAGGCCCTACTTCTACCTGACAAAGTGGAAAGCTCACACCAATTCCTACACCAGAGAAGCAAGAGGCAACGCCATCACAGGCCACACAGCAAAAGCAGCGGCCCTCAAGCCGTGGAAGAAAGAAGAAAAGAAGAATTTGATAATAACTTTGGACTTTGACTACTTTGATAATAATTTTGGACTTTGATTTGAACTTGGACTTTGATAAAAAATTGGCCTTTGATATGCTAATGACTTTACAGTTACGAGCCAGCAAGGAAGAAAAAGACAAATGGACTAAAAAGGGACGGCGTATGGTGAACAGTCAACAGAACTTGCTTACCATAGTCCCTGTGCCCCATGATGGCCCAGCTGACGCACGGAAAGACGCACCTCTCAAAGCAGTAATGATGTCGATGCTTGAACGAGGACGGGTGGCTCCTTGGTTTTCTGTAGCTGCTGCATCATTTGTCCAGTTTTGCATGATCTTTGCCGTAAAGCAACAGGGTAGAAGTAAATTTGCCACATCACACTTGCCGAGACCACTCTACCCATTTCAGGGATTGCAAATTGGCTACACTCAGCTCCTACTTGTTGGGAAGCATGAATATGTGCTTGTTGTTGTTGATTTCTTTTCAGGTTGGAGACCTACTCTGTTACCAAAGTAAATAAGCAGGTAACCGCACAGAAGCTCATGAATGAGGTAATCCGCAGATATGGGGTACTGGAAGTGATTGAGTCAAACAAAGGTACACACTTCACAGGTGAAATAATGCAACACATTATGTCTGTTTTGGGTATATTCCAGGCTTTTCACACACCCTACCATCCGCGGAGTAGGGGGAAAGTAGATACAAAAGACAATGGAGGAAAATGGTAAAATTTTGAATTGAGTGTTTTCCATTAGTTTTTCTTTTTTCCAGGAGGATACATGCCACAGTATCAGAGTTTGGGGAATGATTTTCTTGTTAATTTTGTCATGGGTCCCTCCAAAGAATTGTCAATAATGTATTCTGTAGTCTCTGCTTTTATCCCAGGTCCTACAGATGAGTGTCACAATCTAAAACCAGGTGACAGGGTCTATGTGGAAAAGTTTGAGAGAGAAACCCGGTTTGAATGTCCTTACCAGATGTTGTTCACCATCCCAACTGCAGTAAAGCTCGAAGGAAAACCCACTTGGATCCACACTTCGCACTGAAAAAACTAATGATCCTGTATATCCTTTACATGCTATAATTTGGTACAATTCCTCTAACACACACCTTTGACTACTGTACACTAGCCCCCTGTTTCAGAACAAATTAATATAATGAAATGTGCAATAAGCCTACACTGAGGGTGAGAATCCAACACCGCATCGTGCTAGGAGAGACATTGACACTCCAGGTGGTAACTTTGACCCACATGTACACATAGATGCAATAGGAGTGCCAAGGGGGGTGCCAGACTAATTTAATTCTAGAGATCAGGTTAAAGCAGGTTTTGAGTCCTTATTTGCTATTGTCACTGTTAATAATAATGTAGATTAGATGAATTATATCTATTACAATCAGCAGAGGTTTGTAAACTACACCAGAGATGCTTCACAGGGGTTAGCTGACCAGTTAGGGCCTACTGCATCCATGACGTTCCAAAATAGAGTGGCCCTGGATATGATTTTAGCAGAAAGAGGTGGGGTATGTAATTTCTTGTATGTGTATTTTCCTTTTGATCAAAAAGAATATGAGTAAGGGACTGGATAATGTGACACCAACGTTTCCCTTGTTTGAAAAAGATGAAGAGCCAGTTCCGATAATGCCAACCACGTATGTTACCAGAAGAATGGAGAGATGGACTAGTACTGTGTCTGCCTCAGTCTCATAAGATGGACTGTCAGTGGACTTCCCATTTGCCTAGGGAAAGTGCAGAAGACCTTAGGTTCCGGCGAGGGCACACCCTGTGGGGTGTTAACTTGTACAGATAGAGGGTATGGAGGCCCGGAAATAAGCCCAGGGAATCCATGGCCTCCTTCTGAGGTGAGGTAGGGATCCCTCCCTTTTAGGAGTAGGGACTTACGGGCAGTGGAGAAACCCTGACGCAAGGGAGAGACGACCGAGGAAGAGTGCAAAGTCTGATGCTTGATCTCCATATTAAGTTTTTTAGGGGGGGTTTGTGAGGGTATATATATATATTGCCATATGTTCTTTATACTTTTATACCTATATGCAAGTTTTATTCAATTCCAAATGAGAAAAAACTTTAATACTTCGCCTTACATCAGATATGCCAAGGCTTTGCAAGAGATGTCCTAGAAATTCAGAGAAAACCACCGAACCAGACGCAAGGACGCATGTACTTGGCTGTTTTCCCAGAAGCCCATATCAAGATGTTCAAATGTACATGACTGTTATATGATTTTCACTGTCTCAGTCCGCAAATCCGGACTGCCCATATATGGTTATGAGCCCATCACCCCCTAGTGGTGAGGGGGGCAGAATGTATAAGATCTCATGTAATCTGTAATAAAGTGCGCAGTTTTTTCTCCCGTGTGAGGAGCTAGACCAGACTCCTGTGTGTGGTGTCTCTTCTTACGGCCGGCAACGGGGCAAGTGGGGTGGGGCGGATTGGTGCTGCACTTAGAATTTTAACCCTCATAAATTGACAGCAGCATTTAAGTGGTTAATAGCCGCGATCGGCTGCGCGACCGCTCGCGGCTATTGCCCACGGGTGTCAGCTGTTATAAACAGCTGACGCCCGCACTGTATGAAGAGAGGTTGCCATGCAACCTCTCTTCATACATACCCTGACGCTCCATGACGTACCAGTACGTCATTGGTCGTGAAGGGCTTAATGTTCACTGCTTCCTATGCTAAAATGAGTCTAATTACCTTTGTTAACGGAGAGATAGTTTTCTTCAATGCTTGTGTTTCCAGGCCCGCATACTGTATAAGGAGATGTCCTGTTCCCAACCATATAAGGCCTCATTCAGACTGGCATATTGTCCCTGCATTGAACTCATTCCAGATGCAACAGGCACCCCCTTGGTTCTAGTGTGCCTTTATGATGCCTAGGTCAGGAGGGGCCTCATCTCTCCTTAAGGCTGGTTTCACACGGGCAATAAAATTGTGCAATTTACCGGTGATGCAAGAGCTGAAATATAAAGCCCATGTTTTTCAATGTCTTCCTTCACATGTGCGATGTTTTCTCTCATGCAATGTGGCATAAAAAAAAAATCACAACGTGTAGATCTTGCTGCAATTAGCCTTTTTTTCTCACCTATGTTTCCCTATGGAGCCTACGATAAATTGCAACGCCCGAACTTGCAATATTCAAGCGATGCGCTTTTAACATTAGAAACTTCTGTTGTCGTCTTTTGCATGAGAAAATCGTGGGCAGCAGTGATGCGATGCAAGATCGTTTTCCAGGAAAAAGTATCGCTGACACCCAGACATCGCATGAGCAAATATGCGATATTGCCATGATTTTCTTGCGGTGATATCACACTCACCCGTGTAAAACTTGCCTAAGAAGAGCACCTAGGAGGTGTATGAGGAGACTTATAAGGCCCAATAATTGTTATAAAGACCTGTATAAAGGGTTGGACATGGATTTGTAGGAATGCTGCCATCCAATAGGTGGTGCTACAGAGGTATTGTTCCACCTTCCTTATTTGTATATATTTCCTGGAGGAGCATGCATGGCCGTACAAGTCTCCTCTCTCACCTTCAAGGTGTCTCCTCACATACCTTCTAGGTGCTTTCCTTAGGGCTCATTCACATGTAAGTAATTTTGACGCAGAGTAGGTGCATCAAAAAAACGCATCTAAAAAAAACCATCGTTTCTTATGGGTTCTTTCAGATGAACGATTTTTTGACGTGCCGAAAAACTCGCCCGTCAAAAGACAAGACAAAGGGGTGATTTTTTTTTTTACGCCAAGATTTCTGTCCGTCAAAAGATAGGACAGGTACTTATGCATAATAGATGAAATTCAACAATTTCGACATGCTGGTTCCAAATATAACACACTAACATTATTATCTGCTGAAAGGTTTTTGCAGTGTGAAGCACATAAATGGACTTTATTGAGGGAACTCTAGCTCGCAAGAGGACGCTGGCTGGGATTCCTGGCTGCCATTGTTGCGAGGGCACTGTGGCTCATATGGCATGGGAGCACATTGTGGTACCTGCCATGGGACAACTATGCCTGTCGGTATGTGGAAACTATGGCGGTCTTTCTTCTGTGTGCTTTGGGCATGTTTCATCTAGTTTGCTTTGAGCAATAAATCTTGCCCTGGTTGTGAGTAGTCATTAGCAGTAATAATTGTATGAGTAAGCTGCTGTTGAAGCCTCGGGTTTACATCGCATCCCCTAGATCCTCCTCTGTAATTCCAAGATTTTTCACATTCAAAAATGGTTTATTTACAATACAAAAGAAGCAAGGACAGAGATACAGGATTTTATAAAATAAATGAACATTCAAGAATATTAGGATGGTCACCGGATAAAACTCATCTATCGCCCAGAATGACCTGACAGCTTTCCTGACATATAAAAGTCAATTCATTTTTTTGACACAGACTGATGCAATGAGACAAGACGGGTATGTGAGCAGAATATATATATAGCCGTAGGATTTCATATTACAGAAATAAAAAATGTAGAACCTTTTTAAGTAGCATAAAAACCTTTCACACAGGATGGAATATTCCACAACCACGTTATGTAATACTCCCTCCTGCGGAATATTTAGCCCCAAAGTTTGCACTTCTAACATGCAGATTTTCGTATGAAATTGAAAATAACAGAATTCTGCAGGTAATTCTGCATCAAAATCGCCAGTTAGTAGTATGGATTTTGGTGCAGAATTCAGGGACTGTATGTTGTGGATTATTCTGTCCCGTGTGAAAGATTTCTAAATGAGTTAGGCCTCCCTCACAAAGCTGCTAATTGCGGTATAACCCTCTCATTGGTTTCAGTGGAGCTTTTCAGACAGCCTATTTGGGACGTTTAGCGCACCTCATCAATTATGAGGCATGCTAAACTCCGCTGTCAGCCGCAGCTGAAAGTGAAAGTAAAATCCCGGCAAAGCGCTGCTATTTCACCGAACATCTGTGTGCGGAAGGCCTTAAGGTGCAGTCAGGCTGGAGCTCTACACACAACTCACCCTAAGGCCGGCTGCACACGGCCGTGACAGGCTCCACCGCGAAATTCCACGGCGGAGCCCGTCACGGCGCCCCCCAGGAGACCCCATACTTACCTGCGGATCCGGCGTCCTCACTCCCGCATGACGCTTCCCCGCCCACCTCCGCCACGTCATGTGACACGCCCACCGCGTCTCATGATGCGGCCGGCCGTGTCACATGACGCGCCGGCCACATCATATGACGCACCGGCAGTGGGCGGGGAAGCATTTTCACGCTATCTTCCACTGTGCTACAGCAGAAGATAGCGTGAATGGACGGCTTCCATTGACTGCAATGGAAGCCGTCCGCGCGTACACCCGCAGCAAATAGAGCATGCCGCGGGTGAGGACGGGTGAATTCACGGTGCGGAATTCCGTGGTGGAATTCCACACCGTGAGCATTGTGCTATTAGGTTCAATAGAACCTAATAGCTGCGGGCAACGCAGCGGATTTCCGCCGCGAATTACGTGGCGGAAATCCGTTCGTGGGAAGGAGGCCTTTAGGTGGGCAGCTAGAAAGAAGCCATTGTTGAAGAAAAAAACACATTAAACCATGTCTAGAGATTGCCAGAAGTCCAAAAATAGTATAAAGAATGTGGCAGCTTGATAAAGACCAAATAAAGTTACGTTTCAACTTGCATCTTTAAAGACATGGAGAAATAAAGGTTTAGTATTTTAATCTTTACTATTTATGCTGCCACATTCTTTATACTATTTTTGGACTTCTGAAGGAAACTATGGTTTAAGATCCCTCCCTGAGTGGCGTTGCATTGTATCCACCTCGCCTGAATAAGGATTTGTCTGTGTGTGCTGTTGGACTCCATCTTCTTCAACATAGTGATTGCGAGAAGGAATCATAGTGATCAGCCACAATCTATATATATACAAAGTTAAAAGCCCTCACTGGCTGACTGACTCGCCACTAATTCTCTAACTTCCTGGTGTCGTACAAACATGAAATTTGGCAAGCGCATTCTTTAGGTCCTGAATAGGAAAAGTACAGGGGTCACAACTCGATTATTCAATACTAAGTGCAAAAGTATTGGCACCCCTATGCAATGTAACTTCCCGGTGTCGTACAAACATGAAATTTGGCATGACTATTTTCTAGGTCCTAAATAAGAAAAGTAAAGGGGTCACAACTCGATTATTTAATGCTAAGTGCAAAAGTATTGGCACCCCTGTGTAATGTACCTAATCTAATTCTCTAACTTCCTGGTGTCGTACAAATATGAAATTTGGCATGGCCATTCTTTAGGTCCTAAATAGGAAAAGTAAAGGGGTCACAACTTGATTATTCAATGCTAAGTACAAAAGTATTGGCACCCTATGTAATGTAACTTTTTGGTGTTGTACAAACATATCTGTGGTAAAGTTGGCTATAACCTGCCATGGAATGCTCAGCAAACTTCTAGTTGCTGTTTCCACAAGTTCATGGCCTCTGACTTGTTTGTCCTGCCCTGAACACTTCGGTTACTGAATACAATACCTGCCAGGGTGTCTGGATGCTGAACTTACTAGGACATGTGATTGCTGCAGCTGATGTGGCCAGTGATTGGCTGCAGCAGTCCCATATCCTGGTCTGCAGGTAGGACAGAGTGGTGGGACAACCATAATAGTTGAACCCTTTCTTCCGTAAAGCATGATCTGGTGAGTTCAAACTTGTCTGCTGGTCTCTCTGTATATGTCAGCATGGCTGCAGCTTCTGCGTTATCACCTCGTGGTACTGAGGATTAGCAGATTATCTGGACGGATACAAACTAAAAATTGGGTAAAGAGTGGGACAATGGAAATAACTACTTTTATGGGCCATTTACACGGGCCCATAAAATGAATGAATGAATTTGAGCAATAATCGTTATGTGTAAATGCAAAAAAATCCACTATTTGTTCTCGCTGACTTTCAGTCAGCATAAAAACAATCGCTGGATCGCGGGCTTCTCATGGTGTAAATGCCCCATTCACAGTGCTTCATATAGAATATATAGTACTGTAGTGTACTATATATACCCCTGATGATGCCAAAGTTCTGGTGAAACATGTTGGGGGAGCTGTTCTTTTAGCATAGAGCCTCATGTAGTCTATCCTGCTAAGCTTATTTCAGACTTAGTTTATCTGGCAAGTTACTGGCCCAGTACATCTATTTCTGGCCCCCTCCATAATGTCATACATGTAATGTCTTTTGTAGGTGCGCTGTGCAAAAGTGTCTAGTTATTCTGTTATGTGTATTGCACAGCTGCAGCAAGTGAGAGGTTAACTGTTGCATGAGCCTGGGAGATGCTTGCAATGTATCAATTATGTCCTGTCATGTGGTATGAGTGAGAATATAAATAGGTGTGTGTGAGAGCGGGAAAGGGTTCCTGAGAATGCCAGGCAGATGGGGGTACCTTCAACTCCCATGTGGTGAAGAATGGAGGAGGAAGAGCGGTTCCTGATCTTCTGTGTGCCAGTGACTGTGGAGGAGTGAGAGTCCCAAAAGAGAGAGAGAGCGTGAGCGTGTTGGTGGTGAGTCAAGGCCAAAGTCCCAGTGCAAGGCCAAAGTCCCTTACTACTGTTCCTACGTGGCCGTCCTGTGTCTGGGATCATCACGTAAAGGTACTTAAAGTCTACTGTTCCTACGCAGCTGTTCTGTGTCTAGAATCACCACATAGATGTGCTCAAATACTGCTGTTTCCTACATGGTTGTCTCAGGCCAGGGATCACCGTGTAGAGGTACTATGCTACTGTTTAGTTTTTCTGCACCTCCAACTTGTGGTAATCGTGCCTTTAACCCAGTCTTTAAGTAAAGTTCTGCCAGGCTCTGACTGTTCCCAGGGACATGAGGTATGTTACAAAAGGCTGTGGCTCATTTATTTACCGCTGAGGGTCATTCTGGTGGGTATCGAAATGGTGGCATCACTCATGACAACCCCTATCCCTGTCCGCAGGTTTATTGGGCATCCCTCTCCGAGGGGTGTCCAGAAGAGGCCCAACACTGCCCTGGCCAAGGCTATGTGCATCCCTCCGGGAGAGAGCGTGGTGAGTGCCTCCGTGACAAGCAGCCATCTTACTGTCCCAGCTCCTAAATGTAAGCCCTTTCTCCAGTGTCACCCTCTGGGATGCATCTTATTATTCATACAGGGATCCATTTTCAGTATATAGCAGTGTATTGCTGTATGGTAGCGTGCACCAACTGGAGCACGTGTCACAGCCTTAAAGGGGTTGTCTCGCGAAAGCAAGTGGGGTTATACACTTCTGTATGGCCATATTAATGCACTTTGTAATGTACATCGTGCATTAAATATGAGCCATACAGAAGTTATTCACTTACCAGCTCCGTTGCTAGCGTCCACGTCTCCATGGCTCCGTCTAATTTCGCTGTCTTCTTGCTTTTTTAGACGCGCTTGCGCTGTGCGGTCTTCTCCCCTTCTGCTCGGTCCAGGCACGAGCAGCGATCTGGCTCCGCCCCTTTCTACGTGTCATCGCGTAGCTCCGCCCCATCACGTGTGCCGATTCCAGCCAATCAGGAGGCTGGAATCGGCAATGGAACGCACAGAGCCCATGGTGCACCATGGGAGAAGACCCGCGGTGCACCATGGGAGAAAACCGCAGTGCATCCCTGGGAAAGGACCGGCGGCCATCTTAGGGAGAAGATTTTTTTAAAGTCCTTATTTCGTCGGATCGGTAAGTAGCAAGCGGTTTAAAAACCGCTTTAATTTGCTATTTTATGCCAGGGGGGTGACAGGGGGAATGGGGTAAGGTAAAATTTTGAGGTTTGCCGCGAGACAACCCCTTTAACCCTGATGTTTGTATATAATCAGCAAGGCAGGATAGGGTCTCTCTTAGACTGGCCTAGTCTAATGTATCACACTCATTAACACTATATTGAGACTCTGATTTCTTAATTAATTGTGGCTGTAATATATTTCACTACATATCCATAAATGTTACTTTTAAGGGGACCCAACTGTGGGTTTCAGCTTATGGCAAAGGCTGTGGTGGAATTGGTTACAATTTAACCCTAATGGGCCCTTAGCCGCCCCCCCCCCCCCCCCAAGGAAAAAAAAATTGTTTGCAAAGTGTACATCATGTGACCTTGAGATGAAGAATGTAATGTTTTATTAAAAAACTATTTTTATGAGACTAGTGTTCCATTAGCTTCAAAACGAGCCCAAGGTGAAAGCTCTAATATAATTAACAGCAAAGTTATGAATTTTTTTGTTGACCTGATAAGCTGAAATTTCTCATTTTTTCTCATGTTTACAACCCTGCTGTATGAATACCTCGTATCACTGAGGACTAAAATGTTACATCTGTTATGTCATCTGCTTATGCCCTCTACAATCCTACCACATGAAGATCGGAGACGAGTCGGGAGCTGTGCTGATTTGGCATGGAATGGCCCTACCATTGCCGTCATACTTTGATGGAGACCGCAGGTCCTGCAAAGGATTTTTGATCAATGCCATATTCGTTTTGAACTTAAGCCAACCCACTTGCTCAATGATTGCAGCAAAATTCTATTTATCATCTCCTGGCTGTCTGGTGAAGCTCTAGCTTGGGCCATACCATTACAGGAGCACAGGAGGTCCTCAGCCTCTGACCTTCACATCTCCCTGGCCAAATTCCAGACTAGGTTTGAGATCTTGTTGGTTCTCTGAAGTCGGCCAGTAGAGCTCGTACGCCCTTTCTCTTAAAGAGCCTGTGTGCACCCCCTAAACCTGTTCTCCTGCAATCCTGTCATAGCATCTGCTAGAGTGGATGTCCAAGCAATTTGATTTCCTACTGCATTTGTCATCAAGGCCCTATTTGTGCACTCTGGTTCTGACTCCAGCTCTGACCCCTGGTTATTCTAACTTCTGTGCTCCCTGACCTCGGCCTTGTTTACTGGGCTTCTTTGGACCTCATTGTTACTACTGTGTCCCCAACCCTGACCATTGCTGCATGTCTGGTTAAGCTCTTGTTCACATTATCAGGTAGCATGCCTTGGCACCCTGGAGAAGCCACATTAGCAAAGGCCTAACCATCAGAAGCCACATTAGCAAAGGCCTATCTTGCTTGGAAGGGTCAAGGGTGAAAACTGAGGTTCCCCGGGTGCTACTTCCTCAGTTAGCCCAAAGCCTAACGGGTATTTGGCAAGATGGATCCACATATATTTGGTAATACATTCATTCTTAAGCAGATATTGTAGTAAATGAGGAGGGAAGATCAAAAAAGTAAGCTTGACGTCACTGGGGATTCACATCATATATAACATTGATCTGATAATGGAGGAGTGGATATAGCATTCCCCTGATAACCTGCTGTTTTGCTTTGTCTTTTCCATTATCTGCTAAAGTAAAATGTACTAATGGCCTCATAACTACTCATTATTTATTAAAGGAGAACACTAACTGAGAGGATAATTATTTTAGTGACTTTTATTAGTTAAATTGTTAAATGGCAAATGAATCCATGCTTTCTGCATTTCCTTAAAAGTTTTTAAAGTTTAGTTGGAAAAAAAGAAATGTAAGCATATTATTCTACCCTCACATTATTATTGAATTTGTTACTAGAAGAGCTGTGGTATTTACATGTGGTCAGAATACAAAATATACATAATTATATAATAAAAAAGCAGTATGCAAAAAAGGTTGTTCAAACAGAAGAAAAAATTTAATAGGCAATCATTTCAATTGAACACATTGGGTCAGATTTACTAATAGTGTCTAATAATTAGGGCTCGTTCACATGAAAGTATGCATAAAACTCTGCGGATCTCCCGCAGCGTTGAACACATTACAGCCCATATGCTCTGCCAGCAGAGACCGCATACATAATAGAACCAGCTCTACTGTCTACTACAGTTGCAGTCATCCGCAATATAGAAAATCAAAGGTATGCACGGTCGCCAGCCGGGGACAGGGCTGGATTTTGCTGTGGGCTCCCGTATGAGGAATCCAACCTGTGCGTGTTCTGCTGGCCTTATTCATTCAAGGATCTTTGGGACTCCAGTTCTCATGATTGTTGGGATCCCAATGGTTGGACCCCCACTGATCAGAAAGTTAGCCCCTATCCTGTGGATAGAGGATAACTTAAAATGTTGGGACAGTGCCTTTTAAGTAGGTCTCCCTCTGTACACAATGGCAGAATATCTCTAGGAGGTATTGTGTAATCTATGGGGCCCCCACCAATCCCTGGAATAAAGGGTCAAAGTACGAGGTAAAACATAGCGAGCCACATCAATTATTTTTTATACAAAGGAACACTCTTGCCTAGTAGAGTATAGAAACAACAGCTTGGTCTTGTTGGAGTGCCTGTCAGGAGCAGATGTGCCACACCAAGTGCCTGTATGAGCTTTGACCAGCTAATAAACCCAGACAGTTATTTACTTTAATCGCCGATTATGAAAAATGCACAGGCAAATCAGAAGACTATTACGACATTTGACTTTACTTTTCAATTTAGTCAGTTTCTGGCTGAATGAAAAATAATATGTACTGATGCAAGTAAAGGAGATAAATGGCACTACAAGGTGGATTAGTTCACTTAATGTTCAAACCAAGCAGCAAATTGGTCTAGTTGAAAACAATTATGCACATTGCTGTCTTTGTCCAAAACACTGCAAGGCTAAGAAAGTGCCACGTCTGTCCAGAACTGCCAACTACACGAGCTGAGAACTGAGGCTGACTGGAAGACGTGTATATGGGAAACTAGAGCTAGCTAGACACAGGACTAGACCGTAAACTGGTGAAAGCAAATAAATACTGTACGGGATGGGGTACCCCTTACCTCCTCGATTGAACTCGCCACGAAGTGGAGCACCCACACCAAAAAGGGCGACCCCACTGACAAGGAAACATCAGAAAGTTATCAGTTAAACTAAACACAAAATACAACACAAATACTGAGAACAGACACAGGAAGGTAGATACAAACAGGCATAAAACAGCAATATCAGAATGACAACTCCACTCACACTACCAACACAAGGAAGCCCGAAGGATAAAGTCACTGCAAACCAGAAATGAACAGCATATAGGAAGTCTAACTGTTCTGTAAGGAGGAGAAGGTATAAATATCATAAGAACATTACTGACTGACGAAGCTGTCAATCATCCCTGCCAGCCCATCAGTCAAATAAAATTGCTTAGTGGCTGGCTTGGCTGACCCCCACAGCTCAACTCTATCCCTCTATCCTGCCCCCCACAGATCCACTCCATCCATACATCCTGACCCCCACAGCTGCTCTCAATCTATCCATCCATCCTGACCCACACAGCTCCAACACACACACACAGAACACAGCAAAGTCCTGCATCCACTGATCTCCCCCATGGTTATGTGATCCCTGACTCCTCCCACACAGGGTATCATATGACATGACATCACCACAGGTCCTGGAAGCTGGCAGGTCTGCAGGTCTGTATGTCCCCTCATGTCAGGACTGCCAGGGGAGGATTAACTGGCTCTAGGGGGCAGTGCAGGCTCTGTGAGGGACTTCTGGCAGACTGGGCTGTACAGAGAAGCTCCTCTGTGGCCAGTCAGTCACACATAGCCTCAGGTAGAGTGCACACCAGGAGGCTGGCAGGCGCTGGTTCTCCTGCAGCAGCTCTAATAGCAGCTCCTCCACCTGCTGCTGCCAAATTGTTGCGCGCCAAGACCACAGCTGCCTGGCTGAGCTGTCACCCCCCCCCCCCCCCCCCCTCACTGACAGCACCCGAGACTTGCCGCACCCACCTTGCTGCACCACTGCTTCCGGGTTTGGGTTGACATCTTGATATGAGCCCCAGATTTAGTAACCCATATGAAAACAGCCTCGTATCACAGCAGGAATGGAGGGAATCCCCGCCGCGGCTGTCACAGCAGCAGCAGGGGATCGCGAGTGTGGGGGGTCTGGAACGCAGACCCAAATGCGAATGTTGCCTGTATCCAAATTAAGAGGAAATATTATATAGAGTACTCATAGTTGAGAACCATAATGACCCACTATACACAGACTGTCTAGTAAATCAGAATGAATTCTGTTTATTGTTGTACATTGCTAGTTTATATGCAAGTTGTAAAGAAGGCGTTTCCAAATGTTACCTGATGCCTGGTTACAAAGTACTTTTGGCGACTGTAAATCAACAAGCTTTTCTAAACAAAGGGTATCAACAAAACTGTTTGAAGTAGACATAGAAACAGTTACAATGTGATAATACAGGTTGGCTCCTGGCTGTCTACTTTTGTTAATTACATTTCTTGTTTGACTAGAAGTGTAATCTTCAAAGTTCATCAGCAATTTGCACATCAAAAGAGGGGACATTGTTTCTAGTTTTCACATAGACAAAACTGGTTCAGCCACCTACTCGGGAGTCAGCACAAAGTTGGTAAGTTGGTATTCAGTAAGATAGCTGAATAAAATCTAATTAATCATACATTTAGTATTCTAAAATCAATATTCAAATAAACGCTTGAATATACCTTTTTACATATGATTCTATATCCAAATTCTACTAGCAACTTCCGGAATGTTTTACATATAATACATAACATTATATAACCAAATAACTAATGTCACATTTATTACACTGTTTCCTTATCTTTCTTATGTTAGGTTATTGATTAATAATGATTGACCCCTATCATTCCCCCATTTGGACATCAGAGCCACCATTATCTCCTGGTACTGTCACTCATAGGTGCTGGGTTCCCAGGTAGGAATGGTGCACTCTATGTCCATCAAGATATGAAGACATAATATCAAATATTGCAAGTCAATCAAGTTTACAATACAGTAATCTTAGATTTATCAACATCAATATCGTCATCGTCATATTAGACACTTAAAGGGGTGTATTTTTGGGTATGTCTCAAAAAGTCTCTACAGGAGTGGGGACAGATAATAGACAAGTCCGCAAAATGTCCTCTCCACTCCTGAGGTTGGGCATACACGTGTGGGAAATATTTGCCCATCCAGTCCATCGCTTCTCCATGTGGATCGTTCGTAGTGGTGTTTCCCAATAAGAAGACAGTCCAATAAGACAAATGCAAAAGTCAAAATCAAAATGTCCATTACCTCCCCCACCCAAACAACGCCGGGATCCCACCCATCACTTTTCCTCTGGCTCGGGAGCTTTCTTGCAGTGGGAGGCATGTATCCACTTTTACAGAAGTAGGTGTTGACAACAGAACTTGGTATTGTCCGTCAAACCTTGGGTCCAAGGCCTTTATTACGTGTCTTTTTGCGACCACCCAATCTCCAGGTGGCAAGAAATGAGTCCCCTCTAGGTTGTCAGGGTCTGGAATTGGGGAAAACACTAGATCGGGTGTTATTTTCAGTTTACGACATAATTCTTGTACATATTCAATAACCTTATCACACCCCTGCTGTAGGGCCTGTGGACGATACAGGCCTAATCTTGGCATAGAGCCAAACACTTCTTTTAACTTAAGCGTACCGTTTTAGTTCTTTCAACTCTGCGGGTGATATGGAGTGTGAAACACTTGTTCCACTCCCAGGCTGACATCACCTCTCGCATCACTTAACCTGTAAATTGTGTACCTCTGTCACTCTCAATTGTCTCTAGTACCCCAAATCTACATACAAGTTCTGACACAAGTTTAGCCACTGTACATTGTGCGGTGGCTTTGAACAGGTCCACGCACACAAGGACGTACTCATACCTGCCTGATTTGGGAAGCTGGATGTAATCGATTTGTAATCTCTGAATAGGATACAGTGGTCTGGGTGTGCACTTCACATACCTTCACATATGCCTTTGCCAACCTGTCGAACCCTGGAGCATACCATACCTTGTCCATAACAGAAACCATGGCATTCCGAGAGGCATGCACTTTCCCGTGAGCTAGGACGGCGAGGTGGGGGTAGGCAGCCGCTGGTACATCATCTACGTCCCGTAGGACGCCAAATCCCAAATCAACAAGAGCGGTGGGACCAAGATCCAACTTACAGCACAAGGGGTCTTGCGTCCTGTCCTAGGAGAGCTGCAGCCTTGGCTGCCCTATCCCCTTGTTCTCTGGTGACTGCCCCTGCGTGTGTGCTTTAACCTTTATTATGGCCACCTGTCCTGGCAACATGATAGCTTAATGGGCTTGCCTTGTGCCGTGAGAAAGCTCCTGGACCGCCAGATGGGTCCATAATCGTGTGCAGTACCAAAGACGTGCCTGGAATCAGTGTAGATATTAGCAGTGGTACCTTTTTCAATCGTACAGGCCTCAGTTCCTGCGCTGACATGTATGGCGGCAGTGGCTTTTGTACAAGCATCTCATTCAGTGTGACTACTTCAAAACCTGTTACAAACCTTCCTTCGTCATTCAGGTATCTAGATCCAGCCACAAACATTTCAAGGTGGGGGTTTAGGAGGGGTTTGTCAGTGACATGTGCGAACCCAGCTGTCTCAATCATGCTGGTGTTCTGCGTCAAAAGGCCTCCTCTTCATCATCAGTCAGAGAATTTGCAAAAAGCTGGTCCTCTGTACTTACTCCCCCATTTGAATCAGTGTCACCTAATGGTAATAAGGTGGCCGGATTCAAAGTGGTGCAACGTTGAAATGAGACATTGGATGAAGAGTGTAAATGCAAGTTGCATTTTGATCTGTCTAGCAAGAGACAGATGTCTACGGCTTACCTGAGTCAGGATACCATGTATGTCATGTGGGGTGTAGATCACCATGGTGTGATCTAGGACAACGTCAGAACTTTTGTCCATTAGTGCCTGAACTGCTAGAACCGCTCGGACGCAGGATGGAGACCCTCTAGCCACCGCGTCAAGATGGGCACTGTAGTATGCTACAGGTCGCTTTTTGTGTCAGTACAGCGGTGGCGTGTCCCTCCATCTCAGTGACGTACATTTGGAAAGGGTTGTCATAGTCTCGCAGCCCCAGTGCACCCGGTTACCTGTACTTTCAGCTGATAGAAGGCTGACTTGGCCTGCGGGGTCAGGGCAAATGGCCGTGAACCTAAACAGTCGTACAGAGGCTGCATGGTCATGGAGGCAGAGCGTCCATTGCCAATAGTATGAAACCAGTCCCAAGAAGGTACGCAACTGGGCATGGGATGTGGGAAGTTGCATGTCACTTACCACCTTCGTGCGTTCCGGCGTCAGGTGCTTAGTACCTGGACCTAGGCAGTGGCCCAGGAACACTACGTGAGACTTGCAGAACTGAAGTTTCTCTTTGCTGGCTTTGCAGCCATTCTACTCTGATGGAGGAAACACAAAAGGCTTAGTGATGCATTGAGGAAACTATTTGTGTCAGCAGTACATAAAAGTAAATTAAAAACAAATCATCAACATATTACAAGAGGGCGGTGCCCTCGGGAATTGGCCAGGCGTCTAATACCAGCTTCATGCATCTGGTGAACTGGTATTGGGCTATACTGTGCCCCTTGTGGCAGCACTATCCAACAGTACTGCTTTCCTCTGAAATTAAATACAAACAAATACAGACAGTCTGTCGGGGTCCGTCTGACTGGTAGCCCAAAGGCTCAAAGGAACGACACTAAGAACTTGTTTCTCTGCGTGCGTAAGAGTGAAGACAGGGAGAGGTGTCGCTAGGTCTGCTGCCATCCGACCGAAGGTCGGGTGACTTTCAGACCTGGGGTGTATACGAGCCTCACCGGACGAGTGAAGTTCGATACAAGATCCCAAGGATCCCATCATTTCGGTTCCCAATATGCTTTCAGGACTTTCCAGCACAAGGAAGCGCATGAGGCATCGTGACCCTTTAAACATTACCTCTAGTGGTTCAGTTTCTGCCAGCTGAATCGGCACTCCTGAAACCCCTTGCACCAATTACTGCTAGACAATCAAGCTGGTATTCTATTAAAATAGATCAGAACCTTGTTGCAAAAAAAAAAAATTAAAATTAAATTTAAAAATTTTGAAATTGCTGACCTGCAATACCTGGATCAACTATGTCAGATGTCCAGTTCCTTGGGCTAAGCAATGACTCAGGAATTGGAGTTTGTCTTGGAGGTGGCTTACTATTTGTCAGGACCTGCGGAAAGCTGAGTTTCTGCAGTAGCTATCAAGACAAATATATGAGCCGGATCTACCAAGAGAGCAGTTAGTTTACAAACCTCCTCTGAACTGTCACTTGAGGTCTCAACCCGTATCGATCCATCCGGTGAAAATTTGATGGATGCAGATAAGGCTTGTAAGATATTAGTACAAATAACAGACATGAATTACAACAAGGCAGAATAATCCACAAACATGTATTCATATTGGAATATGATATTCTTTAAGCAAATTCATTATTAATCTGATCCTGCCTGCAATGTCTCATCAAATTTGAGAAGGGAAAAAAAAACTTCCTAACTGCCCAAGCTCCTCACCCCCTCCTTTGTAGACAAAAGAAGGATGAAACATTACCTACTTTTACATTATCTAGCTCCACCCCTTCGATGCTGGTCGTCTGCATGTCTCTCCTACAGAACATTCTCTCAGAGACAATGCAGTACTAACAGCATTTAGCAGTGATATAGACGTCCAACCAATCACAGAACTGACATTTACACAAAAAGCAAAAAAAAAAAAATATATATATATATATCTTAAAATCCCTATGTTCTCTATTTTTAAGACCGTGTAATTCACATAATTCATTACAAGTTTCTTATTTCATCAGCGTCTGTCTTCCTTTCTATGACACTGAATTTTATCTCTATGAAACAGAACAATAGCTAAGATATTAATAAGCTACTAAAACATTCAGACTTTAAACAGCATTAATTATTAGTAATTACAAGACGTATACTTCTCTCCTAGGCTGGTCTGTGTTGAGGGTGGAGCAAGACCTCTTCCTATTGTTCTTCCCTCCCATCTCCTTACATCACCTAGCTCCAGCCCCTGTGGTCTGGCTCAGCGTTTGGTCTTTCTTGCCTCATTTAGTTTCTAGCCACCGGACAGTATATACCATATAACACAAGTATCTCATGTGAAGTAGAAACTGGGATTGTATTTACTGTACATAGAACTTCCCATATTGAACAAAGTATATATATATTTAATATAATACAACATAGGGGCTATTTCCTGTGCAGCCAAATATAACCAATTCTCAATTCACATTTCTTTGCAAAGACAAGTAGGCCCTCTAGTCTACAGAGAAACTTCTCCAGACAGATAGCAAAGCTGTATAACAGGTTCCACTGCCTGTGACCATCTTCTATTGTGTGTAAATAACCTGGGCTGACTATTTAAGATTAACCCAGAATGTAATACACTTGCCCCCACCTTACAAAACTGCAAATTCACACTCACTAAGGGGTTTTTTTTTTTTGTTTTTTTTTTTTCATTCCTATACGGACTGATAATATGTGAAGTAGAAATTGGGATTGTATTTACTGTACACCAGACTTCCAATAATGAGCGAATTATGTATAGATAAGAAAAACTCTTAGTACCGCGGTTTTTACACAATTCGCTCAGAATAGGCTACCCAATGACAAACACAATACAACTTATGCCCATTTCTACCCACATACTGATATTCACCACACTGCGACCACTCAGCGGCCAATATATTATAGGGGGCTTTATTTCACCCTGGCATAATTAACAATTCATCGGACACTTCTTTGTTCTTAGCTACCGACATTTTCGTACTATTGCGGATTTTCTTAAACAGCGACATTTTCACACTATGCCAGATTATCACAAGAAATTCTTCAACTATCAGTTTCATCAAAATTTTCCTTTAAAACAAACTAGTGTATTACTCTCTGCGTAATCCTGTTCACAGCGCTATTAATGTATTGCTGCAAGGAGCAAGACTTAGTTCAAATTACGCTTTAAAGAGAGTTAGACACTATAAAAGGTTCATACTGTAGTTGATTGAGACCCTAATAAGTGGGATGGGGACCAATATTCATTTGCACTATTTTCTGTGCAGTCTTCCACACCTTATCCTCTTTACCAGCAGTATCACTAATGGCTGGCGGCTTATGTACACCAAGAGGCTTATTGTTTTGTATTCTTTCACACACATAAAACAATTGTTTGTTTCACTATTTTCTCTAGCTGATTTCCATATAGGCATACTACTTGCCCTGTACGTTTCCCATATTGTCTGTTCCTTTATCTAAACCGGCGTCTCTGATATCTTTCATATGCTTTTTCCCGTACTGTTACCAGAACTCATAGTTAAAGGTTCCTGCTTTTCTAAGTCCTATCTTTCTATATTTTATACACTTGTCTGCAATCGTCTCCCCCTTCCCTTTCTCACACAGCTTATGGCACACAGAACTTTATTTGTCACACAGGCTTCTATTTGTCACACAGGCTTCTATTTGTCACACAGGCTTCTATTTCACACAGGCTTCTATTTCACACAGGCTTTTATTTCACACAGGCTTCTATTTCACACAGTACACTAAGGACCCCTGGTCCCTGGTCCTGGAATAGTTTTACGGACTCCTTAAGGGGGGGGGGGGGGGGTTTAGGGGAGACCAGACCTCTCTTCTAAGGGAACTTCTGGTGATATTATAACAGACTCAGTAAAAGCAAATTATGGCTAACATGACACAGACTATCAACGTACAGATTTCAACAATTACTACAGGCAACATGGCAATATACACACAAGGGTTCTTCCATCTAGCACGGTTACTAAGACCACCGTAAATAACAGGCAGAAGCGTCTTATATAACATACAGCAACTCACCCCCTGTCGACACGAGACTGAATGAAGTCAGGAGAGCCCAGAGCTTGAGTGGCAAGTCAAGAGCTTACCGTATACCGGTGTTTTGTAGATCTGGGGTCCCGTGGCCTCTCGTCCGGCTGGTCGGCAGGTAGTGTCGTCAGGTATCGGCTGCAGGTAAGGAGTTAGCTTCTGCCCCACGTTGGGCGCCAAATAAACTGTGGGGGGTCTGGAACGCAGACCCAAATGCGAATGTTGCCTGTATCCAAATTAAGAGGAAATATTATATAGAGTACTCATAGTTGAGAACCATAATGACCCACTATACACAGACTGTCTAGTAAATCAGAATGAATTCTGTTTATTGTTGTACATTGCTAGTTTATATGCAAGTTGTAAAGAAGGCGTTTCCAAATGTTACCTGATGCCTGGTTACAAAGTACTATTGGCGACTGTTAATCAACAAGCTTTTCTAAACAAAGGGTATCAACAAAACTGTTTGAAGTAGACATAGAAACAGTTACAATGTGATAATACAGGTTGGCTCCTGGCTGTCTACTTTTGTTAATTACATTTCTTGTTTGACTAGAAGTGTAATCTTCAAAGTTCATCAGCAATTTGCACATCAAAAGAGGGGACATTGTTTCTAGTTTTCACATAGACAAAACTGGTTCAGCCACCTACTCGGGAGTCAGCACAAAGTTGGTAAGTTGGTATTCAGTAAGATAGCTGAATAAAATCTAATTAATCATACATTTAGTATTCTAAAATCAATATTCAAATAAACGCTTGAATATACCTTTTTACATATGATTCTATATCCAAATTCTACTAGCAACTTCCGGAATGTTTTACATATAATACATAACATTATATAACCAAATAACTAATGTCACATTTATTACACTGTTTCCTTATGTTTCTTATGTTAGGTTATTGATTAATAATGATTGACCCCTATCACGAGCTTAGCTGCAAGTCAGCAGGGAAACAGTAAAGATGATACAAATAGCGGATTTTTCACTTGCATCTTTTGGGTCAGTGTCTATTCTTTGGCTTTTTTTAGATGTTCTTTCTTAGACTTCTCCATGAATAATGGCAGAAAAAAATGCATGTTAAACATAAGTAAACAAATAGTCACCACCCAAAAAACACCTGTGATTTTGTGTTTTTTTTTGGGGGGGGGGGGGGGAAATCACCCAAAAATTGATGCTTCAGGGAAGCCTTAAAGGAAATGTATTATCAGATAGTGAAACATTCCATTTTTCTCTTTATTTTTCTATTTTTATTTTCTGATTATAGATTTTCTTTTTATTCTATTGTCTGTACACGACTACGGGGCGGCCATCTTGTCATTTAGAGAGATGCTTTACTGCAGATCTCATGGGCCTTTCACACAGTGGACAGAAGTGAATTTATTAATTTCTACGGGAAGCTATTCCAGCAGCACTGTGACCTGTGCAGGGGGGGAGGAGGTAAGCTGTGACTATGACTTCAGCCTTAAGATTCTTGTTAACGTTATGTGTTTCAGTAGCATCGTGTGGGAGGAGTTTTTCAAAACTAAAATTAATCTAGAGCTCTTAGATCCATTATGAGTCAGGCTCGGCTCTCTGGCTTAGCCATCTTGTCAATTGAAAACAAAGTAGCAAAAGGAATTGAGAACAAAGTTAGGAGACAAAGGTTTATGCCCACAATGTTAAGTAAATAAACGAGAAAATTACACTTTACTTCTTTTAGTAATTTCAAAATTGAAGGTGGGGGTGGTGGTGGTGGTGGGGAGGGTGACAAAAAAAATTTCCGCCCCAGGTACCACCTGACCTTGCTACACCACTGCCCGGAACAAAGCAGCGACAGAAAAGTTTTACAGAGTTTATTGTAGATATTTTAGCCTGCTTTATTACTCAGCAACAAAAAAAAGGTAATGTTACGATTGTGCGGACAAACTAAGCACGGGGCCAACACGATCGTGACCAAGGGGACTAGATACACAGTGCACGCACACAGGTTGCACACGGGTTTCACACGGAATCCAGGCAACTGTGCTACAAGGGAGGATGACAGTGGCCCTACCTAAGCGGGGACATCGCCCCAATAAGAGGGCGGCCCAGCGGTCTTCGGAACTGGGCCCTAGCTGATCCTAGGAACCATGCCACAGAACAGGAGACATAGACATGCCACATAACAGGGACAGAACAACAGGATACACAGAGCCAGAAAACACAGCCTACAGCAGCCAAAATGCAACAACTAGTAACAGATGATAAGCTGAATGTAAATACCAGGTATTAGTTGACACTTTGTACAAAACGTGGAAGCTAGCGGGACAACTTCACAGCTCCTGATTATACTGCTAGTCGCTACACTAACCAGGAGGCCAGCAGAATCGGACAGAGTTCACACAGAACGCTGCAACAGGACAGGACACAGACCGCAAGTCATACAGCAAGCTAACACAAAACTGACAGAATATAAACGAACAAACAGACATGAACCAGCAAGACACAGATCACACAGAAAGCTTGCAAAAGGACAGAACAGAGCACAGGGCACACAGCCAACTGAAACAGTAACAGGACAGGGCACAGCAGGCTGCAAACAGGACAGGTCACAGAACACAGGTCACAGCAGGCTACAACATATAGTGAAAACCACACATACTCCACCCAGAACTCACATGCACACTAGAGATGAGCGAGCGTACTCGGATAAGCGGTACTCGCTCGAGTAAAAATTGGCTTTATCCGAGTACCGCTGTGCTCGGGGCTAAAGATTCGGGTGCCGGCACGGAGCGGGGAGCTGCAGGGGAGAGCGGGGAGGAACGGAGGTAAGATCTTTCTCTCCTTCTCTCCCGCCCGCTCTCCCCTGCTCCCCGCTGCGACTCACCTGTCAGCCGCAGCGGCACCCGAATCTTTAGCCCCGAGCACAGCGGTACTCGGATAAAGCCAATTACTCGAGCGAGTACCGCTTATCCGAGTACGCTCGCTCATCTCTAATGCACACAGAGAACTCACAGCAAGTCCAAGTGTCCTCATACAGGGGGATAGACAGCCAGCCAACCAGGCTGATATAGGGAACTGTGTCAGAGATCCACCAACTGACACACAGAGAAAGACATAAGATGTTTTGAAGGCCACACCAGTAAAGGGGATCTGCATATAACACAGAAGGACTACAGGTGTCTAAACCGTCTTGGGGAAGCAGAGAGACAATAGACCTACTTTCAAACACAGATCAGAGTGGGAACAAGCTGAACATGACTGATAACAAGTTACAGAACTAACATGACTACTCACCCTGTGACCCAGCCAAAGACTGACCAGGAGCTGGGTTTATATGTGAGCACAGACCCAGGAGATTGGCTAGCAGGAAGTACCACACCCAGCCAGCTCAATAAACCCTCAACCACCTGTAGCTGTGCTGCTAGGAAGCTTAGAACTACAGATCCCAGCAGCACACGTAACAAGTAAAATATCAACTGAAAATTTACATTTTGGTGATAGTCATAGTCTATATACCCCAGGGACAAAGCAGTCTTTTTATAGGGCAAAAGGGGTTCCAAGACAGTTGTGCTTATGGTATACTGCAGTTTCATTTACCTAAAAAGTACCATTCCAGTGACTCCCCATTATTCTCTTTTTGGCCTCAGATGAAGCCTGTGATAACAAGAAAAGGAGTAGTGTTGTCATGAACCACCTCAAAGTTTCTACAGTAGAGTATTTCCTTTTCAAGGTGTTTCATGGCAAAGCTGCTTGGTTTTCATGGCCAGCACATGAATTAAATAGTAATCAGTTGGTTGGAGTTCTTTGTGTCCCTGGAGCTTTGGTGAGCATGTGGTTCAGCATTATCAGCAAATAGAGGGTATAGAGAGGAAAGCTATTCATTTTTGCCCCTCCTCTGTGTGGCTGCCAACTATAGGATATCAGTAGTTCATACAGATGGCATTTGCTTGATACTAGGATTTTTCATTTTTTTTTTTGCTTTTAACCCTCAATTATTGTTATTCAACAATTTCTAAACATTAAGTTATGTATCTAAAACTCCGAACGTCCCTGCCACTAATTCCCTTAGCAATTACTGATGTATAGATTATTGATACAAAGATATGCTGAGAAGTCTGCTGCCTTTTATACTAAGATCCTATAGCTTTATCACCCTTTGTAAGACCTTATTCAATATGAAATAACCCAGTGCAGATTTTTTCTATCACTATGCAAATTTCAAATCCATCCACAATAGAAAATAATGGAACACAAACAACATGTGAATTCTGATGTGGATTTTGGTCCAGAATCCGCATTAGGATCTGTGCACATATTTTGTTGTGTGAATATGCCCTCACAATTTTTGGCTAATGATGGAAGAAAGCTATAAAACAGAAAACAGTACAGAAACATAACAACAAAGTCCTTATCAGGAAGGAAAAAGTAAATTCTGAGAAGAGCACTGCTGCCCCCAGCAGGTATTACCCAGAAATGCTTCTGCATGTTTTGTCCATAACGCGTATTCCAGATCTCAAGCCATCTTTTGTAATGCTGCAACCTAAAGATGAGTAAGCATGTAGTTGTTTTCTGACACTTTTTTTATTACATTTTTTCTGCAGTGGCAAGCTGTTACATGTGAGTGATTGGGAATTGATGAATACTAATTGAAATATTGTAAAAGCGTAATAGCATATAGAAAAAAATTGTGAAGCACAATAAATATTTACACTCTTTGTCAAAAACAATCAAGCACCCAGAAGAAGTTGTCGTTTTGCTGCAAACCTCTGCATGCAGTTCCATCTCAAGCAGATATGCGAATAATGAGAGTTGTGGTGTGATTAGATGAACGGTCTTGTGACCTGAGGCCCTAAGGCCACGCTCACAGGTGTTTTTTACAGTGTTTAACACGTGTTTTTAATGCACAATTTAAACACTGTACTAAGCCGCCATTCATTTCAATGAGGTCTCTCAGAAGAACGTGTCAACGCACAGTTTGTAACGTGCGCCAAATTGAGCGCTGCATGTTCTATTTTATAGTGTTTCAGCACCTTTCTGACGATATGTGTCGCCCATTGAAATGAATGAGGAGTGTTAAAAACGCTGTAAAAAATGCTGTCAATCACTGTGTACAGCGTTTTTAACACTGCTTATTATATCACTGGGAAGGGGGAAAAGATGGGGACGTCATCAGCTTGCTTTGCCTGCATTATTACTGCACAAATATGCAGTAAAAATGCAGAGAAACGCTCACAAAAAACACTGTAAAATACTGCTCTCAACACCTGTAAAAAGCAGCATTTTTACAAACACCTGTGTGAGAGTGGCCTAGAAGTGGTTCCCCCTTGTCCTATAAAAAGGCTCTCGGAGGCTCCTTGTGTGCAGTGACCTCTTCTTCTGCTTGTGTGGAGCTTGTTGACCACTAGACGCCTCTACGCCACAGAGAAGAGATGTCACCCCGTTACCAGAGTCTGAGGGGGGCCCATTATTGGGATGTGAGAACCTAGATGGTCGTATCGATAAATTGTTCCCCACCTGGCCGTTCTGACCAGACTGTTAAAAGGTGTTGGGGGCAGTGGATGTGTGAGGGCACTCAAGGTGACCGGGCTCAGGACGCCCCCTACAGACCACCAGTAGAGAGGAGCGTCTGATTATCAGACAAGCACCAGCAGTTCCAACTGTTTTGTTTACCATCCAGAGACAGGTGGCGCCATCGTTACACTCCTGTATCTGTCTGAACTATTTCCAGACACTTAGCTGAAGGACATTTGGTCTCACGGCGCCCATTACGTGTCCTTCCTTTGACACCCACCGTTGACTCCCCTTGCAGTGTTGTTAATAATATAGATAATATTGATAACAAAGATAATTTTGTCGGCCAAAAAAATGGAGTTATTGAATCAACACATGCATATAAGTCGTAACATAGTATGTTAGGCTGAAAAAAAAGACATATCCATTTAAGTTGAGCCTTTAACCCTCTCCCCACAAATGTTGATCCAGAAGAAGGCAGAACCCCCCCCCCCCCCCCAATGAGTTAGAATCTGGCAATAACAATAATCCCTGGATCACCGACCCTTTTGAAGTAATCAGTGATATAACATGTAATATTGTATCACTCAAGAAAGGCGTCCAGGCCCCTCTTGTACTTTTATCGAATTCACTATCACCACTTCCTCAGGAGAGACTTCCATAGTTTCACTGCTCTCACAGTAAAGAACCCTCTTCTATTTCGGAGTAGAAACCTTCTTTCCTCTAGACGTAGAGGGTGCCCCCTTGTTACATTCCTGGGTATAAATAGATGATGTGAGAGATCTCTGTACTAACCCCCGATATATTTATACATAGTTATTAGAGCGCCCCCTTGTTACACTCCTGGGTATAATAGATGATGGGAGAGATCTCTGTATTGTCCCCTGTAGTACCATCTCTAGCTTGGATATAAGATGTCATACGGGGGCATGGAGACTGTAGTACCCTGTTGGGCTGCCTCTAGCTTGGATACAAGATGTGATATGGGGGAGCATGGAGGCTTTAGGACCCTGTTGTACTGCCTCTAGCTTGGATACAAGATGTGATATGGGTGGCATGGAGGCTGCAGTATCCTGTTGTACCACCTCTAGTTTAGATACCAGATGTGAAACGGGGAGCATGGAGGCTCTAGTACCCTGTTGTACCGCCTCTTGCTTAGATACAAGATGTGATATGAGGGGCATGAAGGCTCTAGTACTCTGTTGGGCTGCCTCTAGCTTGGATACAAGATGTGATACGGGGGGCATGGAGGCTATAGTACCCTGTTGTACCATGTCTAGCTTGGATACATGATGTGATATGGGGGCATGGAGGCTCTAGTACCCTGTTATACCACCTCTAGCTTGGATACAAGATGTGATATGGGGGTGATGGAAGCTCTAGTACCCTGTTGTACCACCTCTAGCTTGGATACATGATGTGATATGGGGGGCATGGAGACTCTAGTATTCTGTTGAGCTGCCTCTAGCTTGTGTACAAGATGTGATACAGACAGGCATATAGGCACCAGTACCCTGTTGGTCCGCCTCTAGCTTTGATGCAAGATGTGATATGGGCAGGCACGGAGGCTCTAGTACCGTTGGCTACTTCTATCTTGGATGCATGATGTAATACGATTGGACATGGAGGCTCTAGCACCTTGTTGGGCCGCCTCTACCTTGGATACAATATAGGTAGGCATGGAAGCTCTAGTACCCTGTTGGATCATCTATAGCTTGGATGCATGATGTGATACGATTCGGCATGTAGGTTCTAGTACTCTGTTGAGCCTCCTCTAGCTTGGATGCAAGATATGATATCAGGCATACAGATTCCATATGGTAACCTATAGCATATTGCTTCACATTTGCTGTAACTAAGCCTCTAGATTGGGCAATCTCATAGGCATTCGAAGTCAACATTCCAGATGGTCCCATACATGTTCTATAGGTGATAAATCTGGTGACCGGGCAAGCCACGTTAGTGTGGCAATATTGTGCAGGCATTTCTGTGACATCGTTGTGTGCGCGGCCGAGCGTTATTGTACTGAAAATGTCTCTTGGAAACCGACATGAGAAGAACACATGTGGCTGCAGGGTTTCCTGCCCACACTGCTTCCCCAGACCATCACACTAGCAGTGGGGGCAGTGTGTCTCTCCACAGCAAAGGTAGGATTGAAGCGCTCACTCCTAGGTCTCCAGACACGAACACGACCATTGTCAGTGCCCAAACTAAATCTGGATTCATCACTGAAGCAGTCCAGTTTCGTTGTTCATGACACCACTGCAAATGGAGGTGACAATAGCTGGGTGTCAAAGGCAATATATGTAATGTGTGCTGTGTGACCAAATGTTCTTCAGCCAAGCACCTAGAGATGGTTCCAACAGACACAGGGTCCTGTAATGATGGTGGCACCCTTCTCTGGATGGCGGACAACAAAACAGTTGGAGATGCTTGTGCTTTTCGGACGATCATTTGATCCTCTCTACTGGAGTCTGTCGATGGCATCCTGAGCCTGGTCACCTTGTGTGCCCTGACGCATCTACTGGTCCCAACACCTCCTAGTAGTCAGAATGACCCAGGTGGCAGGCAATTTGTCGATACGAACCATTCAGTTTCTCACATTCCAATAATGCGCCCCCTCTCAAACTCTGTTAACTGGACGAAATCTCTTTGACTGCATTGTAGAGGCGTCTAGTGGTCAACAAGTTCTATGTAAGTAGCCTTTGAGAGCCTTTTTTAATTGCCTCAGGTGGCAAGACTATTCATCTAATCATGCCACAACTCTAATTATTTACATATCTAACTGAGATGTAACCCCATGCTGAGTTTTGCAGCAAAGCAACTGCTTCTAGGTGCTTGATTTTTTTCTGCCCATACAGATTCTGCATGTTAATTTCCCTCACATATATCTTCCTTTAGGCCTCCTTTCCATGAACGGATTTCCGCCGCGTAATTCGCGGCGGAAATCCGTTGCGTTGCCCGCAGCTTTTAGGTTCTATTGAACCTAATAGCTCAGTGCTCACGGTGCGGAATTCCGGTGCGGAATTCACCCGTCCTCACTCGCGGCATGCTCTATTTGCCGCGGGTGTACGCGTGGACAGCTTCCATTGCAGTCAATGGAAGCCGTCCATTCACGCTATCTTCCGCTGTAGCACAGTGGAAGATAGTGTGAAAACGCTTCCCCGCCCACCGCGTCATATGACGCGGTGGGTGTGTCACATGACGCGGCGGAGGTGGGCAGGGAAGCGTCATGCGGGAGCGAGGACGCCGGATCCGCACGTAAGTATGGGGTCTCCTGGGGGGCGCCGTGACGGGCTCCGCCGCGGAATTTCGCGGCGGAGCCCATCACGGCCGTGTGCAGCAGGCCTTAGTGTGGGATTTATACAGGACTGACAAACCCCTCCCTCTTTCTGGTTTTTACAATTCCTTCTGAACAGACTATAACGCTGCAAGTTCACCACCCAATCACGGCTTTCATCCAGCCACGTCTCAGTTATTCCCACTATATCATAGTTTTACTCAGAATTATTATTTACTGTTCATCAACTTTATTGGTCAAACTGCTAGCATTACTGACAATACATCTGAGAGGTTTTTTTTTATTATTTTAAATGTGTCCCTATTAACTGTACTACCCCTCCCACCATTCTACCCTCATTACTTAGCTCTAGATTGCTGTCTACACTATCTTCCCCTCAATATCTGTGGTTGTCCTCCCCTAGGCTTTAGTTTAAACACACCTCCAACCTTCTAGCCATCTTCTTTCCCAGCATAGCTGGGACCTCATCATTGATATGCAGCCCATCCCTACAGTAGAACCGATAGCCAACATCAAAGTCAACCCAGTTCTCCAGAAACCAAAACCTCTCCTTCTTACACCAGCTCTTAAGCCATTTGTTTACCCCCGTAATCTCCCACGGCCTTTATGGTGTTGCACATTGTACAGGCAGCAACTCAGAAAATGACTTTGAAAGCACTTGCCCTAAATGTACTTTTTACTTCCGCTTAGCGAACTAAAGCGCCACTCCTCAGAATGGACGCAAGCTTGTGTCCTTTTAAAACCCGCAAACACACTTAAAAAGTATTTGCATCACAAACTACATCTCTCCAGGCAACATGGAAGAACCCCTGTCACTAACTTCCCTGTTACTAACCAGGGAAAGTGGGGAACCCCTGTCTAAAAGCGGGGTAATCATCCTGATAAGGTCGGCCCCACTGTCTTCTTCTAGGACCTGGCTATCCCTGATTAGGGACCTGGAGAGATGCACTAGACACACATGGGACATGACACTGTTCACACACACTGAACACAGAACAGATCTGCACATAAAGCACATGTCTGGCCACCTGCAGGTTACACATACCACATAGAACACAAAACAGATCACACCTCATGTCTAGCCACCAACACAGAAAACAGAACATGTCACTGTTCACCTCAACATAGAACTGGTAGTGCATACGACATACAACAGGAAGTCCATATGACATACAACAGGAACCCCACCCAGAGCTCACATGCATAAAGATGGTAAATCATATCTAATCCAAGTGTCCTCACTCCATGGGGAATAGACAGTCAACCACCATGCTGACAAAACTGGGAATAGTGTCAGGCATCACTCATCTGACACACATAGGACATGAGAAGTCTGGAGGCCGCACCTGCCAAGGGATAAGGAGTAACCTGCGGGCGCCTGCATCGGCGTGGTCACTGTACCACACACTACTAAATGCACGCACCCCAGAAACCGCAAGGAAGGGAGGGAGGGACAGCAGGTGTCCATGACCGTCTTTAGGGAAGGAGAGGGGGAGACTTCAGACAAGCATACACACACCAGCTGAGTGGGCTCAACACAGAGTAAAGCATTAAAGGGGTTGTCCCGCGCCGAAACGTTTTTTTTTTTTTTTCAACCCCCCCCCCCGTTCGGCGCGAGACAACCCCGATGCAGGGGTTAAAAAAGAACACCGCACAGCGCTTACCTGAATCCCCGCGCTCCGGTGACTTCTTACTTACCTGCTGAAGATGGCCGCCGGGATCTTCTCCCTCGGTGGACCGCAGGGCTTCTGTGCGGTCCATTGCCGATTCCAGCCTCCTGATTGGCTGGAATCGGCACGTGACGGGGCGGAGCTACACGGAGCCGGCATCCTGCACGAGCGGCCCCATTGAGAAAAGAAGAAGACCCGGACTGCGCAAGCACGTCTAATTTGGCCATTAGACGCCGAAAATTAGACGGGCTCCATGGAAACGAGGACGCTAGCAACGGAGCAAGTAAGTGAAAAACTTCTTATAACTTCTGTATGGCTCATAATTAATGCACAATGTACATTACAAAGTGCATTAATATGGCCATACAGAAGTGTATAGACCCACTTGCTGCCGCAGGACAACCCCTTTAAAATGACCAGCAATCTCTCCCAAGAGTTTACTGGTATTTATCTGCTGCAGACCAACGGGATTGGCTGGTGGAGAATACCACACCCAGGCAGCTCAATTAACTCCTATCTGTGAAGGTGTGCTCAAGGAAGCCTGTAGAACCACAGGTCCCAGATGCACAACCTTAACAGTACCTCCTTTCAAAGAGGGGCCTCTGGATCCTTTAGGCATAAAAAAAAATGCAACTCCTCCAAACCACGCACGTGTATAGGATTTATCTATAAAGGCCCTGACACCAAGGCAAAGATGGCCAAATGGAACGGAGTCAATTTGCACCATGACCGATGGCTCCCTATCAACCTCCCAGTGATCTGTCAGCTCAATTCATATTATGTCAAACTCGAGTGCCAGGAAGCCAACACACTGTTTGATGATTGACCTGTCTGTCCTCCTAATAATTGAGTCCCTCCCACAACCAAAGCCTATCTAGCCTTCCCTGCACTCTTATTTCCCTTCTTAATGGAGCAGACTTTACCTTGGCTGTCAGAAAAGAGTCTTGCTGCACTAATGCTAACCTTGAATTGATATTCCCCTCATCCGCCAAATCAGCAAACACGTTGGGGTGCGCCAGATCAGGAAAGGCCTCCCTGGCACTCTTCCCTGTACCCCACCTTTTGCCACTTAGCCAGTTGCCTCCTCATACTGCATCTTCGGAATATCATCCACCCCCACATGTGCCCCAGCGAGTGTCTGCTCCGTGAGCAGCAAATGTTTTACCATATTATCAATTGATTTGCAGTGTTACAAGTTGTTTATTTAGATGAAGGATCTGGGCTTCCAAACGGGTGGTGTACATACATCTTGCACAGCAGAATGCACCCTCAAAAGGCTGTTCAAGGACTGCAGACATGACACAAGACGTACTGCACAATGGATGGCTGTCAATCATGCAGCACATTTTAACAAATTGGGATAGTACAGGTAAATTAAAGCAAAGTAATTAATAAAAGTAAAAAAATAAACAGTAAATAAATCCAAATAACTCTCTTCTAAAGTCCCTTAATCTAAAGTCACTTAAATCAACCTAAAATTTTGTCCTGAGACCAGAAGGTGGAGGGTATATATTATCTGTAGTTGATTAATTCAGCCATCATTTGTTTCCACCAGCTCCCAATGCTGATCTTCGGTGGCCCAGGATGGTCACTGCCATCTTCTAATTACAGAGCAGCGCTGGCCAATCAAAGAGCAGGTATAGTGCATTGATAGTCCAAACACTACCAATGCACTATAGATTGTTAGGTAGTCTAAAGATGGGGGTGGCAAAAAGCAAAACCGCAAAGCTGCGAGAGCGAATGACCACCAACTACCAACCAAAATCAACTACAAGCAATGTATTCCCTCTCGCCTCAAGACCCAGGACAGACCAGAGGGTCACTTTAATCTCAAGTCTCACACTTAAGATAAAACATACTGTAGAGAACAACAAACATGAATGTAGCTCTCAAAGGGAAGCCAGTCTTTTGCAAGATGCAATTCGACATGTGTCCTATAGAGCAACTGAATCTTCTTCACTCAGGGAGGACTGGCTATCTTTAGAAAAGCAATGCTTAGAAGCCTTGAATTCACACAACAGACGAGGTTAATTTAATTACTGATAGAGAAAGACATGCCACCCAGTGTGTTGAAGGGAGGGAAATATGCCTCAGTGCTGATAGAGAAAGGCATACCTCTCAACCTGCTGAAGAGTGTTCTGAACAGAGGGACCTACATCTCCTCTGATCCTATCTGAGTCGAATATGGGGTCATATTCGACTCTGATCTCACCTTTACCCCCTACATCCAATCTCTGGCCCGAACATGTCGGCTGCACCTCAAGAACATCGCAAGAATCTGCTCTTTTCTCACTGTGGACACATTAAAAACGCTTACTGTTGCCCTCATCCACTCCCAGCTCGATTATTGCAACTCGTTGCTGATCGGCCTCCCCTGCACCAGACTCTACCCCCTCCAATCCATCCTGAATGCGGCAGCCAGGCTCATCTTCCTGTCCAGCCGCTACTCGGACGCCTCTGCCCTGTGCCGGTCACTGCACTGGCTGCCCGTTAAATACAGAATTCAATTTAAACTCACTACCTTCATCCATAAAGCCCTCCACAGCGCAGCGCCCCCCTACATCGCCTCCCTCATCTCAATCCATCACCCAGCCCGGGCTCTCCGCTCTGCTAACGAAACAAGACTGAGCGCCCCTTTAATTCGAACTTCTCATTCCCGCCTCCAAGACTTCTCCAGAGCAGCAGCGGTCCTCTGGAACGCACTACCAAAGGCCACCCGAGCAATCCAGAACTTGCAGAACTTTAGGCGCACCTCTTCAGGGAGGCATACCGAATTCCCTAAATAAACCCCTTTGTACTCCGCCTGATAACATGCTCCCTGACCTACTGACTGCAATCCCTGCTAGCCATCATAAACCGCTCCTGCAGTCATACTGTTTCTGCCGTCACACGGCTAAATGTCTGACCATTGTCTATGTGTATATCACCCCTCACTCTCCACCTCGCCATACCATGCACATCTCCAGCCCCTTTACCTTCTGTATCACCCCATTACTTGTAGTATGTAAGCTCGTTGGAGCAGGATCCGCACCCCTATTGTTTCCATCAATTGATTACTATGTAACCGTGGTTCTGTAATGTTTGTACTTTTGTTTTTCTATATCCCCCCCGTCTATGTAAGCGCTGCGGAATATGTTGGCGCTATACAAATAAAGATTATTATTATCATCCTCATATTACATGTATGGCGTCAGTCACAATCAGTGTGAGGACGCATGTAGTAACCAAGGTGATTCCAAGCAGCCCCTAATGTTACTACATGGGTCCTCACACTGATTGTGACTGACGCCATACATGTAATATGAGGATGATCGCTGATGCCCTGCACCTGAGGCCTACTCCTGGCTACCCTATCACAGGTATGTGGGGGGTGTTACTGGTGGATGCACCTATTTGTTGGTGGTGGATATATATATGTGTTTAGTGGTAAAACACTCAGGCCGGGCCACGTATGGTGGTGAAATTGTACTGCGCATGACCAGTCATACGCAATACACTTTTTTTCTTTTATTTAGATTTCCTGCAGGACGTGTTCTTCTTCGCACGCTGATGTGATTTTGCCTACTGAGCTCTAGACCTCTTCTCTTTTTCATGGATTAAACAGCGTTTTGCACATTTTTGCTCGCATTGTGCCCGCAGACTTCTATGGGGACCTCTGGGGCGCAAAACAGAGCGGCTCCTGCTTCTTGTGTGAGCAATGCAGTCGCAGAAGGAATGCAGTGAGAGCCATGGGTTCTATTAGCTGCGCATTGAGAACGCAAATTGTATGCACATACACCCGTGCGGAGGGCGTAGATCCCTATCACACATCACCTCTACTCGAGCCAACCAAAACAACCAATCACCGTTAATCAGCCAAACCAAATAACCAATCACCATGAATGAGTAAATCCGAACAACCAATCAGGTTGCGAATGGTGTGGAGGTGGGGTGTATAAAGCTAATAAGCGTGCGGAGGAGCCTACAGCGTGTTGCGGTTCAGTACAACAGACGCGGCGTAGTCTATGTTCACATATTAATCACCAATATGGCGCCCATTGGACTGCACAGGAGGCTTGTGTTGTCTCCCCCCCTTCCCGTACAGCACCGCAGGGAGGCCGTGTAACTACATGCCGGCCGCAGTTCTCCTCCCGCTGCTCTTCAACCAGACGGACATGACGTCTCTGAGCGCTAGCGTGCGCTACTTCCCGCCCGATGCGCCGTGACTGACAGCCGGCTCGTCCAATAGCAATCGCCGGCCGAGCAGTCTTGTCCAATCCTGGTACAGGGCGGGTCCTCGTGAGGAAAAATTGCAAGATGGCGTCGAGAAACTGAGTGTGAGAACGCGAGACAGCCGCAAGTCGCCATGAAAGGAAAGGAGCGCTCCCCGGCGAAAGCCAAGCGGTCTCGGGGGGCGGACGAGTCTTCTCGGGAGCGCTGCGGCAAGAAGCTGAGCTCGGCCAGCGGCAGTAACGGCAGCGGCTCGGCCGGCAAGTCCTCGGAGAGCAGCTCGGGCCGGCGCGGCCTGCACCTGGACAAGAGCCTGTCCGGAAGCCGGGAGTACGAGGCCCGAGCGCCCGGCCTGCACAGCTACGGCTCCCCCGGCGCCAGCAGTGGCAGCGGCAGCAGTAAGGGCGCGGAGAGCCGCGGGGGAGCCGGCGGGCGGGCGGCGGCGGAGGGCCGCGGGGAGTCTGAGTACAAGTCCCTGCGGATCAGCGAGCTGGGCTCGTCCCTCAGCGATGAGGCCATAGAGGACGGCCTCTTCCACGAGTTCAAGAAGTTCGGGGACGTCAGCGTGAAGATCTCGCGGATCGGGGACGAGCGGGTGGCGCTGGTCAACTTCAGGCGGCCGGAGGATGCCCGTGCCGCCAAGCATGCCAGGGGCCGCCTGGTGCTGTACGACCGTCCACTGAAGATCGAGGCTGTCTACATGGCTGTGAGTAACCGGCGGCGGAGCCGCTCCCCCGCGGACAAGGAGCCCTACACCAGCCTGTCCGCCGCCGTGTCCTCCTTACCTGCCCACCGCCATCCGCACGGCCAGCGAGGATTGTCCCCCGGCGGCCTGGGCTACAGGGACTACCGGCTGCAGCAGCTGGCCCTGGGCCGCCTGCCTCCTCCGCCTCCCCCACCTCTGCCCAGGGACCTAGAGAGGGACCGGGACTATAACTTCTACGAGGGGCGTGCGCGGCCCACCTACCCGCTAGATCCCCGCCTGAGCATCCGCGAGGAGGACAGCTCGCCCGAGAACGACATACGGGCCAACAGAACTCTGTTCCTGGGCAACCTGGACATCAACGTGACGGAGAGCGAGCTGCGCCGGGCGTTTGAGCGGTTTGGGACAATTACTGAGGTGGATATTAAGAGGCCGGGGCGCGGGCAGACCACCACCTACGGATTCCTTAAATTTGAGAACCTGGATATGGCACACCGGGCCAAGATGGCGATGTCCGGCAAGTACATCCTGCGGAACTGTATTAAGATCGGTTATGGCAAAGCTACTCCAACAAACCGCTTGTGGGTAGGCGGCCTCGGACCCTGGGTGCCCATGGCGTCCCTGGCGCGGGAATTTGACAGGTTTGGTACCATCCGATCTATCGATTACAGGAAGGGGGACAGTTGGGCCTACATACAGTACGAAAGCCTAGACGCCGCCCAAGCCGCCTGCACGCAAATGAGAGGCGTTCCGTTAGGTGGCGAACACAGAAAACTGCGTGTAGACTTTGCTGATACAGATCATATCTATCAGCCCCCGTACCTCCAGACGTTGCCCGTACCCCATTATGACTTGGTGGGGGATAGCTTTGGCCATCGGGCTCCTGACCCTCTGCGAGCCAGAGACCGCACGCCGCCGCTGTTGTACAGGAACAGAGAGAGAGACTTGTACTCGGACTCTGACTGGGTGCCCCTTCCCGTTAGAGACAGAAACAGAGTTACTTACGAGTCCATAGAGACTTTAGACAGACGAGCCGACGGCTGGTCCTTAGACAGAGATCGGGAGAGAGACGGCGTAAGCAAGGATCAGCCTAGGAAAAGAAGGCTCATGGATGATAGCCGTCACATTGACCGATCTCCTGAAAGTGACCGCTCTAGAAAGAGACACTGTAACAGTCCCGATAGAAGTCCTGATAGCGGCGGCAGAGATAGCCGTTACAGTGATACAGACCGCACGACCGTGCGCGCTGAGCAGACATCACCTTCCAGAGACTGGCGCAGCAGCCTGGAGCGTGGTGTGGGAGACAAGCGTGATCGAAAGAACTCAAACTCTGTAGAAAGAGAGAGAAAGCATCGTATTGTAGAGAGTAAGAGTCCCGTAAGGAAAGACGAGCGGCCAGAGCCCAGCAGTAAGGTCAAATCTCCGCAGAAGGCAGACGCCTCTCAGAAACTCAGTCTGGCCTGGCAGGGCATGCTGCTCCTGAAGAACAGTAACTTTCCGTCCAACATGCATCTGTTACAGGGGGATCTTGCTGTAGCCACCGGTCTGCTTATTGAAGGGTCTTCAGGTGGGAAAGTCGCACAGTTAAAAATTACACAACGTTTACGTCTGGATCAGCCCAAGCTGGATGAAGTGACGCGTCGCATTAAAGTGGCCGGTCCTAACGGTTATGCCATCCTGCTTGCAGTTCCTGGTACATCTGATGGTAATTACACTGGAGATCAAGCAAGCTCAACCCAACGTCCTCTGAGAAACCTGGTCTCCTACCTAAAGCAAAAACAAGCGGCAGGGGTCATTAGCCTTCCAGTAGGGGGCAGTAAAGATAAGGAGAACACTGGAGTTCTTCATGCTTTTCCACCATGTGAATTTTCCCAGCAGTTTCTGGATTCTACAGCTAAAGCCCTTGCCAAATCTGAAGATGACTACCTTGTAATGATAATTGTGCGTGGGGCCTCCTAATATTTGTTCTCATGCGCTGTCCATGTGGCATTATGGGATACAGTACAAACGTGTCATTTTTGATTTTGCTAATTCATTATTTGTGCAGTGATCTGGAGCCAGCGCAGCGGAGGTATACGCCTTTGTCCACTCTCCCGTATTGTAGAACCTGCGCTCATCTTCTGTGCTTTTTTTTTTTTTTTTTGCTTTTTTTCCCCTTTTCTTTCTGATTTTCTGACTGCTTTATTCCTAGATATTTACAAGCACAGCCGTTCAGTGCAGGTTTATAAATTCCTAAAAATATGCAGACAAATCTTGAAACCTTTCTGAAACACTAAGGTTTAGCCGTGAGACGCAGTGTACAATCAGGAATATGTTCTACCGACACAAGTAAAACCACCAGGATAGAAAAGTGGGAAAGTTGTAGCTAAAATACCAGTTGACGTAATAGTCCTCTATTGAATACATTAAAGTCAGTCAAACATGTTAAGAGGGCGGCCCCTATAAATGTGCAGAAGAGGAATAAGTGGCTATAAGACACATCTGGCAGTGGCTTATGTCTCTAAGGAACAAAGGGTCAGGATTAGTGACATCCAACTTCCTGATACCTACATTGGTAGGATGGAGTGTTGTAATGTTTATGGCCAGCCTACTCTGTTTACTGTAATTGAAATGCAGTATATTGCTCTCTGGTATCAGCCTTTTCAGGTGCTTAGATGGTTACTGTAGTGCTTACAGAGAGTAGATAAATCCCTTCTCGGAGAGCCTCCACAGACATTCACATGTGACTATTTGCAGCTCTTGTACACTTTGCTTCATAGACTTCCTGCTTTCAGCGCTCCGGTGTTGTACTATACTAGATTGTAGCTCAGATAAATGTGCTTCTACTATTATAGCTGTGTGCTTGTTCTTTTATCTGTGTAGCAGTGACATGATGCCAATGGGCACAATGTTGTCTGGCTCTATACATGAAGGAACTGTGCGTTGCTATAATGGATGGTGGGCTGTATTTGCCAATATTTCAGGCCTTAGATATAGGCATAGGAAGAAGGCAAATGTGTCCAAGCCTTTAAAGGGATTCCGTCATCCGGTTCATGCTGGCCAAACCATGGGCAGCATGAGCCTGGGACAGCTACGCACAGTAGGCCCGTGGATGGTTTATTCTGAATGGCTGCAGTGTTTCAGTACAAGCACATCTTGAAGTTTGTCGTAGAGCGGAGCTCCAAGTTATGGACGCTGGTGCGGCCCAACTCCATAACTCAGAGCTCGGCTCTGACAGACTTCAAAATGTGCTTGTACTGAAACACTGCAGCCATTCGGAATAAACCATCCACGGGCCTACTGTGCGTAGCTGTCTTGGGCTCATGCTGTCCGTAGTTAGGCTAGCATGAGCCTGATGACAGAATCCCTTTAAAAAGAGTGTAATATTAGTAAAGCAATATGGAGAGCGGCCCAACATTTGATTCAAGTATTCTGTTTTGTCCGTTCAGAAGAGGACTGAACTGAAAATACCCTATTCTCATCCCCTGGTCTGGAAGGAAGGTTTGATTGTAGAATGTAGGTCATGTTCACATTTTTCTATTTGCATATTAAAGCACTTATTTTTTTGGTCATGAACTGCCCAAGCAGAATATAGTGCCCCCTTACAGCATAACATGGCAGCATGAATATCGGCTACCTATTCCTAGAAGTCCCTAGAGCGTACAGTATTGGACTTCTGTGTCTGCCAGTTCCGGGTACATACAAGTCTCTCAATTTTTGGTCTCTGGCTGCAGCAGAGTTTGATTGGGAAGGAGCTTGAATCCTTTTTTATCACTTTATCAGACGTCTTAATCCTAAAAACTCTAAAACCTTGAAGGATGAGGCTTCTATTGTTTTTGCCTAATGGCTCCGTTTATTTATAATCTAGCCCAAATTTAATTACAGCCAGAAATGTTCCATTCTGTGATTATGGGAAGCTGTTACACCAAAACCAGGCTTTATTGAAAGTAACAATGACTTATGGGTGCTTGTAATTAATGTTGGCTATCTGTGAAAGTGTTTTTGGTTTTTTTTATTGCACAACATTCATGTGCTAAAGTTTTTTTCTTTTTTTTTAATTACATTCCTATACGATTGTATGAAACACCCTTTTTAATTTTCTGTCATCTTGTACTTTTTTGGTGTCTGACATTTCATGAAGGTAGTAAACTAAATCATAGAAGCAACAAGTGGGAAGACTTCTAGATTTGTCTCTGATACTGCTTATACAATGGCTATTTCCTACCTCTTGCTTAATATACATCCATCAGATAATTGTGGTATATTTATTACCTTGTTAATGGCTGTTTAAAGCATGAAGGCCATTGTATAAGTGTTGCGACTGTACTGTTATGTATCTATACTGTATCCCATAATGCAGTCCAGGGTTGTAGATGTTACTACATTTGGTAAATGTAGAAGAAACCTGTTTAAACTGCTACACTGTGCTTTACACTAGAAAGCAAGTGGATTATCGTAGAGACATTAAGTTAATTGCAGAGATTTGAAATATGGCTTTGAACTTCTCAGCGCTGTTCTACACATTCCTACCAGTGTTTCAGTTGACATTACATCCTCACTGCTTGTTAACAGAAAGAATTCAAGCTGTTTCGGCAAGTATATTTATGTAATCTAAAGAGCTAGTGATAAAGATTAAACTGTTTTGCACTTTCATTCCATTACTGAGAACCTTAAAGGGATTTTCCAGAGAGAATACTATTGGTAATTATCCTGAGGATAGATCATCAATAGTTGATCAGCTGTGGGCTGTCGCTCGATACCCTGTCCAATCAGCTGGTTTTGTGCTCCGCTGACAGCGCCGAATTTACTCAGGGGTAGGAATGGAAGTCTCTGCTTTGACCTCTGTGTAGTGGCTAACGTTTGCAACTGCAGGCTCTGACCTCTGAAATTGTGGCGCGGTCAGCAGGTGCATAATCAGCTGATCGCTCGGGGTCCCGAGTGACTGACCTATTCTGAGGATAATCATTAATAGTATTCTCCCTAGAAAACACCTTTAAAGTTTAGACCTGCATGAAAAATAAGGCTTTAGTAAAGCTATTATGGATAGTCGCTTCTCATTAAAGGGGTTGGTATTTTTTTTAATAAGTATTCCATCAGTGTATAAATATAATAAAGAGCTCACACCTTTCCCCCTCAAGTTCCCCACTGCCCTCCAAGTTTCCGCTGTGTGGTTTGTTTACAGGCTGCAGTTAGCCTGTGACGGCCCATAAGCCTGCCGCTGCAGCCAGTGACAGAGCTCAGCAATCATCTCTGGGCTCTGTCATTGGCAGCCGATTTACAAGACTGCTCAAGCTGACTGACGTCAAGCATGACATCGGTGAGGAGATCTGGAGCCACTTGTGGGGTACAAGCAGGGAGCTCTTTATTACATTTACACACTGGGAAACCCATTAAAAAAATTTCTCACCATGTTTGGATGGGTCAAGATAGGCATACCTCTTTTAATCTAATTCTTCAACCTTTTTGTGTAATGGGGTATTTACAGGGTTCCCTTAAATGGGTAACAATTTTGGGGATATCGCTCAACCATGTAGGTAACTTATGCAAAAAGTCATAGGAAGCCTACATTGTTTTGGGCTGTTTAGATGAAAAACTGCATTCTGAATCTTAAGTCAAAGGTTATGTGCTGGTAGACCCCACAGAAGGTCGTAGAATACAGGGTTTAGGAAGTTTACCTGTGTTTGCCATAAAAACAGATATCTAAGCATTATATTGGAATGTAAGAAGGCTTAGTTCTGCATCACATAATCCACGAACGCTGGCATCATGCACACTTCATTGGGCAGATGTGTAGGTTACTGGAGGCTCATGGTCTTGTTCAGTGGCTGAGTCGGTTATAAACTTGGAACATCACATCTGTGTACAAGTGAAGATGATGGCAGCTATCTTGTTTTATTGAACGGCATTGAATCTTTCTGTTAACATCAGATGCATTTTTTTTCAATTTGTCCTTTTGTTTTGATTATTCTGCATCAACTGTTCCCATGATAACCTAGTACTAACAGAGTACTTTATGTGTAATCTTACAATACTGCATACAAAGTCAAATGTGTAAACATCATCCATGTGCTTTGAAAGTGATCTTTGTGCTCCTAATGCCAAAAGCTGAAATGCATATGCTGAATGTGTGTAACATGCTGAACAGTTGCTCCACTATGCCGTCACACTCTGAACTGACTGAGAATTAGCGTCCGTCAGCTTTTCCTAAGATTAATGCTGTGCTATATAAACTTGTCAGTTGCTCCTTAGCGAAAATGTGACATTGTCAACGTGCATTGTTCCCAAAAGCACAATCTGTGGTGTTAAGCAGTAATTGGCAATTTAAAATATTTGGTAAATCTCAGCAAAAATAGGCCCATTTTCTAAAGAAGAACTACTTGTGTTTTTGGAGAAACCATCATATCATTGGAGACCTCTGCTGTAAAGTCTGCAGTACTGCAGCTGTCGTCTCCAGGATGTATTCTGCACTTTTCCTGAGGCATCCAGGTCACATGTTAAGCACTCTGACAACGATTTGTGCCCTGTAGTTAATGGGGCAGATTTCTCACTGAGCAGCTTTCAATTTGAAGAGCATACGAAATCTGCTTTGCAATTGGATGCTATGGGCAAGAAGGACCGTTTTCTTTGTCATTTGTGCAGTTGCTCCATTAACTGCAGGGCACAGATTGTAAGAGTGCTGGTCATGTGACCTGGAGGCTAGAAAACAAGGTTGGAATACACAGCCTGGACAGGACAAGCTGCAGTACTGGAGTCTTCACAGCAGAGGTCACTGATACTGCGATGGTTTTTTTTTTTTTTTTTTTTTTTTAAATACGTTAAATTCTGGTGAAAGCAATGAAGGTCCAATAGCATCTCTAAAGGGTTATTGTTTAAATATATAATTTACAAAAACTCAAGCCCCCCTTGCTGTGAAATAACCAATCATCATATACACGCCTCTTCCTGCTCCTGCTGTGTCCTGCACTGCGTTTCGGTCCTGTTCCTGCTGTTTGCTCGTTTGTTGAACTCTGTTATTGGCTGCAATGGCTGTGACGTCAGAAGGGACACCTGGAGGAGCAGGGACAGGTCATTATATGATTTATTACTTCATGGCAGAGGAGCTGGATTTTATGTAAATGTACATCTTAGAAAACCTCTAACTTATAGTATTACTGTCGATCTGTACATGTCATGTGTAGATGTTGTCAGGATGCTGTACCTCTTGTACCAGAAACCATCCATATACTTGCATCACTTTTAAGACCTTATGTACAATCATACTTGGGATGACATTTGCAAAGGTACCGAGTATTGCACTCATAATTGACATCTGTGGGTTTTAATTCCTATATAGACGTATAGGTTTTGTTTGTTTTTTTTCCCTTTTGCAATGAGTTGAAGAAGAAAAAAAACTGACCTGCTGAATCTCATGTCATATAACAAATTCTCTAGAAGTTTTGCTTCCATGGGTAAGAATGCCTTCATGGAAGGCATCACAGTGAATCACAGGTGTGGCCATTAATTTGGGCTGTAGCCACTGCATGTGCTCACCATAAGTGGTCCATGCAAATGGCTGTATGGGCCTTACATTCTGGTTCTTTCAGGATGTGTTTTAGTGGACAGAACCAGTGTGGTCAATGGAAAAATAAAGAGAATATCCCTTATGTTGGATATGTACATATTTAATCAAAGGAACCCTACTAAAATGCAGCTGTATATGTAAGGCTTGTGCAATTTAGCATATACATTATTTGCTTTGATTTAATGATGCGCAATGTGTCAATGTATTTATGTCAACAGCTGACTATCATGGCTTGTAATTAAACCCAGTGGTCATCAGCATAGCATCAAATGCTGCCTAAGATACAAGAAATGAATGATGCTGTGGATGGGAACACTGGATATCACTCTCAGAACCTTTCAATGTTCTTGAGTCGTCAGTGCAAAGCAAATCATGGAACTTTGTCAGTAAAGTAGCCTCGCTGCCCATAGTGAGTAACCAAGCACAGCTTTCATTTGGAGCATTCAGCAGCAGCTTAAAGGGAACTTGTGCCCTGCCTAAAATACCATAAACTAACGTGGTGGTAGGCGAGGTGACTGAGCCGGGTGCTTTATTTATTTTTTTTCTTTTAAACCCTCCCACGTCCTGGTGCCGCTGCTGAAGTCCGCATGCTGGATGGATAATCTATTTTCAGAGTTGTGTGTGCACGCTCTTCAATAGACTTGTACATGGATGCACGCATGGAACTCTGGAAAAAAATTAGTTTTATGTCTGGTGCGTGGCCTTCAGCAGTGGGATGCAGGTTAGTATAAAAAATACAGCACCTGGCTCACTGTCGTCTAACTGCACCATAAGTATTTTGGGCAGGTGACCAGTTCTCTTTAAGCAATGGAAGCTTAGCTGTGGGTCCTGTTTGCAGCGGGGCCAGCTTTGTTTCTGGATTTGCTCTTCTTACTGGGAACACTTATATTCTTGATTCCTATGAGAATCTCATATGCTCATGGTGCAGAAGGTCCTTATTATTTGACTTTTTTCCACACTTGAAAATGGCTTTCTTCCAGTGTAGGTGACCTAAGTATCTAGAGAAGGTTAGGTGTCCTGAGCACATCACTACATTGCCTAGGTCACTGGTCATCTTATTCTTTGAAGAGATAAAGAACTCTTGTACCATTTTGGGTTCACTGGTGCAGAATAATTGACAGGATATTGATCGTTTTGAACACTCCATTGTAAGAATTTTGTTTGGTGTTTAACATTCAATTTTCCCTCATTGTACAGCAGCAAATTGAGAGAAAAGAAGATGCTCTTCATGTGGCTGTTGAGAAATGGAACATTGATGGAGGAAAGTGTCTGTTTAGTACTTGCGCAATTTACTATTCTGACAGCCAAAAAAGAGAGAACCCAGAAACATATGCATATTGTGTATCTGCTTTTGTGATGCCAATTCCCGTGTTTTAAGTGAAAACGTGATGACTTCATTACTTTGTGCTGTGTACACAAGATTTCTGGAAAGTGAGGCGTTACCTTCTCCGGCTCACAACTTGTCATTCAAACCGTGCACACAGTTCAACTGGTTTTGTTTTCATTCTCAATAAATTGTTTCTTTTGAGGAAAATGTCTTTCTGACTGGAAGTGAATTGACAACAAACAGCTGACAGTTTTGGTTGAGGGGTACACAATTCCTGATTTCTTGAATTGTAGCAGACAAATTGATGTTTCCTCAGGAAGTAAAACATTGACATACTCCATTTTAAAGTATATTTTTTTTCTTTTTTTTTATATTTTAATTTGAAAACTTTGTGTTGTGCAAGTGGAGTAACCTCTAGCTCTGATTGCTGTATCTATTGAACGGATCACGGTGGCCGCTCGTTCTCCTTAGGAGGGATCCGTAATGCTCTACAAGAAGCAGAGAAGCTACTTCATTTCTCACTGTAACATGCTGCTGTTTTGGAGAATACAGTAAAGATTTTGATTTTGTTTGGATCATCAGCATTGATCCTAATTTTCGTTTTCATTTGAAATTTACTTTATATCATGTTTCGTTTTCAGCGGTCAAAACACAAACCTCCGTAGCAATTAAACCTGTAATAAAGCATTCCATGACAGTTGGAAGAACCATCTACTACTGGAATCTGACCTGTTTTGTGCATAGGTGGTGTTGGCTCTGCAGGAGAAGATTTTCTGTGCGTCACCAATAAGTAATCCTTTTAAATGGTCATTTTGAGGCCATTTGGGAAGGGTTCTGTGACACACCGGATATGCATTCATTCTGGTATTTAGCATGAGGAACCACTGTGTGTGCCTTATCGCACTCTGAGGTCAAGCATGAATTCTTTGGAGCCTTCCTTGAAATGAAATTTGCTACATCCTTCTGTATCATGTTTTGCACTTTGTAGCTCCCTGTTGGAAGTCAATTGCTGTTACAAAAGCATAGAATGTTACAGCAGGATATGAGAAGGCACACAGCACCTAGTGAAGAACAATGGAGTCTTCTGATCTTGGTCAGGATGCAGCATTGACAAAGGTGGTGACGTCGTGCATGCGTTGATCATTTGAGCTGTTACTGTTTCCATCTACCAACGGATGGGAAGAGAATAGGTGGTGGCTGCATCTACGTGAGCGGTCTGCTGCTAGGGGGCGTGTGGATGTCCACTGTCCTGCAGGTGGGTTCCCATACAAAGGTAAGGTAGTGAAAGATCCAACTTCAGATCCGTTTTCAACCTTTCACACAAATGATTTAAGTTTTCAATTCTTTCTCTATACATGTTTGTGTACGATTACTATTTTAGATAAGCTTCACAATTTTTTGGCAAATTTGGCATAGACTTCTGAATGTCTCAAATTATTAAATACTAACCGTTGCCTTGCCATACTATACAGTAGGGTTTACATCAAGCTTTTTAACATGGTGAGATGGATGTACTGTTGAAATTGCATAAACTCTGTGCTGATTTTCAGTTGGTGCCTTTATAACCTTTTATAATGGTTTTTTTTTTTTGTTCCACTTTTAATTTAATTTTCTTAATGAGGACAAGTTACATCATCTTGGACGACAAGGTGTAAATTTTTCAGTCACTTGCTGCCTTTAACAATTGTCATTGTTGAATCACTGGACCGTTTTATAGGTTACTACAGAAGCACTAGCTCAGTAGAAATAACGTTTTTAGAGGTGCCCCTTCACTACTCGTTAACCATTTTGCGACCGCCCATTGTAAATTTGCATTGCTGCTTGCTGAGCTCTTTGCAGCACTGACATAAATTTTAAATTTTGCACTCTGTGGTTTATTGGGTCCCCCATAGTGGGCGTAACACCCCAAAAACAGGCTGTTGATAACAGCCCGTGGTTCAGGTTCCATTGATGTTATTAGAGTGGCAGCCACTTGTAGAGCTGGCTAGGAAAGTTTGCTGTAGTTACAAACTTTCCAGGCATTTCAGTGCTGTAACAACCCTTTTTCCTGTCAGTGTGAAATGTGAGCAGAGAGAAGCTTAAAAGGATTGTGAAACCTCACACAGTAACCCATCTTACTGCAATCACCTGTACTGTTCAGCTAGTATAGGTGATTGGGTAGTGTAAGGTTCATTTTTAATTTATCCAGAAGTAAATGTACAAGGGTATGTAGTGAATTTTGGTGCTGTACACCCCAAAACCTGTCAAAATCCAAACCATTATTGTGGATTTTGACAGTTTTTGAGGCATATTCACAGCTGACTTCACTTTTCAAATGAAGGGGTGAAGTCTGTTGTGGATCCACATCAAAATCTGTGTCAAAATCCACACCAATGGTGTTATGTGGAATTTGATGTAGCTCTTCCATTGTTGAAAATCCTTAGGAACTCTGCTGTGTGTGAACGTAACCTTATAGAGTCATAGAATGGTAGTATTGGAAGGGACCTCCAGGGTCATCTGGTCCATCCCCCTGCTCAGTGCAGGATCACTAAATCATCCCAGACAGATATTTGTCCATCCTTTGTTTGAACACTTCTATTGGAGTAGAACTCGCCACCTCCAGTATTAACATGTTCCACTCATTGATCACCCTCACTGTCAAAGTTTTTTCTAATATCTAATTTGTCTCCTCCCTTTTAGTTTCCTCCCATTGCTTCTAGTTTTTTCTTATGCAAATGAGAATAGGGCTGATCCCTCTGCACTGTGACAGCCCTTCAGAGATTTGTAGACAGCTATTAAGTCTCCTCTCAGCCTTCTTTTCTGCAAGCTAAACATTCCCTGATCCTTTAACCTTTCTTCATAGGACATGATTTGCAGACCGCTCACCATCCTGGTGACTCTTCTCTGAACTTGCTTCAGTTTGTCTGTCTTTTTTTTAAAGTGGGGTGCCCAGAACTGGACACAGTATTCCAGATAAGGTCTGACTAAGGAAGAGTAGAGGGGGATAATTACCTCACGTGATCTAGACTCTATGCTTCTCTTAATACATCCCAGAATTGTGTTTGCCTTTTTGGCTGCTGCATCACACTGTTGACTCATGTTCAGTCTGTGATCTATTAGTATACCCAAGTCTTTTTCACGTGTGCTGCTGCTTAGCTCAATTCCTCTTATTCTGTATGTGCTTTTTTCATTTTTCTTGCCCAGACGTAGGACTTTGCATTTCTCCTTGTGATTCAAGCTTTTCTAGATCTTTTTGAATACTCTCCCTCTCTTCCCTAGTGTTAGCTATCCCTCCTAGCTTTGTGTCATCAGCAAATTTGATCAGTTTCCCATCACTTCCCTCCTCCAGATCATTTATAAAAATGTTGAACAACACTAGGCCGAGGACAGAGCCTTGTGGTACCCAACTTGATACATTCTTCCACTTGCATGTGCAGCCATTTATGACCCCTCTTTGAGTACGATCACTCAGCCAGTTCTGAATCCACCTAACAGTTGCCTTGTGGATCCCATATTTGGTCATTTTTTTTCAATAAGTATGTATGAGATACTTTGTCAAATGCTTTATACCTCACATTTATAATATCAATTTGCTGCTTAAATTAATGTAATTATCAGTTCAATTTATATAAATTAGATATAAATTTAAGTTTTAAAATGTTGAAATAATTCTAATTTTTCAGAAATAGGCAAAGCTTTTCAAATATGCTTTTAAAACAAACACCACTGCCTGATGAGAATTAGTACAGTATGTATGTATTTGACTTACTGCAGTTGAAGATATGAAACAATTTAAAAATTTTCCTTAATCTAGCAATTTTTAAATATATGAAATTCATATCTATCTACTTTTACTACCTAAATAACATCTAATATGGGATGAAAAAAAACTCTGTAAGGGCTCATGTCCACGGGCAAAATAAGAATTAAAATCCGCAGCGGATTTTAACTCTTCTTCTGCCCGCGGATCCGCATCCCATAGGGATGCATTGACCACCCGCGGGGTAGATAAATACCCGCGGATCGTCAATAAAAGGGATTTAAAAAAAAAAATGGAGCATGAAAAAATCCGGACCATGCTCCATTTTCATGCGGGTCTCCCGCGGGGACGGCTCCCGCGGGCTTCTATTGAAGCCTATGGAAGCCGTCCGGATCCGTGGGAGACAAAAATCAGAGTTTACTCACACGCTCCGGTTCTTCTCTTCTCCGCGGCGCCATCTTCTCTCAGTCGCGGCCGGATCATTTTGCTTCGGGCCGGCGCATACGCGGGGCACATCACCGACGTCATCATGCGCATCCGCCGGGCCGAAGAAAGAAGATCCGGCTGCGACGCACAGAAGATGACGCCGCATCGAAGAGAAGAAACGGAGCGGATGGGAGGTGAGTTTATTCAGATTTATTGTTATTTTCAGCGCTCATGTCCGTGGGGCAGGAGGGACCCGCTGCAGATTCTCCATGGAGAATCTGCAGCGGATCTGATTTTCCCCGTGGACATGAGGCCTAAAGGTTTTACACATTCAAGTAATCCTGACATTATCTGTTAGTGACACATCCATATTTTCAAAATTGGGCCAGGTCATTAAGGCTTGGTCCTGAAGGGGTTAAAAAAAACCCTCATCTTTTAACTCCTTAAGAATCATGCTGTTTTGTACCGAAAGGACCAGACCCTCTTTAGGGCTTTTACCCATGTGGTAGTTTTACTGCTCTATTTATTTATTTTTTCCTTCAGCTACCAAAATTTATAATTTTTTTTTTTTCTTCACTGCCTTTTTTTCTCATTTTTTTTTTTAAGGACATAAACAGCTTAAAACAAGCATTTTTAACAATTATAGTGTTTTTGTTTGTTTTTTTTAAATTAAATTTACGCTAAAATAAAGCAAGGGAATTGGTTCCTCATTTTGTTTTTGATGTATTTATATTTAATATGTATAGTTCTTGCGCAAAGGTTGACCTGTTTTGATTGGCGTCTGCTTTGGGTCATTTTTCTTTTGTGTATTTTTATTTTGTAATTTATTTTTTTTTTTTAACATTTTTGTACCTTTTTTTTTTTTACAGTCTATGACCCCAATGACTTCATTGCATTATTTTTTTTTTTTTAATTATTACACACTTTTCCACTGTAGCTGGGGCATCCATAAGGCCTCATGTCCACGGGCCTGCAAGGCTTGGATTCCACCCGGCCTGCAGACATGAGGACAGAAAATAAATTCTACTCACCTGTTCAGACGCGGCGGGATTCTCCTTCGTGCAGGCCCGATCTTTTTTTTTTCTTCTGCACTGTGGATGTGCTTGGGACGCCGGCGTTTTTATTTTAACTCCTGCTGACCCGGATGCAGTGACAGCTGTGTCTGTATCACGGATCCGAACGGCTTCAATGGGAGCTGTCTGTGCGGGAAAACTGCACAAAAAAATGGAGCATAGTGCGGTTGGTTTCCGGCATGTGCGATCCGCGTGTCTGGGAATATTACCTCCACAGTTATTTAATTACCTGTGGGTTCTCAATGATTACCTATTGGCTCGAATCGCACGCGCAGTTTTTAAAATTGTATTTTTGCCATGGCCATGAGGCCTAAGAGCCCCTGTAACACGAAAAACATCCCCCTCTAGTGACAATAGTTATTGGCAAAGATGATCTGGCGCTGCTCGGACCCAGCAGCGATGGTGGGGTGGTGGGGGCTGGCGATCACGTGTTGGGTCGTCTATTGGAAGAAACACTTCCACTTCTTGGTATACAACGCACATTGATTACAGGAGCAGAGGTTTTAATCCCGCACCATATTTTTTGCTCTCGGTGGGGATTGAAGCCCAGGAGTAAGTGCTTGGTCTTTACGTTAAGAAGGAATAAAAGTGACTGTCACTGAATCCCATTGAATTTGTTGGCATTTTCTATCAAAAAGTTTTCTGTTAGTTTTACAAAAGAGCTCGCATGCAGGACGAGCTCGCTGAAAACTCCAGCGGTTGTTTACTGTTGTGACAAAATAGCAAATGACCGTGCCATGTACGACCATAAGGACCTGCGGGTACTCTGTCAGCTGCTGTAGAATAAATTAGGCACAGGAATACTGGGTTTCCCTGAAAATAAGCCCTAGCATGATTTTTCAGGATTTATGAGAGTGCTTGAAATATAAGCCCTAGTTCATAAAGTCAATTTAAATAGTGCCCAGACAGCTCTACATGTAAATCAATTAGCAACAGAATGCAGTAGGACAGATAGACCCTTCACCAGGAAAAGCAGACCCCCCCCCCAAAAAAAAAAAAGAATCCCACTCAAAAGACTCCACGAGCCCCAAAACAATAAAAATTGGCAAGGGCCGGGCTCTCGCACAGATCAGGTGGTACCGCTTGCGTCACTCTGAAGCTCGTGGCTGCTTGCAGTCACCACTACACTTGGCTGCCATGAAATGCGGAAGAGAGCAGCTGGAACGTCAAGGGGACCTGACGGCACGCGACCCGCCTGTTACAGTAGTGACGCCAGCAGGACTACCTGGTCTATGTGCAAGAGCCTGGCACTTGAAAACCCTTATTGTTTTGGGTCTCGTGGGATCTTTTCAGGGTTTGAATAGTTATATAGATCTGGAATGTGATGACCGGACTATTGGAACAAATGGGTTTTTGTTCAAGAATAAATGTAGATTGTTCATGGAAAAACAAGACAACCCCTGAAATGCTGGAACGCATCTATGGGAGCAAAAATCAATAGAAGACCCTGTGGGGTGTTTTTCGGGTAAATGGGGATATTTAATACAGTCTGTAATAATGCGCCAGGATTTCTAACGTTTTACAGATTCTCAGTACAGATCTGTGATATGTTCTTGAAGTGTAAAAACTTAAATTACAATTTTTCTCTGCAGATCTGGTTTTACTAGTAGGCCAGAAATGTGTCTGCCTAATCCTGCCAAGTTCTGTTAGTCATCTAATTTCTAGAGGTACCTTTTTCAGGCAGGTTATGGAAAGACGTTCCATGGAAATTGATGACTGTTACCTTAGAGTATGTACGGAAATCTGTACAGATCTCGCTGCGCCATAGGTGAATAATGCAAGAAATTTAATGGTGCTTTGTAAAACTCCATTCACATGCATTGTCCAGGGGGTGGCATCTAGACTGAAAAGCTGCAGCAATTATCCCAAATCAACAAGGTCTTATTTCATTTTGGCAAAAAAAAAGTCACACTGCCCAAGTCCGTATGTGTGTGATACGCAGGCGTGCGCAGTGCCATATGCAGTCTCTGCTGGCAAAGTGTGTGATTAGCAAATGGGTAAAACGCTGTAGGGAGACTCGCAGCTCTTTATGCGTATGGCCGTGGACAAGAGCCCCCTGAGAACATCAAGCATGCCTTGTGTAATTGTGGCTTTACAGTCTAGAGACCTGCAGCTGTCCTCTCTGGTGGCGGTGTGATGTCATGTGACCAGCATGCTGTGGCGCTGTAGACACAACATCCATGAAGTACCATGACATGATTGGTCCAATGCCCACGGATGGATTTTTGCTGCGGAATTTGCAGCAATATCCGTCCTAGACATGCTATATTAAGATTCTTCATTGCCCACGAGTGGAAATCAACTTATTTTTTTCGCTCCCGGTAGAGCATGCGGTCAGTCTCCATTTGGTGTGGAATATCACACAGATGGCTCCCATTACAGCCAATGGAAGCCATACGTCATGCACTGTGGCTGATCCTGACAGGTGAGAGTATATGGGTCTCTTGGGGTCACGGGGGGGTGGGGGTGGACTCGGCTGTTGGCATGAGGCCATACTATGGTCACTTGGTAGTCGCATCACTACACCTCATCTAAGTTAAATAAGCCTACCTACTTTTTCTTGCACCAGCATAAACTGCTAAACTGCGCCATACACTGCCCAACCAAGAGCGATAGAGAGACAAAGAGAGAGAGACAGCGATAGAGAGAGAGCAATAGAGACAGAGGGAGAGAAAGAGCGATAGCAAGAGAAAGTGGTAGATAGTGAGACAGACGGAAAGTAAAAGAGAGAGCCGTAGACGGAAACACAGAGCGGAGAGAGATGGAGAAATTGATATAGCGATACACAGAAATAGAAAGACAGATGGAGAGACCCAGAGAAAGCAATAATCAGAACAGACCGAAAGAGACATTTGTGATACTGAGAGAGGCAGACAGAGAGACCTCTAGGCTTTTTTTATATTAGATATCTGCTCCAAATGCAAAGTGACCCTCTAAATAATCCCCTAACCAAGCAGATCTAGAAGCTCATAACCGCCACCTTTGAAACCTCTTATGTTTGCGGTGGTAGAGGTAGGTAGGCAGGTAGGTTGTTTCTTTAAAAATAAACCCAATGTGAAATATCTATATTTTTTTTCCTGCGGCTGGCTTCACACAGATGTATTTGTGCATGAAATCTTTATGCACGCAATAAGAAACTAGAACGCATTGGTATCAAAGGGTTAATTAAGCAGTGCCTATTTTGCATATATAATTGCGTTGTGTAACAGCACACTTTATTTGCCTTCCCCCTTTTTTTTTGGCTGGGTAAAAAGCACATCTGTCTCTAATGAATTTTGCCATTTTAATGGTGGGGGGCATCGGTACGCATCTTGCTGCGGGTGCAAATACACAACTTTCATTCTGCAAAAACACACAAATACACTTAAGTTTGTTTGAAGCTGGACTATAAGTAAAGATGCTTTTTGAAATATACATGAATATTGGAAAATCTCCTTTAGCACAAATTGACAAAAATAGGCAATTCCTGAATTCCCCAAAGAAACCCACTTGTATTTTTGTTTGGCACAACCTTGGTGTTGTTCATGTATTGGCTGCTATGGGCGTACGCTTCGCAGGTGTAATATAGTCTAAACCTTTTTGAACCTACTTCTAAGCAAGTCTTCCTTGCCTGGGATTGTATTGTTATTTTTTCCTTAGGCCAGGCTCACACGAATGTAAGATCACTGCGTATTACGCGTGCTCTATGCCGTAATTCACAGGCCATGAAATACATTTCCTTATGCAGTTCGACTCCCATTTGCGAGTGCAAAAAAAGAACTCTGCATATGCTATCTTCCTCCGTATTACACGCAGGAGAGCCCATTGTTCTTTATGGGTGTGTGATCGATGACATCCATACGCAACTACATTAATTTAAAGAAAAAGAAAAACTGCATGACGGCGTGTGCAAGATACTGTCATTCGCAGTACAATATGGCCGCCATACACACTATAGGCTGGCTCCAGAGCAGTAAAACCCTGTGACTCAAAAGGCCCTTTTAGAAGGAACGATTATTGTTCAAACTAGTCTAAACACAGCCAACCCCCAAACGGACAGTCATCGGTCATTTTACGCAAGCCTAAAATCCATTGTTGGCTCGTTCACTAATTGTTCAGTCCTTCCTCCACACACAGCAAATGTGAACGACTGAACGATTTAGAACGGGCCAACGATGTACCTGCCGGTATAAACGGGTGCCACAAGCGAACCCTGACATTCGTTCCAACGGAAAACCGGCCTGTCTAAATATCCCCTTATAGACTACATGCTGATCTGATTGGCCGGCACTGGTTAATCAAAGCAGGTGATGTGTCTTACACTCATGATGTATACTAATACACAGTGTATCAAGTAGTCAGAGAAGCGGAGCGGACATCTTTGTTTCTCCAGACCTGGAGGGTCACTTTAGTGGAAGCAAAATGAGGAAGAAAATAGGTGCTATAACCACTCTTCAGAATTGTTGCAATTGCCCCAGTAATACTAATATATGAAATGCCCTAGTTTCGAGTTGGCTTTAGCGTGTGTGTATGTATGTATGTATGTATGTATGTATATATATATATAATATAATATTTTTGTCCCTGCAAAAGGCTTTTTACTATTGCATTATGTTTCCCATGTAACTGGAGCTGCCCTCGTGGACCCTGTTACTATCAGGGCGGCACTGGTCTGGGCGCTCTCCATTGTTCAAACAGGCTTAGGGCTTATTTACACAAGTGAATATCGCATGGCCGATATACACTTCCATCTGAGCAGTCCCCCACTTTCCTCCCTCCTCACCGGCTCTCTGCTTCTCTCCTCCAAGCGGTTTGCAATGGGGGTGTTGCTAAGCTCCCGCCACTTCTCTATAGCTAGCAATGGGAGTGGGCGCTTAGCTCTGCTCCATCCAATTGCAAATGCCGGAGAGGAGCAGAGAGCCAGTGAGGGGGGAGGGCAATGGAGAACTGCTGAGATGGAAGCGTATGGCCGCCTGCAGACGGCCAGGTCGGATCCCGCTGCGAGAATTCTCACAGTGGGATGCAGACCCGTGCCGCTGCAAAGGCCTGCGGCTCAACCGCTCCCAGCGTCTTCTGTTTTCTGCTATGCGCCGGCCAGCCAGCACATACACAGAGTGGAGCCGGCCCGTCGGCGCATGTGCAGAGTGAGGCCGGCTTATAACCACTGACCTTTCTGTGTGTGCCTCTGCGAGCCCCGCACAGAAATAGAGCATGCTGCGGAGTGTATTTTCACGCGGACAAATCGCGGCCATCTGCATAGGATTGCGTTTTGTAATGCAATCCTATGCAGGCGGGCACAGGCGGAAATTCTGCGGGAAATTTCCGCCTGCGTGCAGGGGGCCTATATCGGACGGCCATGAAAGCGGCAGCCGATATACGCTCATGTAAATAAGCCCAGAGACTGTAAAATATTACTTTCTGCCTCCCCTTGTAGGTGTCTGCCCCCAGGTTCACACACAGATTAAACTTTCTGCCCCAAAGCCACACACAACTTCATGGATTTTTTTTAGATTTTACATTGCAATTAATGAAATTTGTTGTGAAAAGTTGTTGCTTTTCTCCAGAAGCACAGTGGATACGTCTACAGTTGGGCCCAATGTTCACTCTTGGATTCCAGTGCTGAAACCCGCAGCAAAATCCAGCTGTGCCCGCGGACATGGGGAGGGAGAAAGGTTTTCTTACCTCTCCGGCAACCGGCGCAGATCTCCTCTCTGCCAGCCGGATCTTCTTTCTTTAGCACAGCGGATGCATGCGCAGTGTATTTTTTATTTTTTTTTGAGTATCTTTTTCACAGATCTGTGGCATAGCCACAATGACCGCTATGGCTGTACCGCGGATAGGATGGCCTCCATTGACTTCCATGGAAGCTATCCCGCAAGACCTGCAGACGAAATGGAGCATACGGCTCCATTTTTTTTTCCCCCGCGCATTTAATCCGCAATTCGGGGGGGGGGAAAAATGACATCCGCATGCTTTTTACTGTCCTGCAGACGTACGCTAATGCATCTCTATGGGCGGCTTGATTTGCGGATCTCCCAAATCAAATCCGCCCGTGGACATTTGGCCTTAGTGAATGGGGTTTATTAGCCTGCTATTCACTGACATAGGACTGTACTTTGTTGTGGAATATCTGCCTGCATTCTGCAACAGCTCCTCTGTGTGAGCGTGCCCATATGCAATGGGTCTGGTGGCACGCAGCTCCCTGACGTGAAGTGAAATGCAAAAATTGTGCCATGTTTTTGGAATGAGGGAGGAGGGATTTTTTTTTTTTTTTTTTGCGTATGTATTGCAAAAAAAATGACATGATGGCTTCATTTTGTGGGTCAGTACAATTGCAATACCACATTTATATAGTTGTACTACTTAAACAAAAAAGGTTTTTTTGTTTTTTTTTGTGTTTGTTTTTTGCCACCTTCTGACCATCATTAGGCCTCATGCCCACTTGCACAGACAGATTTCCGCTGCCAAATCCCACAGTGAAATCTGTGTGTGCCTGCGGCCATGGAGAGGGACAATACATTATACTTACCTCTCTGGACGCTGCGGGGCTCTCCTCTGTGCAGGCCTGATCTTCCTTCTTCCGAACTCCTGCTCTCTGCATGGAACAGCTGCGGCTGTGTCGCGGATACGGACGACTTCCATAGGCTTCAATGGGAGCCATCCGCAGCAAAATGGAGCATGCTGTGATTTCTTCCTGTGCATGCGACCCGCACACTGGGAAGAAATCCCATCCGCATGCTTTTAGCTGCCCTAGAGATGCTAATGCATCCCTATGGGCAGCAAGACGCATGGCTCTCCTGTGCGGGGGCCACGCGGGTTTATAAATATAATCTGCACGTGGACATTGGGCCTTACTTCAATCGTTTGTTGCTGCAGCTGTATGGAGGCTGGTTTGTTTGCAGGAAGATCTCTGGTTTCTGTTGGTTCTATATTTGGGTATAAACAACTGGAGTCATTTTACTACGTTTTTTCTTTGAGGAAAACAAATAGCGCAAATCTGGCATTTTATTTATTTCATTCTTTGTGTGTATATGTAATAGATTTTAATATATCTGACTCTTATAGACGCAGCAATACCCTATATGTTTTAAACTTATATATATATTATGCAAAAGTATTTTTAAACTTTTCCGATTTACTATTCACTAGAGCGTAAATACGCAGTGTATCACACGGTGCATGGAGGCAATGAAAGATGAAAGTATTCGATTTTTTTCATTGATTAATTCATACTAGTGGATACACATTGTGTATAATACACACATGAAAGAACGTGGCTTGTTCTATTTTACTGCGTATTCCCTGCGTACAGCCCTGTTCTCTATGGGCTGCGTATGAAACGCTGTACATACTCAACTTATTGAACACGTTTTATGCACACAGCCGTGTAAAGGAGTCCTAAAATGAAACTTTCACGTCTTTTTTTAGTACCATGAGGCACTTGAATGTGCGATTGTTTGATCACTTACGTAGTATACTGCAATACTGTAGCACAGTCTAGTTGTGTCATTGTACTAAGACCGGCCGAACCTTTTCCTACTCAGTAAAGATAGAAGTACTATCACACAGCAAGTGTCAGGGGACAGATAGTTAAAGGTTAGTAGGCAGATATTCATGGCAGCGCTGAGGACTTCACAACAGCATCTGCTGACTCGTAAGGGGGAAGGTGATGGGACCATTTAAATGCCACTGCCAGAATTGACAGCATTTATGTGGTTAACAGCTGCAATGGGAGTGACGCGGTGGCAGCTGTCAGGCACCGCCACCCATTGTTTATAAAGCTGGTTTGGCATCCAAGCCAGCGTCATTCAAATTCTGTGCACATTCAATGAATGTCAGCTGTTGTCAAGGGGTTAATGACCAGACTAGAAAGGGGCATTGGTGGTAGTTTTAGGCTGGGTTCACACAGGGCGGATTTGCCGCGGAAATTCCGCACGGAATTTTGCCGTGGAAAATCCGCCTGCGGCCGCTAATCTCACGATTAGCCAGCCATGTGGACGAGATTTCTCAGAAATCTCGTCCACACGGGACGGCCAATCCGCTGTGGTAAGTCGGGCTTTCAAATATGCTGCATGTCTATTTATCTTTTCTTTCCGCTGCGGCCGTGCTCTCCTCTATGGGAGCGCCAGCCGCAGTGGAAGAGCGAGCGGCCAGGCTGCTTCAAAGCCGCCGCAGGTTTTTCCGCGGCGGTTCTCCTGGCGGAAATCTCACGGTTTTTGCTGCGGCCAAACCGCGAGATTTCCGACGGGAATCCGCCCTGTGTGAACCCAGCCTTAGGGGTTCATTTGCAATCTATATAATTAGGCTGTATTAACAGCAATTGCTATTTATCAGAGAATCTTTAGGCTCTTTATTACTCTTTTATTTTATTTTTTTTTTCTATTCCAAAATGGTTCAGAAGCTGCAGTGTGAAGCATGGGGATGAGAGCTAGAGCTGCAGTACTCCCATTAACCACTTGGGTACGTATATGACTACACACAAGGCAAGGTTTATTACTATCCCCACCTTCTGCTTGGTGTTCGGGAGGCGGCTGTCCTAAAGATCACGTGAACGCCAGCTGATTGGCAGACTAGGTTCAGTTGTAGTCAGAAAATAAAATGGTCCTTAACCCCTTAAGGACATGGCCTATTTTGGACTTAAAGGGGTTGTCTCGCGAAAGCAAGTGGGGGTAAGCACTTCTGTATGGCCATATTAATGCACTTTGTAATATACATCGTGCATTAAATATGAGCCATACAGAAGTTATTCACTTACCTTCCCTGTGCTGGCGTCCCCGTCTCCATGGCTCCGTCTAACTTCAGCGTATAATCGCCCGATTAGACGCGCTTGCGCAGAAGGGTCTTCTGCCTTCGGGTCTGTCCGGCAGCAGCGGCGTTCTGGCTCCGCCCCTTCTACGCGTCATCGCGTAGCTCTGCCCCATCACGTGTGCCGATTCCAGCCAATCAGGAGGCTGGGATCGGCACACGTGACGGGGCGGAGCTACGCGATGACGCGTAGAAGGGGCGGAGCCAGAACGCCGCTGCTGCCGGACAGACCCGAAGGCAGAAGACCCTTCTGCGCAAGCGCGTCTAATCGGGCGATTATACGCTGAAGTTAGACGGAGCCATGGAGACGGGGATGCCAGCGCAGGGAAGGTAAGTGAATAACTTCTGTATGGCTCATATTTAATGCACGATGTATATTACAAAGTGCATTAATATGGCCATACAGAAGTGCTTAACCCCACTTGCTTTCGCGAGACAACCCCTTTAAGGACGCAATAATTTTTGGCGGATTTTCTTCTCCATTTTTCAAAAGTCCTAACTTTTTTACTCTTCCGTCGACGCGGCCGCATAAGGCTTGTTTTTGCGTGGCGAACTGTAGTTTTTATCGGTGCCATTTTTGGGTACATAGACTATATTGTAAAACTTTTATAATTTTTTTTTTTTTATGATAGCAGGCAGAGAAACGCATCAATTCTGCAATAGATTTTTTTTTTATTTTTTTTACAGCGTTTATCATGCAGCATAAATAAAACAATCCATTTTTTCTGCGGGTCGGTACGGTTACAACGATACCAAAATTCTTACTTTTTTTTTTTTTTAGGTTTTTCCACTTTTCTGCAGTAAAAACTTTTTTTAGAAATTTTTTTTTTTCTAAATTGCTGCATTCAAAGTCCTGTAACTTTTTTATTTTTTTTATGTACGGGCTTATTTGTTGTTGACAAGCTGTTGTTTTTATTGGTACCATTTTGGGGTACATACGGCTTTTTTGATCACTTTTATTGCGTTTTTAGGGAGGCAAAATGCTAAAAATTACCATTTTGCCTCAGTTTTTTAGTGTTTTTTTTTTTAACGCTTTTTTCCGTACACAGTCAAAAGCATGTGCAGCTAATTGTATGCGGACGCGACAATACCAAATACGTGGGGTTTTAGTTATTTTTTTTTTATGCCAATATGAGGAAAAAAAGGGTTTTATTTTTTTTATTTTTTATTTTTTTACATTTTTCTTTTTTTATTCATTTTTATTTTAATTTTTTTTACACAATTTGTGTCCCTCTGGGGCACTTAGAGTACAGCACTAATGATCGCTGTGATAAGGCATGCCTTACCGCTTATACAGCGATCACAGGCTATGGCAATACAGGTTGCCATGGCAACCAGCTGGGCTCTCTGCGATTATATCGCGAGAGCCGGTGACGTCACAGAGGGAGCGAGCTCCCTCTGTGAACTCCTCCCATGCCGCGATCTACATAGATCGTGGCAGGGAAGGGGTTAATAGTGGGGGCTGTTGCAGCGGGAGGCCGGCTATGACTGACAGTTGGCTCCCGCTGCGGGATAGTGCGAGATCATAAGTGATCTCACGCTATCCCCAGGACGTAAGTTTATGCCCTGTTGCGGAAAGTACCCCGCTGCCAGGACGTAAACTTACGCCCTGGAGTGGGAAGGGGTTAACCCTTTGCAATCCAATTTTGGATTCAGGGTTTCCTAGGGGGTTTTCTCTTTCTGCCATTATATAATGGTGCTATCTGCTGGCTAGAGCCAGTACTGCGGTATTGGACATGCTGGAGAGGCCCCCTAACAACAGTGCAGACAGTAATATACAGTAAGAATTCCCTGCCGGACGTCTTCGGAAACTGTACAGCCTTCAATCAGAATGTCTTTAGACGTCAGACAGTGGATTGGAAAGGGTTATGGTCTCCTGAGAGGAGGGGCATAACTTATATGCAAAATAATTACAAGCTATAGCCCCGCCCACTTGCATAACTATAGGGGAGGTGGTAGCATCCAGGAGCCTTAGAGGGAACATAAGGCCTCTCTTCTCCATATGAGGGGCCCGGTACTATGGATAAAGCATTATAGTTGGGGGCCCTGTTACAGGTTTTGCATTGGGGCCCAGGAGCTTCAAGTTACGGCTCTGCGTTAAGGGGTTTAGAGAAGTTGGGGGGCCCCAAGATAAACATTTGCACCCTGGCCCATGAGCCTTTAGCTACACCCCAATTACACAAGTGTGTCAGGGGCCTAAGATTGGGGTAGGATCATGGCCTCTGTAACCCCCCAGAAGGTGCATGTGAGTGAACAGCTCCGTCCGACTCTCAGGAGGATTGCAGCCGCTCTGGTACACAACAGGATTGTTTCTAGGTCATTACTGCAAAGCTTTGGTTTTAGGGTTGGGTGTTTGGTGTAGGGCTCACTCAGATGGGCGGATGTCACCCGCATATTACACGCATGTAATATGCAGTGCTAAAAGCCCATTGAATCGATTTTTCGAGCGTGACAATCGCCTGTGTGAGTGAGCCCTTGGGGTTTGTGCAGCACAAATGATGGGCTTTGGAAATCCTATGAACACAATACAGAACTTCAAGTGTTCTTGCACATGGATAGAGAAAAATTCTCCTTTTGGAAAGCATATGGTGATATCCACAGAGATCACCTGTAACTGGAGGATAGTGTGGTGAGATCTGCAGTGAAGGGGAGATGATATTTTGCTGACTGCAGCGGGTTATCTTTGTTTAGGTGGCTGGGAGCATTTATTTTGTTACTAAGTATTAACGGCCCTTCCCCTCATTTATCTTCTGGAAGTAGACACCAGGCACCTTCATACACACAGGCCCTTTTGTGCAATCTTGCATCAGTGACCTACTTAAACAATTACATTAAAATTGATATTTTTGCAAAACATGTGACCCTGACACTGTATATATCTGCACAAAATCATCAGGACTGGATGGACTAAAAATCTGATCTTTTAGGGCTTATTCAGACAGGCGTATGAATAAGGTCGGGTTTTCATGTCCGGCCGATATACGCTGCCCCTCTCTGCAAGGGGAGGAGGCGGGACAGGAGCTAGTGCACTGAGCTCCCGCCCCCTCTCTGCCCCCTTGCCACTGTTTGCAATGGGAGGGTGGGACAGGGGTGGAGCTAAGTTCCACCCCATCCCCTCTCATTGCAAACAGTGGCAAGGGGGCAGGAGCTCTTGGCCTGTCCCGCCTCCTTCTCTTGCACACAGGGGCAGCGTACATCGGCTGGGTGTGAAAACCCGATCACTTTACCCCCGTCTGAATAAGCCCTCAAGCTGAAAATTTAAAAAGGTAGGCTAAAAAAATCCCCTAAAATTTGCAAGCCGAAATCAACAATTTTTGTCTTGCAAATTGGGGATTCTATGATCCATGTAAAGTCTAAACTGAATCAATAATTACAATTCCTTAAAGTAAAGATTAAACTAATCTTAGGCGTCAACTAACGATTCTTTCCTTGAGAATCAGACTTTTATGGTAAAAATCGGGAAGGACGGTGTGAAATGTATAAACTCTTATTAGCCGTTGGTGTGATCTGACAGCAGGAACTTGATGCTAGTAAGCACCTGGGGCATGGAGTCAGATGGGCTAATTAGCCACAGAAGGGCGATTACATGAGCAAGTGTTCTTATGTGACAACCAGAGGGCAAGGATGTTCTCTGATAAGTGGGGTTGATATTAGCACCACTCCTGTCCACTGGTTCTGTGAGGTATGGCAGCTCGGTGCGGATCACATCATTGGAAGCCCAGGGACCGGTGTGGTGCGGTCTTTGAAAGAAAGCAACCACAATTATCCAAATCTGGATCAACCATTTAAAAACTAATTTCTTTGCTTTAGGGCTTATTCAGACAGGCGTAGATCGGTCGGGTTTTCACACCGACCGATATACACTGTCCCTCTCTGCAAGGGGAGGAGGCGGGGCTGGCCAGGATCTAGTGCACTGAGCTCTCGCCCTCTCTACCCCCCCTCACCACTGTTTGAAATGGGAGGGGGCGGGATGGGCAGAACTTAGCTCTGCCCCTGTCCCGCCCTCCCATTGCAAGCAGTGAAGAGGGGGCGGGAGCTCAGTGCACTAGCTCTTGGCCTGGCCTGCCTCCTCCCCTTGCAGAGAGGGACAGTGTATATCGGTCGGTGTGAAAACCCGACCGATCTACGCCTGTCTGAATAAGCCCTTAGAAGCAGATCAATGTTACAGCTCTAGTTGCTATCTAACCTGAACTATAGCCATTAGTGGTAAGGACCTATGAAGCAGGAGATTTAAAAAAAAATTTGCACTATGTCCGGCGCTTCAGGACGCATCCGCTGTACTGAAGAAAGAAGATCCGTCTGGCACTGAAGAGACCCGCGTTGGATCTGGACGGGTAAGAAAATGTATTTTTCTGTCCATGTACGCGGGCCGGCTGGATGCCGCTGCGGGATTCTGCAGTAAATTAGTGTCAAAATCTTCTTGTATCTGTGGTGGAATTTTCTACCAAGTCTGAAAAGCCCCCTTCAGAGTAAGGCCCAATGTCCACTTGCACACACGGATTCCATCTTCAAGGTGAGACCACACACAGTGGCTCCGGGGAGTCTTTAGACCCTTTTTATTTATTTATTTATTTTTACATGTGTAGTAGTATTTTCCCACCCCAAATAAATAAGAGTCGGGAGCGTGCGGGGGCAGGGACATGGGATTGGAAAGAGTTAGGACTAATTTGCTGTCCATCTCCACTCTTACAGCCAGCATGATTTCCCTGCTTTACTTTTGTCTGAATCCCAGTCCTGACCAGTTCCAGTAATCATTTGTAAACAATCCGAAGGCAGAGGTTGGGACACATTTGGGACGCCACAGCACAAGACTCCTTACAATTACGATGACTTGGGGATTTTTTTAATGTTTGTGTAATTCTTACATCCACATTGACATTATTAATATACCGGGATGTACACACAGACTATTACCTAGACTGGATTCGATTTGACCCAATAACCAGCTATGAACATGCTTAGTTGTGTACAGATATCCAGCCTGAATGAAAAATAAATGTTTCTGTTTACCCGCAGGAAGCCGAAATCATGAAATGGAGAGAACTTGACACAAGAATCCCTTTTTAAAAGCAAGTCACCCTGGCAATCGGCTGATAATGGAACTGGCCACATATTCAGGGTATGTTTAGATGGGGTGGAAATGCTGCCTTAAATTCTGCAGTATTTCTGCATCCATATCAGTCAAATCCGTATAATTGGTTGGGATTTTTGACTCGAAATCAGCTGTGACTTCTGAGGATTTCTTCGGCTGTCAGCACTTCTTTCACCCAGCAGACTGTAGTGAGCGCAGCGCCGCTGGTCACTTCCGCATCACCTGACCAGATTTTGACTCTGTTTTGGATGCGGACATTCTGCATCATTTCTGCCCCATGTAAACATCCCCTTAAACTGCAGCAGTCAATGCAAGGGAAAGGTAAGGCAAGTCAACTAGACCAGAAGCCACTCTTTCATAGTGGAGGATCTTGAGCGGTGGACTCACCCTGTGAAGTCCTTGTACCCTAACAGGGTTTTATAATTGTAGAGTAATAATAAGGAAGCCCCTTCTTTGCAAATGCTGAACGTAACCTTTATATTTCAGAACATAAAAAAAATTCATTATGTGAGTCCCTGGATAGGTTCGTGGTTAGCTGATTTTTGTATTCTACTCTATGATCTACTGTACCTATATGTACACATGCAAGCTCTGAGCTCTGTGGACGTTGCATACTCCTTCTTTCCTGTGTGCCTGCCCCTCCGCCCTCTTATCCAGACATAACTTTATAAAAATACTGTTTTGTTGTTTTCTCGGGATATATAAGATTTTGAATGTAATACTGACCCATTTTGACTGTAGATGCCTTAACTGTGCCAAAGTATAGGTTTGAATGTGTAACCATCTAGTAGTAACTTATAAACCTGCACATAACCCTTTAACCTGACGCTACATGGAGAGCTGCGCTGCAAAAAGTCCCCATGTAGCCCCAGTTCTAAAGGGGATTTCTAGGAAAGGTCATCAATAGGTGATTGGCTAGGGTCCGCCACACAGGACCCTGGATGATCAGCTGATTGGTTGCCCGCTGTCATTGCCTAAATACACAGATCAGAGCAGAAGCCATTGCTCCAACCCATGTAGTGGCGAGCGATTGTAACTAAAGGCTGAAGTTTCATTGAAGTCAATGACAGCTGCAAACTCCAGCCACAATGAAGGTCTGAGCAACAGCGAGTGTCCAATCAGCTGATCGCACAAGGTCCCGAGCAGTGAACCCCAGCCAATCAACTATTGATCAAGTAGCCTGAGGATAAGTCATCAATAGAATTTTGCCTGGAAAACTCCTTTAAACTAAATGTGACTGCTGTTTGTTTCCTTTTAGAGGCTTGCACAAAATATCCCTCTACGGACAATTGATCTTTTAAATAAAGGCAAATGGAAACCAGCAATGGTAAGCCATGGACAACGGTGAGTAAATATTCTTATTTGGCATTTAAACTTTATCTTGTCAAAACGATGGCTTAGGCTGTGTTCACATATCATTTTTGCATTACAGGTGTCGAAATTGGCATTGAGAAGGAACCCCCAAATGTAACCACTGTCATTAGTCAAACAGACACCACTTTGAGGTTTCACAAGGGTTCCATTTGTTTCAGCTATATTTGGAGCATAGAATAGCATAGTCTATACAAGTGATGGCGAACCTTTTAGAGACCGAGTGCCCAAACTGCAACATGTAAACATACCCCAGCGGTAATAGTGACCACCACGGTGGCCCGAGCGGTAAAAGTGACCTCCCACAGCGGCCCCCAGTAGTAATAGTGATATCCCACAGTAGCCCCAGTAGTAATAGTGACATCCCACAGTGGCCCCCAGTAGCAATAGTGCCTCCCCCTGAGACCCATATACTTAACCCCCCTCCTGCTCGTGTGGAAGCACCGCTGCTCGATGCTGCCAGCTACAATGATCCCAGGTGCACACTTTACGTCAGCGTGCTGCCGCACGCCTTCCCCCCTGCTCTTGCAGACGTCAGGAGAGGGGGGGTGGAGGATCCCTACTGCACACTGGCGTCACAGTGTGTGCTGGGATCAGCGCCACTAGCAGCGCTGCTGAGGGAATAGCGGCAGGGGAGCTTCGGCCCCTGCCGGTATTTACTAACGTGAGCTGCCAACGGTGGGGGATGCCAGCAGGGAGAGCTCTGCGTGCCACCTCTGGCACATGTGTCATAGGTTCACCACCACTGGTCTATACTATACTCCAAATACAGTGGAAATTATAAACTGTCTTAATGTTGTTAAAGTAAGCCTAAACCTAGACAACCTCTTTTTAAATGGGTTTTTTTGAGTTAAAAAAGCATTGGTGGCCATAGGGGGAAAAGTCATATATTAAAAAACACCAATACTCACCTCCCTGCTGACTCAACACTCCCACGCTGCCCCTCCAGTGCTTTGTTTATGTGGTCTGCATCAGCCACCTGAGGTGTTGACCCACGTGACTCCTTCAGCCAATAGTAAGCCTGATAGGCTGGTAACTTGTAATAGAAGCCCACATAACAGGTGTATGGGACGTCACCAGACCAGAAGACCCGGTGACTTCACCTGTCAGATCCTGAAGTGACGCTCTGGCACCACAGTGAGTACATTTAATTTCATATAGTTTCGTGTACAGGAGGCCCAAAACTACATAAAAAATGAACTTGTACAACTTGTTTAAGGCTTTTTCAAATAGAGATTCCTAATAGAATAAAGGACAAGCTTAACCAAACTTTAATAGGATGTCCACTCACAATTAAATGGCTTAAATGTGTAAATAAGTCATAATAATGTGCTTTCTTTTTAAAGATCTAGGTACCTCGGAGCCTAAAATAACCCTTCTTGGCACCGTGGACTGAACTGTGTGTGTCTTTTTATCTTTGTCAAAATATTACAAAAAGTAATTAATTCAGTATAAAGCATTTGACTTAAATCTAAAATATGTGATTGTGTAATAATTAAACAACATTAATCAATTTAGAACATTAACAAATCACTCAGATCTGATTTATTAATGTCCGTACATGTTACACAGTCTGTCAGTGGGCATGTGTTGTGTAGGCTGAACGGCATAAATAGTAGGAGACTTTCAAATGCAGCTTTTAGATTTACCCCTAAAATAATATTCAAAGGAGCACTTGATGTGCCGCAGTGATTGACTTCTATCTTTCTTGTTCTCAGACTGCCTCTCTCCTTCTCAGGTCCTGCATTAGACCAAACAATGTCATCTCTTTCAGGGAGTAGTTTTATAACACGAAAACCCCCTTAAAGCCAACTAGCCCTCAAACATGAGATTTTTCAGAGTGGTCAGAAATTGAAGACCTCCTGTTAGACATCTGTTCCCTTCCTGGGACTTTTTTTTTTTTTTAATCATCTTGCAGAACCTCCTTTTGAACCACTAGGTAGTTCATCTTAAAAACCTTTCCTAAAAGCCTGTCACGTGGACATGTATGAGTTGTGCCTATACAAAACAAGCACAAAAAGAATACTTCTCTGATGTTCCTGGACCCGATATGCCACATGCCCTACTCTCTCCTCCGTGAAAACAAATGAGAATAGGTCGTGTAATGAGTTTTTATTGTATTTTCTTTTCCATATGGAACATCATTTTGCATAAACCGTGTTGTCCAATGTGAATATCAGGCCAACTTTTTAACAGTCCTTGTAAGAAGCCTAACTGTGTAATAATGTTTTTTTTTTTTTTTAAAACACACAATTGGTATCACCACGCCCATAACAACCCAAACTAAACAGTTATGTTAGGGTGGTTTCACATCTGTGTCGGAACCTCTGGTCGGTGGTGAAAATACCAGAATGCATGCAGCGCCTTTTCTTCTGTCCAAAAGCCGGCCACCTGAGCAGAAAGCAGGCAGACCCCATTATAAATGTGGTCAGCCCAGCGCTGCTCGGCTGCGAGATTCTCCCTTCCTACTTCCTGAATGGAGCAGGAAAGCGAATTTCCCAGTGCAAGTGTGACAGCATTCTTCTTCAGCCCGCATGGTGAACAACATGAGAATGAAAAAACAATGCCGGATTGCTGTTTTTGCTTATCCTGCTTAATGAAAGACCCCTCAATAAAAAGCACTAGTCATAGAAACTACAGAGTAGTACTAATATAAGCTGCAGCTCATCCTTCAAAAGATAATCTGTGACCGAGCTCCAAGAACTGGTAGCTTAAAAAATAAAGAGAAGCATCGCACTCACAAGTGCAATCCTGTTTTTTCTATTTCAACTATAGGACCAACATGCGATTTCTCTCACCACCACCCTCCCCTCCAACAGGTACGTTAACACTTGCCTGTGTGAATTTTATCTCTATTCACAACTTCAAGCTTTTTTAAGGCCCTTTCGCACTGAACAATTATCATTAGTAGTTGTTCAAAAACGCATCGCTCCCGCCGGGTTGTTAACGATGGTCGTCCCGTGTAAATGCATGCAAAGACTGAACGACTAGCCGTTCAGTGTAAACAGCAGTCGGTCAGTTCTGAACGACCGTCTGCTTACAGTGAATGGAGGTGGGGGGGCGCTCCCCAGCCGCACTGTGAGTGATCCAGCAATACTCGCTCTTGTGTAACAGCATGGGAGCTGTATACACAGGGATGCACTGTCGGGCAAAGTTTGCCTGATACTTGTCCTGTGTAAATGGACTATTGGTCATTTTCCAGCTACTTTCCATTCTTGCTTGTGGCATTAGTCACATGATAGAGGTTTAATGGTTTTGTACAGTCTTTGTAAACCTCTAACACCACTTGTAGAAACTGCCTGATTTTCCAGAGGATTCTCTGAAGGGAAAAAAATGCCAAAGAAAAACTGCTTGTGTTACTAATAGTGACAGTAAAAACCACATTCAATTTTTCTGCCTTTTTTTCCCCACACACAGAAAAAGCTAGAAAAAAAAACACTGTCTGGAGGATGACTATGGCTTTTGAAGCAAAGCCAGAAGTGGATCACGTAGGAAGAAGTATAAGTAACCCTGTATTTCCCATTTTGTTATGAATCCAATTCTTATTCCAAAAGCTGCATGAAAAACTGGGCGCCCCCTTCCTGTTACCTAACCACTTGGATATCATAGTCAGCGTTGACCGTGACCTCTCAGGGAGTTAAACCACTATGAGTGTTGGCCATTAGAGCTGCACAATACAGTTGGCACAGTTTCTGTATCTGCTTTGTCACTACGCAAAGTTATTCAGCTGCTTGTGGGACCTGCATGGTGTCTGCTATGTACTATTACACAGCAGGGCAGTAAGGGATTAGGACACTTCTTGCTCTCACACTCACTCATGAGTGTGCAGTTGTACTTGTTAATTACTCTGCATAGATAGCCTGTTAACATAGAGGCATTGGAAGGGTGCTAGAGTGACATTCTGAGCAAACGTTGAAAATCCAGCTTTCACCACAGTAGAGGAGTCCACCCTCAGTTACACATATATGGTCCCTGGCTATCGGGGATGTCTTCTGTACATGCAGGTAACGGGCAGCTTTTGTCATGGTAAGCACTCGTACAGGAATTGGCTGATTGTGTGAGCATTGCACAAGTGAAGACATGCGTGCTGTGATACATTATACAAGTAACTTTTCCAGACTTGCACCCTTTATTCCCTCAGCAAGAAGCAGAGTATGAGGAAAGGCACCTGCACTCCACGCATAAGCTGGATGGTTACTTTCAGGTCAAAAATTTATATTAAACAGTGTTAAAAGGTACAAGAATAGAAACCATTAAAGGCAGCTGCATAGTCCTGTACATCACAATGATAATAAACCATCACCAACAAAATGGCTTAGTGCAGCGTGACTATTCCATCACACAGGTAGGTGTTACAACAAAAGTACCAATATTGATAGTTGTAGCCCATTTTCCGAAATATAAGGCATTATGAGCTAAAAAAGAAAGAATATCGACCGAAGGCCAGCAGCAGCCAACGCAGGAATGTGGGGGTTGGGTTGGGGCTCACACCATCACGTTAGCGCAAACTAAAGAAATAACATGGATCAGAAGTTAGATAAAAGATAAAAAGGAATTTCATAGTCCTGTTAAAGTCTTGTGTTTCCCCAAAAATAAGACCTACCTGAAAAATAAACCCTACTCTGATTTTTTGGGGGAAAGCTTGAAATATAAGCCCTACCCCAAAAGTAAGCTCTAGCTACACTACCTTTAAAAAAAAAAAAAAAAAGGAATACATTACGTAGCATGTGCGGTCCGGGTCCCTCACGCCGCTCTCTGGAGGTCTGCGCTGTTCTAGCAGTCCTAGTGCTCATACATCATCACTTCCTGGTGACAGGATTCATAAATCCTGCCTCCAGGAAGCGATGGCTGTGATTGGTTCTTGAGTACTGCACTCAATTCATACAGCGCTCGATGATCCAATCACAGGCATTGCATTGGTTCATCCAGCGTTGCATTGATTGAGCGGCAGCGCTTGAAGAACCAATTAACAGCCATCGCGTTGTGGAGGCTGAATTTATGGATTGGCTAAGCTGCAGCCACTGAGGAGAGAAAATGTTCCTGAAATCCCCAATTCATTTATACAAATCTCATATAATCCCAAGAGATTGAATCAAATGCATTGTAAATCTACAATGATAACATAGAGGTTAGTTGCATAGATTTGGCTAAATGGGCTAGCGTAATAGCCCTACATATACAATTACTAGTCTGTCAACCTGGGACAAATTTAGCCTGATCACTAGGGACAATTACCCCGAGAAAACAATTAAGGGCTTCTGCACACGGGCGGATTTGATTGGCAGAATCTGGGGGCAGGCGCAGCAAATACCGCCCATAGCCTCCTATGGAGACCCGCTGCTTCCTGCACATGAGCAGAAGTTTCCGCTAGTGGCAGAAAAATTGCAGCATGCTTCATACTGTGAGCAGAAGGATCGCGGGATCCACGCCATCGCCTAGTGACAGTGCAGGTTCATCTGTACTGCGTATGTGCGATGGCTGTTGTGCTCTCGCAGTACAGAAAAATAAGGACAGGTGAACGGCGTCACGGGCTTGGCACAGGGTCAGATCTGTCTGCGGGATCCTGCACGCCGGATCCTACCCTGTAGTGTGCAGGAGGCCTAATGCGGGATGCCTGGATTTTGATATCAATGTTTAGTAAAGATGTTGGTTTGTAGTTGGATGATTACAAAGTATCATGTTTGGTTTTGGCATCCTAGTCACACGAGCTTCTGTGGACTGAGGTTTTCAATTTAGAGCTAGTACATAGCTCATTAAAAAGGTTTGTTAATTGTGGGATGTGAAGCACTGAAACATTTTTATAGTAGAGCAGGAAAATGCCATCTGGCTCGAGATCTGGGAGGTTTTGAGATCTTTAATGGTCTATTAAACCTCTAAAGTAGAGCTGGCGGGCTCCATCACTGTCAGGTTGGAAGCCGTTATATCTAGAGATGAGCGAGCATACTCACTAAGGCAAACTACTCGAGCGAGTAGTGCCTTATTCGAGTACCTGCCCGCTCGTCTCTAAAGATTCGGCTGCCGGGGAGAGCGGGGAGGAACGGAGGGGAGATCTCTCTCCCCCCCCCCCGCTCACCGACGCAACTCACCTCTCACCCGCGCCGGCAGCCGAATCTTTAGAGACGAGTGGGCAGGTACTCGAATAAGACACTACTCGCTCGAGTAGTTTGCCTTAGCGAATATGCTCGCTCATCTCTAGTTATATCTGAAAAGGACAATTGGGCAAACAAACGTTATGTCTTTAAGAAATTGAAGGGGGAGAGCAGAATACAGGTGAGACAAAAGGTCTGGAAGTGAGATTAAATTTTTGTGAGTTAGCTGTAATTGTGCCAGATGTGGGCCGCAATTTAACCCCTTAGTGACCACCCATACGTGTTTTCATGTCTTGGGTGCCTGGGCTTTAATCTACAGGGCCGTAAAAACACGCCGGCCCTGTAGACTAAAGCCCCGGGTCAGTGTGTGTGACAGCTCCCTACTATCAGCTACCGGAGGTAGCAGAGAGCTGTCATCGGAGGCTGCAGTGTGTGACCCTAGTCACGTAATCACCGTTGTCCAATGGATAACAGTGATTACATAAGTTTCATCTCCCCGTTGGGATTGGATCCGTGAGAGATGAAACTACTAGCCTCCGCAGGACCCAGGGCCGCGGTATGTGGTCACGTGATCGCCATTATCCAATGGATAATGGCAATTATGTAAAGTTTAAAAAAAAGTTACAAGTTCAAGTCTCATCTCCCCTAATGGATCATGTCCGTGAGGGGAGATGAAGTTACTTACCTAAGGCCCCCGGATTTGCCCCCCAACAGGATCTTTAAATGTGGACATTTCCACGCTATCTGCACATGCGCCCATTGGCAAAATAACAGACTCATGCGCTAAAGCCAAGGATTGCCCAGAAAACTCAAAAACTCGCTGCTCATGGCTACCGAAGGTAGCCGAGAGCCTGGAGATATCACAGGGGGTGGCGGTATGCGGTCCCTGGTCACGTGATCGCCGTTATCCATTACCCCCAGTCGTGAATCAGACCCGTGAGGGAAGATAAAATTACTTACCTAAGGCCCCGAATTTGTCCTCCGACAGGATCATCCTCCACGGACCTTTCCCAGCTTCTGCGCATGTGCCTGTCGGCAAAATGGCGGACGCAAGCACTCCTTGCTCATGGCTACTGAAGGTAGCCGAGAGCCTGAAGCAGTGACCGAGGGCCAGGGTGAGCAGCCCTCGCCCACGTGATCATGTAAAAGTTAAAAAGTTTAAGTTTAATCTCCCCTCACCGATACGGAGGACTCTGCAGTTGAACCCTGATGCGATCATCCTCCCCGGACCTTCCCCAGGCTGTGCGCATGCTCCCACCGGCAAGATGATGGTCACATGCCCAGGAGCCTGGGCACCAAAAGTAGCCAAGAGCCTAGAGCAGTGACCGGAAGCATCATTGAGCGGTCCGTGGTCACATGATCACCATTTTCCAATGGTATAAAAACTTGCGTTCTACCTTAAGCCGATCTCGCACAACTAGATAGGAATTGCATGCGTTTGATCCGCGGTAATATGCGGATCAATCAAATGCATTGGATTACAGAATTCTGCTCACATTAGCAGGTCAGAATTACGTAATCCACTCGCAGAAAACAGAACACAGCATGTTTTATTTTACCGCGGATATACCCGCAGCCTATATGCAATTACATTCTATACGGGCTGCGAGTACCCGTGTCATCACTAAGCGACGGCGAGGGATATATAAACAAGCAAACAAAAAAAGGTGTACTGCGCATGACCGCCTGTGTGAGTACGCAGTTATGTGCAGTACATTATGCGACTATGCAGGGCTGCGGACGAGCTCACAGCTGGGAGCCACATTCAAATCCTCCGCACTTGAATTACGCATACGGCCATGTGAGTCCGGCATTATTCAGATCGCTATCTGTAATGATAATTTACAAAAAGCCCTGGGAACGCTCATCTTCCTGCAGTTCCAGGAGCAGCTTGTTGAGCGCCTTCTGTGTTAGATCGCCGCACTTCAGGAAGCTTATGAAGTCTCACAGAGCGCCAGTTTCTACCCCCCATCCCTGCCACTGAGGTCAAGAAATACCCCCCAAAAAAGTCTTGGGTTTCCAGCAAGCATAGGAGGAGGAGGGATACCCGGTTTTATTGCCCCATGTGCCCATCCCAACCGGTCTTCCATAATTACCCCTGTTTTCAGACATACCACACAGTTTACATTATTACTTTTATCTAAGATTTAGGAAATGTCAGAAAGGAGTGAGGGGGTGGGAGTCTTTTTAGGGAGTCCGTTTTTTTTCCCCGCACAAGTATGCAAGTGGGCCTGGAATTTATTCAGTTGTGCCCTGAAATCCAATGGGTGTTCCCTCCATTACAGGCCTAGCCATGTATTCAGTAAGGTGATTGGGGCTACAATTGGGGTATTGCTGAACACAGAAGAACCACTGCTATAAAATTTGAGTCTCCCCAGTTTTTCCTGCTTGAAACAAAGAAAACTGTCATGAAAGTGACATTAATGAGAAAAAAATAATTTGTTTTATTTTTCACATGCCATATAATAATTTTTGCAAAACACTGGAGTCAGAATGCTCAGTACACACCTAGATAAATGAGCTAAGGGGGTCTAGATTTCGAAATGGGGTCACTTGTGGGGGGCGTTCTGTCGTTTTGGCTCCTTGATGGCTCTACAAGTGAGCAATAGGGCCTGGAATTTATTCAGTTGTGCCTTGAAAGCCAAAGGGTGTTCCCTCCATTGCAAGCCTAGCCATGTGTCCTGTAAGCAGATTGGAGCTACAATGGGTATGTTTCTGAATACGGGACAAACAGGGTATCCATTTTGGGATGTAAGTCTTCATTCATATGTGTGCTGTACAAAAGAAAGTTTTTAAAATGACACAGTTGCCAAAGAAATGAAAATCATAATTTTTTTTCTTCTGCTTTGCTTAGATTCAATGAAAAACTGTGGGATCAAAATATGCAGTTCACCCCTAGAGGAATTATTTAAGGGGTCTAGTTTTCAAAATGGGGTCATTTGTTGGGTTTCTCCATTGTTTTGGCCACTCAATGGCTCTACAAGTGTGCGATGGGGCCTAAATCACCTTCAAGCTAAATGTCTGTCTGTACTGAAAGCCACCGGCTGCTCCTTTCTGTTTGGGCCCCGTTCTGCATACAGTCATGATTAGGGCCACAATGGGTATGTTTGTGAACACAGGACAAACAGGGATATCAATTTTGGCATGCAAATCCTGTCTTTAAAATGACATATTTGCAAAAATATGAAACTTTATTTTTTCTAAATTGCATTAACTTCTGAAAAAGAACTATGAGGTCAAAATACTCATGACCCCCCTCATTTTTTTTGCAATTGTCATTTTAAAACGTTTTGTTTTTTTTTGTACAGCACACACATGAATGAAGACTTTCACCCCAAAATGGATACCCCTGTTTGTCCTGTGCTCAGAAACATACCCATTGTGGCCCTAATCTTATGTCACTATGCACAATGGGGCCCAAACCGAAAGATAATCGCCATTATCCATTGCATAACAGCAATCCCATGACTGTGGGCTGCTCCAGGCTCTTGGCTACCTGTGGTAGTCGGCTGCAAGGAGATTTTAAATGTCCCGGGCCCTCCCCAGCTTACGTTCGCCATTATTTGGACGGCGAATGTGCTGAAACTGGGGAAAGGTTTGAGGATAAAGATCCCGTCAGGGGACATCGCCAGCGGCCTTAGGTAGGTAGTTTCACCTCCCCTCATGGATTGGATCCATGACAGGAGTTGAAACTTTAACTTTATTTTTACATGATCACCGTTATCTATTGGATAACGGCGATCACGTGACCAGAGACCGTATACCGGGACCCAGAGAAGACAGAAGTGGTTTATAATGGCTTCTGCCTTCTCTTTTTCCAGCCTTCGTAGCGCTGAATGAGTGTTTAGTGAATAGCGGAAGCAGCCATATCATTTCCTCTATTGGACCCATCGATCACATGATTGTCAGCTCAGCTCTGCCAGCTCTTGTTAAGTGGGATGTTTTCCTCTTTTACTAGGGCTCCTATAAATGCTCCAGGTAAAGTGGAAAATTATGAAATTAAGACACTGTGATCTGATTTACATGATAATGTTCCATTCTTGCATTGGCATTTGAAACTATTTTCCCCATCTAAAATCTTTTAGAAACTTCCAAAAATGTAATTCCAAGGAAGCTGATCATCGGCACAAAGTAAGTCTCTAACATTTTTTTGTCCACTTTAATGGGTTCCGATCAATGACTACATTGTAATGAGCCTTTTGATTTCAATAAAGTCAAATATTTATGAAAATGCATTTGCTTCATTATTTTGTTCTCCTATACCATTTGTCAAATGCCCGGGGGAAAAAGTATCTTTTTAATTGCCTTCAACCCCAACACACACATTTTTTCATAAACGTGAGGGTGTCTTTATACACAGATGATTTCCAAGCACGATTTCTGTATATTGCTAGAGGCACAGGAATCGCCTGTGAGAATCTATTATTGTTAATGAGATATTTTTCTCTTAGTCCGATATAGCACTAATCGACAAAAATGGGACATGCTGTGATTTTTCTGACCGTAAGATACCGACATTTCATGAGAGATGTATGGGGAAGAAAAATACAACACCTTAACTAAAACACAAATTGTCTTTGGGAAGAAAAAGATAAAAAACCCAACACACACATCCAATGTGAAAAAAAGCATGCTTGTGCCCATTTAAGAATCTTCAGGCACCAAAAATCATCATTTTAGAGCATGTTCCAACACTGCAACTTTTGAGGCTTGTACGCTGCTCCCCACAGCTACTTTAAAAAGTGGACAGGGCCCAACTCTGCAGGGTGTGACTGCACACAGCTTTTACTATAATCTACACCAAAAACTGGCTTAGATTATGTCAAAGACCTACTCCAGCACCAGTTTGAGTGTTTTTCATGTGACACATTGATGCCAGATGAAACAATGTATTAAGAGGCTTGTGCCTCTTCTAACTTTGTTGCTGGTATGGGGATGTTGCCTTTACTTTGACTGAAACAGTAAAGTAGTAGTAAAGTAAAAAGTAAATAACTCCCAATGTTGCTAAAGCATTTCACCTTAACGCAGCATTGTATGAAACCACCCTCAAAAGTCTTTTCCAGGCTGTGCCCGCTCTCACAGCTCCTGTGTAGTGGCTGACGCTTGTAATTGCAGACATAGCACCCATTGGTGGGAAATCAATGAGACCCCGGCCTTCAATTAGAAGCTCACCTCACACTGATTTTAGCACTGGCCACTACACAGGGGTCGGAGCAGCTTCCACTCTGACCCCGGTATATCCTGGCTGTGACAGCAAGCGCTGCCTGTAAAACCCCTCTAAGGGAAATCGATCACCACTCCTGGCAGATTCTGGTTCAGTAAATACTTTTATTCCCCCATCACATAACTTTTCTTATAAGCCTGTGCTGTGTCATCATTCTGTAAAGCAAACTAGAAAATTAGTAAATTGACATCTGGGTGCCACCGGGCAGAATGGTACTGGAATAGTAGTGCCCAGTTGTGGATTAATACATTGCTAGTAGAAATCTAAGAAAAGATGCTTCAGAATATTATAAAGGGAGAGCAGGCAGTGAACTGTCTGTTACATAGATCTGTGCAGTGGTTTAGGAAAAGCTTGTATTTGTAACAGCTAGACACAGAACTAGTCCTGCATAGGCATGGGCTGAAGGCCAGCTGCACCTACACTACCCTCCAGCCAATGATTGGCAACTGTCTCTATGCAGTAATAAGCAGAGAGCAGTCAGTCATTGGCTGGAGGGCAGGGTGGAAGTGGCTAGGCTGCAGCTCATGAATATCCAGGACTACTGTAAGTAGTCCTCACTGCATGTGCTGCTATTGATAAACAGCAAGTTTCTCCTAAACTCCAGCACAGATTCACACAGTAGATGTATCGCTGTAATCCGTGCAAATAAGGAAGATGGAAAAATACCTCTGCAGCGCTACCTATTGGATGGCAGCATTCCCACATGACTGTCAGTTGCTCTCAGACAGGGGTGCAAAATGATGGCGACAGAGTCTCTTAATAATTTGAATATAACATACTAAAGTTTAATTACAAACTTGTCCACCCAAATCGATCTATTAAGGGAGAAGGTCACACTTTCTGCTTTTAAAAAGTAATAAAGGGGGGCTCTTTACTGTAAGAGCAGTGAGAGTGTGGAACGCTCTGCCTGAAGACGTGGTGATGGTAGATTCCATAACCGTGTAGGAAAGGCCTGGACACCTTTGAGTACTACAATATTACATGTTATATCACCGATTACTTCAGAAGGGTCGGTGATCCGGGATGGGGAAGGGAGTGTAATAGGCTGAATTGGATGGATATTTTTTTTTGTTCAGCCTAACATACTATGTTAGATATATCTATGTGATAACTTACAGCTGGGAGGCACCCTTTGTAGCTAGGTATCCCATCTGTTTTACTACTTATTGCCCGGCTCCATCTGTACTTGATGGCCAGAAATTAGTAGTAAAAACCACAGCTGTTATGCACTGGATCGAAGGCCTTCCTTACGCTTCAGCTCCATCATAATCTAATCACTTTTAATATAAAAAAAAAAAAAAAAACTAAGATGAATGAGCGACAGAACAAATAATGGGAACTGGCGCTTGGGTTTTTTTTTTTTTAGAGAGAGATCTGTTGCAACATATGCTATTCTCATTAAGTGTGAGCGCAACCCTTATTGTGTCAAAACAGCCAGAGAACGGAATTTCAGATATTTCACTGAACATGTTATTAGTTTCTGGAGTGGCAGATTCACAGAAGATGGTGTCTTGGGTATCATTCATTTCTTTCGCCGCAGAGAAGCTTAGGAGGTCATTTTGTGAACTGCAACCGTCAAGCGGTCATGCTTCTGAATCATGATAGTTCTATAAAGAAAGCAGAAAACAAGTGATCAGTTATGTCCTTAGTGATTATAGAACTCTTCTTCCTACTGCTTGAAGTTTCCCTTTGGAAGTAGGACTACACATACTTGTGTAGAAGCATTATATAAAGGCTAGAGGTAGCACCAAAACAAAAAGGCATGGTACGAGCAAACACCTCCAACTACAGGGACTAAAGGCCCTTTTACATGGCAAGATTATTGTTGGAGTTCAAGCTCCTACAGGGTTTTGAAGGGTAGTCATCCCATGTAAGTGCATATAGAGACTAAACGAGAGTCGTCCAGTTTTAAGCATGCTTAAAAACCGAATGGCACATCGTTCAGTACTGAACCGCTGCTGCTTACAGTGATTGGAGAGGGGTGGGAGAACTCTCCTCCAGCCGCTCCACCTCCCTGCTGTGAGCGATCCACGCTCCTGTGTAACAGCATGGGACTGAGTATACACGGGACGACTGTCGGGCATCATTTGCACAACACTCGTCCCGTTGTAAAAGGGCCTTAAGGTAGTAAAGTTAGGTTAAAGTGGTTACATACTATTAAAAAACATAGGGTTAAACTAACAGATTCACACATGATGAAAAAATATGCCACAAACGAGTAGCAAGGCCTGCAGGTCTTCCATGCCGACTCTGTAGCAGAATTGCTGCAAGATTGGTCTGGAAATGCTATAGATCCCGCCCTTTGCATTGTATGCGCCATTAACAAATTCCAAAAAACGCTGCAGAGTTTTTGGACTACAAGTTTTTTCCATACATAAATTGAGCTACAAAAGGGATCTTTAAAGGACACCATCTTTTCAGAAAGCGTATGCTTGTCCAAGAGCCTGTCTCAATCTTATAATATACCTTCATCAAAAGTTTTTTGTTTTACCACCAAGTCAAATTTGAAGTGCAGCCCCTCTACAATCCACTGCCTGCTGTTAGGCATTTAGCTTCTCTAGCAACTGGGTTGTTTGAACGTTCCAACATGTGTTGACAAGGTGTTAAGAAACATGAAAAGTAGCAATTCCCTTACCCACTATCAGATTCCAAGCAGACAATGGGCACATCGGTGGGGTCCGTTGTCAGCTTGGCTGCCTGCTGAGGGAGGATGGAGATCACACCCGCATGCTCATCAGAGAGGCTTCCACAACCTGCAGGAAGAGTAGAGATTAGACATGTTCCCCCTATGTTCTGCCTCACCACATTACACTTACAGCTCCGGCTTCAGTACAAAGTTACCCGGCAGTGAACCCCGTGACTACAGGGAACACGAGAAAGTGCAGTAAAGATAGACTTACACCCCAGATTGAGCCCCTGGGAATCTGTGCACAAGATGCCAACGATGGATGGAATCTTCATCCTGAAATTAAAGACACAACGATGCATAAAGTGTAAAATACCTGAACCCCCCAGCAACGCCGCAGACACGGACGGGCCACAGAAAGGGGCATTTTTTTTGTACACTTGTTTCTCAGTTATATCTTGGAAAGCCAATAAGACCGCCACGACACCTGCTAGAGCGACTCTCACCGGAGACTCCATAACAGAGGACATGCCATGATTGTTCCCCACACCGCGATTGTGGGGGTGGGGTGATATCGCTCATTAAAAAGAATGGGGGTCATATCTGTGCATCTTATGACGCACAAATGTCGTGCGATTTCTCTCAGCCGTGTGAGACCGGCCTCACAAATAAGTTTAACCAGCTCAGAAATGTCTGCAGCGCTAGAGCCAGCAGGCAGTCATGTGACGCTCAGCCAATCACAGGCTTCAGCGATTCATCCATCGCCTGTGACTATACAGCACATGACCAGCGTCTTCCAGGTTCGGAGCGCAGCGCTGCAGCAGGCGAGGACGGCTCCAGTCCACAACCATGTATTAAGCATGCGCTGCGTGACCGCATGATACATGGTGATGGAGTCGGTGGACCTCACTGATCCCTACACACCGGCGTGTAGATACACAGGAGACATAGATGGCAGCGCGCTGCACTCCTCGGCGTACCGCGCAGTGTGAGCCTGTACATTAGTATAGGCAGAGTATGAGGCGCTGACCTACACGATACGTTACATATGGGAGGCGGTTTCATACACAACTCCACTATGAAACAGTGGGGAATAATAAAATTCACACTGCGCCCGCCCGTATGTGCGATATGCTGCCATACGCACTCTGCTGTATGACTTGCAGCGATACACATATACACACGTGGGCAGGAGCCCTAACCCCTTGGGTGCTGTTGAAGCCGACCACAGCATCTAAGTGATGTTACAGAGGGCGCGGCTCACACTGCAACTACACTGCAGTGCATTCAGTATTGCAGTGGATATTTAGGCACTTATGTGCCTCGTCCTTAAAGGTTGTCCAGGCTCAGCCGGTCCACACAGCGTCCGTGTCAGTCAGGGTTTACGTCGCTCTGCTGTTTTTAGAGGAAAGACACAAACAGACAAAAAAGTGGGTTTATTTTTCCTTGAAATGACTCGAACAGGGCTTCACAACAAAAAGGGAAAGCCGGCGGTGCGCTTCCGGTCCTGTTTCTTTGGATGGGTGGATAGTGCGGCCTGTAAACAGCCCCGGAGGGGACAGAAGACAATGGAACATCTACTTTAAGGGGTTAAACAGCCCCAACAGGGGGCTAACAGTCCCTGCTGGACCGGCGCCCTCCTATCCGGATCAGGGATCCACTGACACATTCCTTGTTCTTTTCCTCTGACTGTGGATGCGGAAATCCTGCGTGGCGGCCGCAAGAACAACAAGCGGCTCCTGTCAGCCATAAAACCAGAGAGCCTCTCCGTGCAGCGGCCGCACTCACGTGTCCTCCAGGTGCTGCTCCAGAGCGGCCTCCATCCCCACCGCAGGGCGACACTGCTAGCGTCTGCAGGACCTGGCTGTACTACCGTCACGTGACTGGTCATGAGGTACGGAGCGCCCTAGTGAGCCACGGGAACTCGTGACGTCATGAGCATGTGACCAGTCACGTGTACAGAAAACAATTTCCGGCAGACTTCTGCACTCATTAGGAGCTGACGCGCCTGCACAACCCGCTGACTGTTGCGTCACGTGCTTGCATTGTGGGAGCGTCTTCACAGGACCGCGATGATCCCCTCCGCGGGCATATATCTATATTAAACCCCAGTTCGGCAGTACGCAGCAATTTCAGCAACCTCATTGGTTCTGATTCACAATCCCAGCAATGTCATTGGTTGTTTGGCTTGTGTGATTCAACTTTATTGGTTGTTTGGGTTCCCCGATTCAACCTGATTGGTTGTTAGTGCCGAACTGGGGTTTAATATAGATATATGCCCTCCGCGGGTATATATCTATATTCCACAACACTTACGCTCAATTCACAACCTGATTGGTTGTTTAGGTTGGCAGATTCACAGTCATTGGTTGTTTGGGTTGAATCTAGTGGAAGTGTTGTGGAATATAAATATATACTCACCATGGGGACAGCCGCAACCACGGATTCAACCATGTGCAAGAGGGGTGGAGCCCGACCGA